>NW_027361869.1:4860000-5607500 GCF_039654945.1 Dendrobates tinctorius | reverse complement strand
TTGCTTAAACTAATATTAGTATTTTTTACATCAAGGAACATGAGTGATTAATATTCTAAACTTTACAAGAAATAATAATCTCGAGATTAATATTAATTTATTCTCTTATTATATTTCTTTAACTAAACTTCATAAGTTATAGTTATGGAAATTGTGTAACTATATAAAGCACTCAATAATTCCATGAATATTAATTATAGAAATCATGCAACTTAACGGTTATATAAGGTTCTGTAATTTTATTCTTAATTTTTTCATTTTAGTCTTTTCCAGATTGAAACATATTGTAGACATCAATCTTGAACTCTGCCTTTGTATTCAATGTTTTAAAATGCTGGCAGAAGATCTAAAATTTGACAACTTTTCATATAGTCTGAAGTAAGTCTTTTATTGTTTTGCGTATACAGCTTCCACGCAAACTGGTTGTCCCTGAGCAAGTCTCTTGGTTTGCCCTCATTGTTGAACTCTGGGCCATTTGACCACCCATGTGCTTTTTGTTTTTTACTGTAGTACTCCTTTTTGTTTTTAACCTTTTGACTTTCCACTTGCCATGCTAGTGTGAGCAAGTTGCGGGATGCAGTAACGGACAGGAGGCAGAGCAAGGGTTAACAGATTTATTAACAGAGATACTCCACACAGGGAGTTAATGGGTTAAGCAGGGGGTAAGGGAGGTGATATTGGTACAGTATAGATGTAAGGAGAGGTTTGAAGCAAATCAACTGTTCATGAAAGGGTTAACTTATCAGTCTGTTGGCTTCATTGCTGTAGAGCTGTAGGTTCCAACGATGGCACCCAAATAAGTGGCGTGTGATGTCCTCGGTGTCGTCCTGAAGAAGCTGGGGGATCAGGTTCCTGGTGATGGGGTGAATCCTAGTTGTCCTGGGTGGCACACGGGAGGCAGAGCAGTCTTTATTACTGCTGGAACATGACTTAGCCCGGCCATAGCAGGCGGGTGCATAATTACACAGCTCTAACGTAGTCACCTGGTTTGTCTTAGGCAGCACGTGTGCAGCTACCCAAGGCTCGAAGAGTTGGTATCTTTCAGTAACGAGAGGCAACGGGCACAAAGAAGATTGCTGTCCGCAGTCAGTGTCCTAGGGAGCAGGGGACCTATAACGCGGGCCTGCGCTATTAAGATGCTCGGGAGACGGATCACCACACTTCTTCTGCTGTGCTCGCTGTCTTCCCGCTAAATTTCTTCTCCCTATCCCGCGCACAGCCCTTTTTATTAAAGATCCGCCCCTGCTGGATAGTGCAAAGATCGGTCCGGGTCAGAAAGCTTTCCCTCAGGCAAAAATAGTGACAGCCGGAACCGGCGCAAGAGAGGTACCCCTGGTCCGGTCCATCTTCTTACATTAGTAGGCTTGTGCCTGATGTCAGTGTCTAGCGCCACGCCAAGTTCATATATGGACTCCAGTGAACTCAATTATAGCACCACTGCATGAGAACTTTCTCACACAGCGCGCTGGGCAGTAAGTAAGTTCACCAAGGTTAATAGTTGTATTCCAGTGAACTCACTTATGGAACCACTGCATGAGAACTTTCTTCTCACTCAGCGAGTGGTGCAGTAAGTTCACTGGGGTTCAGCTATGAGCTTTGGTGATCTTTCTCACTTCCGGAGCTCAGCGCTAGACACTGAGAGGAACAATTAAGCTCCTGTCAGTTTGTGTAATCTCGTGAGGACAGTAGTCACTAATGTGACTGCTCTCCAAATCATCTAAATCATTGTGGGACAGCATGGATTAGCTACACTTCAGACAGGTGAGGAAAATGGTTGTTGTTTTTCTTTTTTTACAGGGGACATAGGCATCCATGAAAAAAAAATCCATGATAAAGCTGAAAGCTGAGGGTTGCAGACCGCAGCTGACAGTTTTGCCTTGCTGGTTATCAAAAATAGAACAGAGCCCATATCATATTTTTAAAATGTATTTATTTATAGTGCAGGCGACGGCTGATAAATACTCCCATCAGCAGCACCTACTCTCACTGTTATTAGCAGCAGCAGGTGTATGCTGCAGGGAATAGTACTCTCTCATCAGACAACCCCTCTGTGACCAGAGGTAAACTTTTTACCTCCTGTCACAGCTGCTAGTTCAGGCAGTCATCTGCCAGTGTGGGAACCTCAGTTCTTTGAGCACCAGTAATATTCTTACCCCGATGAGAGGCAGTGTGCAAACAATGGATGTTCGGGCCCCCCATTCATTCGAATGGGGCCCGGTTTTGTGTACGGCTCTGGTACGAACATCCAGGAGATGTACTAATCGTGTGCGCCATTCTGATGAACAAAACAAATATCTCAAGACAAAAAAGGAAAGTGACTTCAATATACTCCCCGCAATAATGAATTTACCAAATTGACAGAAGGAACTAGAAGAAGAACAAAAGGCTGAACCTTTAAGGCTCGTAATCTTAAGAACTGTCACCTAAAGACATATGGGAAACCATTTAGGTGCAAGGACAGTAACTCAAGGGTTTGCAGGACCCAAGAAACCAGAGTCCAGAAGTGGAAGTGGATTGATCAAAAACTGAACCAAAGTCAGCAAATAAGACTTGTACATCCAAATGCTTTAAAATTGTGTGCAAGGGTGTGTGAGTGGTATAAGGGGGTATCACAGCACTTAAGGTTTTACCAAGCTAGAGCAAGGATGTGTCCGCCATAGAGCATCTCTGCTGCCATAACCTCTAGTGCTGAAATATCAACTGCACCCTGCAAATTGATACTAGATGCAGGATGAAATGTCCAGCTGAATAAATGAGTCAACGATAACACGATTTAATGCATTAGTCAATACATTAATGGTAGTATGCTTTGACCTGAAGCCGCCGGTGGCCACACAAATTTGCTTCCGCTGCAAATCCAGATGCAATGTCATCCTAACTCCCAATGATAGATTCCCAAATGTAGCTCTTGCACTTACATTTAAATTATTATTGCAACCCACTCATCAATCAAGACAACGAGATGAATAATGAGACGTTATTATTGACATCCTCATGCAGCTGTAAGTGGTTAGAGTAGGAAGAAATGGAGTAATATGCGTCAACCCTGTATATTATTGGTGATCACCCGCCTTTCGCTGCGGACATCAGAAGACTTGACCTGCCTTGTTTGCGTCTGCAATTCACATCCTCAATGATAATCAATGAGGCTACCTATAAATAAACCTTAAGTAGACAATACGTCAGGACAAGACGGACAGCTTTAGCTGTGTTTGCTTTCGGCTTCTAAATCATAGCCAAAAATGTAAATGAGCGACTGCAACTGAGAAAAGGATCAATTCTGGAAGAAGACAGAAGCTTTAACTATCGTCTAAAAGCCTAATAACCACTCCTAAAGAAAGTATAAACTAAATTTGTGGGGGATATAGTATTAGAGTTAGAGAAACCTTAATCTTAGCTGACATGCAAACTAAGACAGAGCCTTGTAGAGGACATAGCTTCCATAAAATCTTACTTTTAGTGCTCAAATTGCTGCAGAAACTGAAGTTTAATCATAAATGCTAAGTAGGATGCACCCTTGGTGTTGCCAAGTGGCTCAGTGCATCTTTCCACCCACTGGTTTCGCCTGCTCCTGCTCCCTCACTGGTGTTTGAGAGCACTTACTTGCCTGAGATTTCTATGCAAACATTGATTGCTACAGACAAACCAAAGCTGTCAATCATCAGCGAGGGAAGCCGGGACATTCAATACCAGTGGACTGTAAAGTGCATTGAGCCTCTTGCCACACCAAAGGTGCACCGAACAGGAGTAAAACTATTGCTATTATATAATGACCCTACAGTCAACATTTCATTGTGTTCCTCCTGGACTGTCAAGTGTAGATAATCTATTTATTTTTATTTTTTCTATTCGTTTATTAGCTATTGATGAGTTAGTAGAGAGGGAGGGGGATCCACTGTTCAATACACTTGTTTATTATGGTGTAAATAGGCTGCAAATAGGAGATTTGCCTGTACATTTCCCATTATGTCCATCTGATACAATGACAGCTTATTTTAATGGGAACAGTGTATTGCATCATTTCACCTGTAATGGAGCTATGGCAGAAATCAAATTGTTATTTAGTTTCTGCAAAAACAATAATGGCAGAAAATTCTGTAAAGTAAAAAATATATATATTGTGGTAGATCCATTTAAATTTCAACTGGTTTATTTAAAAAAAAAACTGTGCTGTATAAACCAGTGCAAAATTAGATAAAGAAATATGGCTCTTCTGGCATTACAGGAAAAGCAAAATAACATACAGCACAACCTGTGTAGCTGCAGGGATCCACCTGCTCAGGGGAAAAAAACATGATTCAGCTCTCTTTGACACAAGCACAGCTCTGGAGCTCTCATCTCCAGTGACACTGAACACTGAATTGAAACAATCCACATTTAGCTTCTGGACCACATCCTGGGGTGGAGATATGGTGAACAGCTTCCCATCCACTCTTCAGGTGTTCACAAAAAACCCAGCCCTTAACATGGTCGATTAACCCCTCTTAGCACTTAGTGTGCTTGAGCATTTTTCTAGGTTCATATCACTAAGGCTAACATCCTGAGAGACACACATCTCCCTTCCGGTATTTTACCGGTGACCTTCTCACATCATATGAAAAAAAAACACTTTCCACTTCTATTACCTGCCAATCCAGTGCAAATGCTCCAGTTGCGTATGACTGGCTTCACATTCAGTCCTGAGGTCTGATCTCATTAAAGTACTTCATATTTTATTTTGTGGTCAATAGTATTACTTATTACAACCCTTGAATGAATTTGTATTTTTTTGCATTCATATAGCTTGACAATGTCATCAAATTCTGGAAATCAGCTGACATAAGTGTAAAACATCTAAAAATATTAAATAATATTAATAAAACAGGAAGTTATCTACTGGGTGACCCCATGTTAATGGCTCCATGATCCTTGATAAAGGAAAAAAATAGATATATGTACTCTTCTCCCAGACTGGCACTGGTCTGCTCTTAGCCACATGTTCTTATGTCCCTTGGATGCTGCAGCCAATTATTAGCCAATGATGGACACAGGACTGAGAGTAGAGAAGCGGGATTAGCTCCAGGGTAATTATATACTTTTTTACTTTATCCAGTGCCCCAGAGCCATTGATAAGAGAATGTCCAGTAGAGGATAGCCATTTTAGTTTAAAAGCTCAGTAATCCTAGTGTTTTGGGGCCCCTTAAGGCACCAGGTGCAACTACTCTCACTTCCCACTCTATAGCTGTGCCCCATAAGAAAATATTATTAGAGAGTCAAAGCCCAGGGGCTCCTTAGCTATGACTTTCCAAAAACAAGACCCTTCATTACTCTTTTACAGCCACGTGGATCTATACTAGTTTTCAGGGAACCGACAAAGCCTCGGTATCAAGGCTGAGACACAACATTGTCATGTGGGTTTGTGCATGGGTGGTTTTAGAGGTGTGGCCAGATAAGCAGGGATGGGGTTAGGATTGGAATGACCACCAGCATTTTGTTATAGTATGTTGTGCTTACCTTTTACACTTCTAGAAAGGGTGGCACTATTGTCAACCATTTTTTGTTTCTTCTAATCTCATACAATTCTTTTACAGAAGATTTTAGGGACATTGAGATACATATTTGGTCAACATTTGAAGTATCATCTACAAAACACTGTACTTTCTTCACCCGCGGAGTGGAGTTTTATCACATGGGATGGCAGAGTACTAAATCCTTCTCCTCATGTGCTGAAATCACGTAAGTAAAATGAAGCGACGAGACATAAATTATAACAACATCTAGTATTTATAGCATTAACCCTAAGCCAAGTGTGTGACACAGGTGACGATGCCTCCAGTGTTGAGAGTCAGGTGGTGGCAATACTTCATCAGAATCCATTCTACGTTCTATAAATACTGTGACTACGTCTAGGTGAGAAAGACGGTTGGAACAGCTAGAGGGGCCGTTCAGTGATATCCCATTTTTTTATGTAAATTCATCTGGAGATGACTGTAAATTAGATATTTTTAAAGATATTTTTTTTAAAGAATGTGAAATTGAAGGTCTTACAGGGCTTAGTACAAGCCTTTTATGCACTTAAAGTAAAATTATGAAAATAAAATTCTCATTGAATGGAACACGTAAAACTTAGATTTTTTTTTGCTGGACAACTTATTTTGAATTCACCTACAGTGTGATTTATAAAATTCTTCACTCACATGAAGTAAATTATGTCACAACATTGCCAGGAAGGTAAGAGCTTGAATAGGAAGAGCCACATCAATCTGGGAGGTAAGTATTCTTTTTTCTTATTTTATGTTGTTGTCATGAAATGATTAGCCCCTTTAAATATTTTTATGTAAATAATAATGATAGGGTGATAGGGTGATAAATAAAAGATTAATAAAAGATTAATGGGGGCCTAAATACTGGAACCTCCCCAATCATGAAACTAAAGCCGCCTATACACAGAAGATGGCAGTCAGCCGAACGATGCAAAGGAGCATCAATTAGTCCGAGCTCTCTTCTGTTCTCTACAAGCGGATTAAAGCCAAATTAACCAGCTTTGCCAAATGTTCCTCAAAGATTCCATCACTGATCTCTGATACCCAAAGTATAGGTTTCCATATGATAATGATAATTTAATTTATACAGCGCCAATATATTCTGCAGCACTTTACAACTAAGCACGAGACATGTACAGACAATAAAGACATTACAAAGTAACACATTGCTCAACAGATGCAGGAGGAGTGAAGGTCCTACGCACAATTTGACAATCAATAAGGAAATTGGGGGGTCACAATAGGTACAACGTGCTTGCTATATACGATTTTGCCATCATTATCGTAAATAAGGGTTTTCATATTAAGCGTTATGATCCCGCCATCAGACATGATCTGACTAGGTAGTTACCAAATGCTATTGGGTGCATGGAGGTTGTGGAGACAAATTCTGAGGAAAATTTAGAAAAAGGAAGCAGGGAACTATTGATGACATGTGATAGGCTTGTCTAAAGAGATGGGTTTTTAAAGCACGCTTAAAAATGTGGGCTCTAGGTATTAGTTGGATTATCTGGGGAAGTGCATTCCAGAAAACTGGTGCAGCACGAGAGAAGTCTTGGAAATGGAGATGCAAGGTTTAGATTATGAAGGATGTTAGCCTTAGGTCAGTTGCAAATGAGAGAGCTTGGGAAGGTGATAGAAAGAGATGAGGGAAGAGATATAGGGCGTTACAGAAGAGTGACAAGCTTTGTGGGTGATCGAGATAAGTTTATACTATATTTTGTAGAGGATGAGCAACCAGTGTAATGACTGGCATAAGTTGGAGGCATCAGTGAAGCGGTTGGACAAAAATACAACTCTGGCTGCCACATTCAGGAGAAAAAAAGAGGAGAAACTTTGGTGAGAGGGAGACCGATCAGTAGAGAATTGCCATAGTTAAGGTGAGAATGAATAAGAGCGACAGTATGAGTTTTTCCAGTTTAAAGGGTGAGAAAAGTTCATGAGTGATTGGATATAGGCAATAAAGGAAAGTTCTGTGTCAAATACGACCCCAAGACAGTGAGTGTGCTGCTTGGGAGATATGGTCGGTCCATCCAAGACAACAGCAATATCAGCTACAAGTAGGTCAGTGGAGGGAAGAAACACAAGAAGGACAGGGGACATTATTACCGGAAAGGGTCAAGATGGGAACATTATTACTGGAAGGGGTCAGGATAGGAATATTATTACCGGAAGCATGTAACTGCTGTGGGAGTGGCCTAAACTCCAGAGAGCTAGGAGCTGAAGGAAAACTCCTAGAAGGTTAACTACGGGACAAAGCTACCAAGGGGAAAAGACAGAGACGTAAACCACATCAGGCCGTGGTCAAAGCACGAGATAGCACGAAGGTACCAAAGGATTAGACAGAACGAATAATCAGGACGTAGCAGCAGTCAGAACCCAGAGAAGCAGATACATAGTACAGAATCAAATGACAAACTCACAACGGGGGACAGAACCGGGTCAGAACCATAGAAGCAAGCTAGAAGACAGGCACAAGGCACAGGCACCCAGAGGTCACCACACTCGGCCAAAGGCAAAAGTATAACTGACGGGAATTGGAGCTTCCCAGGGCTAAAAGAAGCTCTCCTCGAACTAAAGAGGGGCCAGAATAATTAACCCAAGGCGTGCATGTCAAAGCCTGCACTGGGCTCAAGACATTAACCCCTGACGTGCAGGTCAAAAACCTGCACTGGGATCATGACAGGGCTCAGGATGGGGGAAATTGTTCGTGGTAGAGGGCCAGAATGGGGGATATTTTTACGGTAAGGGGTCATTATGGGGCAGATTTTTGCACAAAGCATCCAGAACAGGGGGCATTTTTACATTGACGTGAACACATGTCTTTATAGGATCTAGAATGCTACAAGGGAACAAAATGAAGGTGGGGACTTAGGTCCAATTTTTTCACCGGGGCCCCACAGACTCTAGTTACACCACTGCTCCAATCGTCTAGCGCTGTGTGTAGTCCGATTCTGCATTTGTATAGCAGAATAATCTCTGGTAAAATCATTTTAAAGCTGATTGTCATTTTAGGATATGTCAACCCAAAAAGCAAAGTAAGGGCATATGTGATTTCCTCCATTATTTCTTTGTTCACCTACTCAGATTATTTTGTTTTTGTGAACCATTCCTTAATCTCTGCCATCAAGTCTCATGATAATTCGAGGTTAAGTAATGTGGTGATATTGTACAGAACTGCGGTCGACAACCCCGGAGATAGGAGCATCTAGGAATTAATTTCACACTGTAATACCTATGTCTGTACCTCTCCCCGCACACTTAATAATAAGCACAACTCTCCGAGCTGTTCAATTAACACAGAAAAGAAGATCCATTAATATTTTTACTGAAGCATTTCATTTTAATTATGCTCTCCTCTCGCTTTTAGCGTTAACTGCTAGATTGCTGGTGTCAAAGTTCTGTCGTTGTGTTAAAGTGCGGCAAAAAGATGAAGGTTGTGGGGGGGTCAGAAAATATGTATTTTTAGCTATTTTTGAAGCCTGTGCTTATGTTGTTAAAGAGAGGATCTTGGTACCCCATCTAAGAGCAGCATGATATAGGGGCAGAAACCCTGATTCCAGTTATGAGTCATTTTACTTTGATAAAATCCCTGTTTTATCTGCAGTTCTCTGAATGCTCGCTGTATATAACTCCGCCCACACCACTGATTGGCAGCGTTCTGCATACACTGTGCATAGACAGAAAGCTGCTAAGCAGTGGGTTTTACAGAGGCCATAAATGTAAGGACCACAAGCCTGCAAATTTACTAGTTTTGGAGCGATCTCGTGCTAATAAAACTGGTTTTATCAAAACTTCAGCAAGCAGCCCAGTAAATGACACATCACTGGAATCAGGGTTTCCGTCTGTACATTATGCTGTTCTTAAATTGGGTGGCAACATGTCCCTATTTTGTCACAAAGGAGAGGGTCTGGAAGATCGAAATTTGGTTGCAACCAGGCTTCCTCGGAATGTGAGGACTGTAGATTTCCATTGGAAGCGAGGCTCCTTTCCAACAACTGTTGCTGTATAGAATTGCACAGACGAGCAGGCAGCCCAAAGTGCTGCTGTGCAGTAGATATGGTAAGGTCTCCATGTCTCAAAGGGTCATTCTCAACAAAGTTATCACCTCTCCAAAAGATAGGCAATAACTGGCAGATCAGTTTGGGTCTAACTGCAGGGACCCTCACCGGTCCCGAGAACAAGGGGCTGAAATGCTCTGGAGCAGACCTCTATCGGAAATCTCATTAACGATGAATGCATTTCAGGAAAACCGTTCATCACGCATGTCTGATGCAAACTTTACATTAGATATGGATATATGATGTTTGATTATATTTTACTTTGAAACCTTTTAACTAAGCGTCATTTTCTTTATGCATAAACTGTATATCTTCTTGGGATTGATTCACTGTTTCATTTTTTAAATAATCATCATTATTTTTACATATTTTTACACACCAGTAATAAGTTGTCCAGAGGCGTCTGGTCCAGATGCAGCCGGTGGAAAAAGGTGAGAAGTGACCAAGGTGAGAAGCTTTCCATTTATTTGCTGTACAAAGTTGCCTTGTGTGCCGCTCTGCATTTTTCTATGAGTTGCATCACTACATTGCATGTAACCAAACACATTTTATAAAAAGAGATTACCTATTTGAGATTTTCCCTTTAAAGCCAAAATTGTCTGTCTTCAGGTTATTATCTATCCACAAGACAGGTGATAACTTAATAAGTATTGGGGGTCCGATCACTGGGACCCTCACCGATCAAGAGAATGGGGCAGTTTAATCCTTGAGTTCACAAGATACACCTATTGGGATTAAGAGCGTTATTTTCCAGGAGTCCCATAGAAAATAAAGAGAGCGGCGGTCTATAACACCGATAAAAGTGCTCTATCGGGCACAGCTGTCCCATTAGTTTCCAAAGGGGCTTCCGAACGCTGTGCTCAACTTTTTCCGACAGACCTATAGAAAATGACTGGAGCAACAGTGCACATGACCGATCGCTGCTCCATTCATTCCAGATGGTGTTGCAGAGTTCTTTGTTGAGTTTTTTCTGGTAGCTCCCTAGAAAATGATCGGAGTGGTGGTCTGTAACAGAGGTAAAAGTATCCTATCGGGCACATGTTAGATGGCTGTTCCATTAGTTCCCTAAAGGGCTTACGAGCGCCGCGCTCAACTTTTTCCAACAGCCCCATAGAAAATAACTGGAGCAGCAGTGGACATGACCGATCGCTGCTCCCTTGCTACCCAGTAGAAAATGAATGGAGTGGCGGTCGGGCAACTGGTCTGTTGCTCTATTCGCTAACTTGCCCTGTTGGGGTTATTGATTCCCTATTCTGCAGGTCCCCCCGGTCGGACCTCAACCAATCAGTAAGTTATCACCGGTCCTGTGGATAATATATTGTCACTACAGAACACCTTTAAAGGGTTAAACAATGTGTTGGTACAAGAAGTGGATCAAGGACCTCGCGGACCTTTCTATGGTAAATCCTGAGAGCGAGGAGCAGTATGCATCCCTGATTAGGTGACGTGCCTCCTCGCTCGCTCCTTCGCTGCCGTGCTGACTGCCGCATACCTGCCTCTTCTAGCCATGTTCATTAACTGAATAGCTGAGCACTTAATTTTCTTGACCCTGGGATGGATTTATAGATTTATTGATCGGCACAAATTGTGATCAGGACCATTAGCTGACTGCGTTACCAGAATAAAAAATGTGTCATTTAATCTTTATCAAGCCGCCAACATTGTGACGGAGACCACAGGAGCATTGAAGCCGTATCTTATTTTCTGCTGCGCTGCAACGCGGACCTCATAAAATGTTCGATCGCTGCTTTAGCAATTTCATAACAGAAACAACTCTGTTTGCTAGGACAGGTGTGATAGTTTTCCTTAGTTGGTGGAAGAAAGAGACCAAATGATAGAAATTTAAAGAGATACAGACACTGCAAGTGTAAGCAATTCCAACATGGAAAATGGAAAGTATCAGGGTCTTGTAACCATCTCTTTCCAATGCAAAATTTCCAAAATTGGCTGTATCTGAACACTGTGCAAAATTCTTTATAAACCTAGAAAAAATAAATATTCTCAAATACTGTGGTTGCTCAGCTGAAGCCTCCCCCCTCCTCACACACATATAATTCTTTGTTTTTGAAGCTGTTGATAATTTTGGAACACATTGCACATGATTTAAAGAAGTTGTCCACATCTTTTATATTGATGCCGCACCTTCAGGATAGGGCATCAATATTTGATCGGCCAGAGTCAGCACTCGGCACCTCTGCCAATCAGCTGTTATCGGTGCTGTCGGCCGGAAGTACTTACATGCGTCTACTTGTAGTGGCTGCCGCGGGGTACTACACATCCACCTCCTATTCAATTCAATAGTAGATGGATATCCAGTAACAAGCCAACAAGCCCCGGCCACTGCAAGTAGACGGCCAAGCTCGGCAAGCAAGTACTTCCGGCTGCCGGTGTAGGTAGGGTGACCGACCGGGGGGGTGACCCACTTCTTGCCGCAGACAGACTCGAGACGGAGACAGAATTTGTATTGAACAGGACCGTTTTTATTGGCCGCCTTCTGACGACCACAGCAATTCACCACAGCAGCTTCACATTTCTCCATACACAGGCCCGGTTACCTTCACTTCCTTTTCACTGTAGTCGTGGCGGCTCTCGTGGCTCTTTTCACTGTGGCTGCCCTATGCCCATCCACGACAGCGCTTCACCAGTCTGAGTACGCCGTCCGTTTGGTACCCCCAGGCTGTCTTTGTCTGCGGCTACTGTCCCCTGGGCCACCCCCCGTGACCGGCTCAACTGTCAGTCCCCTCCGGAGCCATTCTACTGTCTCTATCTCCTCAGCAGAACTTCCTCTCTACTGTGCTCCTATCGCTGACTGACCCTTCCAGAACCTTCCCTCAGCCTTTTATACTTCCAGTTCTGGTAACTCTGCCCACCATCTCCTGACAGTTTCTCTGACCAATGGCAGTTGTTCAGTCCCACTCTTACACTCTCCACTGCCCTCTAATAGTCAAACTACAATACTGCACCATTTCTCTTTATCTCAGCGGTTTCACACCTACACTGCGCTACACCTCCGCCTACCCACTACAGACAGGTCTGTCCATCAGTCCACCTTCCCTACACTCCCCATTCCTTTATCTATTGTCACCCTCGACAATATTGCACTATTCTACAGGAGTGTACCTCTCACCTTTCCCCTTTTCTGTGGCCCTTTTCCATTCGGACCGCCATAACCGAGGCCCTAACCTATCAGGTCATCGTCAGCGTCCTTCTATTCCTCTGGGGGTACGTGGTACAGGGGGCCTTACTTAAGGACCACTGTCTCCATTCTACTTGTCTCTTCGTCCTGCCAAATTAAATAAGTCATGGTCGGCATACTCCAAGTACCCGGGAACAGTTGAACACACACATTTTTTTTAAATAACACTTCAACATTTCAAATTTACTACACATCCTACAATATTTACTGTAATACGTATTTTTCAGAACATTTTTTTTTTAACTTTTACTTTTTTTTAAGCAAAACATTATACTCTCTAAAATATTAAACATAGAAGGACGGGGGTGCTCTCCCTTCCTTTAAGAAGAACACTCCCTCCATGCATCCCTGCTGCACCAGGAGTAGGGTATTCTACCCCAAGGGGACACGGAACAGTCTCCTAGTTGTGCAACAGTGCACTGCAGTCCCGGCAGTCCATTTTAATGGGTACTCCGGGCCACCTCCTGGCGGCCGATGTCTCACCATAACAGAGGACTCCACTGCCGTGGAGTCTCTGGGATGCTTGTAGTATCTCTGGGCCTCGAGTGTCCCTGATGTTCGAGACCCAGGAGTCCTCGTCTCTTTATGGGGCTCGTACCCCTCAGGGTAGGTGATGACGGCCACCGCATAGTAGCCGCGGGGGCAATACTCTTCATAATAGGACACCAGATCTCCCTCCCATGGAGCCCAGCCGTGCTTGATTGATGCTACATTCAGATAAATTTTGTAGCCAGTGGCGAGGTCCCGAATAAAGCCGTAGCCCTTGCCGGTATCCATATACACCAGCCACCCGTACGACCGAGGAGTAGACATAGCGGCCTCCCCCTTCTCATGGAACAGCGCCCACACCTCCCGCTCTTTGGCCTTCTTCTCGATAATCTCTGCAACCCAAGCAGAGGGTCCGATATAGGCCGCAAAGTCCGGTGGGCGAGCTGCAACCGAGAGTGGAGCAGAGGTGGCCGCAGACATTGGGGAACAGGCCGCAACCGGTGTAGCGGACGGGACAGAGGCGGCCACAGGCATCGTCGGATAGGCTGTGGAGTCGGCTGCAGCCGGAATCAAGGCGGCCGTGGGCTCCGGTGAGTAGGCCGCAGCCGAGGCCGCGGATGGGACAGCGGTGAATGCCGGTAAGTAGGCCGCGGTGGTCTGCGGCGGGCCCGAAGTGATGGCAGGCTCTGATAAATAGGCCGCGGCCGGAAGATGGAGCGCAGCAGGGGCAGCGCAGGTTGGTTCCACGCCGGCGCCGCCAGGCGGGGTGGCTCGGGATGGTTGTCAGGAGCCGTAAAGTTATCCAGAGCCATAGTCGCTGGAGAGCGGGCGGTAGGCCGAGGGGGCCGAGGGCCGGTGTCAGAGCCCGGGGACCTGTCTGGTGCACTGGGCGTGGGGGCGGGATCTGTCTGTGGTGCTGCCGGCTGGACCAGGGGAATGCTCACCTCTCCCGGCCCCGCAGGCTTTCCTGCAGCTCTTTTAGTAGCCGTTGGTCTTCACCCTGCCATCTGGCAGGGCCGGCCTCCTGGAATGATGGCTCCGCGGGGAGAACTCATGCAGTTTCTTCCAGCGGCGGTTCCAACAAGGTCCGGGGTATCGAGAATGGCTCCCGGGGGCAGGTCTCCCGACGGGATTCAACCTCCTGATGCCATTTCCACTCCAGGCGTCCGAGGCCACGGCAGCTGCAGCGTCGCATCTCATCCGTGTTCCCGAAGCTCAATGGCGCCAAGCAGCTGCACCCAGTCTCTTCACCTGGGCCACTTCCGCTCGTGGGTGGGGCGTTGATCGGCCTCTTCACCCATCTTCCAAGGTCCAGCATGGGAGGGCGGCTGTCTCCTGATGTAGGGCACTCCCCCTTGGGGCGGATGCGACATAGTCCCAGATTGTCCAATATGGCTGCAAACTCCTGTGTTTCTTTTTGATGCTGAAATGCCACGGCCATTTTGGCAGAACACTTTTCTGCTCCGGATCCACTTAATGGCAGCCAGCAATCCTAGGCACAGTCCCAATTTGTAATCCACAGGAAAAAATAAAATCTTCACCCCGTACAGCTTGGGGTCCTTTGGTACTTTGTGGCAGGCTTGCCGCTGAAGGTAAGACACAGAAAAAACACACAGTATGACAAACGTGCATAAATACTCTGTTGTAAAATATATGTAACAGTAAGCAACAAGTGCTAGTAAGAGATGTTAACAAAACCAGGGTATTTTGTTGATACTTTTTTTGCAAAAAAAAGTACGCTAAGCCACTCCACCACGTCACGGTATACCCTTCTCGGAGCAGTCCTATCTAATATATTTAAAACCTGAACATGTGAACAATAGCTTCATGAGCAGGGTTCAGAAGGGTGCTGCCCGGTATGGACTCGCTGGGCAAGATGGCTTTTTATGTGCATGTCCCAAAGTTGTTGTATTTGCGGCAATTATCCTGCCGACTACGTCAAATGTAGGTTGGGTGGCCGACCGGGGGAGTGACCCACTTCTTGCCGCAGACAGACACGAGACGGAGACAGAATTTGTATTCAACAAGTCCGTTTTTATTGGCCGCCCTTCTGATGACCACAGCAATTCACCACAGCAGCTTCACATTTCTCCATACACAGGCCCAGGTACCTTCATTTCTTTTTCACTGTAGTCGTGGCGTCTCTCGTGGCTCTTTTCATTGTGGCTGCCCTAGGCCCATCCACCACAGCGCTTCACCAGTTTGAGTATGCCGTCCTTTTGGTACCCCCAGGCTGTCTTCATCTGTGGCTACTGTCCTCTGGGCCACCTCCCGTGACCGCCTCAACTGTCAGTCCCCTCCGGAACCTTTCTGCTGTCTCTATCTCCTCAGCAGAACTTCCTCTCTACTGTGCTCCTATCACTGACTGACCCTTCCAAAATCTTCCCTCAGCCTTTTATACTTCCAGTTCTGGTAACTCCACCCACCATCACCTGACAGTTTCTCTGACCAATGGCAGTTGTTCAGTCCCACTCTTACACTCTCCACTGCCCTCTAACGGTCAAACTACAATACTGCACCTTCCCTTTATCTCAGTGGTTTCACACCTACACTGCCCTACACCTCTGCCTACCCACTACAGACAGGTCTGTCTGTCAGTCCACCTTCCCTACACCAGCACCGATAACAACTGATCAGCACCGAGTGCTGGCCCCGGCCGATCATACATTGATGCCTTATCCTAAGTAATGGGCATCAATATAAAATTAGTGGACAACTTCTTTAAAGGGAATTTGTCAGCAGAATTTTACAGCCCAAACTATTTATGTAGCCCAGTCCAGCAATACCTTTATATGTCCAATCCATTCCTCCGTTACTGAGAAATCAGCGCTTGAATTTACTTGTAAATGAGGCTTAAGAGCTATGATAGATCTGAAGCCTCTGTCACTCCAGCTCTATTCCCTACCCAACGCCGTCCCCTCCTGCTTGAATGACGGCCTCTATGCTGTGTCTTTTTAGGCAAAGGCTCCAACATTCAAGCAGGAGGAGGCAGCGCTGGGCAAGGAACAGTTCTGGTTTGACAGAGGCTTCGGATCTACCATAGCTCTTCACCCTCATTTACATATCAATTCAAAAGCTGATTTCTCAGAAATGGAGGAATGGACTGACCATGTAAAAGTATTGTCGGACTAGTCTTTGAACAAGCTACATACACATAGAAATTGTTTTGGGGGTGAAATTGTGTTGGCAGATTCTCTTTAAGCCCCGTTATTTAATATGTAAAGGAGATAAACATGTTTTAAACTATTTCTATTTCTTACAATGCAGCTTCCATGTAAATACAAAAAAAAACAAGTTTTGATTTAAAGAATCCTATGATTTTTGCACACAGCTGCTATGTATATTGATGTATTTTCATGGCTACAGTCTATAATGAAATTATGTGTAATTTATAATATGGGGCAGATGGCAGAGGGTATGAATGTAGGACTGTAGCTGTACACGCAAAACGGGAAGGAAGGACAATTAATGTGATTTACCCATATTCACTTCATGCATATGTTCTCCAACTTCTCTATGCAGTTTTCTTAGCTGTCAGGGTGTGAATTGGGGTATCCCAGATACTGTAAGGTGGGGTACAATAAAATGCTTTGTGGATCACTGTTTTTATGTCTTTTAATCTTTTTTTTCTGCTGCGTCAAATTGAAGAACATTTTCCAAACATCTTAGATCTTTAGCTGTTACTTTTGCTGAACTGGTACATTATTAATATGGTGTCAAAAATTACTTTATATTTTGGCAGAAATGCTCCGTAAAGCAAATGAAGTAAATTAAAAGTTATCAAAGTGTCATATCCTCTTGTAAGCATTAATCTTGTCATCAGCTAGTATGTCTGGGTGGATTTTAAGGGAAGCATCCAACTTTAAATACCATTTAGTGTTATGCTCCAAACAGTTTTGAAATTATTTGAGTAATTCCTTAATCCTTTCAGGAGTAGGACATTTTTTTGTTTTGCTTTGTTTTTTTTTTCTCACCTTCTTCTAAAAGCCATAACTCTTTATTTTTCCAGTCGATATAGCCTTGTTAAAACTTGTTTTTTTTTTTTATGGGACGAGTTGTAGTTTTGAAAAGTGTCATTAGAAAAACACAGAATAATACAAAAATATTGTTTATACAACAGCAAAAAAAAGCCATACTCAGCTCTCTGTACCTAACGGGCCCAATTTCCATGTTGCCCAGTTCTTGCTGCTCTGTGTTCCCTAGTCCCATCCTCGACAAATCAGAAATGACTGAAAATATCCTCTCAGCCAATCACTGGTGGAGGCGTGTCCTCTCTGAAGTCAGCAATTGGCTGAGTGAGCATTTCCCGCCTTGGGACTATCACAAAGCAGCTTGGAATGGGCAGCACTGGCTAGGGATCTGTGGAGGTCAATTAGGGTGAGTATGGCTTTTTTGATTTGTTTTAAGCAGCTTATACCCTTTTTATAAAAATGTATCTTTTCTAGACAAACCACAGAATTTTGCTCATGAATGGATGTAATAAAATGAATTAGCACCCACTTTACATACCCCTTTGGATGTGATATGCTACAAACAAAACTTCTTCAACTCCATCATGGCTGAGCAATGCAGTGATGAAATTTCTATGCACTTTCTTCTATGGAGACCTTCGTCTAGACGTTTCTCCTTTAAGATGATATAATGTAAGCTCTTCTCATGCACCACTTAAAATGTATGCAATTATTATATGCCATTAAATGACAAGTATTTCAGAAAGTGAGATTCTGCCTTCAACAAAAGCAGAAGAAGAGGAGGAATCCATTAGTGAGTATAAGCTTGAAACATGATAGATAGCTCAATACAAAGGAAGCTGTAGAGAGAGCGCGAGAGAGAGACGGCCTTGAGAAGAAAACAAGACTTTACCAGAAATGGGAGTCTGGGCCGGGAGAAGCGATTCATAATTGATAAGAATTGAGTTTTGAGCGTTGTAGATGCTATTATGTTAATGCTACGAGTAACAAACAGGCCATTAATCTATAAGGTGAAGGAATCCATTCATAATAGTCCGGCTTCTACATATGCAGAAGTAGTTATGTAAAGTATTGCCCTCGTCGTGCCTTGAATATTACCGCTGTCAGCATTAATAAGCCATGAGAGTCTGGAGACGTTTTATTTTCCAATTAAACAGCATGTTTTATGGCGGAGCCTCGAGACTGCTTTATGATATCAGGCGCTCGTGCGGTTTGACACCGCTAATATTAACCACTCCCAAGTTGCCCGTAAGTTTGGAACATCCTTCGGTATCTCGGTGTCTCTGATTATACAATAGGATTAATTGATCAGCCCTCAGTCGGGGGAGACGAAAATAAATATATAATCTGGACTAACAGTTCGCACAATTACCGTCTCCTTGTTTCATGCTGGGAATCGTAATCAGGTATATGCACGGCCTACACTAATGAGAAAATAATAGATTAGAGCTTTTCCTATTTCAGGAGAAAAAAACGCACATAGGGATTTTCAGGCTAAAGTTGGAGATGAGCAGTTTAACCTATTAATGATATTGTGTCTGGAAGCTTGGGGGCCATTGCTTTGGGTAAAGCAAGCCGAAGTGAAAGCGGGAGAATAAAAGAAAACTACTACTATAATACCAATAGTATTAAAAAAAATAATCTGGAAATATTCCCCGTTTTTCACTGGACAAAGAGCTGTTAAGAGGTTAACATTTTTTTGCCTTGTGTGGTGTACATCTCATAATTATTGTTCGGTATTACAATACGGAGTGGTGTAATGCTGGCCTAATTGCAAAATCTACAATGGGGCTCCTAAAACACTTGAGTTTTCATTAGTGTTGTTATTTTTGTGACCTTTTGGTCACCCCCATAGCCTCCAGTGCCGGGGTGATATTGCCACCCTTGCACCTATTATAGCTACACTCCAGCTTCAATTATAAAGAACGAGGAGGATAACCCAACCTCATACCATTGTAAATTGGCAAGGCAGATAACCCAGTTTGTGTCCCCCTCTCTGCACCAAGGATAGTTTATGGCATGGCAAATTGGGCAATTATCCAGTCCTGAGTCCTAGACCTGCCTTAGGCTTCCTGCCATAATGGCAAGCCTCGTAAGGTTAGGAACAAGTAACTCCTTCACTGTGCTACACAACCAAGGACATTACAATTAGGCTACTACCAAACTATGCCACAGCAATGTGGAGTGAAACAAAATAGTGTAACATCTGACCATGGTGATGATTGAAGTTTTGGCTGGAAACATCTGACACTTCCATTAACGTAAGCAGGACCCTAACCTACCAAGAACTGTAATGTTACACTTTCATTATTTAGGCAATGAATAAAAGCACTAAATTAAGTTTTATTTATTTCCACTAAATTGGAAATATATGGGAGATGTTTGTGGGCAATTTTCACTTGGTGGATACAGACAGAAAAGGACCCCAGTGTATGAACAGTGTTGTGAGTTCATTTTTCCCTTCACCGTTGAGGTCTGATGAACTCCCTCTTCTGGTGAAGGAAGGTAGTGAGGCTGATTACCAAACACCTGGGCAGCCAGATAATGACTGGGTGGCTGGAATTGAGGACTGGATATAAGGCAGCCGACGCCCTTCTGTCTTGCTGGTGATCCTGCTGGATTCTTGGAGACCAGTCTGATTCCTGCGTCTCAAAGCTAGGTTTTTCTGCTCTGCTTTGTACACTTCAGTTTTGTTTTTGTTTTGCCTTGTTTTTTGGGAGTTCTGCCATCCCCGGCCGGCGGTGAGCTGAATTCCATTTTTGTCTCTGATCTGTTGATCTTTTGCTCTGTCTTCAGAATATACCTGAGTGCTGATATAGTCTTTTGAAGCCTAGCGACTTCAGGGCCTGTTTTTCCTATCAGTCGGTTGGCACATTTTGGATAGGGTTTTTGCGGATGGCAGACAGCAGCTTTCCTATCCTGTCCTATTTAGTTAGCTTGGGCCCCATCATTTGCTCAACCTATCTTTCTATCTGTGTTAGTGTTTTCATCTTGCTTCACCGTCATTATATGTTGGGGGCTGCCTATTGCTTTGGGGTCTGCTCTGGGGCAGTTTAGTTTTTCCCCTTTCTGTCTTTAGGCTATGTAGTTCTCCGGCTGTGATCGAGGGGTCTAGGGCACCGTAGGAACCCCCCACGGCTACTGCTAGTTGTTGTGGATAGGTTCAGGGGTCTGCAATCCGATAGCTGCCAACCTCTCTGGTTTTTCTGGACTTAGCTAGTATTTTGTTTTTTCCTCCTACGGTGACTCATCATAACAGAACAGTATAGCTGCACAGGATGCACCAATGAGGTGTCCACCCCTGGCACTTTCCACTGGCATGCCTGCCAATTGGCAAAAATTTCTCTGGACTGTCCCTAATTTTCAGACACAATTCCAAAAGATTCTGTGCATTTTGGACTGAAAAATGGAGGATGTATGTAAACTCTCCACAAATGCTAGTGTTCTGGAGTTGGATGGAGGCATTACCAAGAGTGTAAGGGCATTCCAAGGAGGAGTTTGCTGGTGGTACTTTTGTCCCTATCCCTCCAACAGAAATGTTGGTTAATAGACAGTAAAGATGAGCGAATCTGCAAAATTTAAATTTGCGAAATCACATTGATTTTATCAGAAAATGAAATTCATAGTTCTCAACCCTCTCCAATCCGGTTTCCGCTCTTTACATTCTACTGAAACTGCCCTCACTAAAGTCTCTAATGATCTACTAACAGCTAAATCAAATGGTCATTACTCCATGCTAATTCTCTTGGATATCTCAGCAGCATTCGACACGGTGGATCATCAGCTCCTCCACACTATGCTCCGTTCCATTGGCCTCAAGGACACCGTTCTCTCCTGGTTCTCCTCTTATCTTTCTGACCGCTCCTTTACTGTATCTTTTGCTGGCTCCTCCTCCTCTCATCTTCCCCTTACTGTTGGGGTTCCTCAAGGATCAGTCCTAGGCCCCCTCCTCTTCTCTTTGTATACTGCCCCTATTGGTCAAACAATCAGTAGATTTGGTTTCCAGTACCATCTCTATGCTGACGACACCCAATTATACGCTTCTTCTCCTGACATCACGCCAGCCTTTCTAGAAATCACCAGCAATTGTCTAAACGCTGTGTCTAACATCATGTCCTCACTATATCTGAAACTGAACCTGTCAATGACTGAACTCCTTGTGTTTCCTCCCGCTACTAATGTACCTATGCCCGACATTGCCATTTCCGTGTGTGTTTCTACTATTACTCCCCAGCAACATGCCCGCTGTCTTGGGGTCACACTTGACTCCGAGCTTTCCTTTGTCCCCTACATCCGATCACTGGCTCGCTCTTGTTATCTGCACCTCAAAAACATTTCTAGAATTCAACCTTTTCTTACTTTTGACTCTGCAAAAACTCTGACTGTTTCTCTTATTCATTCTCGTCTCGACTATTGTAACTCCCTTCAAATCGGTCTCCCTCTTACCAAACTCTCCCCCCTCCAATCTGTCTTGAATGCAGCTGCCAGGATCATATTCCTCACCAATCATTACACCGATGCCTCTACCTTGTGCCAGTCATTACACTGGCTACCCATCCACTCCAGAATCCAGTACAAACTTACTACCCTCACCCACAAAGCTCTTCATTGCTCAGCACCACCCTATATCTCCTCCCTTGTTTCAGTATACCATCCTACCCGCGCCCTCCATTCTGCTGATGACCTGAGGTTAGCATCCTCAATAATCAGAACCTCCCACTCCCGTCTTCAAGACTATACACGTGCTGCGCCAATTCTTTGGAATGCACTTCCCAGGTCAATACGATTAGTCCCCAATCCCCACAATTTTAAGCGTGCCCTGAAAACTCATTTATTCAGACTGGCCTACCGCCTCAACACATTAACCTAATATATCTCAATATGGCACAGCCAAAAGTTTTTTTTACCATAACCAGGTTCCCCGTATCATGTTCCCACATGCTTTATACATCCATTAGCCCTCTGCATCCGCACTGTTACACACTTAGCATTATGGCTGGTCCATACAATCAGGGCAACTGTTACCACCCACCTTTCGTGTCTCCCCTTTTTTCCTCATAGATTGTAAGCTTGCGAGCAGGGCTCTCATTCCTCTTGGTATCTGTTATGATCTATGTGATTATTGTTATGCTGTAATGTCTATTGTCTGTACAAGTCCCCTCTGAAATGTAAAGTGCTGCGGAATATGTCAGCGCTATAGAAATAAAATTTATTATTATTATATTATTATTATTAAGTCATTCTTCACAAATTGAATATTCCCTCTTATGTTCTGGGGTTTCTCTAGATCCTGAACTGTATTTAACATAAGATGTAAAAATAAACCCTTATACCTCACCACTCTCTTACCACTCTCCAGTTCTCTGCACCTCTGTCCCACCGCATCTCTGTCCTGGTATTCACTATGAGCCAGGACTTCTAGCCCGAACAGGCCATGTAAGTCTACTCTACTTTTGTAATGTTTAAGTAGAATTACATTCCACTCGAAAAAATCTGCCTATCTCTAGTGAGCAGTAGTAGTATTTATGACCCCTACAAATGTTACATTACTTAGCTAGTTTAGGCTGGATCAGCTGACCATCGAATGTGTATGTGGGGTATGAGGGCTACCCTTACTGATGATGCTATGGATGAAAATGATCACACAGTTTAAAACTGCCAAGCAAGCTAAAAAATGTAAAATAAGGTATACTCCTCTCACTAGTCCTCAGCTGGTCATCTAATGATGCCACCGGTCTCTGGTCACATACCAGGACCATCTGATCAAGATGCACATACACCAGCTGTGTAGATCATTTTTTAGCTGTATGGACACATGAGACCATCAAAGACCTAAGCATTACTGGAAGAGGAGCACCTGGGGATCGGTAGGGTAAGTGCACTTTATTTTATACTAGCTGAAGAGCCCGGCGCTGCCCGAGCATAGTAACTAAAACACAAGAAACGCATTGAGAACGCAAGCATCTATATCTTCCATGCAGGCATTTTAACCTCTACCCTGTATCAATTGAAGTGAATAAAATAAATTTGTTTTCACTACATCGTGGAGCTGGACAACTTTTTTCCATGTCCGAACCAGAGCGCTGAGTGAAACGGTCCTAACTTCCATACCCGGGATCCCTTTAAGAGAGGCCTGGGGTGAGAATCAGAGCACTGAGGGATTTACCCTAAATTCCATACCGGAGATCCCTTTAAGAGTGGCCTGGGGTCAGTACCAAAGCGCAGAGTGGATTTGCCCTGACTTCCATACCGGGGATCCCTTTAAGAGAGCCTGGGATCAGAACCAGAGTGCTGAGTGGATTTGCCCTGACTTGCATAGAGGAGATCCCTTTAAGAGAGCCTGGGGTCAGTACCAGAGCACTTGAAGGCAATTATCCTGACTTCCATAACAGAGATCCCTTTAAGAGAGGCCTGGGGTGAGAATCAGAGCGCAGAGTTGATTTGCCCTGACTTCCATACCGGGGATACCTTTAAGAGAGCCTGAGATCAGAACCAGAGTGCTGAGTGGATTTGCCCTGACTTGCATACAGGAATTCCCTGTCAGAGACACCGCACTGAACTTGCTCACTGAGCCAGTGCGCGTGTCCTGAGTAAAGCGAACAGTGCTCAAAGCTACCTGTGGAGCGGGCAGCAACCGAATAGATGTGTACTTCAGAGCCGCAGGACCTGAAGCACGTGACTGCTAGAGGCGTGGCTTAAACTCCACAGAGCTAGGAGCTGCAAGACAATTCCTAGCAGAGTAACTGCGAGACAAAGTTACCCAGGGGCATAGACAGGGAGAATAGTCAGGAAGTAGCCAATGAGTCACACACAGAGATAGTTACAAGGTACAAGAGGGGCGAGCAGAGAGTAGTCAGGTCACAGGCAATGAGTCATACACAGATAATAACGCAGTACAAAATCAAAAGGCAAACTCACAACGGGAAACAGAATCGGGTCAGAACCATATAAACAAGCTATAGCAACAAACAGGCACACGGGGGTCAGCACACTAGGCCAAAAGCAAAAGTATAACTGGCAGGGATTGAAGCTACCCAGGGGTTTATGAAGCTCTCCCAGAACCAGAAAGAGGCCACAATCATTAACCCCAAGTGTGCAGGTCAAAACCTGCACAGAGCTCCAGACATTAACCCCCGGTGTGCAGCTCAAAAACCTGCACTGGGACCATGACAGTACCCCCCTCTCAACGGGGGGCCTCTGGACCCCCAGGCTTCCCCGGGTACTTGGTATGGAACGCCTGAACCAGGCGATCTGCATGTACCAAGCGAGCAGGGACCCATGAGCGCTCTTCTGGTCCATATCCCTTCCAGTGGACCAGGTACTGCAAAGAGCGGCGCACCCGCCGAGAGTCCACAATATGTCCGACCTCATACTCCAATTGACCCTCCACCAGCACTGGAGGAACAACAGTCTCAGAGTTCTCTTTGACAGATCCTGCTGGTTTCAACAGAGACTTATGGAACACATTAGATATTTTTAAGGAGGCGGGGAGACGCAACCTATATGCCACAGGGTTGACTATCTCCATAATCTTGTACGGACCAATGAACTTTGGTCCCAAATTAACTGATGGTACCTTTAAGTTGATGTTACGCATGGAGAGCCAAACCTTCTCTCCCACCTGAAACATGTCTCCCAAGGCTCTCTTTTTGTCCGCAAAATATTTGTATCTCCCCTGGGCTCGAGAGACATTACGCCGGACTACAGCCCAGAGGTTTTTTAACCGTTGAACGGACCCCTCTGCTCCTGGACAACCGGAATCCACCCGAGAAAACTCCCCAAAATGCGGATTAAAGCCATAGTTAATCAGGAATGGGGACATGTTGGTGGACTGACTCACCCGGTTGTTAAAAGCGAATTCAGCCAACGGTAACGCATCACACCAATCCTCCTGTCTGGCGGAGGTCAGACACCTGAGAATTTGTTCCAGGGATTGATTGGCGCGTTCTGTCTGACCATTACTCTCCGGGTGATATGCCGACGTGAAGGAGAGTGAGATGCCCAATTTCATACAGAACGCTCTCCAAAATTTGGCCACAAACTGCACACCTCTGTCAGACACAACATTCAGGGGTACCCCATGCAATCGGACCACATGCTGCACAAACAATCTTGACGTTTCTGCTGAAGGTAATGCTGCCAAGGGAATGAAATGGGCCTGTTTAGAAAACCTATCCACCACCACCCAGATCACGGTATTGCCCCTGGAAGGTGGAAGGCCAGTAATAAAATCCATGGAAATATGAGTCCATGGCCTATCAGGAACCGGTAAAGGTATGAGTTCCCCAGCCGGTCGGTTATGCGAGCTTTTGGAACGGGCACATATGCCACAAGCAGAAGCAAATTCCTTGACATCGGACCTTAATGAAGGCCACCAAAAACCCCTGGCTACTGCCTCTCTAGTGGCCGTGATACCTGGATGAGCACTCAGCCTAGAATCATGAAACTCCTGCAGAAGTCTAGGCCGCAATGAATCTGGAACAAACAGTTTATCGCTTGGCCTGGTTACCGGAGCTAGCGCCTGAGCCCTTAGGATTTCTTGTTCCAACTCAGTTGAGACCCCCGCCACTACCACCCCTGGGGGAAGAATGTAGGACGGCGGCTCAGGGGGAGACACTGGATCAAAACGTCTGGACAGGGCATCCGCTTTAACATTTTTGGACCCCGGTCGAAAAGTAATTGAGAACTGAAATCGTGAAAAAAAGTGACCAACGGGCCTGTCTAGGAGTAAGCCTCTTAGCAGATTCAAGGTATGCCAAATTTTTGTGATCCGTGACAACCGTGATAGGGTGAGCCGCCCCTTCCAAAAAGTGCCTCCATTCCTCAAACGTCAACTTGACCGCAAGAAGTTCTCTATTGCCTACATCATAGTTTTTCTCAGCTGAAGAGAACTTCTTGGAGAAGAAGGCACAGGGTTTGAGATTGGTAAGGGTGGCCGGACCCTGGGACAGCACAGCCCCCACCCCCACTTCAGAAGCATCCACCTCCACAATGAATGGTTTGGACGGGTCAGGTTGCACCAACACCGGGGCAGACATAAAACATTTCTTAATCGCCGAGAAGGATTCCTTAGCGAGTACAGACCAATTTTTTACATCAGCTCCCTTCTGGGTAAGATCCGTGAGTGGTTTCACCACTTGTGAGAAACCTTTAATGAATCTCCGGTAATAGTTCAAAAATCCTAAGAAGCGCTGGAGCCCCTTGAGATCTCGAGGCTGAACCCAGTCAGCGATCGCCAGCACCTTCTTAGGATCCATACGAAACCCCTCACAGGACACAATCAACCCCAAAAAAGACAGCTCCTGTACAAAAAACGAACATTTTTCCAATTTGGCGAACAATTGGTTCTCCCTGAGTCTCTGGAGAACTGTCTTTAGATGTTGCAAGTGAGATTGACTGTCCGGGGAATACACCAAAATATCATCCAAATAAATAATAACAAAACGGCCTATCAGATCAGAAAACACAACATTGATGAAATTTTGGAAAATAGCGGGTGCATTAGTTAACCCAAATGGCATTACCAGGTTCTCAAAGAGTACTTCTGATGTGAGGAATGCCGTTTTCCACTCGTCCCCTTCCCGAACCCTTATCAGATTGTAGGCCCCCCGCAGATCTAACTTGGAGAACCATTGGGCCTCAGCTAACTGGTTACATAAGTCTGGGATGAGGGGAAGCGGGTAAGAGTTCCTAACCGTTATCTTGTTCAGTTCCCAAAAGTCGAGGCACGGCCGCAAACCACCATCTTTTTTCTTCACAAAGAAGAACCCTGCTGCCACAGGTGACACAGAAGGCCTGATATGCCCTTTGCGGAGATTCTCAGCTATGTACTCCTTCATGGCTTGGCGCTCAGGCCCAGACAAATTGAACAATCGAGCCTTAGGTAACTTGGCTCCGGGTACTAAATCAATGGCACAATCATAGGGTCTATGTGGTGGCAGCGCCTCAGCCTCACTTTCGGAAAAAACATCTTCGAAATCTTTCAGGTACTCTGGAATACCTTCCAGATCGACAGACGACACAGACACGGATTTAACAGCGTTAACAAGATGTCCCCGGTTACCACATTTATTATTGCATCCCCATTGAGTGATTTCCCCTGTAACCCAATCAATGGTAGGATTATGGCGTTGAAGCCAAGGCATCCCCAGTACCAGTCCTGCAGGCAAGTTATCTAGCACCAGACAACTTAGTTCCTCCACATGAGTGGAACCCACTTTTAGAGAAAAAAGTTCAGACCTGCAACAGATACCATCTTGGGTAAGAGGAGATGAGTCAATTGCCACAAGTTTAACAGGATCATGAAGCCTGACTGTCCCTATCTTATTAAGAGTCATAATCTTGGTATCAATCAGGTTCACAGCCGAACCGCAGTCAATAAAAGCAGTAGTCTGAACAGGACCATAACCAAGTTCCAGTTCCACCTGCAGCACCATTTTTGCACATGAGGAAAATTGTACCTGAAGGTCTGGGTAGCCTCCTCGATTACTACCCAGACCTAGTCGTTTCCCGCCATCTTGGAGGATGACGGACAGGAGGGGCAGTCCTTCTTCCAATGTCCAGATTTCCCACAATAGAAGCACAACTGCTTTTCCCGGCGGCGTCTTCTTTCCTTTCCCTCACAGGTGACAGCGCTCACCTCCATAGCCATAGGAAGAATCTGGGTCTCATCTCCACTGAAGAATAAGGGCGATTCCCATTGCATAATGCCTCTAGCCCGCAGCCTGCGATCCATGCGAACCGCTTGGACCATGGCATCCTCCAGGGAGTCAGGCGGAGGATGGAGTGCCAAAGCATCCTTCAGACGTTCACACAGGCCTCTGTGGAACAGCCCCCGAACGGCGGCATCACTCCAGGAAATCTCCGCTGCCCAACGTCTGAATTCAGTACAGAACCATTCGGCCGAGTGCTCCCCCTGACAGACACTCATTACTTTGTCCTCAGCCAACCGCACTCTATCAGGCTCATCATAAATAAGCCCTAAAGCTTCAAAAAATGCATCCACAGACATTCTCTTAGGGGCAGAAGAGGAAAGCGAGAATGCCCAGGCTTGTGGGGACCCCCTAAGCAGGGACATCACCACCCCCACCCTCTGTTTCTCATCCCCAGAAGAGCGGGGTCTCAAAGAAAAAAAAAGCTTACAGCCCTCCTTAAATGCCCTGAGCTCATCCTTGTTACCAGAAAATATATTTGGCAATTTAACCGGGGATTCAGGTGGGACTAAAATGACATCTCTATTCCCCACCTGCTGGAAGCCTGCGGAAAGTACCCCCTGAACTGAGTCCTCAACCCGCCGTTGGGACTGGGCCAGAGCTTGGTGTTCCAAACTAAGCTTCTGCAGTGACTGAGTCAAGCTTTTCACCTGCTCAGATAAAGCACACATTGGGTCCATGCTGCAGAAGTGAGGAGAGAGAAAAAAAAATTGTAGGCCAGTTATAATGTCAAAGACACCGCACTGAACTTGCTCACTGAGCCAGTGCGCGTGTCCTGAGTAAAGCGAATAGTGCTCAAAACTACCTGTGGAGCGGGCAGCAACCGAATAGATGTGTACTTCAGAGCCGCAGGACCTGAAGCACGTGACTGCTAGAGGCGTGGCTTAAACTCCACAGAGCTAGGAGCTGCAAGACAATTCCTAGCAGAGTAACTGCGAGACAAAGTTACCAAGGGGCATAGACAGTGAGCATAGTCAGGAAGTAGCCAATGAGTCACACACAGAGATAGTTACAAGGTACAAGAGGGGCGAGCAGAGAGTAGTCAGGTCACAGGCAATGAGTCATACACAGATAGTTACAAGGTACAAGAGGGGCGAGCAGAGAGTAGTCAGATCACAGGCAATGAGTCATACACAGATAATAACGCAGTACAAAATCAACAGGCAAACTCACAACGGGAAACAGAATCGGGTCAGAACCATATAAACAAGCAATAGCAACAAACAGGCACGCGGGGGTCAGCACACTAGGCCAAAGGCAAAAGTATAACTGGCAGGGATTGAAGCTACCCAGGGGTTTATGAAGCTCTCCCAGAACCAGGAAGAGGCCACAATCATTAACCCCAAGTGTGCAGGTCAAAACCTGCACAGAGCTCCAGACATTAACCCCCGGTGTGCAGCTCAAAAACCTGCACTGGGACCATGACAATCCCTTTAAGAGAGCCTGGGGTCAGTACCAGAGCATTTGAAGGCAATTGCCCTGACTTCCATACCGGAGATCCCTTTAAGAAAGGCCTAGGGTCAGAATCAAAGCGCAGAGTGGAGTTGCCCTAACTTCCATACCAATGATCCCTTTAAGAGACCCTGGGGTCAGAACCACAGAGCTGAGTGGAACGGTTTTAACTTCCATACCCGGGAGCCCTTTAAGAGAGGCCTGGGGTCAAAAGCAAAGTGCTCTGTGCTCCTTTCTGTGGGGCAGACAATGGCTGGGAGCTTATGTTGCTGGGGATGCTAGACTTCAGTGTCTGCTGAGGTGTTGTCAAGTGGGAAAACTTGCTCATAGCAACCAATCACAGCTCAGCTTCTTTTAACCAGCTCTGGTGAATTGACAGATGCTTAGTGATTGGTTGCAAGGAAAACTGTTGCTCATAGCAACCAATCACAGCTCAGCTTCTTTTGAACAGCTCTGGCAAAATGAAAACTGCTTCGTGATTGGTTTGTGATACACACATACATACTGTACATTCAGTTTTATATATATAGATTTTTGACAGAGCTGGAGGTGCTTGAAAAATTTTTTAGGAGTAGACAATCTTTTCAATTTTTCTTGGTGGTGTAGAAAAATTAACTTTCCTAAAGATGGAACGGTTCTACTTAGGAATTGCAGTCCCTGTGTCCTAAAGCCAGCGCAAAATATGTATCCTCGAACGTTCTCACATGGGTGTGTGCAGATCATGTACAGTTATTACAGCTTGAAAAAGGTCCTTGCTGCCGTCTACTATTCGTGTTCAAGGGCATCAACAGAGCGCATGCACTTTGCTCATCAAACACCACTAAATTGGAGTCATCTCACCTGCCAAAAAAATGTTCACGCACCATATTACTGAAATGGGGAACGAGTCATCATTCCGGCAAAATGATACAAGTTACTTTGTTGTTAATATCGTTACAGTATGACGCGATATGGCAGCTGAATTATGCTGTACCTTAACTTGTAGGTCAGCTATTTATTTTAAAGGAGAATGTCTCTGAAAAAGAAATAACAGAAATCGCTCTAACAAAGGTGGTCCTGCTGATAGGACAAGCACTGTTCCCGAGATATGCTGTGCCATCTGTTAGTCTTGGCATGGTGCACGCTGCAGGCAGTGTAAAGCGCATAGGCAACAAGACAACTATAACTTATCAGTAAGTATATACAGAACTCTGATGTCTGGCCACTAGTGTTGAGCATTCCAATACTGCAATATCGGGTATTGGCCAATATTCGCGGTATCGGAATTCCGATACTGAATTCCAATACTTTTAGTATATCGAATACCGAAATCGGAAGTTCCCATAATGCAATGAGCCAGTTTGATTTTATTCAGCCAATGAGGATCCTAAGAAGTGTGGGCACATCCTGTTAGAGCATGTTAGGCATGTAACTATTGGCATGGCTGTAATTGGCTGCTGAAATGCTGTCATGATGCACTATAAAAGCCGCCGCCGCCATTTTGGGTTCACTCTGCTGTGAATTCAGTTAGGGATAGGACGCTGCTGTTCAGAGGAACAGTGTGACCTAGCGATTTGCTATATTGTGCTTTACCCAGGCTACTTTATCAACCGCTGTAGCTTTCTTTTGCCTTGCAGCGCTGTTCACGGCTGTTGGCGAGGTCTCTGTGTGTGAGTGCAGCTCACGCTGTAGTGTGTTCTGCACCACCTCCGGTTGTAGTCCGCTCAGCGTGCATCACTGCCTCATACATTGTCCTTTTTTGCGTTAGTGCAGCTCATTTTTCCTGCTTTCTCCTATTAGTGTTGTTCCATCCGTATCCAGCTATAATATTTGCAAACACTATATAAGAGTAGATAGAGGAGCCTTCCTGCTGGCTTGTGCCCTGCAGCCCCAGCCAGATTAGCATTAGCCTATTTTTTGGAGCCTCATCTATTGCATTGTAGGCTACCTTCCTGCATTGTAATAGCTACAAAAAGTTTGTGATACTATCGGTTTTACATCTTTGGGCACATCCAGTGTCTTTTTGTGAAAAAAAAAAGTTAATAAAGTTCACCAAACACTCCAATTTACAGTTGTGTAGGCCACATTAGCTCATATTAAAGTCTAGTCCACACTTAATAAAATTAGTGATTCTTATACCTGTTAGCAGTTGTTCAGGAACAAGCACACTAAGCCCTTAGTACTTTTCTGCCTATCTTTATCAGTCTACCAAGATGAAGAAAGCAGGGAGTAAGGCATGTGGTCGTGGGCGTGGAGTTTCTGCAGGGAGAGGACGTGGGGATTCTGTGCCTGCTGCGGGCACCAGTGACACAGCATCCCCCAGTTTTCCCAGGGAATAGTCCTTTATGCGCAGCTTTGTAGGAGCTCGCCGTACCCCACTGCTGCGGGACGAACAAATTGAAGCCGTTGTCGGATGGATGGCAGCTAACGCATTGACTTCAATTAGTTCCAGATCCACTCGGGTCCAGAGCACTGAAGAGCACCCATATGTCTCTTCACCACCTGCCAAATTGCCCAGGCAGTCAGAGAGCCCTGGGCAGGAGCCATCTCTACTTCTGTTCTCTGAATCTGTTGGCTTGGAAAGAGGGGGCCAGCCAAGGAGCATTCAAGAATTTGAAGAATAGGTAGTATGCAGTGATGCACAACAGCTTTGTCTCTCTGAATCTGAAGAGGCAGGTGGGCCAGTGCCTATGGTCAGCACACCTCAGTACGCATCTGATGATGAGACTCAGGTGCCACTTTCTGGTGCATACTGTGCTGTCGAGACTACCCAGGAGAAGCAGTCGTTTCAAGAGGGTAGTGTAGATGATGAGGTCCTTGACCCATCATGGCGTGAGGTACAGGAAGGTGGTGGGAGCAGCTCTGAGGAAGAGATTCCCCGAAAGGCCAAAAAAGGAGGGAGAGGGAGGGGGCAGACTCGGTTGCCTGTAGCCTCAACTTCGGCACCCATTAGGAGCATGCCTCTTCCAAAACCCAAAACGGGCGCTCCCAAGACTTGCAGTGCCGGTCCTTTTTGGACACAGTTGCAGATGACATTAGCTTTGTCAAATGCAAGCTGTGTAATCAGAAAGTGAAAAGAGGGAAAAGTGTCAGCAACCACAATACCACAAATATGTGGAAACATGTGCAGACCAAGCATGTGGTGGAGTTACAAAGACACACTGAAGACCTAGGCCAACCTACAGCGCCACCTACCACCTCTTCAGCTCGTGTTGTAGCCTCTTCCTCCAGCACCACGTTCCCTGTCATCCTCACACTCCCAGGCCAGTCTATAGCCATCAGTAGCAAAGGCATGGGAGAAAAGGCACCCATACTCGGCAAACCACCCCCGAGCACAGGCTCTGAATGCTGGCATTGCAAAAGTACTGTCCTTTGAAATGCTCTCATTCAGGCTGGTGGAGACTGACACCTTCCGTAACTTCATGGCATTGGCAGTCCCACAATACAACATGCCCAGCCACTTTTATTTCAGCAGGCAAGCCGTCCCTGCCCTGCAAAAGCATGTGGAGGGAAAAATTAAACATGCGCTACTAAACGCCGTCAATAGCAAGGTCCACCTGACCACCGATGCATGGACCAGTAACCATGGACAGGGACAATATATTTCCCTCACTGCCCATTGGGTAAATGTTGTGGAGCCAGGTACAGATCTTGAGAGTGGCGCTGTACGTGTTCTGCCAACTCCAAGGTTTGCAGGAATCCAGTCTGTACACATTGACTCCTCTTCATACTCCAGTTCCTCTGAATCAGAGCTGCAGGAGCCATCACAGTCTACTTCCACATGGACCCGTGAACGCTTACCTGTTACAACCGATATGAGCACAGCCGTGGCCAAACGTCAACAGGCCGTATTGAAATCAATTTCTTTGGGGAATCAAAGCCACACAGCGCAGGAGCTCTGGAGTGCCATCAAGCAGGAGAGCGACGTGTGGCTTGTGCCAGCAAATCTCCAGCCAGGCATGGTAGCGTGTGACAATGGCCAAAATCTGGTGGCAGTTCTGGGCCTAGGCAACCTCACTTACATCCCATGTCTGGCACATGTTTTCAACTTGGTCATGCAGAGTTTTTTGAGGGACTATCAGGATCTTGATGCACTGCTGCACAAGGTCCGCATAGAGTGCGCTCACTTGCGGCATTCCAGCATGGCAAGATTGCGCATTGCAGCTCTGCAGCGCCGATTCCACCTTCCGGAACATCACATCATATGTGACCTACCCACCACAGGGAATTCTACGTTACATATGTTGGAGCGGTTGTGTGAGCAGCAGGCAGCAGTAATGGAGCACCAGCTGCATCAGGCGCAAACAAGTCGCACTGCGTGCTGTTCACACATCACCATCACTGAGTGGGCCTCTATGAAGCACATCTGCCACGTTTTGCGTGCCTTCGATGATTCCACGCGGATGGCGAGTCCAGATGATGCACTAGTCAGCATGACTATCCCCCATATCTGCCTGCTTGAAAAAACACTGGAATCACTAAGGGAGGAGGTTGTGGAAGAGGTGGAGGATGAGTCACAAATGCCATCTGCTTCTGGACAGTCTGCGCAACATGGTTCCTCACAAAGGCCTAGGCAGGGGACACTTTGTGAGGAGGATGAGGAGGAGTCAATGGAGGAGGAAGGGAAGACATCTGTCCAGAGGAGGGAGGTACACAATGCTCTAGTAGTCAGTATGTAGAGCAAGGGTGGGGTGATGCAGAGCCGGAACCGGGAGCGTAAAATGCGGGAGTACCAAGACACACTGGTGCAGTCCATCATGTTCTCCATTCCACCCGAGAGCAGTGCTGCTAGTGCTTTACAAAGCAGCTCAGTGCGTCAAGGCAGTGGAGGAAGCTCTGCACAAAGAGGGAGCAGAAGCAGCGCCTCAGTACAAGGCAAGACCAGTATGGCCCAAATGTGGCAAAGTTTTGTGTCCCCGCCACAAATGTCTACACCATCACAGACGACTCCAGTCAGCAGGAGGCAACGTTTCCGTCAGATGGTGACAGACTACATGTCTTGCCCTCTCAGTGTTCTCCTACACAGCTCTTCCCTCTTCAAGTTTTGGGTCTCTACGCTGGATACATGGCCAGAGCTTAGCCAGTATGCATTGGAGGTGCTGGCTTGCCCTGCTGCTAGTGTATTATCGGAACGCGTCTTTAGTGCCGCAGGTGGTGTACTAACAGACCGTTGCATGCGACTATCCTCCGATAACTTGGACCGGCTTACTTTTCTGAAAATGAACAAGGCCTGGATCTCGCAGGAATTTGCCAGTCCTCTTCCAAATTAAATAATTGTTTGGCAACAGTATCCAGGTCTCCTGTTGTGTTCATGTTTCTACCACCTGAACTGTAATCTCCGGGCTCCAACACCGCCAGTTGCTGCTCAGAAGTGCCGTCTGCACAGTCAACACATGCTCCAGTGTTATTGGGGTTCAGTAACGTCAGCTGATCTCCTACTGTGTGTCCGGCAATTTCTCCTGCTCTGTCCACAGTCACACTACTACAGATATTAAACTTGCTCCAATTAGGCCTCTGGCTACACTCTGTTTCTACTGTAATCCCTGGGCTCCAACACTGCCAGTTGCTGCTCAGAAGTGTCTTTGGCACGGGTACTCCCTCCTGCCCAGCCTGGTTCCAGCACGCCAGCTGTTTCCGGGTAGTGTAAACGTCACTTTGCCTCCAATACGTTGTACTGTTGTGTAGCGGTCGGGTTAGCCGACTCTATGGTGCCTGCAGTTTAGGTGCTTCCTATGTGGGCTGTGGGATCTGGCAATGAAGGCTGGTTCCGTAGTGCCAGTAGGACAAGCTCCCCCTGTAGGACTGTGGGTTTCGGTAACTTCGGCCGGCTCGCAGCCTTGCAACTTTTTTTTCATGTGTACCTTCTGCTGCCTATCTGAGTTCCAGTACCATTAGCTGGTTCTTTGGAAGTCAATCTTGAATATGTCCCCCTGTGTTCCAGTAACGTCAGCTGGTTCCATGCAGAGCCTTTGGCTTAGGTGCCTCCTTCTCGGTATCCGAGTTCCACTAACGTCTGCTGGTCCTTGGTAGCGCTTTCTGGCACAGGTACCTCCTGCTTAGTAACCAGGTTCCAGTACCATCAGCTGGTCCTCGGTAGTTCCATTGGCTCTTTTACCTTCAGCTACCCATCCAGGTTCCATTACCGTTAGCTGGTTCTCAGCAGTTCCTCAGCCTTCTTGTACCTTCTACTGCATTTCCAAGTTCAAGCTTTTTGAAATGGTTTTAGGTAATCACTCTGGATCTCCCTGACGATGACCCTAAAGACGACGACCCTGATGAACACCCCGAAGAAGACGACGACCCCGAAAACGACGACCCTGGAGATGACGACCCTGAAGACCACCCCGAAGAAGACCAAGAAGTTGACCCTGAAGACGATGATGAAGGAGAAAGTGTGGGAGAAGTAAAAAAGAAGGTGAAGAGCATGGAAGTAGTGAAACATAAATATCTGACAAAATATAAAAAAGCTTAACATAGTCAATATCTTTGTAACTCCGAACGTCTTAAAAAAAATTAATTCCTGCTATTCCATTTGATTGGGCTAAACCTCTATGCCTTTAATGTCTCCTCCACCTCCCCCAATACATTCTACATTATTCTTAGTTGTTTTCCTTCATGTAGAATTAACCTACAAGGAAAGTAAGGGTTTATTTTCATTCCGATATTTGTGTCCCATTGACTTGCATTGGTTTCCAGTATCGGAATCGGCGATATCCGATATTTTTGGGGTATCGGTCCGATCCAATCTGATCCGATATTTCCCGATATCGGAAGGTATCGCTCAACACTACTGGCCACATTCAGATCTTTTTTCTTTTTTTTTTTGCAGGAATACAATATGTTAACAATGGAATATTTTCCTTTTGTAAAGAAGATATTAACATGGCATCAGCTCATCCCACATTGAAGAACTATACAAGTTTTGCAATGACAGAATCAATGCTGTAGGATAGTCGACCCCTTATGTAGCATGAGTTGATTTGTGAAGACAAGCCCTTATATTAGCTCTCCTAGTAATCAGATGATCGATACAGGTCTAACTTCCTTCATACCTGGTGATCAGCTGGAGGAAACCTAGATCTGGCCATACAGATACGTTCATCGTAACGTTTTCACAAATTTTACTAAGAGCTAAGAAGGATTGTGGTAAAAATTCTATATATTATTGCAACACGTTATCGAAACCCTCAACAGGTTGCAATCCAACAACCACAAATCAATACATATGGCGTAAACATCTCAGAATGGAGTATCACAAATTCATGATTTTTCCAAGGCTGTTAATTTCACACCACTCTCCCCAGGAAAATTCAAGCCAAGTAGGAGATGTATCTGTACATTTTCCCCGCAGTGACTGTATTTATCAAGACGTTCAAGATCCAAAATGGAGGTGTCACTTTCCTGAGCAACATTTTTTTTTAAGTCCAAGACGAATACCTAAAGTGGGGAGAGGACCATAAACTGTACATGACCCATATTTTGTATTTTTTGTAAGGTCAAGAACAGTAGAAGAAAGTTAGGAAGACATAAGTGGCATGGCAGACCGACTCCTCGTTTTATTGCTTCATGGGAGCTTCCATGCTCAGATCCCGAATTATGCAATTTTTTACACATTAACATTTGTCTGAATTAAATCCCCTGCCCTTGAATACTTAATATGCTATTGTTTTTTTTTTCACTTAAAAAAGACGCTAATCCAGCCTTGAAACGTGTTGTAGAAATAAAAAAAGTTTAACTAATCTTGGTCCCAAGGATTCTTATTACAGCAGCGCATCCTGATGTCGTGTTATCGTCCAAACTGGTCAACTATCCTGGAGGAGATCATCCTCAGTCACAAGACAGTTGCAGCTATATAATCAGATGTTCATAGGAGTTGTGCCTGCACACAACCTGCTCAGGTGAGCCCCTTCCTTTTACTTTCCTTTGTAGCCAAAAGGGTATCATCCGATGGACTTGTGCGCTCTTTGTTCCCACACAGCTTTTATACTATGAACTTAGTAATAGTGCTGTAATTAGGATATGAGCTTGGTTCAGATGCTGAATTTAGGCAATGAGCTTGGTTCATTTTCTGTATTTGGATAATGAACTTAGTTCTAATGCTGTTTTTAGATTATAAGCTTGGTTCTAGTGCTGTATTTAGGTTATAAACTTGGTTCTTTTTCTGTATCTAGGTTATGAGCTTAGTGCTTGTGAAGATATGAGGTTGTGGGTTTTAATAATCACCTAGGCAGATAAACAATGCTACTAACTTTTATTCCTTACATACATGGTCTTATAGATATACCAGGTAGATGGCCACAATGCAATGTCCCCAGGCCACAAGGGTTGATAGTTCTACTGCCCCGGTACCAGGCGATACCTCAACTTTTGGTTGTCCCACAGCTTTTGTATCTCCTGCCAGTATAGCCTATAATCACAGTCCATGCTCCATACCATGACCATTGCGCATGTCTCCCACTCTAGCCGGCAGCAACAGTCCTTAAGATAGTTCCTCACATACAGATGTTATGTATCATGACCATAGCACATGAATCAAGCTCCAGCCCGCAACAACATAGTAAAGTCCCAACCGGGGTTCTCCAAACGTCTCCGTGGGTTAAGTGAGGGGCAGAGGACCAGACATGTATTCCATCAGTTGGAGCAATGGTTGCTTGGTCTGTTCAAGAAGAGGGTCTCTTTGCAGAAGGAGCCAAAGATGCTTCGTATCCACAGCACCCATTAAGGACATTATTCCACAGGATGGAGGAAGGTGAGGGGAGGTGATCCTTCATTGTTCCATTGTTCAAATAATCTGCTTATTTATCCTGAGTGGTATAGGTTAATAAACCACAGTGGGCTGATGCAACACTCAATCAGCATGCATTCACAAATCAGCATATGGCAAGAGTCAACATTAAAGGGGGTTTTACACTAAGCAATATCGCTAGCAATATCGCTAAAACGTCACTGGTTTAGTCTCACATTAAACAAAGGCTCATTTGAGGGTTCCGAGACACTATCAAGAATCATAGAATCATAGAATCGTAGAGTTGGAAGGGACCTCCTGGGCCATCTGGTCCAACCCCCTGCTCAAAGCAGGATTCGCTAAATCATCCCAGTCAGATGTCTGTCCAGCCTCTGTTTGAAGACTTCCATTGAAGGAGAACTCACCACTTCTCGTGGCAGCCTGTTCCACTCATTGATCACTCTAACTGTCAAAAAGTTTTTTCTAATATCTAATCTGTGTCTCTTCCCATTCAGTTTCATCCCATTGCTTCTAGTCTTTCCTTGTGCAAATGAGAATAAAGTTGATCCTTCTACAATGTGACAGCCCTTTAGATATTTGTAGACAGCTATTAAGTCTCCTCTCAGTCTTCTCTTTTGCAAACTAAACATTCCCAAATCCTGCAACCTTTCCTCATAAGACAGGGTTTGCAGACCGGTCACCATTCTGGTCGCTCTTTTCTGAACTTGCTCCAGTTTGTTGATGTCTTTTTTAAAATGTGGTGCCCAAAACTGGACACAATATTCCAGATGAGGTCTGACCAAAGAGGAGTAGAGGGAAATAATGACTTCACGTGATCTAGACTGTATGCTTCTGTTAATACATCCTAGAATTGCATTTGCCTTTTTTGCTGCTGCATCACACTGTTGACTCATATTCAGTCTGTGATCTATTAGTATACCCAAGTCTTTTTCACATGTGCTGTCACTTAGCCCTATTCCTCCCATTCTATATATGCTTTTTTCATTTTTATTGCCCAGATGTAGTACTTTGCATTTCTCCCTGTTAAAAACCATTCTGTTAGTTGCTGCCCACTTCTCCAGTTTATTTAAATCTTTTTGAATCCTCTCTCTCTCTTCTCTAGTATTAGCTATCCCTCCTAGCTTTGTGTCATCAGCAAATTTAATCAGTTTACCCTCAATTCCTTCATCTAAATCGTTGATAAAGATGTTGAACAATACAGGGCCCAGGACAGAGCCCTGTGGTACCCCACTTGAGACATTCTTCCAACTGGATGTGCAGCCATTTACGACCACTCTTTGGGTCCGATCACTAAGCCAGTTATGAATCCACCTAACAGTTGCCTTGTCCATTCCATACTTAGTCATTTTTTCAATAAGGATTGTATGAGAGACTTTGTCAAATGCTTTGCTGAAGTCAAGATATACTATATCTACAGCATTTCCTTGATCCACCCAATCAGTGATACCGTCATAGAAGGAAATTAAGTTAGTCTGACATGACTTATTAGTTAGAAACCCATGCTGACTCTGTTTAATCACTTCATTCTTATCCAGGTATTGACATACATGTTGTTTAATAATTTGTTCAAAGATCTTTCCTGGTATAGAAGTCAGACTCACCGGCCTATAGTTGCCTGGGTCCACCTTCTTCCCCTTTTTGAAGATAGGAACAACATTTGCTCTTCTCCAGTCTTCTGGCACTTCTCCTGTTCTCCAAGAATTTTCAAAGATTATGGAGAGGGGTTCAAAAATTTATTCTGCTATCTCCTTCAGTACTCTGGGGTGTAATTGATCTGGACCTGGAGACTTGAATTCATTTAGGTTAGCTAAGTGTTTCCTCACTATCTTTCTGTTTATAGATATCCTGGATTCTTCTATTCCCTTAATAGGACAGTGAATAACAGTTGATGTTGCATTTCCTTTCTGAGAGAAAACAGATGCAAAATAGGAATTTAAAAGTTCAGCCTTCTCAACATCCTGTCTTACCAGAGTAATGGAATGATTGCTTTTACCTTTATCTTTATCTTATGCATACTTAAGATCCAGCCAGCATGTCTCCCTCTGCATACTGTCACTGAATGGAAACATTGATTCCAGAGGCTAAACACTTTCCAGGTGTAATTAGTGCACTTAAACTGACAAGCAAGAAAACACAGCAAGCAAACATCCAATAAAACACAACACTAAAGGTACTGTCACACTTAGCGATGTACCAGCGATCCCAACCAGCGATATGACGCGGTCAGGATCGCTGGTACATCACTAAGTGGTCGCTAGTGATCTGTCACATAGGCAGATCTCACTAGCGACATCGCTGGGGACGGGGATCGCTACTTACCTGTCACACCAGGCGATCCTGCGTCCTCCCGCCCGGCTCCACGCGTCGCTCGTCCTCACAGCAGGAAGCGCCACAGGAAGCTGACGGCGAGAAACAGTCCTGAACGTTCTCGCGCGATCAGCGATAACCAGCGGGGGAGCCGGTCGCTGGTAATTATCAGACACAGAGATATCGCTAGCAATATCGCTATAACATCACTAGTTATAGCGATATTGCTAGCGATATCTCTTAGTGTGACATGCCCTTTAGTTTAACTTAATCGGTGCTCCTTGCTGAAAAAAGTCTGCATCCCTTAAGACCCCGTTACACATAGCGATATCGCTAGCAATATCGCTGTAACGTCACTGATTTTGTGACATAGCAGCGATATTGCTAGCGATATTGCTATGTCTGATAATTACCTCCGACCGGCTCCCCTGCTGCTCATCGCTGATCGCGCAAGAAGGTCCTGGACTGTTTCTCGTCGGCCACTTCCTGCTGGGCTTCCTGTGGCGCCGACGAGCGACGCGTGGACATGGGCGGGAGGACGTCAGGATCGCCGCGTCTGACAGGTAAGTAACGACCCCTGACCGCTGCTATGTCGCTGGTGAGATCTGCCTGTGTGGCAGCTCACTAGCGACCACTTAGCGATGCACCAGTGATCCATATCGTTGTTGGGATCGCAGGTGCATCGCTAAGTGTAACGGTACCCTTAGAGTCATGGTATTTGCTCTGCGTCCATTGGTTCGGTAGTCTTCAGAACAAGGCCAACTCCTCACAGTCCTGTATTTAGCTGATGTGCTTGGTTCTGGTGCTGTATTTAGGTTATGAGCTTGCTTCCCGGTCTGTATTAAGGTTATGAGCTTAGATTTAGAGATGTATTTAGGTTATGAACTTGGTTCTGGTGCTGTATTTTGGTGTTGAGATGGTGTGCTGCTGAATGTAGGTTTTGAACTTTGCTTTTTTTGCATTTTGGTTACGAGTAGAGTTGAGCGAAACGGGTCGAACAATTTCAAAAGTCGCCGACTTTTGGCAAAGTCGGGTTTCATGAAACGAAACCCGATCCTAGGATGAGGTCGGCCACGAGGTCGGCGACTTACGCGCCAAAGTCGCATTTCAAAAGTTTGTTTAGCGCTCTTTTTCAGCCAATCAGGATCCACGGACACTGTGGGCAACGTGATGACATAGGCAGGGGTCGCCACCATCTTTCAGAAGGGCATGCAAGTGATTGGCTTGCTTTGGTGGGCGTCACAGGGGTTATAAAAGGGCGTGCACGCCGACCGCCATCTTACTTCTGCCGATCTTAGCATAGGGAGAGGTTGCTGATTCTGTAGGGAGAGCGTTAGGCAGGGAAGAAGACAAAAAAACTCCTTCTGCTGCTAGCGATTTTGCCTGTGCAACACACCAGTCACTGTGTGTGTAGTGCAAGGGGAGGCTATATTGTGGTGGATCAGCGGTGTTGGTTGTTAGGCTGCCTTCTAAGGCTTCCTGACAGCTGCATTGCTGTTTCCCCACTGCTCTGCAAACTGCTTTTTTAAAAGCAATCCCAATTTTTTTTTTTTGTCCTGCTAAGGTACTGAGCGTGCATTTATTCACACCATACAGCGGTGTACGCTCCTCACACAGTACCGTGTAACGGCTGTTATCACAGCCACAGTGAAGCTATCTGTGTGTCACTGTGGAAGGATAAGTGGAGGACTTGTTCCGTTCTTACAGACCTACACTCTAGGGAGATTCCTATTCTGCCCAATTCTACAATTCACTTTTTTCACACCTGTGCCTGTGACATAGCGCTCTGATATTCAATGGGCCTCACACAATCCAAAAGTGTCCAGTGTCCACAAGTGTCTGCAGAAATTCAAAATCTCCCTTATCCTGTAGTCACTTTTTTCACACCTGTGCCATCGAGCCTGTGACATAGCGCTATGATATTCAGTGGGCCTCACACAATCCAAGTGTCCAGTGTCCACAGAAATTTAAAATCGCCCTTATCCCGTAGTCACTTTTTTCACACCTGTGCCATCGAGCCTGTGACATAGCGCTGTGATATTCAGTGGGCCTCACACAATCCAAGTGTCCAGTGTCCACAAGTGTCTGCAGAAATTCAAAATCTCCCAGAAATTCAAAATCTCCCTTATCCTGTAGTCACTTTTTTCACACCTGTGCCATCGAGCCTGTGACATAGCACTGTGATATTCAGTGGGCCTCACACAATCCAAGTGTCCAGTGTCCACAAGTGTCTGCAGAAATTCAAAATCTCCCAGAAATTCAAAATCTCCCTTATCCTGTAGTCACTTTTTTCACACCTGTGCCATCGAGCCTGTGACATAGCACTGTGATATTCAGTGGGCCTCACACAATCCAAGTGACCAGTGTCCACAAGTGTCTGCAGAAATTCAAAATCTCCCAGAAATTCAAAATCTCCCTTATCCTGTAGTCACTTTTTTCACACCTGTGCCATCGAGCCTGTTACATAGCACTGTGATATTCAGTGGGCCTCACACAATCCAAGTGTCCAGTGTCCACAAGTGTCTGCAGAAATTCAAAATCTCCCAGAAATTCAAAATCTCCCTTATCCTGTAGTCACTTTTTTCACACCTGTGCCATCGAGCCTGTGACATAGCGCTGTGATATTCAGTGGGCCTCACACAATCCAAGTGTCCAGTGTCCACAAGTGTCTGCAGAAATTCAAAATCTCCCAGAAATTCAAAATCTCCCTTATCCTGTAGTCACTTTTTTCACACCTGTGCCATCGAGCCTGTGACATAGCACTGTGATATTCAGTGGGCCTCACACAATCCAAGTGACCAGTGTCCACAAGTGTCTGCAGAAATTCAAAATCTCCCAGAAATTCAAAATCTCCCTTATCCTGTAGTCACTTTTTTCACACCTGTGCCATCGAGCCTGTTACATAGCACTGTGATATTCAGTGGGCCTCACACAATCCAAGTGTCCAGTGTCCACAAGTGTCTGCAGAAATTCAAAATCTCCCAGAAATTCAAAATCTCCCTTATCCTGTAGTCACTTTTTTCACACCTGTGCCATCGAGCCTGTGACATAGCACTGTGATATTCAGTGGGCCTCACACAATCCAAGTGACCAGTGTCCACAAGTGTCTGCAGAAATTCAAAATCTCCCAGAAATTCAAAATCTCCCTTATCCTGTAGTCACTTTTTTCACACCTGTGCCATCGAGCCTGTGACATAGCACTGTGATATTCAGTGGGCCTCACACAATCCAAGTGTCCAGTGTCCACAAGTGTCTGCAGAAATTCAAAATCTCCCAGAAATTCAAAATCTCCCTTATCCTGTAGTCACTTTTTTCACACCTGTGCCATCGAGCCTGTGACATAGCGCTGTGACATTCAGTGGGCCTCACACAATCCAAGTGTTCAGTGTCCACAAGTGTCTGCAGAAATTCAAAATCTCCCAGAAATTCAAAATCTCCCTTATCCTGTAGTCACTTTTTTCACACCTGTGCCATCGAGCCTGTGACATAGCGCTGTGATATTCAGTGGGCCTCACACAATCCAAGTGTCCAGTGTCCACAAGTGTCTGCAGAAAATCTAAATCTCCCCTGTCCTATAGACACCTTGTACCTTGTTTTACATTACTATATAGTTTGTAGGATTTTGTCTACATTTCTACCAAAAATGTGGAAGGCTGGTGGAAGAGGCCGTGGAATTGGGCAGGCGTTGGCAGCTGGTAATGATGGTGTTGGTGGTGGATCAGATTGTAGTGGCAAAAGCAAAATAGGACCGAATGCAGGAGGTGTTGAGCCTGCGTCATCGTCTGGCTCCATAAGGCTTCGAAGGCTTAGTTTTCTAGGAGTTGGCAAACCGCTTTTAACGCCAGAGCATCAGGAAAAAGTTTTGTCTTACATTGCTGACTCAGCCTCCAGCTCTATCGCCTCCTCTTCTGAAGTTGTAAAAAGTAAAAGCACTGAGTCGTCATTGGAGGCTCATGTTCATGAACCACACCTTTCCTTGTGTCCTTCACCACAACCAAGATTGAAGGATGACGCAGGCCATACTACTGATTACTCCATGGAGCTGTTTTCACATACCATGCCTGGATTATCAAGTGAAATGGTGAATTACCCAGGCCAAGATGAATCTGACATGGAGTGCACTGATGCACAGCCGCTGATAGATCATTCTGCTGGTACATTCACTCAGAGCACTACATTGTCCTCGCAGTGTACAGAGCCAGATTCTGACCCTGATGAGACTCAGGTGCCCCTTCCCGCACACTATACCACCATACACGGTGACACAGAGGAAGGTGCACATGACATTGAAGAGGAGGTGATGGATGACCCAGTTGTTGACCCAGATTGGCATCCATTGGGGGAAGAAGGTGTTGCTTCCAATAGCTCAGATGAGGAGCATCCACAGCAGACATCAACATCACAACAGCTGTTATCTGGCAGGCCCGGAGCACTCCAAAGACAGGTTCCAAAAATCAAAAGAGTTGCTGGACAGCTTGTCCAGAGGGTCAAAATATCACAGCGTGCTAGGCCGCAAAATGTCTGCCAAAGTAGGAAGAGTGCAGTGTGGCACTTTTTTGAACAAAATCCTCATGATCAGGCCAAGGTTATCTGTAAGAAGTGCGCAAAGACCTTTAGCTGAGGGAAAAATCTGAAAAATTTGAATACCAGTTGCATGCTTAGACATTTAACCAGCATGCACTTGCAAGCGTGGACACAACAGCAAACCTCAAGTGCCACATGTGCAACTGATCACAAAGAAGGTAGTCAGCAACGCTACATTGTTTCCCCCACTGTAAGCCCACCGGTTAGCACAGCAGCAAATGTTGAGGTGTCGATGCAAAGCCACAGCAGTCAGGGAATCCCACTGTTATATCAACGAAACACTGAATCTAGGCCATCAGAAAGAACACCAACTCCATCACCATCATCAACCCTCTCTCAGTCCGCCCTGTCCACCGCTACTTCCACCATATGCAGCTCTCAAGTCCAGCTCACCCTCCCAGACACTATGAGTAGGTCAAGAAAGTACTCAGTCTCTCATCCGCGTACACTGGGTTTGAACGCCCACATTGCCAAACTAATCTCGTTTGAGATGATGCCCTTTCGGTTGGTGGAAAGCGTAGCTTTCCGCGAACTCATGGCCTATGCAGTACCACGCTATGACCTACCCAGTCGCCACTTCTTCTCTCGCAAAGCCATCCCAGCCCTCCACCATCATGTGAAAGACCGCATTGTCCATGCACTCAAGCAGTAAGTGAGTGGAAAGGTGCACCTCACAACTGATGCATGGTCCAGTCGGCATGGCCAGGGCCGTTACGTGTCCATCACTGTGCACTGGGTTAATGTGGTGGATGCAGGGTCCACAGGGGACAGCGGTGGTGGGACAGTGCTGCCTAGCCCACGGTATAGGAAACAGTTGGCTGTAGGCGTTCCACCCTCCTCCTCCAGAAGCGAAAGCTCGTCCACAGAGCGCAGTCGTACGAGCACTCCATCTGCAGCTGCCACTGTTGCACACGAGGTGTCCCCCTATCGAGCAGCTAGTGGAAAGCGTCAGCAGGCTGTGTTGCAGATGATGTGTTTGGGCGACAGACACACCGCCGAGGTGCTGGCCGAGTACTTGAAGCGACAAACTGAGTCATGGCTGGGCAGTGTACATCTTGAGGCAGGCAAGGTAGTTAGTGATAACGGCCGTAATTTTGTGGCAGCCATAGCCCTTTCAAAACTCAGCCACATACCTTGCTTGGCTCACACCTTGAACCTGGTGGTGCAGTGCTTCCTCAAAAATTATCCGGAGTTAACAGCCCTGCTCCATAAGGTGCGAAGACTGTGCGCGCACATCCGCCGGTCGCCTGTACACTCTGTTCGTATGCAGAAGCTGCAGCGATTGCTCCACCTTCCCAACCACCGCCTCATTATCGACATTGCAACAAGGTGGAACTCCACCCTGCACATGGTGGAGCGGCTGTGCGAGCAGAGGCAGGCCATAATGCATTTGTGGGAGGATACACGGCCAGGCACTTTGAGAGCAGACATGGAGTTGACAGGTGTGCAGTGGTCGAAGCTGAAAGACCTCTGTAAAGTCCTTCAGTGTTTTGAGGAATGCACACGGCTGGTAAGCGCAGACGACACCATCCTAAGCATGAGCATCCCACTTATGCGTCTGCTCATGCAAACTTTGACGCACCTTAAGGAGCAGGCGTCTGCAGCCAATGTTGACGAGGAGGAAGAGGTGGAGGGAATCCTTGATGACATTCAGCCATTGTCTGCTCAGGGACCTCTCCTGGATGAGTTGGAGGAAGAAGAGGAGGAGGAGGATGATGATGGGGATGATTACTTAGGGGAGGAGGATGCATATCGTGGGGCAAGTGAAAATGTTGGCGTGGCAAGGTCTGGTACAGGGTTTGTGCGTGACTGGAGGGATGTGGATTTGCCAGAAAGTGCTCCTCCAACCAGCACTCGCAGTGCATCATTGACACCGGGAACATTGGCCCACATGTCAGATTATGCCTTGCGGATCCTAAAAAGGGACCCCCGCATTGCCAAAATTATGTACGATGACGACTAATGGATGGCCAGCATCCTGGATCCACGCTATAAAGGCAAATTACAAAACATCATGCCACAGGAGAACCTTGACCTAATATTGGCTAATAAACAAGCAACTCTGGTAAATCGGTTGCTTGAGGCATTCCCAGCACACAGCAGCGGTGATGGTTCTCGCACGAGCCGTACGGGCCGGGGGCAGCTTGGCAGAGGTGTTCATGGTGCTCACAGCAGAAGTGGCATTGGAGACAGGGGTTTCATGACAATGTTTTGGACTGATTTTTCAAGTACCGCTCACACAATTATACACAGTAATACAGCATCGATGGAAAGTGACAGGAGACAGCAGTTGTCAACTATGGTTACAAACTACTTTTCCTCCCATATCGATGTTCTCCCACACAGGTCATTCCCCTTTGACTATTGGGCCGCTAAACTGGACACCTGGCCTGAATTGGCACAATATGCCTTACAGGAGCTCGCTTGCCCAGCTGCAAGTGTGCTATCGGAAAGAGTCTTCAGTGCAGCTGGATCAATCCTGACAGAAAAAAGGACCCGTCTGTCAACCCAAAATGTGGATGATCTAACCTTCATTAAAATGAACCACGCATGGGTTTCCAAGGATTTTGTCCCACCTTCCCCTGATGACACATAGGGTGACAGAAAAATGGCTTGCTTTGGTCCACCTCTTCCTGGTACTTCACCTATTTCGCCTTTTGCATCAGCTGAATGTCCAACATCAACATATGCCACTTTCTAAAACTCCCTAACTGTGCTGCCTCCCCCCCCATGGCCGGGGTCACCACCTACCGCACGACACCGTGCGAGTGCCGTTGCCCTGGACAGGTGGGTAGGCCGACTCTTGGGCGCGGGCACTGGCACAGGGTCCCTCATAGTGCAATCAAGTGTCTCTGACGGTGGTGGTGCACACCCGCCGTCAGACACACAGCTGTACTATGAGGGGCCCAGTGCCAGTACCGACGCCCACGAGTGGGCCCCCCTTGCTTGGGCAGGGCCCCAGCATTTGCAATCTTTACCTCTCCCTGCTCCTCCGCTGTGTAATCTGGGCCGTCAAATCCATACTGTGCCTGACACCGTCTGAGCCTGCCTCCTGAGACATATATTTTGAATGTGTACGCTATCCATACATGTTATCCAGGGATACGGTACCCTTTCTAACCTTTGTGCAATGACGTGCAATCCATACTGGGCCTAACACCGTCTGAGCCTGCCTCATGCTGTATAGACATATATTTTGAATGTGTACGCTATCCATACATGTTATCCGGGGATACGGTACCCCTTCTAACCTTTGTGCAATGACGTGCAATCCATACTGGGCCTAACACCGTCTGAGCCTGCCTCATGCTGTATAGACATATATTTTGAATGTGTACGCTATCCATACATGTTATCCGGGGATACGGTACCCCTTCTAACCTTTGTGCAATGACGTGCAATCCATACTGGGCCTAACACCGTCTGAGCCTGCCTCATGCTGTATAGACATATATTTTGAATGTGTACGCTATCCATACATGTTATCCAGGGATACGGTACCCTTTCTAACCTTTGTGCAATCACGTGCAATCCATACTGGGCCTAACACCGTCTGAGCCTGCCTCATGCTGTATAGACATATATTTTGAATGTGTACGCTATCCATACATGTTATCCGGGGATACGGTACCCCTTCTAACCTTTGTGCAATGACGTGCAATCCATACTGGGCCTAACACCGTCTGAGCCTGCCTCATGCTGTATAGACATATATTTTGAATGTGTACGCTATCCATACATGTTATCCGGGGATACAGTACCCTTTCTCACCTTTGTGCAATCACGTGCAAGCCATACTGGGCCTAACACCGTCTGAGCCTGCCTCCTGATGTATAGACATATCTTTTGAATGTGTACGCTATCCATACATGTTATCCGGGGATACGGTACCCTTTCTCACCTTTGTGCAATCACGTGTAACCCATACTGGGCGTGTTGAACGGCTGGCGAGCTGTTAAGCAAGCTACAGCACCTGTGGTTTGCACACGTAAGTTTTTCATTTTTTTCAGGAATGACGGTTAGGCCTAATTCCGGAACTGCGGTTGACCTGCACTTACAGGGAAATCATCGTTCGCGAGTAGAGTTGAGCGACTTTTGGTTTTTTAGGGTCGCGTTTCGTTTCGTGAAACCAGACTTTTCCAAAAGTCGGGTCGAGCAAGATCGTCCGATTATAGGGAAAAGTCAGGGTCGTCCCGAAACACGAAACCCAATGTAAGTCAATGGGGAATAAAAGTCGGCAGTGAGAGGAGGACAGGAAACACACCTACAGTGCCCATTTGAATGCCAAAAGCATCAATTCTTCTTTCTTAAGCTTGTCAACCTTAATTAACTTCATATTACAAGTTACGCACTGAAAAATGGGGGTTATTTGGCTACAAACTGTGGGGGGGAGGGCTGGCTCCAGGTTTTCATGTGCCCTGGGCGAAAGAGCGCCCCTTTAACACATACCACAACTCATCATGCTCCGATACGGCAGAGAAATAGCGGTATAGTACAATGAAAAATACCTCACTTTTTACATCTCATGACGAGGCCCATCTATTTCTCCATACAGAATCATTGGTCCCATATAATGTTTGAAACAGTATATGATGAGCTCCACATAATGCTACAGTATATGTTGGTCCCCATGGATGAAGCTCCACTGTCTTATGGGCCCAAATAATGCTCCAAACATAATGGGCCCCATTTCTAATGCTCTAGTGTATAATGGGCCCTGTAAATGCTGCTCCAGTGTCTGATGTCCACCTTTGGAATGTTCCAGTGTATGGTGGGCCCCATCTATCATTCTCCAGAGTATAGTGCTCCCCAAAAATTGCTGTCCCAACATTGAAAACAATCAAATAAGTCTCCTCGCTAGGGAATCCCTGTACTTGTCTGGACAGGTGCTGTAGCTTGCTTAACAGCTCGCCAGCCGTTCTCACGCCCAGTATGGATTGCACGTGATTGCACAAAGGTTAGAAAGGGTACCGTATCCCTGGATAACATGTATGGATAGCGTACACATTCAAAATATATGTCTCAGGAGGCAGGCTCAGACGGTGTCAGGCCCAGTATGGATTGCACATGATTGCACAAAGGTTAGAAAGGGTACCGTATCCCTGGATAACATGTATGGATAGCGTACACATTCAAAATATATGTCTCAGGAGGCAGGCTCAGACGGTGTCAGGCACAGTATGGATTGCACATGATTGCACAAAGGTTAGAAAGGGTACCGTATCCCCGGATAACATGTATGGATAGCGTACACATTCAAAATATATGTCTATACAGCATGAGACAGGCTCAGACGGTGTTAGGCCCAGTATGGATTGCACGTCATTGCACAAAGGTTAGAAAGGGTACCGTATCCCCGGATAACATGTATGGATAGCGTACACATTCAAAATATATGTCTATACAGCATGAGGCAGGCTCAGACGGTGTTAGGCCCAGTATGGATTGCACGTCATTGCACAAAGGTTAGAAAGGGTACCGTATCCCTGGATAACATGTATGGATAGCGTACACATTCAAAATATATGTCTCAGGAGGCAGGCTCAGATGGTGTCAGGCCCAGTATGGATTGCACGTGATTGCACAAAGGTTAGAAAGGGTACCGTATCCCTGGATAACATGTATGGATAGCGTACACATTCAAAATATATGTCTCAGGAGGCAGGCTCAGACGGTGTCAGGCACAGTATGGATTGCACATGATTGCACAAAGGTTAGAAAGGGTACCGTATCCCCGGATAACATGTATGGATAGCGTACACATTCAAAATATATGTCTATACAGCATGAGGCAGGCTCAGACGGTGTTAGGCCCAGTATGGATTGCACGTCATTGCACAAAGGTTAGAAAGGGTACCGTATCCCCGGATAACATGTATGGATAGCGTACACATTCAAAATATATGTCTATACAGCATGAGGCAGGCTCAGACGGTGTTAGGCCCAGTATGGATTGCACGTCATTGCACAAAGGTTAGAAAGGGTACCGTATCCCCGGATAACATGTATGGATAGCGTACACATTCAAAATATATGTCTATACAGCATGAGGCAGGCTCAGACGGTGTTAGGCCCAGTATGGATTGCACGTCATTGCACAAAGGTTAGAAAGGGTACCGTATCCCTGGATAACATGTATGGATAGCGTACACATTCAAAATATATGTCTCAGGAGGCAGGCTCAGACGGTGTCAGGCACAGTATGGATTGCACATGATTGCACAAAGGTTAGAAAGGGTACCGTATCCCCGGATAACATGTATGGATAGCGTACACATTCAAAATATATGTCTATACAGCATGAGGCAGGCTCAGACGGTGTTAGGCCCAGTATGGATTGCACGTCATTGCACAAAGGTTAGAAAGGGTACCGTATCCCCGGATAACATGTATGGATAGCGTACACATTCAAAATATATGTCTCAGGAGGCAGGCTCAGACGGTGTCAGGCACAGTATGGATTTGACGGCCCAGATTACACAGAGGAGGAGCAGGGAGAGGTAAAGATTGCAAATGCTGGGGCCCTGCCCAAGCAAGGGGGGCCCACTCGTGGGCGTCGGTACTGGCACTGGGCCCCTCATAGTACAGCGGTGTGTCTGATGGCGGGTGTGCACCACCGCCTTCAGAGACACTTGATTGCACTATGAGGGACCCTGTGCCAGTGCCCACGCCCAAGAGTCGGCCTACCCACCTGTCCAGGGCAACAGCACTCGCACGGTGTCGTGCGCTAGGTGGTGACCCCGGCCATGGGGGGCAGCACAGTTAGGGAGTTTTAGAAAGTGGCATATGTTGATGTTGGACATTCAGCTGATGCAAAAGGCGAAATAGGTGAAGTACCAGGAAGAGGTGGACCAAAGCAAGCCATTTTTCTGTCACCCTATGTGTCATCAGGGGAAGGTGGGACAAAATCCTTGGAAACCCATGCGTGGTTCATTTTAATGAAGGTTAGATCATCCACATTTTGGGTTGACAGACGGGTCCTTTTTTCTGTCAGGATTGATCCAGCTGCACTGAAGACTCTTTCCGATTGCACACTTGCAGCTGGGCAAGCGAGCTCCTGTAAGGAATATTGGGCCAATTCAGGCCAGGTGTCCAGTTTAGCGGCCCAATAGTCAAAGGGGAATGACCTGTGTGGGAGAACATCGATATGGGAGGAAAAGTAGTTTGTAACCATAGTTGACAACTGCTGTCTCCTGTCACTTTCCATCGATGCAGTATTACCAGTTGTGTGAGCGGTATTTGAAAAATCAGTCCACAACATTGTCATGAAACCCCTGTCTCCAACGCCACTTCTGCTGTGTGCACCACGAACACCTCTGCCAAGCTGCCCCTGGCCCGTACGGCTCGTGTGAGAACCATCACCGCTGCTGTGTGCTGGGAATGCCTCAAGCAACCGATTTACCAGAGTTGCTTGTTTATTAGCCAATATTAGGTCAAGGTTCTCCTGTGGCATGATGTTTTGTAATTTGCCTTTATAGCGTGGATCCAGGATGCTGGCCAACCAGTAGTCGTCATCGTTCATCATTTTGGCAATGCAGGGGTCCCTTTTTTGGATCCGCAAGGCATAATCTGACATGTGGGCCAATGTTCCCGGTGTCAATGATGCACTGCGAGTGCTGGGTGGAGGAGCACTTTCTGGCAAATCCACATCCCTCCAGTCACGCACAAACCCTGTACCAGACCTTGCCACGCCAACATTTTCACTTGCCACACGAGATGCATCCTCCTCCCCTAAGTAATCATCCCCATCATCCTCCTCCTCCTCCTCCTCTTCTTCCTCCACTTCGTCCAGGAGAGGTCCCTGAGCAGACAATGGCTGAATGTCATCAAGGATTCCCTCCTCCTCTTCCTCCTCATCAACATTGGCTGCAGACGCCTGCTCCTTAAGGTGCGTCAAAGTTTGCATGAGCAGACGCATAAGTGGGATGCTCATGCTTAGGATGGCGTCGTCTGCGCTTACCAGCCGTGTGCATTCCTCAAAACACTGAAGGACTTTACAAAGGTCTTTCAGCTTCGACCACTGCACGCCTGTCAACTCCATGTCTGCTCTCAAAGTGCCTGGCCGTGTATCCTCCCACAAATGCATTATGGCCTGCCTCTGCTCGCACAGCCGCTCCACCATGTGCAGGGTGGAGTTCCACCTTGTTGCAATGTCGATAATGAGGCGGTGGTTGGGAAGGTGGAGCAATCGCTGCAGCTTCTGCATACGAACGGAGTGTACAGGCGACCGGCGGATGTGAGCGCACAGTCTTCGCACCTTCTGGAGCAGGGCTGTTAACTCCGGATAATTTTTGAGGAAGCACTGCACCACCAGGTTCAAGGTGTGAGCCAAGCAAGGTATGTGGCTGAGTTTTGAAAGGGCTATGGCTGCCACAAAATTACGGCCGTTATCACTAACTACCTTGCCTGCCTCAAGATGTACACTGCCCAGCCATGACTCAGTTTGTCGCTTCAAGTACTCGGCCAGCACTTCGGCGGTGTGTCTGTCGCCCAAACACATCATCTGCAACACAGCCTGCTGACGCTTTCCACTAGCTGCTCGATAGGGGGACACCTCGTGTGCAACAGTGGCAGCTACAGATGGAGTGCTCGTACGACTGCGCTCTGTGGATGAGCTTTCGCTTCTGGAGGAGGAGGAGGAGGAGGGTCGAACGCCTACAGCCAACTGTTTCCTATACCGTGGGCTAGGCAGCACTGTCCCACCACCGCTGTCCCCTGTGGGCCCTGCATCCACCACATTAACCCAGTGCGCAGTGATGGACACGTAACGGCCCTGGCCATGCCGACTGGACCATGCATCAGTTGTGAGGTGCACCTTTCCGTTCACTGACTGCTTGAGTGCATGGACAATGCGGTCTTTCACATGATGGTGGAGGGCTGGGATGGCTTTGCGAGAGAAGTGGCGACTGGGTAGGTCATAGCGTGGTACTGCATAGGCCATGAGTTCGCGGAAAGCTGTGCTTTCCACCAACCGAAAGGGCATCATCTCAAACAAGATTAGTTTGGCAATGTGGGCGTTCAAACCCAGTGTACGCGGATGAGAGACTGAGTACTTTCTTGACCTACTCATAGTGTCTGGGAGGGTGAGCTGGACTTGAGAGCTGCATATGGTGGAAGTAGCGGTGGACAGGGCGGACTGAGAGAGGGTTGATGATGGTGATGGAGTTGGTGTTCTTTCTGATGGCCTAGAATCAGTCTTTCGTTGATATAACAGTGGGATTCCCTGACTGCTGTGGCCTTGCAACGACACCTCAACATTTGCTGCTGTGCTAACCGGTGGGCTTACAGTGGGGGAAACAATGTAGCATTGCTGACTACCTTCGTTGTGATCAGTTGCACATGTGGCACTTGAGGTTTGGTGTTGTGTCCACGCTTGCAAGTGCATGCTGGTTAAATGTCTAAGCATGCAACTGGTATTCAAATTTTTCAGATTTTTCCCTCGGCTAAAGGTCTTTGCGCACTTCTTACAGATAACCTTGGCCTGATCATGAGGATTTTGTTCAAAAAAGTGCCACACTGCACTCTTCCTACTTTGGCAGACATTTTGCGGACTAGCACGCTGTGATCTTTTGACCCTCTGGACAAGCTGTCCAGCAACTCTTTTGATGTTTGGAACCTGTCTTTGGAGTGCTCCGGGCCTGCCAGATAACAGCTGTTGCGATGTCGATGTCTGCTGTGGATGCTCCTCATCTGAGCTATTGGAAGCAGCACCCCCTTCCCCCAATGGATGCCAATCTGGGTCAACAACTGGGTCATCCATCACCTCCTCTTCTATGTCATGTGCACCTTCCTCTGTGTCACCGTGTATGGTGGTATAGTGTGCGGGAAGGGGCACCTGAGTCTCATCAGGGTCAAAATCTGGCTCTGTACACTGCGAGGACAATGTAGTGCTCTGAGTGAATGTACCAGCAGAATCATCCATCAGCGGCTGTGCATCAGTGCACTCCATGTCAGATTCATCTTGGCCTGGGTAATTCACCATTTGACTTGATAATCCAGGCATGGTATGTGAAAACAGCTCCATGGAGTAATCAGTAGGATGGCCTGCGTCATCCTTCAATCTTGGTTGGGGTGAAGGACACAAGGAAAGGTGTGGTTCATGAACATGAGCCTCCAATGACGACTCAGTGCTTTTACTTTTTACAACTGAAGAAGAGGAGGCGATAGAGCTGGAGGCTGAGTCGGCAATGTAAGACAAAACTTTTTCCTGATGCTCTGCCTTTAAAAGCGGTTTGCCAACTCCTAGAAAACTAAGCGTTCGAGGCCTTATGTAGCCAGACGATGACGCAGGGTCAGCACCTCCTGCATTCGGTCCTATTTTGCTCTTGCCACTACCATCAGATCCACCACCAACACCATCATTACCAGCTGCCAACCCCCGCCCAATTCCACGGCCTCTTCCACCAGCCTTCCTCATTTTTGGTAGAAATGTAGACAAAATCCAACAAACTATATAGTAATGTAAAACAAGGTAAAAGGTGTCTATAGGACAGGGGAGATTTAGAATTTCTGCACACACTTGTGGACAGTGGACACTTTTGGATTGTGTGAGGCCCACTGATATCTGAGCGCTATGTGACACGCTCGATGGCACAGCTGTCTGTGACCAAAGTGACGAGAGGATAATGGAGATTTTGAATCTCTGCGTACACTTTTGGACACTGGACACTTGTAGATTGTGTGAGGCCCACTGATATCTGAGCGCTATGTGACACGCTCGATGGCACAGCTGCCTGTGACCAAAGTGACGAGAGGATAATGGAGATTTTGAATCTCTGCGTACACTTTTGGACACTGGACACTTGTAGATTGTGTGAGGCCTACTGATATCTGAGCGCTATGTGACACGCTCGATGGCACAGCTGCCTGTGACCAAAGTGACGAGAGGATAATGGAGATTTTGAATCTCTGCGTACACTTTTGGACACTGGACACTTGTAGATTGTGTGAGGCCTACTGATATCTGAGCGCTATGTGACACGCTCGATGGCACAGCTGCCTGTGACCAAAGTGACGAGAGGATAATGGAGATTTTGAATCTCTGCGTACACTTTTGGACACTGGACACTTGTAGATTGTGTGAGGCCTACTGATATCTGAGCGCTATGTGACACGCTCGATGGCACAGCTGCCTGTGACCAAAGTGACGAGAGGATAATGGAGATTTTGAATCTCTGCGTACACTTTTGGACACTGGACACTTGTAGATTGTGTGAGGCCCACTGATATCTGAGCGCTATGTGACACGCTCGATGGCACAGCTGCCTGTGACCAAAGTGACGAGAGGATAATGGAGATTTTGAATCTCTGCGTACACTTTTGGACACTGGACACTTGTAGATTGTGTGAGGCCCACTGATATCTGAGCGCTATGTGACACGCTCGATGGCACAGCTGCCTGTGACCAAAGTGACGAGAGGATAATGGAGATTTTGAATCTCTGCGTACACTTTTGGACACTGGACACTTGTAGATTGTGTGAGGCCCACTGATATCTGAGCGCTATGTGACACGCTCGATGGCACAGCTGTGACAAAAGTGACTAGAGGATAAGGGAGATTGGATTGCTTTTAAAAAAAGCAGTTTGCGGAGCAGTGGGTAAACAGCAATGCCAGCGTGTCAGGAAGCCTTAGAAGGCAGCCCAACAACCAACACCACTGATACACCACAATATAGCCTCCCCTTGCACTGCACACACAGTGACTTGTGTGTTGTGCAGGCCAAATCGCTAGCAGCAGAAGCAGTTCTTTTGTCTTCTTCCCTGCCTAACGCTCTCCCTACAGAATCAGCAGCAACCTCTCCCTATACTAAGATCGGCAGAAGTAAGATGGCGGTCGGCGTGCACGCCCTTTTATACCCCCTGTGATGCCCACCAAAGCAAGCCAATCACTTGCATGCCCTTCTGAAAGATGGTGGTGACCCGTGCCTATGTCATCACGTTGCCCACAGTGTCCGTGGATCCTGATTGGCTGAAAAAGAGCGCAAAACAATCTTTTGAAACGTGACTTTGGCGCGTAAGTCGCCGACCTCGTGGCCGACCTCATCCTAGGGTCGGGTTTCGTTTCATGAAACCCGACTTTGCCAAAAGTCGGCGACTTTTGAATTTTTTCGACCCGTTTCGCTCAACTCTATTCGCGAGTAATAATTGTAATCAGTGATCCCCATCACTAACGTTGTTCAGCGAGTTATCTGCACCTGTAAGCGACAAACGCTGGCCTTTTCAGTGTAGCGCACATGCAGCCACGGACATGTAAGGGCATGACACACCAGTTATTGGCCAATCTCATGTGCCAGAACCTCACGTATCCCTCTAGTAAGCCGGACTCGGACCGCGGGGCATGACGGAGTCTCGTTCGTTAACGGAATTAAGCTTGCAATGTGTGCATCTGTTCTGTAGCTGGCATGGTTGAGGTTGCCCGTGTTGAGTCAAATTACGCCGTAGGCTCCACTCCTGGTGGTGCCCTTCTGGACATTCCTTTAAGGTTCAGCTTTGCAACCATACTGCCCACGTAAAACAAACACTTTGCCTTCATGGACGCTGTTTGGAGGGTCATCACTCGTGGGAATAACGCCGCCCAATCAGTTAACCTGCTAGAGAGATCCTTCGTTGCTCCCAAGCATGACATCACACTCCCTAGGAGGAAGATAATGCCACTGTGGCGACCATACTCCTGGGGGCGACACAAGTGCACTGATGCCCAGCCACTGCTCGATGAATCTGCTGGTACATTGACCCAGACCACTACATTCCCCTCGCACGCTACCCGGCCTGAATCTGACCCTGATGAAACTCAGGTTACCCTTCCCATATACAGTTCCATCTTACACGGTGACAAAGAGGAAGCTGCAGATGAAAGTGCAGGCTCGGCCCACCCGCCATCAGACACACCACCGTACTATCATGGGCCCTGTGCCGGTGCCGTCGCCAACGAGTGGCCCCCCCTGCTTGCTCAGGATCACAGCACTTGCAAGGTTGAAATACTGTGCAGTGAGATGGAAGATGGGGACGACGATGAGTCCAGACTAGTACAGGGATTCCCTAGCGAGGAGACTTATTTCATTGTTTTCAATGTTGGGACAGCAATTTTTGGGGAGCACTATACTCTGGAGAATGATAGATGGGGCCCACCACACTGGAACATTCCAAAGGTGGACATCAGACACTGGAGCAGCATTTACAGGGCCCATTATACACTAGAGCATTAGAAATGGGGCCCATTATGTTTGGAGCATTATTTGGGCCCATAAGACAGTGGAGCTTCATCCATGGGGACCAACATATACTGTAGCATTATGTGGAGCTCATCATATACTGTTTCAAACATTATATGGGACCAATGATTCTGTATGGAGAAATAGATGGGCCTCGTCATGAGATGTAAAAAGTGAAGTATTTTTCATTGTACTATACCGCTATTTCTCTGCCGTATCGGAGCATGATGAGTTGTGGTATGTGTTAAAGGGGCGCTCTTTCGCCCAGGGCACATGAAAACCTGGAGCCAGCCCTACCCCCCCACAACTTTAGCCAAATAACCCCCATTTTTCAGTGCGTATCTTGTATTATGAAGTTAATTAAGGTTGACCAGCTTAAGTAAGAAGAATTGATGCTTTTGGCATTCAAATGAGCACTGTAGGTGTGTTTCCTGTCCTCCTCTCACTGCCGACTTTTATTCCCCATTGACTTACATTGGGTTTCGTGTTTCGGGACGACCCCGACTTTTCCCTATAATCGGCCGATCTTGCTCGACCCGACTTTTGGAAAAGTCGGGTTTCACGAAACGAAACTCGACCATAAAAAACCAAAAGTCGCTCAATTCTAGTTACGAGCTTAGTTATAGTGCCATATTTAGGTTAAAAACTTGGGTCTTGTGCTGTATTTAGAGTGTGTTCTTGGTTCTGGTTCTGTATTTAGGTTAAAAGCTTAATTGTTTTGCTGTATCTAGGTTATGAATTTAATTTTCATAGTGAACTAATGTGATGAGTGTGGTTTAGGTGCTAGATGCTAAGTTGGATACATAAAAAGTTTAAATCTGTTGAGGATTAGAAGAAGGTAAACAGCTACAGGAGGCTTTGGCACCCCTTTAGATAAATTTCCTGCTATGCCTCTGGTAGTCAGCCCACAAAATGTCTGATTTTACAAAATGACTCCACAGGATGCATCCTTCAATAAGTGGAAATGTCAGTGAGTTGATAATATATCCAAATTGTGAATTTGTCACCAAAAACAATAATTTCCAAAGACTTTTAGAGTTGAATTTCCTTTGATAATTAATGAGCTTTCCGTTACATAAAGATCAAGATAAATCAAAGTTTGTCTGTTATTCCCACTGTTTTCCCATTAAGCTCAGTTGAGCGGGTTTGTTAGCTCGGCGGCAGATTTACCCTCTGGGCTTGGGTGTTAATAGTGTGAAACATGATTAGCAAGTTTGATTCCATTGTAAATAGATGAAGAGAAGGATTCTCACAATGTGTCAACGTATCATTGCACAATTACGGGCAGAATCATACACATCCGGTGTGGTGTGAACATAAAGTATCATGTTTGGTATTTCAGCTTCAAATTATCATATTAAGTTCTTAAATCGCTCTGCGTAAATATATATCAGTGTAGCACTTCATTAACCCCTTTTACTCCAAGTCAACCGGCAGTAATTAGATAGAAGCAAGGAGTAATATCAATTCTACTATTTTGCTCATGCCTTGACAACCAGAAACCGCTTATGCATAATGGATTTCCAAACTGAAAGATGTAGAATAAAAAAAAACCCTCTTGATGCTGGTGAATACTTAGGTCCCAATTCATGAAGACCAGTGGATTTTTGCTTTTGCCAGTCTTGATGACTTAGTGTGGCGGAGTCAATAGCACCTGATTCATGGAGGTGCATGCATCTTTATAAATATGGCGTGTCTGACAAGTGGCGTATGCCACCGTGTGCTATGCCAGAAAACTTACTCAAGTCAGGGATTGGAGTGAGATTTCTGGCTCAGGGATTCCCACAGGTCATTACGCCCCCTCTGCACCCCGGCCACAACCGAGCCTCTCCCATTTTAGCAAAACATGGAAAATCTGGCATTGCAACGCTAAAAGTGGCATAATTCTGGAGCAACTTTGATTTGCTTCAAAATTTTGTGACTTTTCAAAGTTTTTACGTTACGTTTTGGGCATAAAAGATTTGATGAATCGGGGCCTAGCACTCTGCTGTGTCTTTGGACATAAGAAGACATTTTCCCCATTTCAAACCCTTTATGTGTCTCTTGAACTATTTCTTTGGTGGTTTCTCAATGCTTTAGATCATGAAAAGTCTTACTTTCCTCATGGGCTATATTATTTGAGCTTAGGTGCAATTTAGCTGCTAGTCCTTATGTAACTGATACATTGGGTCGAGGCTTGATTTCTTAATGGAGTGATAATGTCTTATGTAACTTTCTGCATATGGCAAAGACCAGACAAAAAAATAAAAAACCATCGCAAAGCCATAGATTTTCTTTTGTACAGGCACAGTTTTATCTTGCTGCCCTAGACCTCTACATGAACGCATTGGCCAAGGCAGAGTGGCTCATTGGCACCACATCATACTCAGTAGTCAGCAACGTAACACCAACCACCCCCACTTGTATATTGCCTCCAATGATATACGCATTGTGCTATGGTGTTATTGATTGACAATTTATGAAATACATCTTTCAGATTCGTACAAAAAAGAAAAAATATCTTTTGCCTGTGCTCTAGAATCTTCCATAATTGTGTTCATTTACGGAGAGATCTAACATTTACGTTTAGTTGCAATATAACATTTTCCTTTTGTTTTTCACAAGCATCCTTAATTTCTCCTCCATCGAAAAAACTTGAAAGGTAAATGATCATCTTTTATTTTTACGAGCCCATTAAACAACGTTAAGTATTGCAGTGTTGCTTTCTCTTTCCTATTGTTGCCCGTATGCATACATTTCGTTTTTGTCTGCAGTGATTCAGTAATTCCGTTATTTCCAATTAATGTTTTGTACTGTTCCGTTCCATGCTACAATTATGCCTTCATATTACTTTTGGGAAAAGAACTATAAAATTCTTGTAAGAGCAGAAAAAAATCTTGTATGACAGGAAGAAATGTTAAAATTATTAAACAACTCTGTTGTTGGGTGACCCGGGACAAGGGGCTCCTTTTTCTCCCTAACGCTAGGGAGCGCCCTAGCTCACCCTATTCCATGGGTTACTTCTGAAGGTGAAGATGCCGGGGCCACATACCTTGCCTTATCTCCTGTACCCACCCTCTGTCTGTACCCTTCCCCCACCAAGGGAAGATGGGCGTAGCAATCCACCGACGAACAAGATAACACGAACACGGGAAATGGAAAATACCAGGCATACAAGTATTCATAAACATATAACAGACAAATGCATCAGGGAGTAGAGGATGGGGTCAAACTAAAGTAGGAGAAGGAAAGGGAATTATCACAGTTACGAACCAAAGTAACAGTCACAGATAAATCCACTAATCTCCTTCTCATATATCCACCAACTACTATCCTCCCACCTATTCAGCATAAGCTAGCTTTGATGATGGATGTCAGTCAGGACCCAGATTATATAGGAGATAGGAGTGGCTAACCGAGCTCAGCTGAGGACCCAGACTCCCAGAGTATCCAACATGGCCGATTAACCGGTGTAGTGCCAAAAGAAATGAACACTGTTTAAAAAGAATGTAAAGTGCTTCTATTCAGCGCAGGAGAAAGAGCAATCAGACACTGCAGTCTTATGGCTCCTCTCTGTTGCGGTAACCAGGTATCACATATTTTTGGAGAAGGTGGAGAGGTCCGTACATAGTTAACTTTTTGAACAAAAATGGTATTTTAATATGGATTATTTGTCCAAAGTTTCACTAAATAACAAATATTAGCAATAAATATTATACAAACATGGATACTGTCAGAATAGTTGGGCAACCGAGTTAATCAAAGCAACTAAGTTAGTCTATTTGGCCACGCTCAGACTAACAAGCACACCAATTTATGGTTCAGTTATGTCCAAAAATTACTGATGTGGCTGCATTTTTGTGCAGCTCTTCGTGCTCAGCCACAAATTGGATTGGATTGGTACATGCTGCAATTGCTCATGCGAGCTAACGCATTGACTTACATTGTTTGGAAGGGACAAAAGGTGCAAATACGCTAGTTTCCACAATCAAGGGGACCCCAGTGAAAACCACACAGACGATGGACAGGACTGGAGTGGGCCGCACGGAAAGACAGATGAAAGCCAAGTGGCTACAATTTTTTTTTGCATATGTTTAATATGCTTTGGGGTCTGGAGAGAACATAGTAATGTACATTGGATTCCGATCAAATAAATTTGATGCAAGTTGATCTTCTGACCCAAATTTGAGCAAATTGCCAGATTCAATTTTCGGTAGACTTGCTCATTATTAAGTGAACTCTGATTATTGGTATTTATGTATACTTGTTTACACTTTCTGAAAGAATTTTATTTTGGAGCTAAAAAGATGTGTCTACATTATAGATGAATAGCAGTCGCTAACACACTAAACCTTGTTCTCTTTATCAACTTGGGCTTTGCCAATACATTTATTTCTCATGGACATTTCTTTTGCTTCTCAGAAAAAATCCGCAAAGGAAAATAAAAACTACAGATTTAGACATATATATTCAACCAAACAACAGCTCAAGGTCATAATAGTTGAGAAGATCCATTGTCACCCCATGAAGCTCTCGACATGTTGTTTAGGACATAATGGATTGTTGGACAGACAAGAGGGGTGATCATCTAAAATGAGCTCTGGACGACCAAGAGGCCTGTTTTTAGTTTTTAATCTGGCCCTTTTGTTTGTGTTCATTTCTTGAAAATCACAAAAGTTTTCTAAACTTATTGGAAAACCAAAGAGCATTAAGATTATTCAATAAAATATCTCCTTAGTCTATACCTACTAGAAGTGTTTGCAATGAGGCTAAACTTTAGCAGCACTGCCCCTTCACCATCACTGACTGCCATAGAGCTGTAAGGTGTTAATCACACTCAGGTCTGCTGTGCTCCAGCACCTGTCATCACTATGCAGTGAGGAGAGCAGACAATTTGTCACTCTTATTGTGGGGGAATATTTTCATTTCCCTGATGTGTTGCCTCCTTCTTAAGATTGGTCAGAGTTAGATAGAGGAAATCTATGAAGAGTGAAATCTGTTTGGAAAATCCCACTTGGGCTTTAAAACAATTAACTGCCTAGGTGCCGAATATTTTGATTGCTAATATCTCAGCAATGGAGAGGTGAAGCCAGTATTACATCATGTGTTCAGTTTAATTTGAAAAATTTCGTGAAAGGTCCTTTTTAAAGGGGACTACCCCTTCTCAATGTCTAAGTTTCCCCCTTGTAAAATAAATGACGCCGGCACCGTTTCAGCAGTGTTGGCACTCGCTCTTCCGAGGATCACGTGACCTTACTATGTCATGCAGTCCCTGCTGCCAAATCAGCAGCTACTTCACTCTCCACATCTTTGGACGAATCACAAATATCTGGGGGAAATGAGAGAGCAGCAGCTGTTGTTTATGTGAAGGACTGGAGAGAGAAGAGAGTGGAGATTGGCTGCAGGGATCTCATGACATATCTATGTCACACAATCTCCAGAAGATCTAATGCGAACAGCATTGGTACAACGCCGGACCAGAAGTGTGCATAAGTGTTATAATTTTACAAGGGGAAAACGTAGGGATTGCCTAAGTAGTGGACAACCTGTTTAAATATTTGGTGTCCAAAATTCAGCATAGCCAGTAGCTTAAAAAAATCTGTATCTATCGGGCTTAGAAAAGCTCCATCACTAAAATGTTTATTCCATTTGGGATGTGCAGATTTTTTAACTGTTGGAAAGATAGAAAAACATTTGATTCCTCTTTCCAGACCAAAAACTTTTTCAGAACTTTTTTAGAACTTCTTTAGGTCCATGGCTGTGTTGGCTTTTACATAGGTTACAAATGATTTTCCCTTCCCCGGAGCAATGTATATCTCCTTTAATTGAACTCCAAATAAAAGATCCATGTGTCCTATGAATCTCTTGTCTGGATTAGATTGTAAAATGTGTTTCACAGAGGGCTTAAAACCTCTATTCTGGCTAACCTGATTGATGCATGCAGCTACTCTTTTACAAAGTTTAATGACCCGCGTTCATTTAGCATTTGAAATATTTCTACTACTAGAGAATAAAAATTGAAAGATTGTTGCAATTACGCTTTAGAAGGTCACTGCTGCAAAAGTTTAGACAAAGGTGTGAACTTCAAAGCGGCTCCATCTTGTAGCCAGTGACCCTGACGCATTTCATTTTATCCACATTTTTTTGGCTAGAAGAATTTCAGCCAAAAAATATCACATAGCATATGAGAGCTCGGGCTGGAGAAGTGGCGTGAATCACTCTCTGGGCAGGTCTACAATTATGCCAAATTATGCCTGATACATGCTTGGAATATTCATTCATCACCCAAGAGAATGACTGAAGACGGGAATGCTTCAATAAATCAGTCATCTCAACGTCTTGTCTTGTGGAATTTCATATTCTAGTGGAAAATCTTAGGCAAACGACTCCATCCGTGATCCAATGAGTAGCCACATTTTTTTTTATTATGGTAGTGTCGTTGTCACCATAATAAAATATACTCGTGTATCAAGAGTCTATATGATACTAGACAGGCTTTTTAGATTTTTACCAAATGATTAACATTTTTTGTAAATTTTTCTCATTTGCATGCTCATTTCGGTTTGTCAGCTACTTATGCTAGTTTCCATTACTCTGGGCAAATGCTTAGGCTACTTTCACACATCAGGTTTTCGGCGTCAGGCGCGATCCGGCGTCGTGCCGGAGCGCCGGATCCGGCAAATATTTCGTAAAACCAGATGTGACGGATCCGTTTTTCTGCTGGATCCGTCTTGTTCTTGACAGACAAAACCGGATCCGTCTCATCCGGTTCATCCGGTTTTTGTTCCGTTTTTCGACGGATTACGCCGGCCGGTTTTTAAAATCGCCCCTTGTGGCCTTCCGAATGGGATTGGCTACTGAAAAACTATATATAGCGTGTTCCTACAGCCCTTCTTTGACAGGTTGTAGAGGAGAAAGTGCAGGTTGGAGAGAAGAGCAAGTTACTGGCGAAGATGGATGTTGTGATTGGAAATATTTTGAAGAATTTGGCGGATTTTACAGCGGAGGCGAATCGTTTGAGGGTGATTGTTCTGGAGAAGGAGAGAGGAAGACAGCAGCGCATCAGGCATCGTAGACGACGTTTGTGGATCCACCCCATCACAGCCAAGAGAATGACGCGTGGGGTCTATTCTACACTCTGCATGGACCTTAGACGAAACCCGGATAAATTTTTTGGATATGTTCGGATGAAAATGGAGAATTTTGATTACTTGGTGGAGCGCATTGCACACCTCATAAGAAAAGCGGACACCTATTGCTGCTTCTCTGTTTTACCCGCAGAGCGTCTGATGGTGACTTTAAGGTAAGCCACATTTATTGGATGTGCTCGCATCAGAGCACACTTTCACTGCAATCTTATTGGTGGTAGTTTGTATCTCCAAGTGTTAAAGCTGAGTTTTGGTATGTAATACTGTGATTTTAAACTAATTGATTGTTTTTTAATTCCCCACAGATTTCTTGCAACTGGAGAATCCCTTTGGTCACTGCATTTCCAGTACAGACTCGGGATTTCCACCATATCTGGAATAGTGAAGTACACATGCCGTGCACTGTGGGACTCCTTAGCTGAAGAGTTTTTACCAGAGCCCACAACAGAGAGGTGGATTGAAATTTCAGAAAAGTTTCAACAGATATGTCAGTTTCCAAACTGCTTGGGCGCTGTGGACGGGAAACATATCCGCATTGTAAAGCCAGCCGGATCGGGATCGGAATATTTCAATTACAAGAAATATTTTTCAATTGTCCTCATGGCCATCGCTGACGCGGAATACAAATTTATTGCTGTTGATATTGGGGCCTATGGCCGCTCCAATGACTCTCAAGTTTTCAAACTGTCTGCCATGGGGCGTAAACTGTATGGAAACACCTTCCAGTTCCCACCCCCTAGACCGCTGCCGCAAACATCTGGTCCACCTATGCCATTTGTCTGTGTAGGGGATGAAGCCTTCCAGCTGTCAGAACACCTTTTGAAACCGTACGGTAGCAGAGGATTGTCAAGAACGAAACGCATTTTTAATTACCGCCTCACAAGAGCAAGAAGAATGGTTGAATGTACCTTTGGTATTCTGACAGCCAAATGGCGGGTCCTATTGACTGCGATCAACCTCAAGACAGAAACTGTGGACGAGGTGATCAAAGCTTGCGTGGTACTCCACAATTTTGTTATCTGCAAGGAACCCATTTCCATTGAGGACACCTCTGAAGAAAACACCTTGCAAGATTACCATGACATTACCACTAGAAGTTCTGTGACGGTTTCAGTAATGAGGGACAATTTTGCACTATACTTTATGTCATCTCAAGGCAGAGTACACTGGCAGGATGACAGAGTGTGAAAGATTTGTGCCCTTAACCAAACTTGTGTACCTTCTGGACCAACAGTATATACCTTTGCCAACCAAAGTTGGCTATCTTGTCATGGTCTTACTATTTTTACCTTTAGGCCACAGGTGTGTACCTGGTTGTGTTTTATGCAAAGTATTTCACCTTTTTTTACAAAAGTTGTGTACACTGTTAGGAAATCACCAACAATAAGCACAACTTTTTAGGTGAAATACTTTGCTTCAAACACAACCAGGAACACAACTGTGGCAAAAAGCTAAAATTTACCCACAGTTATATACCTGGTTTTGAATACCTTTTTACCTTTGAAATACCCTGTATTTAACCTTTTTTTTAAACATAGTTCGCCGCGGAAAGAAATGACAGACAACCATTGTGAAACGATAATTTAACTTTTATTTAAAATATTTTTTTTTTTGTAAAATGTTTTTAATGTGCAAAAAACTTTTTTAATAAAGGTTTTAAACCCAATGGGCATTTTTATTAAAAAACACATTGTAAATCTGTGTAGTGTGGGGTGGAAATACTGCTGGAGGGGCTGCGGGACACTTCGACACTGGGAGTGTGGAGAGAGGACTGGGATCGTGGTGGGGAAGGAACAGTTAGAGGTGAAGGTGTGGAAAAAGCTACAGAATGGGTGGACATGTGGGAGGCAGAAGAGGTGGTGGGCGGTGGAGTGGAGGGTTGGGCAGGGACTGTAGGAGCAGATGATGTTGATGGCAAGTTGTATGGGGAAGGAGTTTGGTACGGGGAAGGAGTTTGGTACGGGGCAGGTTGCTGGAAGTGGGGAGATGTCTGGTACTGGGGAGGTTGCTGGTACTGGGGAGGTTGCTGGTACTGGGGAGGTGGCTGGTGCTGGGGAGGTGGATGGTATGTAATAGGAGGGGGAGGATGGAAAGTGGCTGGAGGGGGTGCAGGTGGAGGAACTACTGGTCTGGGAGGAGGAGGTTGGGAGGTAACGTGCTGGAGAGCACCATGGCATGAATGCATTACATGCATCTGCTGGCTAGGAGAGAGCGTTTCCATGCGCTCCACAACAGACCTGAAAAAGGTGTGGTTTGGCGAAGATCTTGCTTCTGAATGCATGGTTTGCAGAAGTGTCTTCACCTCCAGAATGCTGGAGTTGATCTGCTGAAAGCCTGTGGAGACTTGCTCTGACAACACTTTTAGACAGTTCTGGAAAGATGCATTCAGATGCAAGAACTCTGGCACATAAGTCTTTTCCTGACCCCTCTGCCGCTGCCGCCCAGTACCCGCAGGTGTACTAGAGGTGGCAGGGGCAGAAGGGTGGGGTAAAGGGAAAGCGATCTCCTCACCAGCAGCTTCATGTAATGTAGGCGGCCACGATGCTCCTGTGCTGGTGGATGGGACAGATGGGTCGAATGTGTGGGAAGGCTGGGAAGGTGCAGATGTACCGGGGCGGTCGAAGTGTCCCTCGGTGCCGGTCTCCTCAGGGATCGCCTCAGAAGGGTCCAATCATGCAGGCTCCCGAGTGCTGCTCACCGTGCTGTGGAATAAAGAGAAAAAAAAACAATTAAAATAGTGACATGGCATGGCCCTGGCTGAAAAAAAATTGTTACATCTAAACATTTTTTTTCACATGTGGTGTATAATATTTACCTTCTGGTGACCATTGTATCCCGGAGGAACGACAGGGCTCGTGCGTACTTGTACTTGCTCCTGCGTCCTCCAGATCCACTCGGGGCCCGCATCTCTTTATTGAACTCCTTCTTGAAACGATCCCTCACAGACCGCCACCGATTCACAATTCTGTGCCCTGAAACGAGAAAGGGCAAAGTGGTTAGTATACAACATCAGTGTTTCCCAAACTCCAGTCCTCATGGTCCCCAGGGGTCATGTTTTCAGGATTTCCATAGTAAATAGAAATCCTGAACACATGATCCGTGGGGACCACGAGGACTGGAGTTCGGGAAAACACTGGTTTACATCAAGCAACCGGTACTGTATATACTTACGCTCTTTAATCTGGGCCCGAGCATCGAGGTCCTCCCAGCGGTCCACAAGGAGCGAACAGATTTCCTCCCAGAGTCGTCGGGTAACGATCAGGTCAGCATGGCGGCGGTCAGCCATATTCCATAGCGGCTCCCTTTCTCTGACGAGATCGATGAGGTGGTCCACATCAATCCCTCCATCCTCACCGTCAGAGTCGGGAGCACGCTGTGAAGGCTGTTAAAGAAAAAGACAAAAATAACATAATTAGCCTCCACACTTAAAGAAATGAAATAAAAAGTGCAAAAAAACAAATCAAAAATATTATACTTACACGCTGGTGACCGCCGCCTCGCTGTCGCCGACGACCCTGGGAGGCACTGCGAGGACCTCTTGGCCGAGCAGCAGATTGGGAAGACTAGAGAAGAAAAGAAAAAAATTATGTGTTTGGATGTAGGCATTTGTTTGCTGTGTGTGGTCTTCAGAACATTGTTTTCTATGTGTTGTGTGTAGTGTGATGTTGTGTTTCTGCGTTTGATGCAAAAAACTTACCAATTGTGAGCCCACTCCAGGTGTCTGTCCACCCCTTCCTTCTTCTTCTGGGAGCTCCTCTTCAGCTTGTGATTCCTGTTTTGAAATAAAAGGCAATGAATAGACATATATTACAGAGATGATGGATTTTGGAAATAAAAACTTACCGTCAAACGCTGACGATGCGAGGGAGGGCTCCCAGAAGAAGATGTGCTGTCTTCCTGCTGGCCAGACTCCATGCCTGTGGGTGGTGTTACTGCTGCTGCCATTGCTGCCAGTGCTGCCACTGTTGCTGCTGCTGCATCTCTTGGGCGGCTGTTGAATAAAGAGAAACAAAGGGCCAATGAATATCTTGATATTCCATGGCCCTAGTTTGGAGGAATGGGGGATTTGATAATTACCGTCTCTCATCTGCTGCTGGACTCCCCTCCTGTTGTTCAGCATGCTGCTCCATTTGGGGTGGTGGTGGTGGTGCTGATGGTGCTGCTGCAGTGGTCTCCTGCCTTCTCCTGCGCCTGGTTGCTGTCTTGGGTGGCATGTTGGGTGTGGCTGAGGGTCCCACTGTCATGATTTTATATATGTGTCTTGTGGACAGAGCTACTGAGCATGCTCAGACCAAAAAAACCGGATCCGCCCTCCGGCGCTCATAGGCTTTCATTGTGTGAAAAAGCCGGACACGCCGGATCCGGCGTGTCCGGCTTATTCGCCGGAGACAAAAAACGTTACAGTAGCCGTTTTTTCCAGACGCCGGATCGCGACACATTGCCGGATCCGGCGAAAATCGGATGAAACGCATGGCCATCCGGCTCGATCCGGCTCTAATGCAAGTCAATGGGGGGGAAACCAGATCCGGCATTGCATTTCGCCGGATCCGGTTTTTGTCAAAAGTGCCGGATCGCGCCTGACGGCGAAAACCTGATGTGTGAAAGAGGCCTTAAAGAGTAACCATAATTTTATTTTCTCCCATAAATCAATAGTACATGTGAAAGTTAGAAACTTTGTAATATATCTCAGGAGAAAAATGTGCTTGTTTCGTTCATTTAATCATAAAATTTGCAATTCTCAGGTAAAATCTGTCTTCATTGAAGACAGATTTTCCCATTACTGAGATTGGAGGTTACAGTTGCCTAACGAATAGGCAATCCCTGCATGTGTTGTGGCTGTGGAACAGCCATGAGATATGAAGTCGCCGGGGAATCGATCATATTTTTCAAGCACGCCGAAGACACGGTTACACCTTATCCGAGCACATTCACTCATCACTAGTCGATATCTGTGTATATGGCAGAGTAAAACTCTGTTTTGATAAGCTGTCACTTGTATAGGACGCTGTCTAACATTGAACCTTCTCCAAGTGGGTTTCTTCGTTTTTGGACTGTGCATCCCTCTGAAAGAGAGAGCATTGGGTCACACGTTTTTTACATTAACTCTTATCAGAATCATCTCATGACGGAGTATCACAAAGTCGTGTTTCTTATTTTCAAAGCTGATCATCTCAAAAAAAGGTTGCGTTCAAAGAAAAGGTAAGGAAGGATTTATAGCATGCTAATACCTCTTTAATGAGTAGTTTAGGTAGGAAAGTTCTGTTTTCAAAGTTTCTTTTTGAAAAAATAAAAAAGAGAGATATTTACAAAGGATCTTGTATTACAATGCCGGTTTGGGAAGCTGGTAATGTAATTGCATGTATTACTTGCACATTAATTGCAAATCTAATTGCAGGAATCAATTGAACTATTTTTTTCCTCGCTTTAGGTACAGAAGTTCATTATACTCTAGCAATTTCCCTGTAGGTGTTAAAGACGAGCCCTGCCTTAATTCTTTGTGGCCAATTTTATTTGTTCTGAGACTCGTTTCTACTCCTTGTGACATCAAAGCTGGTTGAAGTAAAGCAGCCCGGACAACGTTCTTTGGTTTTATTTAATTTAAAAGTTAATGATACAACATCTGTAAGAGAACTTTTATCACGAGGCCTTCCAGAATTGCTCCTATAACATTAATTAACAGGATATCAACACGTTCTCTAAGCAGCTTCTATTTCAGTCAATGTGCCCCTTGGTTCCTTGCATATTGATCTTTCCTACTTCTCAACCTTCTTGTCGTTTTTCCAGTCAAGAACTGAATCCAATAATAGTGTTTGAACACCAGGGATTGATGGCTTTGGACTTTTGTCCCCTTCCTTAAGCTGTTGGATATATATATATATATATATTGCAAGAACTAAGTTACTAAATTACCGAAATATCATCAAACTTGTTATCTTGTAAACCTAATGATATTACTTAGTGACAATGATCATAGCTTCTGCTGCAGACATGGTTACAACCCATTAACGAGAACGTCTAAATAGCTTACAGTAGACAGTGGACTGATTATTACTAACATAACATATTGTCTAAAATTTGATATAGGGATTCAATCCATTGCAGAAATGTTGGCATGAGAAGAAAATAAAAAAACACTTCAACAGGACAGTATAGTGAGCACGCTCTGTATCATGTGCAGAGATCATTGTGCAGGGAGAGGAAGGAAAGAGGAGGAGCTGAGCTCTCCTCATTGCCTAAACCAATAATGAGATTCCTTGTTTTGCTCCTCCAGATTTTTTGTATCTCTGGCTTCTGGCATGAGTTGACTGCTAGTCCTGTACGCAGGGCCGCCATCAGGGAATGACAGCCCTTACAGGTGTATGGGGCCCCGGTGATTAGGGGGCCCGCACGGGTCCGGCGGCGCCTGAGCACGCTGGCAGCCTGGTCCACACTCGGCGCTCGGGCCCCGGCCGGGCCCCCCTAAATTTTGTTCAGCCCCCACAGCCTGCCCCTGCCCTGACTTCTCCATTTTTAATTACTGATATGGATCATGTCCCAGTGGTGCAGCGCCTGCCGGGCCCCTCCTCCCCCCCTTCTCGGTGCACCATGGTCCAGCACCGCCCCCTCACTTGACGTCAAACGCTGGCCTCTGCTCGCTCCACTTCCTCATTCCGGAGCAAGAAGAGCAGTGTGCGCGTGCCACGTGGTGTGAGACTGGGAGCGGCTGCGCCGGTGGCAGAAGACGTCTGACGGTGGACGGCGAGGCAGGGGCGAGCGAGCAGGTAAGGTAAGTATTATTTTATGCTTCTGTCTGTCTGTCTCCCTCCCCGTGGAAGCTACACTGATGATGGGGGCCTGGGGGAGCCAGGGGCCCAGCTGATCATGGGGATCTGGGGGAGCCAGGGGCCCGGCTGATCATGGGGGTTTAGGGGAGCCAGGGGCCCAGCTGATGATGGAGGTCTGGGGGAGCAAGTGGCCTGGCTGATGATGGAGGTCTGGGGGAGCCAGGGGCCTGGCTGATGATGGGGGTCTGGAGGAGCAAGGGGCTCGGCTGATCATGGGGTCTGGGGGAGCCAGGGGCCCAGCTGATGATGGGGGTCTGGGGGAGCCAGGTGCCTGGCTGATGATGGAGGTCTGGGGGAGCAAGGGGCCTGGCTGATGATGGAGGTCTGGGGGACCCAGGAGCCAGGGGCCCGGCTGATGATGGGGGTCTTGGGGAGCCAGGGGTCCAGATGATTATGGGGGTCTGGGGGAGCCAGGGGCCCAGCTGATGATGGAGGTCTGGGGGAGCAAGGGGCCCGGCTGATGATGGAGGTCTGGGGGACCCAGGAGCCCAGCTGATGATGGGGGTCTTGGGGAGCCAGGGGTCCTGCTGATGATGGGGGTCTGGGGGAGCCAGGGGCCCAGCTGATTGATGATGGGGGGTCTGGAGGAGCCAGGGGCTCGGCTGGTGATGCGGGGTCTGGGGGAGCTAGGGGCCTGGCTGATGGAGGAGCCAGGGGCCCAGCTGATGATGGGGGAGCCAGCCAGGGCCAGGGGCTGATGATGGGGGAACCAGCCAGTGCCAGGGGGCTGTTGATGGGGGAGCCAGGGGGCTGATGATTGGGTGAGCCAGGGGGCTGATGATGGGGTGAGCCAGGGGGCCCAGCTGTTGATGGGGTGAGCCAGGGGGCTGATTTTAGGGTGAGCCAGGGGGCTGATGATGGGGTGAGTCAGGGGGCTGATGATGGGGTGAGCCAGGGGGCTGATGATGGGGTGAGCCAGGGGGCCCGGCTGTTGATGGGGTGAGCCAGGGGGCTGACATTAGGGTGAGCCAGGGAGCTGATAATGGGGTGAGCCAGGAAGGCTGATGGTGGGGTGAGCCAGGGCCCAGGAGGACAAATCTCCAGTGTCCATGATTACAGTTTCCACCTGCAGCTCAGCCTGTAGTTCTATCCTTTTAGTCAGCACAGACTGTGTTGCACAGTACCAGCATGTTGACTGTCTCCACCTGCAGCTCAGCCTGTAGTCATATATGGGTATCAGCCTACTCAGGACAAATTGCACAACAACTGTTAGGGTCCAATTTCTCACGGTACACTTGGGAAAATAAAACATTGGGGCTGACAAGATCATTTTTGTGAAAATGTGGCTCTACATTATGAACTTCTGTCAAGCACTTGGAGGTTCAAAGTGCTCACCACACATGTAAATAAGTTCCTTAAGAGGTCTACTTTACTGTAGCGTTACATTACTGTAGCGTTTACTGACCGTGGGAACATACCTTAAGGAGTTTTGGAATTATTACTGTATAAAAGTTAATAAACTAAATAAATGGGGTCATCAGCCCTTTACTCTTGACTCCTATTTTATTTATTTTTGTTTTTTTACATACAGTTGTGGGCAAAAGTATTGACACCCCTGCAATTTTGCCGGATAATACTCAGTTTCTTCCTGAAAATGATTGCAAACACAAATTCTTTGGTATTATTATCTTCATTTAATTTGTCTTAAATGAAAAAACACAAAAGAGAATGAAGCAAAAAGCAAAACATTGATCATTTCACACAAAACTCCAAAAATGGGCCAGACAAAAGTATTGGCACCCTCAGCCTAATACTTGGTTGCACAACCTTTAGCCAAAATAACTGCGACCAACCGCTTCCGGTAACCATCAATGAGTTCTTACAATGCTCTGCTGGAATTTTAGACCATTCTTCTTTGGCAAACTGCTCCAGGTCCCTGACATTAGAAGGGTGCCTTCTCCAAACTGCCATTTTTAGATCTCTCCACAGGTGTTCTATGGGATTCAGGTCTGGACTCATTGCTGGCCACCTTAGAAGTCTCCAGTGCTTTCTCTCAAACCATTTTCTAGTGCTGTTTGAAGTGTGTTTTGGGTCATTGTCCTGCTGGAAGACCCATGACCTCTGAGGGAGACCCAGCTTTCTCACACTGGGCCCTACATTACGCTGCAAAATTTGTTGGTAGTCTTCAGACTTCATAATGCCATGCACACGGTCAAGCAGTCCAGTGCCAGAGGCAGCAAAGCAACCCCAAAACATCAGGGAACCTCCGCCATGTTTGACTGTAGGGACCGTGTTTTTTTCTTTGAATGCCTCTTTTTTTCTCCTGTAAACTCTATGTTGATGCCTTTGCCCAAACAGCTCTACTTTTGTCTCATCTGACCAGAGAACATTCTTCCAAAACGTTTTAGGCTTTTTCAGGTAAGTTTTGGCAAACTCCAGCCTGGCTTTTTTATGTCTCGGGGTAAGAGGTGGGGTCTTCCTGGGTCTCCTACCATACAGTCCCTTTTCATTCAGATGCCGACGGATAGTACGGGTTGACACTGTTGTACCCTCGGACTGCAGGGCAGCTTGAACTTGTTTGGATGTTAGTCGAGGTTCTTTATCCAACATCCGCACAATCTTGCGTTGAAATCTCTTGTCAATTTTTCTTTTCCGTCCACATCTAGAGAGGTTAGCCACAGTGCCATGGGCTTTAAACCTCTTGATGACACTGTGCACGGTAGACACAGGAACATTCAGGTCTTTGTAGTTGGACTTGTAGCCTTGAGATTGCTCATGCTTCCTCACAATTTGGTTTCTCAAGTCCTCAGACAGTTCTTTGGTCTTCTTTCTTTTCTCCATGCTCAATGTGGTACACACAAGGACACAGGACAGAGGTTGAGTCAACTTTAATCCATGTCATTTGGCTGCAAGTGTGATTTAGTTATAGCCAACACCTGTTAGGTGCCACAGGTAAGTTACAGGTGCTGTTAATTACACAAATTAGAGAAGCATCACATGATTTTTCGAACAGTGCCAATACTTTTGTCCACCCTCTTTTTTATGTTTGGTGTGGAATTATATCCAATTTGGCTTTAGGACAATTCTTTTTGTGTTTTTTCATTTAAGACAAATTAAATGAAGATAATAATACCAAAGAATTTGTGTTTGCAATCATTTTCAGGAAGAAACTGAGTATTATCTAACAGAATTGCAGGGGTGTCAATACTTTTGGCCACAGCTGTAATCACTTAGTTACGTTATGAGGTGTATTTATGTTCTATAACTTATCGTTTTTTAATAAATACCAATAAAGATTTTTTTCTAGTGTATAATCAGTGATTATATATGTAGTAATATACACTTTCCATTTCTTTGGTGGGAAGGCTGAGGCGGCAGCGGTGGGCAGGCTGAGACGACCATTAGATTCTTCTTGACTGGGTGGTGGGCGCGGCTGCAAGACCGGCTGTGTGAGTAAAGGCCCCGTCACACACAGTGATCTCGCTAGCGAGATCGCTGATTTTGTGACGCAACAGCGATCTCGCCAGCGAGATTGCTATGTGCGACGGGGATCAGCGACCACCCCCGCTGCCGGGTATCGCTGATCGTGCTCAATCGTCCTGGGCCATTTTTTGATCACTGGTCTCCTGCTGGCCAGCGCACATGCATGTGGCAGCGAGAGGCCAGCGATCAGCGACGCTGGACGCTGGTTTCCAATGTAAACAGTGGGTATCTAAGGGCCGCACGGCTCTTAGATACCCGCTGTTTACATTGGAAACCAGCTTGCTCGCTGGTCCTGATCGCTGGAGGGACTGTCTATGAGACAGGTCACCAGCGTTCAGCCTACCAATGTCCCAGTGATCCCCTCCATGTCGGATCGTTGGTGGGATCGCTGGAACATCGTTATGTGTAACAGGGCCTATGATAATGTGTGTAAACTGTAAAGCGATGTGGAATATGTTAGCACTATATAAAAATAAAGATTATTTATTTATTTATTTAGTAACAAGTCCATGTATTCGTTTGTACACCATTTCACACAGGTATGCACAGGAATCTATGTATCAGCAGAACAAAGTCAGAAAGGGAAAAAGCAGGTTAGTATTGTGTTCGCTGGCAGTGCAGTTCATAAAAAATGTTTCCTGAAACACAATCTGAAGACACAAGTGTGTGTCAATAGGCCTTAAATAGGTATAGGGGGGTGATGGCATAGATCCATGCTGGGCAGCCTGCAAAACCTGACTCGGAGCACAACAGAGTGCAGCAAAAAGAGGTAAAGGGAGCTGAGACTGGGATACCAGGGACAGGTATGTAATATTCAATGTTAGAAATATTATTTCTGCTACTCATGTGCAGTTTATGTGATGCATAGTTATGGGTGAACCTGATCAGTAAAGTTTGAGGACTGTATCGACCACCTAGTGCTCCTGCACAGACCTAGACCTGTTTGGGTTCAGCAGCCAGAACATTGCATGTTTCCCACGCTGTCGTCTGTGTGACAGTGCGAGAAACTATGGCGACTCTTATCAGCGGTAAGTTCGTTACCACTGGTCAGAGTGCTGCGGTTCCTACACTGTCAGATGACAGCATGTGAGCCAGCAGTTGTACTATTCTCATCATCCTACACTTGATCTCTCTGATAGCAGCGGGAGCAGACGAGGTTGATGAGTATTCATCAGCTGGTGGCTATGCAATAAACAAATAAATAAAAAATGTCATGACTCCCCTGTATTTTTGATAAATAGCGCAGGTAAAGCTTTCAGCTGCAGGCTGCAACCCCCAGCTGTCAGCTTTATTATGGCTGGTAATAAAAAATAGAGGGATCCCCTCTCTGTATTTTTTAATTATTGAAATAAATAATTAAAAAACCCAAGTGGGGTCCCACCTTTTTCAACAACCAGCCAAGCTAAAGCAGACAGCTGGGGGCTGGTAATCTCAGACTGGGAAGAAGCCATAGATATTGGCTCTCCCCTGCCTAAAAATAACAGCCCACAGCTGCTCCAGCAAAGGCATATCTATAAGATGCACCAATTCTGGCGCTTTGCCTGGCTCTTCCCACTTGCCCTGGTGTGGTGGTAAGAGGGGTAATAGCTTTGGGGTTCATGTCAGCTGAAACCAAGTCCAGGGGTTAAAAATGAAGAGGTGTGTATAAGATGCCCCATTACTAACCCCCTAGTTATATTGTAAAAAATACACAGCCAGAATAAAGTCCTTTATTTGAAAGAAAGACACAGACTCCTTAATTTTAAATTAAACTCCCTACCCTCATTTACCCATTTACTCAACAAAAAAATTAAAATAAAAAAGCAAAGCTATACTCACCTTTCTGCTGATAATCCATTGATGGCCATGTCCCACTGTAAACTACATTAAATAATATAACACCATATTTCTCACCAGTCCGACTATATTCCATTGATGTCCATATCCCAGTGTAAAAAACACAAAATAATAAAACACTATATTCCTCACCTGTCCAACAATAATCCATTGATGCCCATGTCCCACCGTATAAGGCAAAAAATATTAAAACACGATATTCCTCACCTGTCCGACAATAATCCATCGATGCCCATGTCCACTGTAAAAGACAGAAAAATAATAAAACACCATATTCATCTCCTGTCCAACAATAATCCATTAATTGGCATGTATGATTTGGAGAGTGGTCACATCACTGATGCAAACGCTCTCCACGCCAGCCAGAGCACGAAACAGGAGAAAGGTCATCGGAGTTCATAGCTGAAGAGTCAAGGTCACCTCACTTACGGGACCGCTCACATCGTGGGGAAATTCTCATGCAGCGGAATGGTGATGATTCTGAACTGAACAGTTCCCAGGAGGAATAAGGTTCATTTTCCCTGGGGAGCAAAGACCTTGTTAGAGTGCATAATATGTACATGTACAGTTAGGTCCATATATATTTTGACAGAGAAAACATTTTTCTAATTTTGGTTCTAGACATTACCACAATGAATTTTAAACAAAACAATTCAGATGCAGTTGAAGTTCAGACTTTCAGCTTTCATTTGAGGGTATCCACATTAACATTAGATGAAGGGTTTAGGAGTTTCAGCTCCTTAAATGTGCCACCCTGTTTTTGAAGGGACCAAAAGTAATTGGACAGATTAAATAATTGTAAATAAAATGTTCATTTCTAGTACTTGGTGGAAAACCCTTTGCTGGCAATGACTGCCTGAAGTCTTGAACTCATGGACATCACCAGATGCTGTGTTTCCTCCTTTTTGATGCTCTGCCAGGCCTTCACTGTGGTGGTTTTCAGTTGCTGTTTGTTTGTGGGCCTTTCTGTCTGAAGTTTAGTCTTTAACAAGTGAAATGCTTGCTCAATTGGGTTGAGATCAGGTGACTGACTTGGCCATTCAAGAATATTCCACTTTTTTGCTTTAATAAACTCCTGGGTTGCTTTGGCTTTATGTTTTGGGTCATTGTCCATTTGTAGTATGAAATGACGACCAATCAGTTTGGCTGCATTTGGCTGATCTGAGCACACAGTATGGCTCTGAACACCTCAGAATTCATTCGGCTGCTTCTGTCCTGTGTCACATCATCAATAAACACTAGTGACCCAGTGCCACTGGCAGCCAAGCATGCCCAAGCCATCACACTGCCTCTGCCGTGTTTTACAGATGATGTGGTATGCTTTGGATCATGAGCTGTACCACGCCTTCGCCATACTTTTCTCTTTCCATCATTCTGGTAGAGGTTGATCTTGGTTTCATCTGTCCAAAGAATGTTCTTCCAGAACTGTGCTGGCTTTTTTTAGATGTTTTTTTAGCAAAGTCCAGTCTAGCCTTTTTATTCTTGATGCTTATGAGTGGCTTGCACCGTGCATTGAACCCTCTGTATTTACTTTCATGCAGTCTTCTCTTTATGGTAGATTTGGATATTGATATGCCTACCTCCTGGAGAGTGTTGTTCACTTGGTTGGCTGTTGTGAAGGGGTTTCTCTTCACCATGGAGATTATTCTGCGATCATCCACCACTGTTGTCTTCCGTGGGCGCCCAGGTCTTTTAAATCTTCTGCCTGAGCATATTTGGGAAACCTATAACAAATACCTGTGTGAGTTGCTGAATTGTAGGTTGCTGAGTGCTTTCTACCTGTTCAATTTTTGGGGGGCTTGGGGGCTTGTTTAACCTATTGTTTCTCTCTACAGGGTTAATATCTTATTTTACTATCTGTGATTTTAAGGGTTAACTATATTGCATTTAAATCTTGAGGTGTAACTATATTCACAAGGGGTTAATTAAGGGTGGGAGTTCATACAGTAATTAAGGGTTTATAAGGGGCAGCTGGTTGGGGCTCAACTCCTTTTGGAAGTGCATTGAGCAGCAAGGTGGTGTGCTGGTAAAAGGGGAAAAAAAAAACAAAACAAAACTCTGCGATCATCCACCACTGTTGTCTTCCGTGGGCGCCCAGGTCTTTTAAATCTTCTGCCTGAGCGAGTGTGAACGAGCTGAGTGTGACCTGAGCGTAAGTGCGAACTGTGGTAAGTGTGTGACTTGAGATTCAGTGACTTTGGATTCAGGGAGTTTCCAAGGGAGCTCTTACTGAATTGCTGTTATATTATATTAATACTCTATTTTTTTTTTTTTTTTAATTTATTTTTGCTTATCTTATTGTCTGGTGCAATCCCCATTAGGATGTGCTCCACTATTGCCAATGCCATCCAGTGCACGTCTTGCTGCATGTATGAAATCCTTGAACAGCCGGTCGAGGGTTCATACTGCTGTGCAAGATGTGAGCACGTTGTGCATTTGGAAGCCCAGATACTGGATCTAAATGTGCAGCTGGCAACACTGAGATCCATAGACAATATGGAAAGGAGTCTTCTGCTCACTGAGCAGACGCTCAATGGGATAGATGAGGGGGGGGATGCTAGGTTGGAGCTGCAGGATAATGAAGCCGCTAGCTGGGTGACAGTTAGAAGGCGGGGTAGAGGGAAGAGCACCAGGGAGGCTAGTCCTGATCTGGCACACCCCAATAAGTTTGCTAAGTTGGCAGATGAGGGGAGTGTTAGTGCAGGAGTAGCACTGCTGCAGCAAGGCATGTCCTCTGAAAGCCGGAGGAGTGTCTGCTCCAGTAAGGGGGGAAATAGGAGAGCAGGGCAGGCCAGACAGGTTCTGGTAGTGGGAGACTCAATTATTAGGGGAACAGATAGGGCAATCTGTCACAAAGACAGGGATCGTCGAACGGTGTGCTGCCTACCTGGCGCTCGAGTCCGACACATCGCTGATCGGGTTGACAGATTACTGGGATGGGCTGGTGAGGATCCAGCGGTCATGGTGCACATTGGCACAAATGACAAAGTTAGAGGTAGGTGGAAGGTCCTTAAAGATGATTTCAGGGAATTAGGCTGTAAGCTTAAAGCAAGGACCTCCAAGGTGGTATTTTTGGAAATACTTCCTGTACCATGTGCCACACCAGAGAGGCAACGGGAGATTAGGGAGGTTAATAAGTGGCTCAGGAATTGGTGTAGGAAGGAGGGGTTTGGGTTCCTGCAGAACTGGGCCGACTTCTCAGTTGGCTACAGGTTCTACGCTAGGGACGGGCTGCACCTCAATGGGGAGGGTGCAGCTGTGCTGGGGGAGAAAATGGCTAGAAGGTTGGAGGAGTGTTTAAACTAGGGACGGGGGGGAGGGTATTCCTTTTATAGGAGGGGAAGACAGTGCAGATAGAGACCTGGGCACAAATAATGACATTGGGGGTGGGGGTGGCATGGGGGGTGGGGTTAGAACAGTTAATAATTTAAGAAAGAATAGAGGTACAGAGAGATACATAAAGTGCATGTATACTAATGCCAGAAGCCTCGCCAACAAAATGGAGGAATTGGAGTTAATGTTGTTGGAACATAAATATGACATGGTGGGGATATCTGAGACATGGCTGGACGAGAGCCATGACTGGGCGGTTAATTTACAGGGCTATAGCCTGTTCAGAAATGACCGAACAAATAAGCGAGGGGGAGGTGTGTGTTTATATGTAAAATCATCCTTAAAACCCATCCTTCGTGATAATATATATGAGTCTAATGAAAATGTAGAGTCCCTGTGGGTGGAGATAAGGGGAGGGGGGAAAAATAATAAATTACTGATAGGGGTTTGTTATAAGTCTCCAAAAATAATGGAAGCAACAGAGAATATCCTCATAAAGCAAATAGATGAAGCTGCGACTCAAGGAGAAGTCATTATTATGGGGGACTTCAACTACCCTGAAATACATTGGGGAACCGAAACCTGCAGTTCCAGCAAGGGTAATAGGTTTCTGACTACTATGAGAGACAATTACCTTTCACAACTGGTTCAGGACCCAACAAGAGGGGGGCACTGCTAGACCTAATATTAACCAACAGGCCAGACCGCATATCAAATGTAAGGGTTGGGGGTCACTTGGGGAATAGTGATCACAAATTAATAAGTTTTCATGTATCCTTTAATAAATTGTGTAGTAGAGGGGTTACAAGGACACTAAACTTCAGGAAAGCAAATTTCCAACGGATGAGAGATGATCTTGGTGCAATTAACTGGGATGATATCCTGAGACATAAAAATACACAAAGAAAATGGGAGACGTTTATTAGCATCCTGAATAGGACCTGTGCACAATATATACCATATGGGAATAAACATGCGAGAAATAGGCGGAAACCACTATGGCTAAATAGAGCTGTAAGGGGCGCAATAAGAGATAAAAATAAAGCATTTAGAGAAGTAAAGCAAGTAGGTAGTAATGAGGCATTAAATAAATACAGAAGATTAAATAAATTCTGTAAAAAGCAAATCAAGACGGCAAAGATTGAGACAGAGAGACTAATTGCCAGAGAAAGTAAAAATAATCCCAAAATATTCTTTAACTACATAAATAGTAAGAAGCTAAAAAATGATAGTGTTGGTCCCCTTAAAAATAGTCTGGGTGAAATGGTGGATGAGGATGAGGAAAAAGCCAATATGCTAAATGACTTTTTTTCAACAGTATTTACACAAGAAAATCCCATGACGGATAACATGATCAGGGATAAAATTCTCCATTAAATGTCACCTGCTTAACCCAGCAGGAAGTACGGCGGCATCTAAAAATCACTAAAATTGACAAATCCCCGAGCCCGGATGGGATACACCCCCGAGTACTGCAGGAATTAAGCACAGTCATAGATAGACCATTATTTTTAATCTTTAAAGATTCCATAATAACAGGGTCTGTACCACAGGACTGGCGTATAGCAAATGTGGTGACAATATTTAAAAAGGGGACAAAAACTGAACTTGGAAACTATAGGCCAGTAAGTTTAACCTCAACTGTGGGTAAAATCCTGGAGGGTTTTCTAAGAAATACTATACTGGAGTATCTGGAGAAGAATAACATTATGACCCAATATCAACATGGGTTTACAAGGGACCGTTCCTGTCAGACTAATCTGATAAGCTTTTATGAAGGGGTAAGTTCCGGACTGGACCAAGGGAATGCAGTGGACGTGGTGTACATGGACTTTTCAAAAGCTTTTGATACGGTGCCACACAAAAGGTTGATACATAAAATGAGAACAATGGGGATAGGGGAAAATATGTGTAGGTGGGTTAAGAGCTGGCTCAGGGATAGGAAACAAAGGGTGGTTATTAATGGAGCACACTCGGACTGGGTCACGGTTAGCAGTGAGGTACCACAGGGGTCAGTTTTTTAACATATTTATTAATGACCTTGTAGGGGGCATAGAGAGTAGAATTTCAATATTTGCAGATGACACTAAACTCTGCAGGGTAATCAATACAGAGGAGGACAATTTTATATTACAGGAGGATTTATGTAAACTAGAAGCTTGGGCTGATAAATGGCAAATGAGCTTTAATGGGGATAAATGTAAGGTCATGCACTTGGGTAGAACGAACAAGATGTATAATTATGTGCTTAATTGTAAAACACTGGGCAAAACTGTCACTGAAAAAGACCTGGGTGTATGGGTGGACGACAAACTCACATTTAGCGGCCAGTGTCAGGCAGCTGCTGCAAAGGCAAATAAAATAATGGGATGCATTAAAAGAGGCATAGATGCTCATGAGGAGAACATAATTTTACCTCTATATAAGTCACTAGTGCGACCACACTTAGAATATTGTGTACAGTTCTGGTCTCCGGTGTATAAGAAAGACATAGCTGAACTGGAGCGGGTGCAGAGAAGAGCGACCAAGGTTATTAGGGAACTGGGGGGTCTGCAATACCAAGACAGGTTATTACACTTGGGGTTATTTAGTTTGGAGAATCGAAGGCTTAGGGGTGATCTTATTACAATGTATAAATATATGCGGGGACAATACCAAGACCTTTCTAATGATCTTTTTACTCTTAGACCTGTGACGGGGACAAGGGGGCATCCTCTACGTCTGGAGGAAAGAAGGTTTAAGCATACTCACAGACGCGGATTCTTTACTGTAAGAGCAGTGAGACTATGGAACTCTCTGACATATGATGTTGTAATGAGTGATTCCCTACTAAAATTTAAGAAGGGACTGGATGCCTTTCTTGGAAAGTATAATATTACAGGGTATATAAACTAGTTTCCTTAATATTGCGTTGATCCAGGGAGCTAGTCTGATTGCCGTATGTGGAGTCGGGAAGGAATTTTTTTCCCCAACGTGAAGCTTACTGTTGCCACATGGGTTTTTTTTGCCTTCCTCTGGATCAACATGTTAGGGCCGGTTAGAATATGGGTTGAACTAGATGGACTTAAAGTCTCCCTTCAACCTTAATAACTATGTTACTATGTTACTATGTTACATGTTAAGGAGCTGAAACTCCAAATCCCTTCATCCAATTTTAATGTGGATACCTCAAATGAAAGCTGAAAGTCTGAACTTCAACTGCATCGAATTGTTTTGTTTAAAATTCATTGTGGTAATGTCTAGAACCAAAATTAGAAAAATGTTGTCTCTGTCCAAATGTATATGGACCTAACTGTATAACGTTGAAGATATGGGGTAGGACACTTTGGAGACCTTACAAGTTCCCTTTAATGCCAGGACAGAACTTCCTCTTGTGTTTCCTGTCAAAGCCCTGCATAATAGCATACTTCAAACATCTTGTTTAGTAAAGTAGGGATATTGTTGCATCATGGGTCCAAGAAGTAAGGGGGCCTAGTTCCACCTCCAAAGTAGTAGACAGCTTCTGCACAGACACATTATTGGACTGCACTGGGCCCATATACTATTCTTGCTCAGGGGTCCTCTTCTGTTTATGTCCACCCCTGAGGAAGTCTATGTGACGTCCTAAGTAGCTGCCTGGAAATGCCTCAAACCTTAGAGGAACACAATTTAGGGCAAAGTTTACATCTCTATTATTTCTCTTATCCGAATTTGCCATGACTATTTGCAGCTAGAAATACAAAATAATGAGTAATGCAATGTATCAGCACCAAGGCAAGAAGTAGGTCAGAGAAGGAATCTGCAAAAGGAGAGAAGGCATAATTTTGTCAAATCATAATACCTTTTCCTATCCCAATGTATTTGCAAAGTGAGGCAACTTTTGACATCAGTGCTAGTTATAAGTAAATGATGCGTAAAGATGGACAGACCCTTCAGATATTCGAGGCTGCAGCTTCCAACTAATCATGTAAATGATGATATTAATTAGATTAGAAGCATACGCTTGTATTTTCTTCCAGTGACTCCTACAGGCTTACATTCTTCATAATCATTAGGGTTCTAGTATTCTGCGTTACTTATTAAATTAGTGAACTCGGCGCCCACCACACTTCTTGTTCTGTGACATTTAAATACCCATATCACAGTTTTATGCCTGATTACTGCACCGCACTTAGTGGGTTTTTTCATTTCTTTTACCACTTTCAAGAGTTTAATTGGACCTCTCGCTGTTGTTTTATTCCATCGAATTCATTCCTCATGCTTTGTGTTATATTTTATTCTCTTTTATGTGAAGCCAATTTGGCTTTTTTTTTCGTTCTTATTTTACTATATCTACTTGCGGCTTCATGCAAAGCAGTTTTTTTTCTTTTCAATTCATTTACAGAGTTCTAGAAATGTATGGAATATAAAGTGTTGGATTATTTTGGTTAAATAAACATCTATAAAGTGAAAGGGACATCAGTAAATGGATAATTTTACTTTATACATAATGCTGGCTGTGTCAGCAGATCTAAAAATTAAACTTTTAATTAGTCCATTCTATTTAAAAAAAAAAGTTATTTTTTTGTGTTATTGTATTGGGCCAATTCATTAAGACTGGCATTGTGCACACCAGTGTTAATGAAAAGGCTCGATGGAGCACAATGCACCTAATTCATTAAGAAGCGAGTGCCGTTTAATAAATTAGGCTCATGTCCTTACTGGTGTGGGTCATTTGATGTCTCCCAAACACAGACATGTAGAATTCATGCTTCCCTCTCTCTGTGTAGCATGAGCAGCATGATGTCTCCCAGAGGCGTACAGCAGCAGATCATGCGGCTGCTACGCTGCCGGTGAGTCCGGGGGGCGGACAGCGCCTCTCACAACCCTCGCAGAAAACTTTCAAATGTATCCGCCAACTAGATGTATATACAGCAGAAAGCAATGATGGAGGAAGGAGCAATCAGCTGACATTCCCTCCCCCATCATTCTCGCTGTGCATCTGACGTCTCAGTGCAGTGGGTGCGATAACGTCAGTACATTGTGAACGCTTTGCCAAACAGTGCAGACCACACCCTGCAGAGAACGGAGCAGCGGGGGAATGGAGAGAGTTAAGTATTTTATATTTTTATCAATGAGCACTTTATAGGGCCATCGTACTATGTAAAGAACTGTTTATGGGGCCATCATACTATGTGGAGGACTATTTATGGGGCAATCATACTATGGTCAGGGTTGTTTATGCGGCTGTCATATTATTTTGAGGGCTATTTATGGAACTATCATACCATGAGGATGACTGTGGGGCCATCATACTATGTGGAGGGCTGTTTGTGAAGCCATCATACTATGTGCAGATGACTATTTATGTGGCCATCAAACTATGTGGAGGACTATTTGTGAGGCCATCATAGTATGTGGAGAGCTATTTATGGGACCAACATACTATATAGAGGACAATTTATGGGGCCTTCATACTGCAGAGAGGACTATTTATGGGGCCATCATACTATGTGGAGGACTAGTTTTAGGGCTGTGATGCTATGTAGAGGACTCTTTTTGGGCTATGATACCATGTGGAGGGCTATTTGTGAGGCCATCATAGTATGGGGAGAGCTATTTATGGGACCAACATACTATATGGAGGACAATTTATGGGGCCTTCATACTGCAGAGAGGACTATTTATGGGGCCATCATACTATGTGGAGGACTAGTTTTGGGGCTGTGATGCTATGTAGAGGACTCTTTTTGGGCTATGATACCATGTGGAGGGCTATTTGTGAGACCATCATACTATCAGAAATGCTATGTGGAGGACATCATGCTACTTGGGGGGCCATAATACTACTTCGAGTGCTACGTGGAGGACATCATGCCACTTGGGGGGCCATTATTCTATTTGGAGGGGCTATCTGGGGAACCATTATTCTATTTGGAGTGCTACGTGGGGGCCATGATAATACTTAGATGGCTATTTGGGGGCAGTCATATTATTTAGAGTGCTATGAGTGGTCATTGTGCTATGTTGACGGCTGTGCAGGGGCTATTATACTGTGTGGAGAATTTTATGGGGGGTGCCATTATACTGTTTGGAGTGCTAATGGGGGTCACTATAGCTTGTGGGAACAGTAAGGGGCTTCAATTCCCTTGCTGGAATGTTACCAATTGTTTGGAGTTCCTCATATATTTTCTATATGATTTAATGGATAAATAAAGAAGAAGATTTTATAATTCTGGTGAACTTTCATCTTTTTGCTGGATCCCAATTCTCTTATATTTCTATTTGTTGGGGCATACTCCCTGCCTGGATCCGTGCAGAATATAAGGTGAACACCGACTATTGCATTAAGAGGAACTCCTTTATGGTGAGCTGGCTATATGTTTTTTACATTGTTTGAATATATATATATATATATATATATATATATATATATATGTATAGCGGGTACCCAATTAGGGCTTTTGGGGCCCAAATTAGGACCTTTGCTATGGGGTCATATGATTTTTATGTGCCCAATACACAACACACACGTGAAGCTTTTCTGCTTCTATCTTTCTCTCACTCTTCTCCTCCTCACTCCATAGACTTTAATAAGAAGTTATATTCTGACGCATTTGTGAGATGAGAGTATATTTTCTCTTAAAAAAAGAGTATTTTAGTTTTCAGAGTGAATGATGTATTCAGGAGGCAGAGAAAGGAGAAGAAATGGGTCAGAAGTGGGAAAGAAGCACATTTCCATTATAAGATAAATTACAAAATTTGATACATTTATCCGTTCTATTGATTCATGCAAGTGTTAAAAAGATATTGACTATGCACATAATCTGATGAGAGAGAATATCTGTAAATATATTTTTCTGTGTGTTTGACACGCTAAATGTTATTCTTGGCGTGCTGAAAAGTTTTATAACAGTCCAATATTTCTGTCAATTATTCCTAACAGGTTTTCCCATCTCTTGAAAATCAATTGGATCCTTTTTTTATTCTTTTATAAGTTAAACATCTGTCCTGGTCATGAGATAGACACACAGGCCATATGTCCGTTGATGCCAGCGCCTACTTCAACTGGATGTGCAACCGAGGACGCACATTCAGCTGAAGTGTGTTGCGGTGCAGGGACTCTCTGTCTCCTTGTGCTGCAATGCACGTCACCGGCCAATCAGAGGCCGGCATCTAACGTCAGCGTGCAAGTCATGAGCAACGTATGGGCAGTGACATCTTGTGCTGTCCATGCTGTCGCGCCAGAGGCGTACCTAGGGTTTTGGTTCAGGGGCGCGAAACTTCTGAGTGGGCCCCCAACCAGGTAACCTTGATTACAACTCGGTGACGCACAATAATAGTGGAGGAGAACCTCAGCAGAGGACCGCACTGTTGCTGAATATAATTTCTAAATAAAGACCAATATTGATATTATAGCCATATAGTGAGTGGTAGATACCTGTCCTATACAACATACTGTATAAGAGATCACAGCACACTTACAGATGGTAACTTACAGCTGACATTCTTTCTGATGGAAGCGTTCACTTTTCCATCTGGCCCAGACCAACATGACAACTTCTTCCAGCCAGGACTCGTCTGCAGAGATTACAACAAAGATTCATTTCATGTCTCATATTTTCAGCACTGTCACCGATGGGACTACTCCCTACCTGCACAAACTCCTTACCCTGCTGATACCCCAATGCTGAGCCACTGCTGCTGTATGTGTCCCTTTAACTGTACCTGCTGTGTTGTTCTCTGTACCCTCTAAATTCTAAAGCAACTCTCGAAAACAGTGCCCATATTTTGTCCCCTAGAAAGTAATAGCGCCATTTGTGCCCCTTTGACAGTCACAGTTACCTGAGTTCCCTATAACAATAAGTGCCCACTTTACATTTAATAATGTAATGAGTCTCCCCCCTGTACTGCTCCCCTATACACTTTATGATGCTCCCCTATACACAGTATGATGCTCTCTTATGTACAGTTTAATCCCCCCTCACTGTATATATACTGACCGCTTATTATTCCCCAAATTGTTTGATAGCTACAACACTGTAATCTCCACACTGTATGATGGCCCACTAGATAACCTCCATATAGTATAATGTGCCAGACAAGTTTACTATAGTCCTCAATATAGTATAATGCACTCCCCATAGGCAGACCCTATAGAATAATGCAGTCCTTTATATAATGCACCCCATAGGCAGCCTCATAAAAAATAAATCCAAAACTCACCTTTCCTCCTGGTTTCTTCACTGTTGCGAGCTCCCTCCCGCACATCTCCGGACTGTAGGCTCCGAGTAGTGACGTCATTGCGACCCCCTGTCAGTGTTGCCATTAGTGACATCAAAAGCTGATGAGAGGGGGATGATGGGAGAGGGAGCGTAATGCTCCTTCTCTCATCAATGTAGTCAGCTGAAATGGCATCCAGCCAACACAGTTGATTTTGCAATGACAGGTGGGGACCCACTGCTGGCGCAGGGCCCCTGTGCCTGCTCACGGGCCCCATAGCGGCTGGGTGGCAGAGCAGGGAGATCGATTCTGCCTGATCTGCTGCAGAATGTACCACTATCGGCGTGCTGAGGGTGGGTCCCCTCAAAGCGCTGGTCCCGGGATGACCTCCCTCCCCCTGTAGCTCACCACATTGTAGGATTCACTCCAACAATAAGTCACCTGCATTACTGATACTAATATATTATATCACACTAGTAAAATGTCCATGCCACTAACAATCGCCGTATAGAAAAACACTATTCCACAGCTATTTGTCATCAAGCACTAACTGCTGCTGTGGCACTACAAGTGCCAGACTTAACTTCCCAGTAGGAGCTCTACTCTGGGAGCAGCAAACACTAGTTAGGGTGGGTGCACACGTTGCGGATCCGCAGTGGATTAGGTCCTGCGGATCTGCAGCAGTTTCTGCTGCGTTGTACAGTACAGTCTATGAGAAATGAAAAACACAGTGCACATGCTGCGGATTTTCTGCAGATTTAAATCTGCAGCATGTCAATTCTTTGTGCAGAATCCGCAGCGTTTTGACACCTGCTCCATTATAGGAATCCGCAGGTGTAAAAACGCAGGGGAAATCCGCACAAAATCTGCGCTAAATCCGCAGGTAAAACGCAGGTCATTTAACCCGTGGATTTACCTGTGGATTTGGCCAAATCCGCGCGGAAAAATCCGCAGAGTAATCCACGTGTGCACATGCCCTAATCCTTTAGGACTCGCTGTCAGCCTGGTAACGGGTAAGTTGATAATTACACGCCAGCGCAAACAGCGAGATAAGGTGATCGATACGCTGGTTTAACCCTCCCTCTGCCTGCCAGGGAGGGTGCGCCGCTTTCTCTGCACAGCTCAATGACTGCAGCCAGCAGTGCGATCTGTAGTTTGCACTTTTCCTGGTTTTCTTTCAGTCCCAAAGTGCAATAAATTCCCAGGCCAAGACAAAGCATCGCCATATAGCGCATCAGTGACCTCTGCAAAGTGCCTGAAAACTATGTAACACGTAAGGAGAGCATCATGCAATGAATATTACACCCAAATAGCAGTAAGTTGTATGTATATATCCAAAGCAACAGATTAGACTCTTCAAATAGTAATTAACATAGATACTCATCAATTCCCACGCTGTGTCCAGTGTCCACTGGTCCTGGAGCAGCACGCTCCTCAGCTTTCAGGCTCCTCTCAGTCAGAAGCAATCAAGTGCAGAGCAGACAGTGAACTCTGCTCACAGGCAGAGGCAGAGCCCCCTGCGTCCAGGCTGCTGCTGGAGCTGATGTCGCCTCTGCAGCAGGGAGCTTTCAAGGAGCGCGCGCTCAGCCAGGATTGGGTGAGCGACCTCCCTTCCCCCTCTCCTCTGCAGAAGAGCGGTCACATGACTCACTCCCCGCTGTAGCATGTAATTGTATCGGCGCGATCTGCACGCCGATATAGTTACATAGCATAGCTCGAGTGGGCCCCATCCGAGCGCAGGGCTCGGGGCCACTGCCCCCTCTGCCCCCCCCCCCTGTAGCTACGCTACTGCGTCATACTCAAGCCAGCTACAGAAGAGGACGCCACATGGCATGGGAGCAGAGGAAGTTACGAAGAATCACTTTTTTTATGTTTTGGAAAACAGAATGGACATTATACAAAATAAGGCCATGGATCAGAATCATTATACACACATTCTACAAGGAAGGTGTCCAGGATAGGGGTCAGTATATCAGAATGTGGTCCAGGATGGGGGTCATTATACCAGAATGAAGTCCAGGAAGGGAGTTATTATACAAGAAAGTGACCCAGAATGGGGGTCATCAGTCCAGAATGCGGTTCATGATGAGGTAATTTTACAAGGAAGGTGTGGGTCATTGTTCAAGAAAAGGGCTCAGGAAGGAAGAATTACAAAATTTACAAGAATGAGGTTAAGGATGGGGTCATTGTACCAGGAAAGAGCCCAGTATGGGTGGCATTATACCAAACTTGGGTCGATAATGGGGGTCATTATTCTAGAATGGGGTCTGTCATGATCTCAGTGCAGGTTTGACTCGCACACGTGGGGTTAATGTCTGGAACCAGTGCTGATGACTGGCATTTCTGGGGTTAAAGGTTGTGATCCCGATGCAGGCTTACCTGCACAACTGGGGCTATGATTGTGGCCTCTCCCTGGTTCTGGGAGAGGCTTCTTATAGCCTCAGGACGCTCCCATCCCTGTCAGTTATACTCTTGCCCTTGGCATAGTGTGGTGACCCCTGAGTGTGTTTTTGCTGTGTTCTTGTTGCTTGATTATCTGTGTATGACTCGGTCTGTGCTCTCAGGGCCGGCCCGAGAGATTACGGTGCCCTAGGCGAAACTATTTTGTTGCGCCCCTACTATTCTTGGCAGTAGATGAAAACTTGGGATATAAATTTAGGCGCAAAATAAACCACAACAATGATTAATTAACTCTCTCTTATCAGGTTTCACACAGCAGCTAGAGCCAGGAGACTATCTAGAGGGAGGGGGTTTCCTGAAAATCTGATGGAAGGGAGAAATGAAAGTAGAAGAGCTGCGCCTGTCAGATCCATTGTTCCTGACGGAGGGTTAAGTATACGTATTTTTTTCTCTCGGGCGCCCCCTTAGTGTAGTGTGTGCTAAGTGTGCATTTTTGGTTGTTTGCTTTGCTTTGCCAACATTTGAAAACTTAGGAGCAAAATGGACGCACGGGATCAAACAACTGTCAGCAGACGATGCAAACGACTCACGTCCGTAGTTTAGTGCCTCCTTTCCGTGCGTAAATTGAAGCTCAACGGTTTTTCTTTTAAATTTATGGTAAAAAAAAGTTATGTACACTTTTCTTTCCATCCCTAAAACTTTTTGCCTTTTGAAAAGATTTTTTCTATTTTTTTCTATTTTTTCTCTGGCGCCCCCTTTGGGTCGGCGCCCTAGGCGGCCGCCTAGTTCGCCTATACGTTCGGGCCGGCCCTGTGTGCTCTGGATATTATTTTGGATTCTGCTTGGTACCTTCTATGTCCGTTTGGTTTTGACTTCTGCTTGGCCCTGACTATCCGTTCTGTCTCATCCCTGGTACGTTACTGCTATCTCTGTGTATGAACCCCGTTTTGCCTGACTTTGAGTAATCCTGTATGGTGTCTTGCCATCTCACTAAGCAGGACACTAAGCCCCGCCCCCTTAGTCACATGATCGTAGGTCCTGTGCCTGCTTGCTAACTTCAGCGTCCACAGGTCCTGTGTATCGGTACTTTCTGGCTGTACCTGACCCCGGTACCCCTACAGTGCGGGTGAGTCCCTGCTCAGTGGAGGCTGCATGCTGGCGCTGACAGGATCCTGACAGGGTCCAGGAAGGTTGATACTATACCAGGAAGGGCCCAGGATAGAGGACATTGTAACAGCAAGAGACTCAGGACAGGGGATATTATAAAAGGAAGGGGCTTAGAAGAAGCGACATTATCACTGGATGGGAGGCAAGACAATGGACATTACAGAATGAGGCCAGGACTGGGGACAATACAAAAAGGGGCTAGGACGGAGGTCATTATTACAGGATGGAGACGTTATTGCAGAAAAGAACCAGATGGGCACATTATAACAGAAAGAGGCCAGGACTGGGTACATTTTTACAGGAAGGGCACAAGACAGGGGAGAGTATTACTGAAATGGGCCAAGAAGGGTGACATTATAAGATAAAGTAAATAGGATGGGGGCGATATTACAGAAAAGGGCCAGGAAAGGGGACATTTTGCAAGAAGGTACATTATGGGGATACTATTACACTTATGTCTTTATAGGATCTTGAGAGCTACAAAGGCCCTTACATTTGACCAACATGGAGTTGGAGTCACAGGTCCAAATTTTGCACCGGGGCTCAAGTGACTCTCGACACGCCAGTGGACATTCCTATCTCAGATAAAGGATATATACAATACATATGCACGGGATATGTCATAAATGTTTAATAGATTTGGATCCCACCACTGCGATCTTCATGCAACTCAAAAATGGAGTAGCATTTTGTGCCACTGTGAATGAAATGTGGTCACATATTTGGGATTGTTCTGTCTCTGACATTTCATTCATAATCTTTGATTGTCTATCTGATAATATTACTAGTGAATATCCAGAACATTCAGTTTCTTCCATAGATTTTAATGTTTTCATTGTTTCTGGCTTCATCTAGTGACCAAAGTCATAACCGCAGTGTCATTGTGTGTTGAACGTCCTGAATCTTTCCCTCAGTTCACAATGTATTCTGGGAAGGTTGCAAGGCACCCTGGTAGGTTTTGCAAAGGATTATGGTTAGTCCAGCCCCCATTTTCCCTCCAGTTCTCCATTTTCTCTCAGCCTGCATCCTGGAAGCATCTCATTCCTCTCCTTCCCTTGTGTCAGCATCGCTGGTATGTAAACATGCTTCTGGGTCGCCCTCCCAGGGCTGTGGGGTACTCGGTACCGGGCCCGCGGATCTCCAAGAGGGGGTTTTGTCACGGCAGCTATGACCCGGTCCGTGGCCCTGGGCGCCCATTGTAGACAGCGGAAATGTTCATTGCACGTGTGGGCAATGGTTGAAACTTGGTATAGGAATGATTCGTGACGCCACCTGTGGTGTTCGGCAAGGGAGGTGTTAAGCCGACGCTGCAAACAGATCCTCTGGGACAGATAGTGTAGTGCAGCAATGATGTTTTGGCCCTCCACAGGTAGGGCAGTAGTCCCAGGGCAGTGTAGGTGAGGAGATAGAAAGGAGACGTAGATGGTGCAGTGCCAGGCACAGAGATGTAGCAGTGCGGAGTGTGTGACCGCAGGAATAAGTGGAGGACACCAGGGCATGTAGTTTCAAAGCTTTACTCACAGTTAGTGTTGAGCATTCCGATACTGCAAATATCGGGTATCGGCCGATATTCGCTGTATCGGAATTCCGATACCGAGTACCGATATTTTTTCAATATCGGATACCGGAATCGTCCCCATAATGCATGAGCCTCTGTTGTGACTGTGATTGGCTGCTGAAATTATGTCATCATGATGCGCGGTCTGTGCGCATCATGATGCGTGGTCTGTGCTGACTGCGGGGGGTCTGTGCCGACTGTCGGGGGTCTGTGCCGGCTGCCGCTTGTCAGTACGGGCCTCTCGGGGTTCTGTACAGGCCTGTCGGGGGCCTGTGCCGGCTGCCGGTGGTCTGTACGGGCCTCTCGGGGGTCTGTACAGGCCTGTCGGGGGCCTGTGCCGGCTGCCGGTGGTCTGTACGGGCCTCTCGGGGGCCTGTGCCAGCTGTCGGTGGTCTGTGCCGGCTGCCGGGGGCCTGTGCCGGCTGTCGGTGGTCTGTACGGGCCTCTCAGGGGGCCTGTGCCAGCTGTCGGTGGTCTGTGCTGGCTGCCGAGGGACCTGTGCCAGCTGCCGGTGGTCTGAGCGGGCCTGACGGGGGTCTTGTGTGTGTGCAGGCATCGTCCGATGGGACTACAAGTCCCATCGGGCGATGCCTGCTACAATGACAGTGATTGACACATTAGCCAATGATGGGACAGTAGTAGTCCCATCATCCGGCTAATGTGTTGAATGTAAAAAAAAAAAAATACATACTACATATATACTACATCATACAACATACATATACTGTATACTACATACATACTACATATATGCTACATTCATACAACATACATACATACATACTACATACATACAACATACACTCACTGGCCACTTTATTAGGTACACCTGTCCAACTGTGTGTTAAGACTTAATTTCTAATCAGCCAATCACATGGCGGCAACTCAGTGCATTTAGGCATGTAGACATGGTCAAGACAATCTCCTGCAGTTCAAACCGAGCATCAGTATGGGGAAGAAAGGTGATTTGAGTGCCTTTGAACGTGGCATGATTGTTGGTGCCAGAAGGGCTGGTCTGAGTATTTCAGAAACTGCTGATCTACTGGGATTTTCACGCACAACCATCTCTAGGGTTTACAGAGAATGGTCCGAAAAAGAAAAAAAATCCAGTGAGCGGCAGTTCTGTGGCCGGAAATGCCTTGTTGATGCCAGAGGTCAGAGGAGAATGGGCAGACTGGTTCGAGCTGATAGAAAGGCAACAGTGACTCAAATTGCCACCCGTTACAACCAAGGTAGGCAGAAGAGCATCTCTGAACGCACAGTGCGTCGAACTTTGAGGCAGATGGGCTACAGCAGCAGAAGACCACACTGGGTACCACTCCTCTCAGCTAAGAACAGGAAACTGAGGCTACAATTTGCACAAGCTCATCGAAATTGGACAGTAGAAGATTGGAAAAACGTTGCCTGGTCTGATGAGTCTCGATTTCTGCTGCGACATTCGGATGGTAGGGTCAGAATTTGGCGTAAACAACATGAAAGCATGGATCCATCCTGCCTTGTATCAATGGTTCAGGCTGGTGGTGGTGGTGTCATGGTGTGGGGAATTTTTTCTTGGCACTCTTTGGGCCCCTTGGTACCAATTGAGCATCGTTGCAACGCCACAGCCTACCTGAGTATTGTTGCTGACCATGTCCATCCCTTTATGACCACAATGTACCCAACATCTGATGGCTACTTTCAGCAGGATAATGCGCCATGTCATAAAGCTCGAATCATCTCAGATTGGTTTCTTGAACATGACAATGAGTTCACTGTACTCAAATGGCCTCCTCAGTCACCAGATCTCAATCCAATAGAGCATCTTTGGGATGTGGTGGAACGGGAGATTCGCATCAGGGATGTGCAGCCGACAAATCTGCGCCAACTGTGTGATGCCATCATGTCAATATGGTCCAAAATCTCTGAGGAATGCTTCCAGCACCTTGTTGAATCTCTGCCACGAAGAATTGAGGCAGTTCTGAAGGCAAAAGGGGGTCCAACCCGTTAATAGCATGGTGTAACTAATAAAGTGGCCAGTGAGTGTATATACTACATTCATACAACATACATACATACTACATACATGCTACATATATACTACATTCATACAACATACATACATACTACATAGTACATACATACTACATATATACTACATTCATACAACATACATACATACTACATACTACATACATACTACATGTATACTACATTCATGCAACTTACTTGTAGTCCCATCGGACGATGCCTGCACACACACAAGACCCCCGGCAGGCCCGCACAGACCACCGGCAGCCGGCACAGACCACCGACAGCCGGCACAGACCACCGACAGCCGGCACAGGCCCCTGAGAGGCCCATACAGACTTTTGGCAGCCAGCACAAGCCCCCGACAGGCCTGTACAGACGCCCGAGAGGCCCGTACAGACCACCGGCAGCCGGCACAGGCCCCCGACAGTCGGCACAGACCCCCGAGAGGCCGGTACAGACCACCGGATGCCGGCACAGGCCCCCGACAGTCAGCACAGACCCCCAAGAGGCCCGTACAGACCACCGGCAGCCGGCACAGGCCCCCCGACAGTCGGCACAGACCCCCGAGAGGCCCGCACAGACCCCGCCCGCACACACAGACATGCACAGTGTCCGCCCACGCACCGCCCACACTCTTCCCCCCTCCCGAACAGGATGTACAAGGCAAGAAAGGGTTTTTTTTAATTCCGATATTTCTGTCCCATTGACTTGAATGGGACTTCCGGTATCGGCATCGGCGATACCCGATACTTTTTGTGCATCGGGCCGATCCAATCCGATCCGATATTTCTGAATATTGGATGGTATCGCTCAACACTACTCACAGTCTGTTGTGCATACAGGTGTCCACATCCGTGCCGTGTTCTCCGGGTCCGGGGCCCAGCCAACCTCCAGGCAAGATGAAGTACTCCCTTCCAACACTCTGCCAACATATGTGCCTTTTCTGAACATCTCCCGTTTTGCGCCTATAGTGAAGTACTCTCAGTACGGAGTTACACTGGAGTTCCTCCTGTCAAATGTTCCTATGAACTCTACTTGTACGGCAGACAGCTGTAGCCTGCTTCGGGGACTCCTTGCTACTGAGTCCCGGCTCACTCACGTTGCTGTTGTGCCCCCAAGTCTTTTGTGGGAATAAAGTGGTGACAACTTCTATTCCTCCGGTGACTGCTGCAGGACCATTAGTATCCAAATCCATACAACCTCGGGGACCGGACCCCGGCCTTGCGCTGTGAACTTGGGAAGGGTTCTGCCCTAACCCTAATCCTCAGTCCTCCTCTTCTCCTTACATTCCGTTCAAATCTATCTTTCTTATGAAGAGTCAGGCTTTCCATCAATGTCTCTTTCCTGTGCCAGCAGACCCAGGTCACTGAGGTCCGCTGCAGCACTTCCCTCGTCCATCCCACTCCGGGGATCTTCTCTCTCCTTCTGACCCCATCAGACTGACTAAATCCTAAACTCTTCCAAATCTTTTGGTACAGACTAAGCTCCACCCACCTCCCAGCACTCTTCGTGTTCCAAGCACGGAGCCACCAAAGGGTGCTTTGCTACACTACTATGTTGTGTGGGATGAATGTGTTGGAGTGTGGTCAGGTGTCCCCAAATTACCTGGATGGTGGGGTACCACATCTCAGGAGGAGGTGCAGTACCTCTGTGGCGACTGAACCCTCAGGGGCGCCACACTTCCTGTATCTACTGTAATTCCTGTGTCAGATCAACCTGCTCAGTTAGTTCTCCCCTGCTCAGCTAGTAGTGCAGATGATGATTCCTAATGTATTATGTATGATATGTATCCTGGATATACCCTGTATTGACTCAGTATATATATATATATATATATATATATATATATATATGTTTTTGTTTGTAGTTTCACTGCATCAATATACCACCACATTCAATAAAGCACAGATTCAACCTACAATCTCCTTATTGGACCCCGGTATAGTGGTTTAGCTGCATGTATACCTACATGAAGTCTGCTTCAATTAGTGAGGACAGAACAGGGATTCTCAACACACACTTCAATGTAAGGTCCATAAGAAGCCAAGCAGAATGGACTGACTTTTTTAGGACTTCTGTAAAAGTCAAGAAATCCTTCTGTCCCTCTGTAGAAGTCAAGAAGTTCTGTAGAAGGACTTCTGTGGAAGTCGTGCATGTGCACCCACTGTTCCACTGACCCATTATCAATGCAATTCAGGGAGGTGAGACCCCCATCTATCAAATATTTATGGCAAATCCCGTGGAACAGCCACAAATGTCTGTGTTGGTGATACCCCATCAAGATCATCATTATAAAACAACAAGCAACAACTGCAAAATATTTATGTGAAGAGTATATTGGAAAACTAAATAACTTTTCATTACAGCAAGAACACACTTTTTAGAAACTTATTTTAGCAAAAAAAAAAAAAAGACACACTACTATGGCTTTAATACCGATCTTCTGCTAGTTCTCAGTATTAAACCTCTACATATCTGCGCAGCCACCACATATTTAACCTTAAAGGAAATAATGAGATATAATGAGTATGAGAATAATGAGATCTGTGTCTGACAAATGTTTTGTTGTGTGTTCGATGCCCCAAATGCAAAGATAATTAATGTCAAGTTGTTATCCATGTAAAAGAGGCGCAAATTAAAAGCGCGTTGGTCAATTAGATGCTATCTGATCTGACAGCTTCGGTAAAGGCCGGGAACGCACAGCTGCTCCTGTTGTTTTACTATATATTAGAAGATAAGGTCATTTGTTGGAGGGGAGTATCTGTGACACTCACATATCCAATGTGTGGGGGTCTTCCGCTTGGAGGAAATGTACAGCATTGATATTAATTAGACTTACCAGCCTTCGAGAAAGTGATGGTGGCGCTTGACATGATATGGTGTCCTGCAGACCGCTGGGAGGTCTGTCCTTCCCCGGTTTCTGAAATTAGAGCACTGAGTTTACACATGTATCTGTCTTTTCCAGAACTAATTGTCTATGTTTATATGAGGCATCATGTAATGTAATATAGATGTACAAGTAGCCACCATATTCTCATGTATCCACTTACACTCTTGTTAATGTTCATGGTTTACAAGATAAAATGAAAACTGATAAAAATTTTACACTTTCAGAATTATCAACTGGTCACTTGCAGAGATGAGCGAATCTTTCGAAACCTACGTTCGAAAAATTCAATTGAATCTGTATTATTCTCTTTTATTCACCTACCTTTTTTTTCTGTTGCTGCGCTGTTGCACACTATCTGTAGTTTCTTATGTGTTTTATGACCTTCTCGCTATCTCTATCGCTTAGTCTACGTGTCTAGTAGAGTTGAGCGAAACAGGTCGGTCAGATTCAAAGTCGCCGACTTTCGCCAAAGTCGGGTTGCATGAAACGAAACCCGACCACAGTGTGAAGTCGGCCATGCAGTCGGCGACCCAAGCGCCAAAGTTGGGTTTCGCCGAATGCTTGCACGTGACTTTTTTCAGCCAATGAGAGAAGCGGACCGTAGCGTAGCGGGAGCGTAGCTGGAGTGGGAGAGAGAGAGAGGGAGAGAGAGAGAGAAGAGAGAGAGATTTCGCCACCTCTAGGGTTAAAATTCATGCCAGGTATGTTTACAGTCCTCCACTCACTGCCGACTTTTCTCCCCATTGACTTGCATTGGGTTTCGTGTTTCCCGACTTTTCCCTATAGTCGGCCGATTTCGTTCGACTTGACTTTTTGAGAAAGTCGGGTTTCATGAAACCCGACTCGACCCTAAAAAAGGCAAAGTCGCTCATCTCTAGTGTCTAGTAGTTATTTCTATTTTAGGATCTGTTCTAGTCCAATGAGGAATCTATTAAATTGAATGAGGACAGAAGTGTCCTACAATGCTTTAGTCTTGACAGTAATACAGCGCCTATCCGTTTTTAGCTGGATCACAAAAATGTAGTCAGAACTGTAGAAAAAAATAAAAATACATGGACCACACATCCAAAAATCACACATTGATATAGTAACGTTAGGCAAAAATTTCAAAAACTGAAAATGAGCTTCTTAGTTTAAAATTCTGATCAGACTGTAAGAAGCCCGCTGTCATGAAACAACAAACATCTCAGTGGGTCCCTAGCCTAAAAGATGTCATCCTCATATCTAGTGTTGAGCATTCCGATACCGCAAGTATCGGGTATCGGCCAATACTTGCTTTATCGGAATTCCGATACCGACTTCCGATATTTTTTCAATATCGGAAGTCGGCATCGGAATCGGAAGTTCAAAGTTGATTGACAGCCGAAATGACGTCATCATGATGCGCGGTGTGTGCGCATCATGATGCGCCGTCATTTCGGGCCTTCCGGGGGTCTCTGCCGGCCTGCCGGGGGGCTGTGCCGGCCTGCCGGGGGGCTGTGCCGGCATGTCGGGGGGCTGTGTGGACTGCCCGGGGTCTGTACCGGCCTGCCGGTGGTCTGTGCACCCTGTGGGGGTCTGTACCGGCCTGCCGGGGGGCTGTGCCGGCCTGCCGGGGGGCTGTGCTGATGTCCGGGGGTCTGTGCAAGCATCGTCCGATGGGACTACAAGTCCCATCTGGCGATGCCTGCTACCATGACAGTGATTGACACATTAGCCAATGATGGGACAGTAGTAGTCCCATCATCCGGCTGATGTGTTAAATGCTAAAAAAAAAAAAAATACTACATACATACTACATACATACTACATGCATGCTACATACATACTACATGCTACATACATACCACATATATACTACATGCATGCTACATACATACTACATGCTACATACATACTACATATATACTACATGCATGCTACATACATACTACATGTTACATACATACTACATATATACTACATGCATGCTACATACATACTACATGCTACATACATACTACATATATACTACATGCATGCTACATACATACTGCATGCTACATACATACTACATGCTACATACATACCACATATATACTACATACATACTACATACATGCTACATACAATACATACATAGACATACAGTACATATAACATAGAGTAACATACTTACCAATACTTGTCACATTGTTCCCCGAAGCCATTGTCTTTTACGGAATAAATATTAACATAACAAACCACAAAAATACTCACCCACGATCCGAAGCAGTCCACGAGTGTGTCCCACGACGATCTTGGGTAGAGAACTGCAGCATCAGCTGATGCTGCCGTTCTCTACGGGCTGCAGGAATCCAATGACGGAAGGTAGGTATCCTTCCGCATTGTATTCCTCCGCCACTTAAAAAAAAAAAGTCCCTAGTCTCACTTTATGCCATTGCTGCGTGGGAAATTCCCACACAGCAATGGCATAAAGTGAGACCAGGGACTTTTTTTTTTTAAGTGGCGGAGGAATACAGTGCGGAAGGATACCTACCTTCCGTCATTGGATTCCTGCAGCCCGTAGAGAACGGCAGCATCAGCTGATGCTGCAGTTCTCTACCCAAGATCGTCGTGGGACACACTCGTGGACTGCTTCGGATCGTGGGTGAGTATTTTTGTGGTTTGTTATGTTAATATTTATTCCGTAAAAGACAATGGCTTCGGGGAACAATGTGACAAGTATTGGTAAGTATGTTACTCTGTTATATGTACTGTATGTCTATGTATGTATTGTATGAATGTATTGTATGTAGCATGTATGTAGTATGTATGTAGTATATATGTGGTATGTATGTAGCATGTAGTATGTATGTAGTATGTAAGTAGCATGCATGTAACATGCAGTATGTATGTAGCATGCATGTAGTATATATGTAGTATGTATGTAGCATGTAGTATGTATGTAGCATGCATGTAGTATGTATGTAGTATGTATGTAGTATGTATGTGGTATGTATGTAGCATGTAGTATGTATGTAGCATGCATGTAGTATATATGTAGTATGTATGTAGCATGTAGTATGTATGTAGTATGTATGTGGTATGTATGTAGCATGTAGTATGTATGTAGCATGCATGTAGTATATATGTGTTATGTATGTAGCATGTAGCATGCATGTAGTATGTATGTAGTATGTATGTAGTATGTATGTGGTATGTATGTAGCATGTAGCATGCATGTAGTATGTATGTAGTATATATGTGGTATGTATGTAGTATGTATGTAGCATGCAGTATGTATGTAGCATGCATGTAGTATATATGTAGTATGTATGTAGCATGCATGTAGTATATATGTAGTATGTATGTAGCATGTAGTATATATGTAGTATGCATGTAGTATATATGTAGTATGTATGTTGCATGTAGTATATATGTAGTATGAATGTAGCATGTATGTAGTATGTAGTATGAATGTAGCATGTATGTAGTATGCATGTTGCATGTAGTATATATGTAGTATGTATGTTACATGTAGTATTCATGTTGTATGTATGTAGCATGTATGTAGCATGTAATTTTTTTTTTTTTTTTTTTTTACATTCAACACATTAGCCGGATGATGGGACTACTACTGTCCCATCATTGGCTAATGTGTCAATCACTGTCATGGTAGCAGGCATCGCCCGATGGGACTTGTAATCCCATCGGACGATGCCTGCACAGACCCCCGAAGCCTGCACAGACCACCGGCAGGCCGGCACAGCCCCCCGGAGCCTGCACAGACCACCGGCAGGCCGGCACAGCCCCCCGGAGCCTGCACAGCCCCCCGACAGGCCGGCACAGCCCCCCGGCAGGCCGGCACAGCCCACCGGAGCCTGCACAGACCACCGGCAGGCCGGCACAGCCCCCCGGCAGGCCGGCACAGACCACCGGAGCCTGCACAGACCCCCTGGCAGGCCGGCACAGCCCCCCGAAAGGCCCGTACAGACCCCAGAGAGGCTGTACAAGGCAAAAACAGGGTTTTTCTTATTCCGATACCGGAAGTCCCATAGACTTGAATGGGACTTCCGGTATCGGAATCGGCGATACCGATACTTTTTTTTAAGATCGGCCGATCCATTCCGATCCGATACTTTGAAGTGTCGGACGGTATCGCTCAACTCTACTCATCTCCTCATGACTCCAGGTCACACCTGGTGTTGATGTTGTGTAGTGGCCATTGCTGTTGTGGTTTTGTGTTTGTGGGGTGACCTGGAGCATTAGGGCTTCACCCTTGCATCACGGGTGCTGTATGGCACCAAGTCACTCACCCTGCTCATACATTGTGACAACATTGCGCAACTTTTAGGGCAGGACCCCACTGAGAGGTTTACCATGAGGTGGCAGTGGGCTTCATACAGTTTAAACAGAATGTTAAACTAAAAACCTCATGTCACATTTGTAAATTTTTGCCTGGCGGTAATAGATCAGTATATTATTTTTGGATGTGTGGTCCATGTCTTTTTTCTACAGTAATGTAGTCTGCACAATTTTTCTGTCCAACCAAACAAATGGATATCAATTGGATCAATTTTTTTAAATTATTGAATCTATGGAAAATGAATCTATTCTGATGGTTGTCAGTTAAGTCAGCCATTAACGAATACATTGTTTAAGCACTGTGCACGGACAGAACGCTAGAGGAGCTTAGAGACACTTGTAATAAAAACAAATCCATTACAAACATAACAAAGATGGAAGCCAAATGAAATCAAACCATTTTTTCCTTCGTCTGTTATTATTCCATTTTTTTAAATGCATGATCCATTACAAGCAGATGTCAACTGACTGATACATTCCCTGCCTCTACTTTTAAACAGGCTTTGATAGTCTTCCTGATTGGCTGTGTCATATGATATGATTTCTACAAGGCATTAAGGGGAAGTCATCTGGTTGCACCTGAGGTTTGTTTTTGTCTAATCCAATCTTCTTTTAATTGGAAAAGTTTAGACGAGTTAAGGAAAGCAAATCGCATATTGTTAATTACTTTTGGTCCCTTTTAAAAACAGGGTGGCACATGTTAAGGAGCTGAAACTCCTAAACCCTTCATCCAATGTTAATGTGGATACCCTCAAATGAAAGCTGAAAGTCTGAACTTCAACTGCATCTGAATTGTTTTGTTTAAAATTCATTGTGGTAATGTCTAGAACCAAAATTAGAAAAATGTTGTCTCTGTCCAAGTGTATATGGACCTAACTGTATATGCTTATTTATACTGTTTTGTTTTTTTTAAGGTATGCTAGACTGTTTTTCATATAAGTCACCACTGGCTTTTGAGATTGGAAAATTGAAGATCAACCTGCCCTCCATGAGCCCGATGTTGGGCATTGTATTTCTGTCTCTGTGCTTTGGTTTAATGTATAATAAAACATGCTGTTCGTAACTGTGTTAGCTAAAAGATTAAAATCTGCGGCCACCACAAAGAAAAGGTTAATTGGTGTCTGTGTTTATTTTTACACCAGGTTAACATGTTAATTATTGCGAAAAGTAATGTTCTTTTGTTCCTGCGATCTACGGCAGGAACGTAATGGCCCCCACTGCCTAAGAACCTTGAGCACAGCTCTTGTTCAGTTTTCTGACTTTCCAAAACTGGCCGGTTTGGTAATTTTCAGAGGTTCATTCTCCACCATCAACTGAGAGAGGCACGTGACAGCGCCATGTCCTAGAAGATGGAGGTCCCAGGGAATAGAGTTTTTGCCCTCTATGAAAAGTATAGCTACAGCTCGGCCTTAAAGGGGGTTCTCCACGTTTGGAGGCAAATTTACTTTCTTACCTAAATGCTTGTATTTTTTGAAAAAATAATCTTTTAAACTGGACTTCAATAAAAAATGTGCAGTTTTTGACATTTTTTTACTTTTTTCATGTATGACCTAAACTTAATGGACATGTTACCGGCAAGACAGTGCAATATTTTTCATAAAAGTGAATGGGAAATATGATTTTCAGCCCCAAAGACATGCATTTAAGTTAAAAAAAAAAATGGCCCCAGAGGTGGATCTTATTCTTAAAAGTTTTTTTTCCATTTGAATCTTCCATAAAACTCCACAATACGCCTATTACTGACCTTACTAATTCCATGTCTTTTCAAGGCTAAAACAAAGTTGTACCAGGGTCCAAAAATGGCTGTCAGCTGGGCACTGCGAAAATCTTTTAACCTGTGGTTTATCAGATCTCACAAAACCTGTGATTTCCATAATGCCCTTGTCATGATCCAGTGTTGGATCTGGCGGTATTAAAAGCACAAAGTGAACTTTTTTTACTTTGGTTAAGTTCAAAGGTGTTTTGACTGTCCCCGGTGGTGGTTAGCGGTATCGCACCTTAGGTTTAGGTTAGGTTGCACTTAATTAGGAATCAGGTGTGACTCCCTATAAAGGTGGGCTCAGGGTGTTCACTCACTGCTGGTGATATTTCTTGCTGAGTTGTTGGAGAGCCTGGTGGAAGGATGGAGCGGGATAGGAGTCCTGCGCAGTCAGCCAGAGAGAATGAGTGCCAGCTAATGGTGTCTGCAGGAAGGACTGGCATGGCTTGGTGGAGTCGCAGTTTATGGTGTCGGCGGGAAGTGCGGGCATGGCTTAGAGGAGTGGCGACTAGGAAGAGAGTTGCACTCAGCATGCTCTACTTGGTTGCTGAGAACTGGACTCGAGCATGCTTGGATTCTTGGCAGAGGCTGGACTCATCTTGGGACTCTGTGTACTGGACTGCTGCAAGTGGTGATGGACTCTGCTCCCAAGCTGCACGATGGTGATGGATCCAGTTATGGTGATGGATCCGGGTGGAGGAGAAGATGCACACAGGTGGTGGGCTCTGTTGCTAGGAGCGCACGCAACAGAGCAAAGATAAGTGGTGTTTCCCCTGTATTGTCTCTTTCCTCATGTGTGTTGTTAGTGCAGTGGTGGGATTAGTCTCCGCACCGACCTATTCCCTAGTGAGGGTTTAGGCTCAGGGCGAGCAAGGGCGTTAAGGTACGCGTGCGCCGACAGGTGCGGAGCCTGTTTAGGGAATGTGAGGAGTGTAGGGACACTGGCTCAGGGGAGTGCAGGAGGTCTCCATTTCCCCATTCCCTATCGCAGGGCCCACCATTGTTAAAGTTACCCAGGTTTCCCCCCTTATTATTTAAATGCGCCTTACTGGAGGCGGTGTTTCCAGATATATGTATGCATGGCGTGTAATACCTAAATCCGCCAGGTGGAGGCGGCGTATCCACCTGCACGCTTTATTATTTAAATTCGCCCCACTGGAGGCGGTGTATCCAGGGTCACGTGTGTTATGGGTTCGCCTTGCGACATCATCTGCGTCCTGACACACGTGATCATGACAGCCCTGATGATCATTGATTGGAAATTGGTTGGCACCAAGCTCAAAGACTCCTAACAATGCCATTTACTGATTGCCAAGATTATATGGCAGAAGAATAAAGGGAATCTGTCAACAGGATTTTTCTATGTAATCTGAGAGCAGCATAATGTAAGGGCAGATATTCAGATTGTAGCGATGTATCACTTACTAGGAAGTGTCAATACAATTAGTGCTTTATCAGCAGGAGATTATCACAACAGGACTAAGTGTCTCTTGCCTCCTAGTAAAGCCCTGTCCCCAGCACTGATTGGCAGGTAACTGTTTCTATACAATGTATACAGAAAGTAGCCACCAATCACTGATGTGGGTGGGGTTATATACAACTCAGCATTCCCAGCTCTACTAGATCTACAGCAGAGAAAACCGTGATTGTATCACAACTGCTGTACCCAGTAAACTAAGTGATACATCGCTGGAATCAGAGTTTCAGCCTCTATAGAATGCTGCTGTCATATTACATAGCAAAAACTTGCTGACAGATTCCCTTTAATATTGATACAAGATAAAATTGATATAACATGGCTAAAGTGAGCAAAACATGATGCATGAATTATCTTTTTGGCTTTCCCTGAATTTCCAGTCTATACTCCTACCCATCTGAACATGCTGCATTAGACATAACATAACGTAAAAGTTTCGCCTGGACTGTTCCTTTAAAAGCACTTTTGGATTATTTTTCACTTTACTTAGCGTTATAAATGTCAGAAAGAGAAATGCCGGCAAATCTCTTATAGCGATAACATCTTATGGAATACTTTGAAGACATTGTGCTATCGTCTCATACTTATGACTCATTAATCTTAATCTTACACATGATACAGTATCAGCCCTCTGGTTTATTGAACTGCTCCTCTAAAAGGAACAGAGGGTTATGAGCTGAGCACAGGAAAATCAGAAAATTCTCCCAGTTACATTTAATTAAAGTCTCTTTGGCTGGGTGTATGAAATGCTTCACTGATCGAGGTTCCCTCCATCAGCTCTTTCAAAACTCCCAACCATAGATATTTAATACATTTGAGAACACCGGTGCGGACGATAACGCACTTTTTAATAGAAGTTATGGGGAAGAATCTGGAATTGACTAATTTGCACTTTTTAGTACTTTACAAAGAGAATAACAAAGTGCAAAGACATAGCAATCGGGGGGCAAAGGAAGCAATTGCACCCAGGTACCTAGGCAAGCCCAATGTCCTCTCCAACTCATCAATATTACACATGGCACATGGTAGTTGGTACACATTTTGCATTGAGGCACATAAGCTACTCCTTTAACAGCATCCTTGGTATATAGTGGTGAAATATTATAGTGGGGGGAGTCCAACTGTATGGAAAAAATTTGCATTTGTTGAAAAACAGCACCACCCCTGACAATGGGTTGTACATGTTGTTTCAGCTCAGCTCTATTCACTTCAATAAGGTGAGTGGCAATTACAGACAAAACGTGTGGGTCGTAGTGTTGCTGTTCCTGAAAGCAAGCAGCCATGTTTTATTTTATAATTATTTTTCCTTATGACGATATCTTCTTTTAAACACACCTCTTGGTTTATTATCTAATGAACTTGTGAAAAATATGGGGAGATTTAATGGCAGCTTACCTCCTTCTACAGCATGTGTAGCTGTAACAGGACACCTGGCTTTACAGGTAGTCCAGCACCACCTACTATCCAGGCACATACAGGATGACCACCTGTGGAGTCCGCGCTGTGTGACTGCTTCATTCAAACTTCCTCCAGTCAGATAGGATTTCATAAAGAGATTTAAGAAGAATTTGGAGTTATTGTAAGTCCTAGCCACACACACATTATATTTTCAAGATCTCTGTAATGGGCAGAATGCCTTCCAGGGTCTTGATCTGTTTTAGCCCCCCCAGAGTTGGGAGATACGCAGAATGGCTAGTAGAAGCCAGGTAGCAAAGTTGTGTTTGGTCTCCAAGGGTAATGGGGACCCAGCCAGATCTGATGGCATCAGAACTGCTGCCTTATGACATTGCATTAGGAAGTTATGATGCTTAATAGGTTTTAGGAGTTTTAGCTACAAACACCAAGGGAAGGGGATAAGGCCCATCCCTGTGGCGAAAATGGTATGAATGGACCAAGAGGTTAACAGAATTGAGACATTCCACGTGCTCTCTCTTTCAATTTTTATGGAATTAATTTTTGGACTTTCTGTGTGCTGCTCGACAAAATACACGATTCCAATTATGATTGAAGATTAATCATTTATTCCCAACGCATTTCGAAGTGAACACCATTTCTTCCTCTCTTTGTTATGCTTGCTGTTACAGTCCCGAGTAATGTGTTGGGAGGAATTGGAACTATCTGGCAGCTCATGCCCCTGCACAGCCCAGCACACATGGTTGAGCATTAAGCCGGTAATTGACATGGTTCATTTGCTTATATCTTTTGTACTTCACCTGGATTTGCATATCTGACCATTGTGTATAGTGTTTTGTCTAGTATGCCTTTAAGGCGATAAAATACAAAATTTAACCTTAGGCTGCTCATTTATCTCGATCCATAAATCCACATGTCTGTGTTCTTGGTTTTAACTTCACATGCTACTGGGGCTGGTTTCTGGCTCAATAATATCCCATTAACAGGCCTGGCTTATATCAAACGAGGAACTGATGGCAGTCCTACCGGGGTGGCAGGGCTCTGCTTCACTGATGTTAGTGAAAGGAGCATGTCAAGGTTGTGAGCGAGCGTGGAGTCACGTCAGCGGCTGCATGGACCACCTTCTTTCACTCCCATGACTTCGTGGTCCCGTGCGGACAAGTTGGTGTCCGTGTAAAACTGTGTCAAGCTTACCTTATGCGTCCTCAGGGGGTTCTTAATGTCACGTTGGTACAAGTCCGGAGACAGTACCTTGTGATCTCTCCGACATAATTGTGACATCAGGTGGAGTTGTGAGGTACAGGTGCGAGTTCGTCATAGTACTAATAAAGAAAATCTATGTGGCATGGAATGGAGGAAAAAAATCTGAATTACGCCATTGTTGTCATGGAGTTAATTGTGCAGTAAAAGTGACTTTCTTCTGTGTGTCAGAACAATTTGAGGGATAAAAAATGTATATAGCTTTTAAAAGTTTTTTTAAAATAAAAATGTGGTTTGTTGTGCCTTAATCTGAAACCCAACTTTTTTTTTCTTTTTCTATTCCTGGGGCTGCGGGAGAATGTATTTTTTGAGTGACATGTTGTAGTTTATTGGTACGCTTTTAGGATACATACACTTTTATGATTACTTTTTATTCTATTTCTTGGAAGGAGATAAGATGATTGAAAAATGTCAATTCTGACATTTTTTCTTAATATTTCCCAGAATAAATGTAATATTTAAAATATTCAGACTATTTCCAACAAATAATCTGTTTATCCATTACCTGTAACATACATACTACTGCGCAGGTTACAGTCTGCTGCCTCTCCTGTGCCATGTCTAAATATAAGGGCTCATGTACACTTTCGTTTTTTTATGGGTAGCGCTTGTACCTTAAATAGTGAATGGGGCTATTTACATGTTCATGTTTTCTGGCAGGACAAATGAGGAGACATGTCCGATCTTCATCCAAATGATGGATCAAAATAAGCAATGCAAGTCTAAGGGTCCACGAAAAAGTTAGACAGCATTCGGATGCCAATCCAAGACCACCAAATAGGAAAAGATAGAGAATTTAAAAAAAAAAAAAACTGATGAAACTCTGATGGTAAAGATTTAGACCCTGACCAAACTCTGAAAAAAAAATAATCCCTGATTAAACTTTGACCAATTATCTCCTAAAAGAAAATCTCTGATGCTTGCATGAGCACTAGGACTGAAGGTCAATTTATAGGTAGAGTTGATCAAAAAGATTACAGGAACCTGGTCCAGCTGCTACATCAGCAGTCCATGTCCACTGGACTAGGACACTGCAAACTTCCTTTTTCCAGCAGACATGCCCGGGACTTCTAAAATGTTTGGCGTAGTGAGAGAAACATCGTTATTGTGGCTCAAAGTGTATGATGCCAGCAGGTAGGAGAAGGTTGGCAAGGCTTTTGTCCCACAGTTGCGGGTTACCGTCATGGCCTCTAGACTACATGGCTGTAAATCTTTTTGATCAACACTACTTATTAATGGTGGTAATTTACGGAAAGTTGCCGAAAAATATTATAATAATGTGATCTTGGTTTTACCGATGGAGGGTATTTTTACATCTACTTCCTGAAATTGCTCCTTATCAGTTATGCAATGCCCAATTCTTATTTTCAATGAATCCATTTATTTTCTGAAAAGTCATTTTGATATTCTGAGCCCAGCAGCCATGTTTTCTCTCTATGGTTCTTTTATGAGGAAATTCCTTATTTCATTGCTTATTGCTTTAATAATAAATGAGCATGGCTGCCGCAGAATTTACTACATAGGAAGAGACCAGGAGGAAAGAATGATGTCTTCCTAAATAATGCTGTACGCAAACAGAAGTCCCAGCAAGGTGGCCACCGCATAGGGATTAAAGGGAAAGGAGTAGTGGGAGTAAATGGTAGCATCTAAGGAATCATCTCAGAGGAGGCATGATTTCTTTACCAAAGAAAGATGGTGGTTGAATAATTTGCTATTTGGCAGTTATCGTGTGGAACATCAAGGATTGGGGTGAAGGGAAGGTGCAAGCAAAACTTCTTTCTTTGGCATCACAAAAATTAAGAGGGAGGAGCGGAGCAACCCACTTCCCAATCGACTGACTATAATTATGCCTCACTTTAGCATAAAACTACACTAAAATCTGGCATCAATTTGAGTTTTGGGGTCCTGGCTCAAGCACAGGGTTCTGAATCTTCCTTCAGTCTCAGTGAGAATCCCTTTGTGTACTTCTGTGCAGGTTACCATGGCTGTGATTCTTGTAGACCTTAAAAGGCCGGCACAGACGGTTGGATGCCGCCTGAGTATTTTATCTTAGTTTTTGAACATTCAAACATATCCAGCTTTGCTATCTCCACCAAATTCAGTGCCAGCGCTGGAATGGACTGAGCCCTGCATTATTGTGGGTACATCATATAAACCTCTTGTGCAACCCAGTTTTCCTTAATTGAATCCTGTAGGTCCAGTTTGCTCTTCCTCTATCACAACAGTTTCCGTGGTGCCATCTGGATCTCTCTGCTGCACCGACACCATTTGTCCATGTTGTATAACAACTGTGCACCTGGATTAATGTCTTCGAGGATCCACAAAACACATGGGCAGCCTAAGATGAGCCAAACGAGTCTACACCTCTTACTGAATTTTGTACACTTTAACCGTTCACTTTTAGTTATGAAACCCTGGTCTTAAGGAATTGTGTCCTAAAGTCCTTTGCAAGAACTACTGGTCTCTTGTACTCTTGTCTTGAAGGGCTTTTTTTAGTGTTTATTGCTAGGATATGCCACAAAAGTCCAATCGGTGTGGATCTTTGAAGAGCACAAGACATTATAGTCAATTGGCAACCAAATATCCATCTGGGAAAAGTTGAACAATGCTTGACTACACAACATAGAGTAGTGTTGATCTGGTGCCATTTTCTCAAGCAGTTGATGGGTGTTCTACAAGTCAGTCCTCCACCGATCGACACTGAGGACATACCCTAGTAATTAATCACTATAGTTTAGTTTGAGACAAGGCTTCATACCAAGGATTTTTTTGAAAATCGCACTTTAGGATAAATCCCTATAAAATAAAATGGCATCTTATTCTAGATAGAGAGTGTGTGAAATGAGTGGGATGGCTAAAGAATTGAGTTGAGCGAATAAGTGCGGAATCGGTTGCCGAATCTGCACTTGTTATATTCGTGCCCCATTGCTACCATATTCATGACAAATTTATGTTTAATGATTGGTTCTGAACATATTCATTCATTTCTACTCCCATTGACTCCAATGACGTTTGGCTGTGTTCGCAAATATTGCAAAGAAAAATTTTTGTCGCCGATCACAATCAGAACTTTGAAATTTTGAAAAACTAGCTCAACTCTAATGACAATAATGACCACAGGATGGGTCAGTAATTGTTATTCATGTTGTAGTCCTGCTATTTATACATGTACCATAGACATCATTGACCTTGCTAGGCAGTTGACACTCGCTGATGAATCGGCCAGCGTGCATTAACGATGGAATCTGAAGTTTCCATGGACGCTTGTACAAACACCATCTGTGAAGTAATCCCATGCTGGGAAACACAGCCTGGTAAATGATCTTGTGCTTTGTACAAGTGAGGTGACTGCGTGGGACCAAATCAAGCACTGAGTATTGAGTATGTTACACCGCTTATTAGGTAGGATATGACCCTGAACTGTGCGCTAGCAGACTGCACTGAGTTTATAGGAGAGAATTCACACAGAACGCTGGTTTAGTAATAGTTTCATATGTAAATACTTGGAATTACTTTACATTTTAGGATAATTACTTGGAAGAGGAGTCTAAAAATTCATGTTCACTAGTTAGTCCTTTTTTACAATCCAGCCGTAATTCCTACAAGTGTCCTTCTTACCCTTGACAGCTAGAGAACGAGGCAGATAGTGACCTGGACATTGGATCATTTAAGCTGGGCAATAAAAAAACAACATAAAGTAAACATATAAATCCCTAATAATTACCTATAATGCAGCCGCATATAAAGATAAATGGGATTAAAGGGGTCGTTCAACATACACTTTTTTTTCAAAATGCAGGAAATTTAATATAATTTAAAAATCAATATACTGTGACGGCGTCAAGCAAGTTGCAAGAAGTCCAAACATTTTGCGTTTTTTTCGACTTGCAGTAACCTTGAGTTTGCAATGCTACTTCATTTACTTTCATGGTGCTTCATTGTTACAGCGACATCTAAAAAACTTTGGTCAAGTTTCCAGTCTTATTTTAATAGTACCTAATTTTGGAATCAGTGTCCACAATCAGTTGCCTATCACTTTGGAGGATCAAACACGTCTGAACATAGATAATGCAATAATTTCAATGGATGCCATGCAATACCTAGCGTCCCCTGTGGAGGCACTGTAGGAAAATCAAGCACTCAATGTCAACTCAACTTAATGTCATCCTGTGACCATTTTTTTTAGGTAGGTCCCTCTTTATAAAAGGATTGTCCAAAGTGGACTACTCAGTTAAACAAATGAGCCGCAAAGCTTTGATACATTAAGATGTATAGGTTTACAAAGAGTGTCCATTTTACAGAGGCCACAGTGATAAAACGCTGGTTATTTTAATGTATTGTAGTCAGGGTCACAGAATATTTTATTGGCCTGGAGACTCAATGAGAAAAAAAGACAAAAAGCACTGTCTATGTTTCTATCACGGAAGATGTAAGACCCCCGGCAAGGTTGTAATATATCATGGGACGAAGAGCTTTGTCCATCCTGACAGTCTGGTTCTTTTGGAAATATGATAGTAATGTGAGGTTCCTCCCGTGGACCTCAAGGCAGTTTAGTTCCCTTGTTCAGGTTGAACACAACATGGGTGGTAAAGACGAGACAGATTGCAATAGAAAAATCCCAGCGCTCTACGAAGATGATTTGTATTCCGCGATGGTCTTCCATTTTTACACACGCAATAGTATCTCAGGCCATTGTGTTAGACATTATAAATTATACCTAGTGAAATGCCACCTCATCAAGGTGGCAAGTCATTTTTTTTTTTTGGACTGATTGATTTCTTTGATACCACAAGTTCTGTAATCAGTTCCTGGAGCCGCTGGAGTCTGATCCAAATGTGTTTTTATGAACCACGTGTAAGAGTGTATTGAACCGACACAGTATCATTCCCGTTGGATAATTGACTTCCATAAATCACATTTAAATACTTCTATAAGACACTCAATAAAAAGTATTAAGACTACTAGATTCATAGTCCGTCAGAGAGGGACATTTCGCATTGTGCCTCGCTGTATATTAAATATTCACACCGTGAAATTCAACCATGATTCTATTCGTCACAGTAAAAAAAAAAAGATTTTTGCAACATAAAATCTTTATAACTGGCTAATAGCAAAGGACACAAACCATAATAATAGAAATACTGCAATTAAATTACCCTATTTGAAACTGCAGTACCGGTCAGGGCCTAAATTAGTGGTGATGCTCTGTACTAGCGAAGAACCGTTAGAAAATCATTTAGAAAAAGCCAAGGCGGTTCTAGAAAAAGAGGAGATCTCATCGACTTTTGGTAAAGTTTGCAAGTGACCCAAGTGCTGTGAAATCCTCTAAAGACCTTCCGGAAAGCGTGTGCAGGAACAATTTGCCATCAGATGGTTCTCCATTGTCCAGGAATAAATGGCCTGTGAAATGAGCATGGATATTGAAAAGATTAGGGTTTCATCTTATGTGTATGGAAAGTAACTCCTCTCTTAGCTCTTTCCCCTTTATTTGCCACAGTAAATAGCAACTGCTGTATTTAAGAAGTTTAATACATGGAGAGAAGTCTGTTAACAGTAAAATTAAAGTGATGGCTCTTGAAATTCGGCTATGAAAAAAAAATATTTGCATTAATTGTGCTATTATTGGGGTTAAAGTGAATCTGTCAGCAGGTTTTGGCTATGTAATCTGACAACAGCATAATGTAGGGCTGAGACCCTGATTCCAGCGATGTATCACTTAGCTTACTGGGCACAACATTTGTGAAATAGTCACAGTTTTCTCTGCTTTAGATCGAGCAGAGCTCGGAATGCTGAGCTCTGTATAACCCCGCCCACAGCTTTCTGAGTACATTGTATAGTGAGTGAGAGCTGCTAATCAGTGCTGGGGGTGTGATTGGACCAGGAGGCACGAGGCAAGTTGTCCTGTTGTGATGACCTTCTACTGATAAAGTACTGATTGTATTGAAACAACCTAAACACAGCCCATTAGGTAAAACATCTCGGAAATCACAGGCTTTGCCCCCTACTTGCTGCTCTAGGATTAAATAGCAAAAACCTGACAACTTATTCCCTTTAAGCAGTCAAAAAAAAAAGAAATCTAAGTGTTTGACAAGGGTGTAATTATACAGCATGTAATGATTGCATAGCATTAAAAAAAAAGGCAGAATTGGTGTTTCTCCTTCCAAAAAAAGCTTAAAAAACTAAATCAATAATTTATATGTTTTATTAAAAGAAATTAAGTCCATATACACAGTAGTACTTATGCCCTAATGCTGTATATGTAGAGTACTTTTTGTTGGGAGTTTAATAATAGTCAGACGACCAGATCCAGTGATATTCCAATACTTCACATTCTCAATTCTTCATATGTTCTTTCTCTTGGTGTGACTTAACATGTGCATACAGTGGGGCAAAAAAGTATTTAGTCAGTCAGCAATAGTGCAAGTTCCACCACTTAAAAAGATGAGAGGCGTCTGTAATTTACATCATAGGTAGACCTCAACTATGGGAGACAAACTGAGAAAAAAAAATCCAGAAAATCACATTGTCTGTTTTTTTTTCATTTTATTTGCATATTATGGTGGAAAATAAGTATTTGGTCAGAAACAAGCAATCAAGATTTCTGGCTCTCACAGACCTGTAACTTCTTCTTTAAGAGTCTCCTCTTTCCTCCACTCATTACCTGTAGTAATGGCACCTGTTTAAACTTGTTATCAGTATAAAAAGACACCTGTGCACACCCTCAAACAGTCTGACTCCAAACTCCACTATGGTGAAGACCAAAGAGCTGTCAAAGGACACCAGAAACAAAATTGTAGCCCTGCACCAGGCTGGGAAGACTGAATCTGCAATAGCCAACCAGCTTGGAGTGAAGAAATCAACTGTGGGAGCAATAATTAGAAAATGGAAGACATATAAGACCACTGATAATCTCCCTCGATCTGGTGCTCCACGCAAAATCCCACCCCGTGGGGTCAGAATGATCACAAGAACGGTGAGCAAAAATCCCAGAACCACGCGGGGGGACCTAGTGAATGAACTGCAGAGAGCTGGGACCAATGTAACAAGGCCTACCATAAGTAACACACTACGCAACCAAGGACTCAGATCCTGCAGTGCCAGACGTGTCCCACTGCTTACGCCTGTACATGTCCGGGCCCGTCTGAAGTTTGCTAGAGAGCATTTGGATGATCCAGAGGAGTTTTGGAAGAATGTCCTATGGTCTGATGAAACCAAACTGGAACTGTTTGGTAGAAACACAACTTGTCGTGTTTGGAGGAAAAAGAATACTGAGTTGCATCCATCAAACACCATACCTACTGTAAAGCATGGTGGTGGAAACATCATGCTTTGGGGCTGTTTCTCTGCAAAGGGGCCAGGACGACTGATCCGGGTACATGAAAGAATGAATGGGGCCATGTATCGTGAGATTTTGAGTGCAAACCTCCTTCCATCAGCAAGGGCATTGAAGATGAAACGTGGCTGGGTCTTTCAACATGACAATGATCCAAAGCACACCGCCAGGGCAACGAAGGAGTGGCTTCGTAAGAAGCATTTCAAGGTCCTGGAGTGGCCTAGCCAGTCTCCAGATCTCAACCCTATAGAAAACCTTTGGAGGGAGTTGAAAGTCCATGTTGCCAAGCGAAAAGCCAAAAACAACACTGCTCTAGAGGAGATCTGCATGGAGGAATGGGCCAACATACCAACAACAGTGTGTGGCAACCTTGTGAAGACTTACAGAAAACGTTTGACCTCTGTCATTGCCAACAAAGGATATATCACAAAGTATCGAGATGAAATTTTGTTTCTGACCAAATACTTATTTTCCACCATAATATGCAAATAAAATGAAAAAAAAACAGACAATGTGATTTTCTGGATTTTTTTTTCTCAGTTTGTCTCCCATAGTTGAGGTCTACCTATGATGTAAATTACAGACGCCTCTCATCTTTTTAAGTGGTGGAACTTGCACTATTGCTGACTGACTAAATACTTTTTTGCCCCACTGTATACTGTATTATTAGTAGTCTTCTGGGCTGAGCAGACATTAGCATTGATTAAAAAAGAATACATCCATCTTCGGAGAAGCAGCGTGCTGCTGGTGTCATAATGGCTGCAGCATTGGCAAGGTAGGATGGCCCGCAGGGAAAGCAGCCATATAAGCCAAATAGCCATGAAATATCCACTTTTTATTAATTTTGACAACAAACCTTTATTGGAGAACTCTGAGCACTGCGGTCTTCTTAGTGCACGGCAGATGGAAAGGAGCAAAATACAACCATTCTCTTTTTGTCTTTTCTTGAATCCTTGCAAAAAATAAAAGCATAGAAAATAATATTCACCTTACCAATCCCCTGCTGCTGACTCTTTCCTAGTCTCCGACAGGTCTCAGTTCTTCCTACTAATTCTACTCCAGTGATGACTCTTCTACATGAATGTTCCCCAAAAATTTGATATGTGGCAAATACATTTCCATGAATTTTCGAAATGTTGTAATTATTTGGAAAATGCATGTGGAGAAGAGAGAGAACCCCACTGACTACAAGAGCTTACACGCTACAGGAAAAAGAGAGTACTCATCTAACCATAAGAGCTTAGTTTAGGTTCACATTTCTGGCTGGGTGAGCTGCGGAGGGCTGCGGAGGGCTGCGGACGTCCTCTGTGAGGCTCCGCCCATGGCCACGCCTCCTCCGGTCAGCGCCGCCTATGGCCGCATACTTCTGCATGCGGCCTACGTACACTATCTTTAGCATTGGGTACGCGGATCGTGCTGCAGTATGTGGATGTCTCTGCATGCATAGTTTTGATGGTGCGGAGACCACACAATGTGGGATTTTTTTTGCTGCATCATCAAAACGACACATACGGAGGCATCCGCATACTGCGGCACGACCTGCGTACCCAATGCTAAAGATAGTGTATGCAGGCCGCATGCAGAAGTATGTGGCTGTAGGCGGCGCTGACCGGAGGAGGTGCGGCTATGGGCTGAGCCCCACAGAGGACGTTTGCAGCCCTCCGCAGTTCGCCTAGCCACAGATGTGAACCTAGCCTTACACTATGAAGGAAAGAGAGAGAATCCTGCTGTTCACAAGAGCTTACACTCTACAGGAGAGAGAGAGGAGCCCACTGACGATAAGAGCTTATACTCTACAGGAGAGAGAAGACCTCACTAACCATAGGAGCTTACACTCTACAGGAGAGAGGACCCCACTGACCATAAGAGCTTACACTCTACAGGAGAGAGGACACCACTGACTAAAAGATCTTTCACTCTATTGGAGAGAGAGGACCCCACTGACCATAGGAGCTTAGACTCTATTGGAGAGAGAGGACCCCACTGACCATAAGAGCTTACACTCTACAGGAGAGAAAGGACCCCACTGACCATAAGAACTTACACTCTACCGGAGAGAGATGAACCCCACTGACCATAAGAGCTTACACTCTACAGGAGAGAGAGGACTCCACTGACCATAAGAGCTTACACTCTACAGGAGAGAGAGGACCCCACTGACCATAAGAGCTTATACTCTAAAGGAGAGAGAGAGGACCCCACTGACCATAAGAGCTTACACTCTACAGGAGAGAAAGGACCCCACTGATCATAAGAGCTTACACTCTACAGGAGAGAGAGAGGACTCCACTGACCATAAGAGCTTACACTCTACAGGAGAGAGGACACCACTGACTAAAAGATCTTTCACTCTATTGGAGAGAGAGGACCCCACTGACCATAGGAGCTTAGACTCTATTGGAGAGAGAGGACCCCACTGACCATAAGAGCTTACACTCTACAGGAGAGAAAGGACCCCACTGACCATAAGAACTTACACTCTACCGGAGAGAGATGACCCCACTGACCATAAGAGCTTACACTCTACAGGAGAGAGAGGACCCCACTGACCATAAGAGCTTACACTCTACAGGAGAGAGGACACCACTGACTAAAAGATCTTTCACTCTATTGGAGAGAGAGGACCCCACTGACCATAGGAGCTTAGACTCTATTGGAGAGAGAGGACCCCACTGACCATAAGAGCTTACACTCTACAGGAGAGAAAGGACCCCACTGACCATAAGAACTTACACTCTACCGGAGAGAGATGACCCCACTGACCATAAGAGCTTACACTCTACAGGAGAGAGAGAGGACCCCACTGACCATAAGAGCTTACACTCTACAGGAGAGAGAGGACCCCACTGACCATAAGAGCTTACACTCTACAGGAAAGAGAGGATCCCACTGACCATAAGAGCTTACACTCTACAGGAGAGAGAGGACCCCACTGACCATAAGAGCTTATACTCTAAAGGAGAGAGAGGATCCCACTGACCATAAGAGCTTACACTCTACAGGAGAGAGAGGACCCCACTGACCATAAGAGCTTACACTCTACAGGAGAGAAAGGACCCCACTGATCATAAGAGCTTACACTCTACAGGAGAGAGAGGACCCCACTGACCATAAGAGCTTACACTCTACAGGAGAGAGAGGACCCCACTGACCATAAGAGCTTACACTCTACAGGAGAGAAAGGACCCCACTGATCATAAGAGCTTACACTCTACAGGAGAGAGAGGATCCCACTGACCATAAGAGCTTACACACTATAAGAGAGAGAGATACATCTCGACTGACTATAAGAGCTTACACATTAAACAAGAGGGAGACTTACCCAGCACCTCTGGAGATGGAGAATGACTGTTGTCCAAACTGTGCTCCTATAGGAACCGCTGATTTCCATTGACCCAGGTACTGACCACTGTTCAAGATATGATTATCCATCCTGCAGTACAATATGGGAAGTCCAGCGCGGCAACGCAAAATCACGTTAGCCCGTTCTTTGATGCTTCAGCAGTGTGGGAAATGATGCCGAGTTTTTTTTGCAAATCGCAAATAAATTCTTAAAATGTTTGAATTCTCACGGAACCGCAAATTTCATGAAATTTAATTCTAGCTTAATCCTCTGCTGATTGATCATCTCTACATGTGAGCACTGCAGCCAATCACGGACCTCAGAGGTGTCCTCAGCAGTGGCACGTGCCAGTGACTGTGGTTATTACTTGTTGTTTCCCCAGGACTTCGCCGGCCCCTGGTAAAAACTGGCTAGGGATGTGGAAAGCAACAGCAATGCAGCGGCAAGAGATTGGTAAGGTAGGTATTGCTTCTGATGTTATTTTATAGCATAACTCAACACATTTTAGGTGGCTTAAAAATTCTGGATTATATGGAATAACTTCCTGCTACGCGCAAAGTGACAGCTATTGTATTGTCTTTCGATTACACTGCCCAATTAACGAAACACGCTTTTAGAAAAGAGCAAATGGGAACCATCCCTGACCATTACACCAGTTATACTGTGGAAACCAAGTTGCTCTCGATCTGCGTTAAGCTTTAAGCAAAATGCGAATAGCCAGTAAAAAAAAATGGAGAAGAAGAACCCTTTTCTCAAGTAACTTTTTTCTTAACCTGACCCACTTCCAATATAAAAGAATTCTGTTCTTTCTTTCGTGACACAAAGAAATTACAAAATCTCTCTAAGTAATAGGTCTACATAGAAAAAGCATCTGTTGTTACCTCCCGCGGATCGGCGTCACCACAGCAACCGTGGAGGCTTTATAGATGGAGCGCGTGTCGAACACATCACAACCCTGACCCAAGGTTAAAGAGTATTGTATAAGTCCAGAGCAAGGCCTCACGCAAAAAGCTAATGTAGCTTTCACACTGACTTTCTGAAATGTTAAAGTTACCATTAGCTAATCTCAACAATACAAGATGCTTTGATAAACCGATGTCCCTCGTATAAAGCCAAAACTGGAAGTAGATTAATCTGTAAGAAAATTCCTTAAGGAGAGAAGGACTCTAAACATGGACTACAGTTCAATCATCATCGACAAAGGGAGGATTTTAAAGTTTGGATTTTATATAAGCATTCACAGCGCTGTGCAAACGTTTTAGGCAGGTGTTAGAAAAATGCTGTAAAGTAAGAAAGTTTTTAAGTTAAAGGTATCACTTGATATATTTTTATCAATTAGCAAAATGCAAAGTAAACAAACCCAGGAGAATTGAAAATCAATAATTAGTGTGACCACCCTATGCCTGATGACAGTTCTTCTAGGTACTTGTCTCTTAAGGTACCGTTACACATAGCGAAGCACCAGCGATCCCGACAACGATACGACCTGGTAAGGATCGCTGGTGCGTCGCTACATGGTCGCTAGTAAGCTGCCAAACAGGCAGATCTACTCAACAACGCAACAACAATCCGGCGATCTGTATAACGACCTTATCGGTCATTGGGACCTTGTCACACAGCAGCTATTCTGACGACTCAGACCTCGATAAGTGTGAGTTCTGCGTCGCCAACGAGGTCGCTGGTCGTTGTTATGGTGTCAAACACAATGATACATGTTGGCCAGCGGGACAACAGTGATCAAAAAATGGCCTGGGACATTCGAGCACGATCAGCGATATCGCAGTGGGGGGCTGGTCACCGCTATGTGTCACATGTAGCGAGATCGCTGGCGAGGTCGCTGTTGCGTCACAAAGCCTGTGACGTTTCAGCGATCTCGCTAACAATCTCGCTTAGTGTGAAGTATCCCTAACACACAATGGCTTGACTCCCATGTTTAATCTGGTGACCTCTGGCTGTGGGTTGGTTTCCCTCTTTGTTGGACCACAGCCCGTGTTGTCTCTGTCCAACTGCTAATAATGTTCTTGTCTTTGCTTTGCTGTGGTGCTTCTGTGCAGATGTTTTCACTTCCTCATTTGGTTTGTCCTATCACATGGTGGAAAAGGCTTTTATACTCTTCTGGCACATGCAGTCTTTGCTGGCCATATTCCCAGTTAGATAGATGTTTAGAGTCCCAGCTCCCCAGTGAAGGATTATGTTGCTGAACTTTTCTCTTTTGCCTCTCCTGCAGTTTGTTTGTTCCCTTTCTCAGCTCTCTTCCCATTTTGTTATATTCAGGGTCTGGGGGGTTTTCACGTATACTGAAGGTCTTTTTGGGTTCCTTTCTTCTTTCATCTTGCATTTATGACTCTGTGAACACATTTTTAGCCCTTTGTCTCATCTTCTGTCTATGCGCACTACATTTTGTTTTTGTTGTTTTGAGTTACCGTACATTGAATGTGCCGTTATGGACACTAAGGGTCTGCTAAGATTTAATTTTGGCACCATTGTGCAATTTCAATGTCACTTGGATTTTTCTTAATCTTTTAGAACCCCCTTTTAAGGGGTCATTCAGGACCACATATTTTTTTTTTACTATGTTCCTAAGAAATAATAGGCAGGTAGTTGCTAACTACCTGCCTGTTGAATCCGGCTCCAATTTCTGTCAGCTCAGAGTGGTCAAGGATCCTTCCAGTGATTGAATTGCTTTCGCTGACGTCACATGAACAGAGCAGCAGCTTCTCATGCTCTGTTGACAAGGTATGACTGCTGACCTCATGCTGATTGACATCTCGATCCCCACTGCCTATCTGCATGGAGCAATCTGTCAATCATCATGATATCGACAGTAATGCCCCATCGACAGAGCAGCATGAAAGAAGAAGAGCTGCTCTGTTGAGGTGGAGCAGCTGAATCGCAGGCAGGAGCGGTCGGTGACATCTGTGAGCCTATGCAGGGTAGAACAGGCAGGTAGTTGCACCTACCTGCCTGTTAGTTTTTAGACCCATAGTGAAAAAAAAACTATAATAGTCCTGGACAATCCCTTTAAGTAATGTTTATTGCCTTGTAATTGTCACAAAGCTCAACATTTCCCATTCTGGAGAGATTACTTTTTGCACCATTTTCGGGATTAAATATGATATTTTTATCTTATAACTGTATATCTTAAATATCTCAAACAAAAAAAAATGCACATTTTGCTTCATTTAGACCCCATCATGGCAAAACATGATGAAACTAGCAATTTCTTTTCACAAAATACACCAGTCTCAGCATTTTCTGTTCACAAGTCATAAGGGAGTCCAAAGAAGTTGAAAAGAATTGGTTATGGAACAATGGAAAATGCCAAAAGAACGCGCTAAATCCCAGTCCTACGACATTAAACCCTCTGTAACACTTCCTATAACCACTTTCCAGCGCTAATATTACTTATATCAATCCTGCTAAAGCTCCTTCTTTTTTCCTGAAAGTGCTCCCCCGGCCTCTCACTGATGCAACGAAATGCAAAGCGAGAACAAACGGCGGTAATATACCGCAATACACATCCCTCTTACAGTCAACGCGGAAACTTTTATAGGCACAGATCTGAATTTATTAAAATATCCTTTACATGAACTTTGGGAGGAAAACTATTTGTTTATTCTTGGGCCAACGCAAACCACAAAATTGGATATGACAATGTTTTCGCAGCGTTTTGTTGAGTTCCGCACGTTCTGCGTTCACTCTGTATTTGGCTTTTCACTAATTAACTAGATTGAGTCCATTTCTGTAGCCTTCAGCTCATTAAAGTCGTTAATTACATAAAAGTGGAGTTGCTTTGCCATTCACTGCATCCTGTATTGTCTTCGCAGTGATTAGTTCTATAATTGTCACTTTGAAAGGACAATTAAAAATGTTTAAAGACGTCTTATCGGCGCGCTGAAGAGGGGGCCATTAAATAATAGGTATTCGGGTATGACACAATGTTAAAGATGTCACCACTAGTATGTTTAACGTCCCCAGAGGTTTTTCTTTGACGGATGGTTCATTGCAAATCTTTATTATTTTGTCAGCCCACTAAACATACCGAATTATTATTTTTTTTTTTACAGAACAGAGGCATATGACTATGAATTAAAGGGTCGTTTAAATGCACCAAAACACAGTTCCAGAAGTTACAGTGTCCTGAATTGTCCTCTTCAGTTCTGTCTTTAAAGAGAGTCTGTCAGCAGGGTTTTGCTAAGGAATCTTACAGCTGCATAATGTAGGAGCTGAGATCCTGATTCCAGTGATGTATCATTTACTAGGCTGGTTGATGCAGTTTTTGATAGAATCCCTCTTTGTTGTAGAAGCGGTCACAATGTTGAGCTGTGTATAACTCCACCCATACCACTGATTGGCTTCTTCCTGCTAGCAAGCGGCCAATCAGTGGTGGAGGTGACATTACATAAATTAGCAGGACTGCCTGGCATGTGACACCTGGTCCTCTAGTGATAATCAGCTGCTGTTAAAACACTTATTATATTGAAACTAAAGCAAGCAGCCTCGTAAGTGACACATCCATGGAATCAGGCTCTCTGCTCTCAGATTACATAACAAAAACCTGCTGACAGGCTCCTAAACACAAGAGGACAAGTAATGATTAGAGATGAGAGAATTGATTCAAAGCAAATCGAATTTCACTAAAAATTGTGATTAACATAACCTAAATTTTCTGCCCAAATCAAGTAAAATGGAGATATCTTAGCTGTCATTTTTTGTTTGATTTTTTTTAGGGTAGGTAAAGGGTTGAAAAATAAAATAAATATTATACTCACCTGGTCCAACACTAGTCCTGGTGCTGCATCTTTTCCCCTTCTGCCCTCAGCCTTCTTCATTCCTTCGTCCAGCAGTGGTCTTTTCTTCCATCTTAATGCTGACGAAGGCTGAAGCAACCCTGTGGTACGACACATGTTGTAAAGGTTCGTCGGATGCAGTGAACAGCAGAAGGCAGAGAAGGGGTTAACAAAGTTTACTTGAGCAATTAACGAATATGTTTTCAAGGAAACCTTCCGCACAGGGAGGTGTTGAGAAAGACAGTGAAATATACAACATAATACAACAAAAGAGTAAAAGTGAAGATAAAGACATTGATGATCTTATTGGAGAACGGTTGGAACATTTTCGACGGTGTCGCAGTCCGGGAACAAAGTCTTTGGCTCTGTGGCTTAAGAACGAGATGCACTGTCTCCTGTCCATGCCGAAGTATCCCGATCCGTTGGTCTTGGGGTCGTTGTGCTTGGGTCCGTTGAACTTGGGTCTGTTGAACTTGGGTCCGTTGAACTTGGGATAAAGTTCCTGCTGTGGGATGTTGAAGCGTCGTGCAACACGCCGGGAGCTTGATGTAGTACAGGCCACGGGGCTGACAAGTCCTCGTACAGAATCACAACGTCCAGAAAAGGTCGGTAAAGGGCATGTCACACTAAGAGATATCGCTAGCAATATCGCTATAACTAGTGACGTTATAGCGATATTGCTAGCGATATCGCTGTGTCTGATACTTACCTACGACCGGCTCCCCCGCTGGTTATCGCTGATCGCGCGAGAACGTTCAGGACTGTTTCTCGTCGTCAGCTTCCTGTGGTGCTTCCTGCTGTGAAGACGAGCGACGCGTGGAGCCGGGCGGGAGGACGCAGGATCGCCTGGTGTGACAGGTAAGTAGCGATCCCAGTCCCCAGCGATGTCGCTAGTGAGATCTGCCTGTGTGGCAGCTCACTAGCGACCACTTAGCGATGCACCAGCGATCCTGACCGCGTCATATCGCTGGTCGGGATCGCTGGTACATCGCTAAGTGTGACAGCACCTTAAGTCTGCTGTACTACCCGTTATGGGTCTCATTCATGGGGAGGCACTGGGTAAAGTACACGAAAGGGAGACAGTCTGTAAATGACTAGTGTCAGTGTGGATAGTTGAGGAGAGGGAGTCAACCCTCGTCCTGTTCTGCAGTCACCTTCCCGGCAAGTCCAATCAGGCATGTCAGGCAAGTCATCCCCCTGCAACAGCGGGAACAGCCCCGATAGTTCCGGCTCCAGAGCGTATTTCTGTCCTATGATGCTATTCCTGTTCATCCGTTCATCCACGTACAATGTCATAGCATCTTGTGAAGCCTAGTTTGCCATGGAGCCCCTAAATAGTGAAGATGGGCCACCAAGAGCTGGAGGGAAGAAGTGTGTATGTGTGTATGTCTGTGTGTGTGTATGTATGTCTGTGTGTATGCATGTGTGTATGTGTGTGTATGTATGTATGTCTGTGTGTATGTATGCGTGTATGTATGTGTGTATGTCTTTCTGTGTGTGTGTAGGTGGAGCCTGGCCCTGGAGGAGATGGGGACATGAGGAGAAGACCGTGATGGGGAGAGAAGGCCATGATGCCTGGGATGATGGGAGAAGGCCGTGAGGGGGTAATGGGAGAAGGCCATGAGGGGGTAATGCGAGAAGGCCATGAGGGAGTAATGGGAGAAGGCCATGATGGGGGTGATGGAGTGAAGGCATTGATGGGATCATGGGAGTGATGGGGAGAAGGCAATGATGGAGAGAAGGCAGTGATGGGGGTGATGGAGAAGGCAATGATGGGAATGATGGGGAGAAGGGAGTGATGGGGAGAAGGCAATGATGGGAGTGATGGAATGATGGAGCAGTGTTATGAATGGGTCACCGAGGAGGAGAGCGCAATAGGCTATGCCACCAGAGAGGTTGATCGCTCAGCGGATTGCAGACCCCTGATCTTAACAACACAACTAGCAGTAGCCGTGGAGCGTTCCTTCGTTGCTCTGGACACCCTGTCACAGCCGGAGGACTAACTAAGCCTAAAGACAGAAAGGTGAAATCTAAACTGCCCCGGAGCAGATCCCCAAAGGAATAGACAGCCCCCAAACATATATTGTCAGTGAGACAAGATGAAGCACAAACACAAGCAGAAAATAGACTGAGCAAATGATGGGGCCCACACTGACTAGATAGGACAGGACAGAAAAAGCACTGTCTGCAATCACGCAAAAACCCTAATAATCTCAACACGACTGATGTACAAAAATACTGAGGTTTGAAAAACCTCGCCCCCACTATATCAGCATTCAGGTGTGAACTGGTGGCTAGTAACAGGCTAATACAGCAGTGGACTGAGCAAACAAACACAAGATACAAAAATACAGGGCTGGAGCCAGCAGCCCCAGGGGGAGCAAGCTGACCCGTGACAGCCAGGGAAAAACAAATGCAAAGGGTTTAGCAAATGACACTTAGCTGAAACAATGCAGGATCAGGCAGCAGACAGAAATCCTCAGTAAGCAAAGAAAGGAGTATCACTGGCTGTTACTGAGAGAAGTCTGTTCGCTTATGTAGTCCCAGTCACTACCATCACTCCTCCAATTATCTTCTGCAGCTGTTGGGTTAACATCATGTTGACCAGCACCACTACCAGCAGTATCCACCAGAGGGAGCCTTGCCTCAAAAGTCAGATCAAGAGAGCTCACAACAGAGCAGGCAATGATGGGAGTGATGAGGAGGAGGCAATGAGGGGAGTGATGGCGTGATGGAGCAGGCAATGATGGGAGTGATGGGGTGATGGAGCAGGCAATGATGGGAGTGAGGGGATGTTGGAGCAGGCAATGATGGGAGTGATGGGGTGATGGAACAGGCAATGATGGGAGTGATGGGGAGAAGGCAGTGATGGTGTGATGGAGAAGGCAAAGATGGGATGGTGGGGGTAAAAGAAATGATGATGGGGTGGTGGGGGAGAATGCAAAGATGGTGGTGGTGGAAAGGGCAATAATGGGGGTGGTGGAGGAGGAGGAAATGATGGAGGTGGTGGAATGGGCAATGATGGGAGTGGTGGGGGAGAAAGCAAAGATAGTGGTGGGGGAGAAGAAAATGATGGAGGTGGTGAAGAGGGCAATGATGGGGTTGGGGAGAGGACAATAATGGGATGCGGGGGGAGGAGGACAATGAAGGGTGTGGGGGATTGGGATGGGAGGAAGGGGGACTTATAATGGCCTTAGGAACAGGGGGAGGTGGATGAAGACATTATTATCGCTTATTATGTCTAACATAGTCACTTAATATATAGTATATGTACTTATTATGTATAACACAGTCCCTTAGTATACAGTGTACTCATTATGTCTAACACAGTCCCTTAGTATATAGTGTCCTCACTAATTCTGTATAACACCATCCTTAGTTACATAGTTTCCTCTTTTATTATGTATCCGTCCCTTATTATGTACCATCCTCTCTAGTTATATATAGTGCCGTCTCTTATTATATAGCTTCCTCTGCTGTTATGTATAGGGCTGTCTCTTACATAGTGTGAGCCATACTCTTTTATTACATAGTCCCCTCTCTTTTTAGATATAAAATGACTGCTGATCGAGGAGCCGGTGACCAAACTACCAGTCCATCAGCTCCTACATTAGAAAGGAAGCTTTCCCTTAGGGCCCCGTCACACATAGCGATCTCGCTAACAAGATCGCTTGTGAGTCACAAGTTTTGTGACAAAACAGCGATCTCACCAGCGAGATCGCTATGTGTGACAGCGATCAGCGACCTGCCCCCCAGCTGGTATCGCTAATCGCTCTTGGAAAGCCCTGGACATTTCTTTGATCGCTGGTCTCCCGCTGGCCAGCACGCATCGCTGCGTGTGACAGGCGGGAGACCAGCGATCAGCTAGTAACTAAGGTACACATCGGGTATCTAAGGGACGTGCGTCACTTAGAAACCCGATGTGTTCCTTAGTTACCAGCGTGCTGATGCAGGGAGCTAGTAACTAAGGTACACATTGGGTTTCTAAGTGACGCATGTCCCTTAGATACCCGATGTGTAAATTAGTTACCAGCTCCCTGCATCAGCGTGCTGGTAACTAATGTACACAGCGACGCCGCGCGCTTGGCATCACTGGTGCTGATCGCTGGTGAAGCTGTCTGTTTGACAGCTCACCAGCGATCATGTAGCGACTCACCAGCGATCCTGACACGTTGATATCGTTGTCGGGATCGCTGGTGAGTCACTATGAGTGATGGGGCCTTTACTTCATCAGCCATCATTGCTCTATACAGCTAACAAGACAGGACGGTATGTAATAAAAAACAGGGCTCTATATAATTCAATATGTAAGGGACAGTACTGTACATAACAAGAGAGGGCACTGTGTAAGGGACAGCAATATACATAATAAAGGAGACTATGTAATATATATACATGTACTGTATGTGTGTGTGGCTATACAATATTAATAAATATATATATATATATATGAGGGGGGCCCAGACACATTTCTTGCACAGGGGCCCCAAGCTGCCAGTGTCCGCCCCTGAGGTGAGGGATGAGGTGATTAAAGTTGGAGAGTCGTCAGAGCATAATAAAAAGCTTATACTAGTAATTCGATTCAGAAAAAATAAATTAGACGCAAATAAAATTTGTTGGTTGAATTTGAGGAAATCTGGAAATCAAATTCCTGCAGGTTGGCTCATCTTTAATAGTAAAACCACTCCTCTGCCTCCAGGACCACTCCTGTGCCTCCAGGACCATTCATCTGACTCCAGGACCACTCCTCTAACTCCAGGACCACTCCTCTGACTCCAAGCTTCCTGGCTGCCTATGGCAGTGTGCTCATAGCCTGATATGTGCACTTTCCAATGCTGCAAGTAGAAGTAGCTTTGCCTTTGCAGCACTGGAGGAGCATAGGGACACTGAAGCTGGCAAATCATGCATGCCGGTGATCCAGATGCTTTAGATCAGTGCTTACCAGCTTGAGCGTACCTAAATTTGAAGATGAGCTTGAGGTAAACTAGAAAACAAGCACTAAACGAAACAATTAAATATGCAAATTGTCTTTTCCGAGAGGAAGAGAACTTGGGCTCTGGTGCCACCTATTAGAAGTAGCAATCCTACAAGTCATTATCAACCCTTTAATGATCCTTTAACTAGAGTTCAAGTCCTCTTCCTCTTTGAAGAGGCAATTTGCATATTTAATTTCCCAGAAGAGCAAGCAATGCATTTAAGACTCATCATACTGGCATACCAGTCCTGGCATGTCACTCTCCACAAGGCGAAGCCCTTAGTTCCTTAAATAGACAGATGGAGCACAAAAGAACTTTGTCTGCCTCATTAAAGTAAATGGTTCCAATGGATGCTCTGTCCGAATCCAGTTTTTCAGGGTTTCAGACTGAAACCCTAATGGAGGTACAAATGTGATGTGAACCCCGATATAAATCTGTAATGAATAGTGATGAGCAAGTATACTCGTTGCTCGGGTCCCCCGAGCATGCTCGGGTGTCCTCCAAGTATTTTGGCGTGCTCAGAGATTTAGTTTGTGTCGCCGTAGCTGCATGACTTGCGGCTGCTAGACAGCCTGAATACATGTGGGGATTCCCTAACAAACAGGCATTCCCCACATGTATTCAGGCTGTCCAGCAGCCGCAAATCATGCAGCTATGCCGACACAAACTAAATCTCCGAGCACGCCAAAATACTTGGAGGACACCTGAGCATGCTCGGGATAACCAGAGTGACGAGTATACTTGCTCATCACTAGTAATGAACTGTCCAAGGTACTAAAAACAAAGCACAATACTTTGGAAGCAACCGTTCACACCCCTGTCCCCTAGCCAGAGGCTCAGCAGTCACTTGTATCTTTCAATTTCCAGGCATATTGATGTCCAGATACTAATAGATCTCTGCATAAAGAATAGCAAAAGGCTCACATTACTTTCTTCCATTTATTCCTTCCCCTGGGTTGGCAATAACAGGAGACAAACGGGGTGAAGTGATACATGACTGCAAAATTAAGCAACACAGAGTGAGGATGACTCACAAAGCAAATTTTTTTATACATTAAATGAATTCGGAAAATAAACTAATTAGTTAAAATGAGTGTATATGAGATACAGGTGTGGGATGCTGCAAAATAATGACAGGTGGAAACGAGAAGTTTGGATGGAGCCAAAAGGTTTAACTTTATTTTTTATTAAGGTCATAAAAATCAGATTATAACATCTCTATATAAAACTGAATGTGTGTTTGTATGTGTGTGTATCACCAACCAATCACGAAACATCTTTCATTTCACCAGAGCTGTTCAAAAGAAGCTGAGCTGTGATTGGTTGCTATGAGCAACAGTTTTCCTTGCAACCAATCACTAAGTATCTGTCATTTCACCAGAGCTGGTTAAAAGAATCTGAGCTGTGATTGGTTGCTGTGAGCTACATTCCCACTTGACAACACGACAGCAGACACTGACATGGTGGGAGAAATCTAGCATCCCCGGGAATATAAGCTCCCAGCCATTGTCTTCCCCCCTGAAAGGAGCAGACAGCACATGATAGAAATGAATCCCCCCTCCTGTGCCAATAAACCCATCACACATCCTCCATCCCGTAGGCACATCTTCCGTCTTAAAGGGATCATTGGTATGGAAGTCAGAGCAAATCCACTCTGCACTTTGGTACTGACCCCAGGCCCTTCTTAAAGGGATCTCCGGTATGGAAGTCAGGGCAAATCCATCCAGTGCTTTAATTCTGACCCCAGGCCTCTCTTAAAGGGATCCCCGGTATGGAAGTCAGGGCAATTGCCTTCAAATGCTCTGGTACTGACCCCAGGCTCTCTTAAAGGGATCTCCTGTATGGAAGTTAGGGCAAATCACTCAGCGCTCTGATTCTCACCCTAGGCTTCTATTAATGGGATCATTGGTGTGCTCTGGTTCTGATCCCTGGCTCTCTTAAAAGGATCCCCGGTATGGAAATTAGGGCAAATCCACTCAGCGCTCTGGTTCTGACCCAAGTCCCCTCTTAAAGGGATCCTCGGTATGGAAGTGAAGGGAAAATCAACTCTGCACTTTGGTACTGACCCCAGGCCTCTCTCAAAGGGATCTCTGGTATGGAAGTTAGGGTAAATCCCCCAGCGCTCTGATTTTCACCCTAGGCTGAGGGGTCATTGGTATGGAAGACAGGGCAAATCCACTCAGCGCTCTGGTTCTGACGCCAGGCCTCTCTTAAAGGGATCCCCAGTATGGAAGTTAGGACTGACTCCAGGCTGACGGGATGATGTGGAATATTAGTGGTAGTTGTCCGGTGGCTCTGGCTGATGGGATGATGTGGGATATTAGTGGTAGTAGTCCAGTGGCTCTGGCTGACGGGATGATGTGGGATATTAGGAGTAGTAGTCCGGTAGCTCTGGCTGACGGGATGATATGGGATATTAGTGGTAGTAGTCCGGCGGCTCCGGCTGATGGGACGATGTGGGATATTATGGGTAGTAGTCCAGCAGTTCTGGCTGACGGGATGATGTGGGATATTAGGGGTAGTTGTCCGGTGGCTCTAGCTGACGGGATTATGTGGGATATTAGGGGTAGTAGTCCGGTGGCTCTGGCTGACGGGAAGATGTGGGATATTAGGGGTAGTTGTCCGGTAGCTCTGGCTGATGGGATGATGTGGGATATTAGGGGTAGGAGTCCAGTGGCTCTGGCTGAAAGGACTATGTGGGATATTAGGGGTAGTAGTCCGGCTAGCTCTGGATGATGGGATGATGAGGGATATTATAGTGAATGTGGCTATGCGGAATGGGCGGGGCTCTATACTCAGCTTTATGTATATATATATAGATATAATCATTATAATTTGTTATAACTAACCGTAGTTAGCCACTATGCCCGGGCAGCGCCGGGCTCTTCAGCTAGTATATAATATGTGAAGGAACATAGAAATTAATCAACATTATGATGGCAAAGAAGTTGTTGGGCCATTCCAGATACTATTCTCCATTAGGTGGTCTACTACATGTGACTAGTGTTGAGCTTTCCGATACTGCAAATATCGAGTATCGGCCAATATTCGCTGTATCGGAGTTCCGATACGGAGTTCCGATATTTTTACAATATCGAATACTGGAATCGGAAGTTCCATGCAATGAGCCAGTTGTGTTAGCCATGTTAACTAATGGCATGGCTGTGATTGGCTGCTGAAATTATGTCATCATGATGCGCGGTCTCTGCGGGCCTGCCGGGGGTCTGTGTGGGCTACCGGGGCTCTGTGCGGCCTGCCGGGGGTCTGTGCGGGCCTGCCGGGGGCCTGTGCGGGCCTGCCGGGGGTCTGTGTGGGCTGCTGGGGGTCTGTACAGGCCTGCCGGGGGTCTGTGCGGGCTGCCGGGGGTCTGTGAGGGCCTGTCGGGGGTCTGTGCGGGCTGCCGGGGGTCTGTGCGGGCTGCCAGGGGTCTGTGCGGGCCTGCCGTGGGTCTGCAAGGGCCTGCTGGGGGTCTGTGTGGGCTGCCGGGGGTCTGTGTGGGCTGCCGGGGGTCTGTACGGGCCTGCCGGGGGTCTGTGCGGGCTGCCGGGGGTCTGTGCGGGCTACCGGGGGTCTGTGCGGGATGCCGGGGGTCTGTGCGGGCTGCCAGGGGTCTGTGCGGGCCTGCCGTGGGTCTGCACGGGCCTGCTGGGGGTCTGTGCGGGCTGCCGGGGGTCTGTGCGCGTCTGCCGGGGGTCTGTGCGGGCCTGCCGTGGGTCTGCACGGGCCTGCTGGGGGTCTGTGCGGGCTGCCGGGGGTCTGTGCGCATCTGCCGGGGGTCTGTGCGGGCTACCGGGGGTCTGTGCGGGATGCCGGGGGTCTGTGCGGGCTGCCGGGGGTCTGTGCGGGCCTGCCGTGGGTCTGCACGGGCCTGCTGGGGGTCTGTGCGGGCCTGCCGTGGGTCTGCATGGGCCTGCTGGGGGTCTGTGCGGGCTGCCGGGGGTCTGTGCGCGTCTGCCGGGGGTCTGTGTGGGCTGCCGGGGGTCTGTACGGGCCTGCCGGGGGTCTGTGCGGGCTGCCGGGGGTCTGTGCGGGCTGTCGGGGGTCTGTGCGGGCCTGCTGGGGGTCTGTGTGGGCTGCCGGGGGTCTGTGTGGGCTGCCGGGGGTCTGTACAGGCCTGCCGGGGGTCTGTGCGGGCCTGCTGGGGGTCTGTGCGGGCTGCCGGGGGTCTGTGCGCATCTGCCGGGGGTCTGTGCGGGCCTGCCGTGGGTCTGCACGGGCCTGCTGGGGGTCTGTGCGGGCTGCCGGGGGTCTGTGCGCGTCTGCCGGGGTCTGTGTGGGCTGCCGGGGGTCTGTACGGGCCTGCTGGGGGTCTGTGCGGGCTGCCGGGGGTCTGTGCGGGCTGCCGGGGGTCTGTGTGGGCTGCCGGGGGTCTGTGTGGGCTGCCGGGGGTCTGTACGGGCCTGCCGGGGGTCTGTGCGGGCTGCCGGGGGTCTGTGCGGGCTGCCGGGGGTCTGTGCGGGCCTGCCGTGGGTCTGCACGGGCCTGCTGGGGGTCTGTGCGGGCTGCCGGGGGTCTGTGCGCGTCTGCAGGGGGTCTGTGCGGGCCTGCCGTGGGTCTGCACGGGCCTGCTGGGGGTCTGTGCGGGCTGCCGGGGGTCTGTGCGCGTCTGCCGGGGGTCTGTGCGGGCTACCGGGGGTCTGTGCGGGATGCCGGGGGTCTGTGCGGGCTGCCGGGGGTCTGTGCGGGCCTGCCGTGGGTCTGCACGGGCCTGCTGGGGGTCTGTGCGGGCGTCTGTGCGCATCTGCCGGGGGTCTGTGCGGGCCTGCCGGGGGTCTGTGCGGGCCTGCCGTGGGTCTGCACGGGCCTGCTGGGGGTCTGTGCGGGCTGCCGGGGGTCTGTGCGCGTCTGCCGGGGGTCTGTGTGGGCTGCCGGGGGTCTGTACGGGCCTGCTGGGGGTCTGTGCGGGCCTGCTGGGGGTCTGTGTGGGCTGCCGGGGGTCTGTGTGGGCTGCCGGGGGTCTGTACGGGCCTGCCGGGGGTCTGTGCGGGCTGCCGGGGGTCTGTGCGGGCTGCCGGGGGTCTGTGCGGGCTGCCGGGGGTCTGTGCGGGCCTGCCGTGGGTCTGCACGGGCCTGCTGGGGGTCTGTGCGGGCTGCCGGGGGTCTGTGCGGGTCTGCCGGGGGTCTGTGTGGGCTGCCGGGGGTCTGTGTGGGCTGCCGGGGGTCTGTACGGGCCTGCCGGGGGTCTGTGCCGGCTGCCGGGGGTCTGTGCGGGCCTGCCGTGGGTCTGCACGGGCCTGCTGGGGGTTGTGTGTGTGTGTGCAGGCATCGTCTGATGGGACTACAAGTCCCATCGGGTTATGCCTGCTACAATGACAGTGATTGACACATTAGCCAATGATGGGACAGTAGTAGTCCCATCATCCGGCTAATGTGTTGAATGTAAAAAAAAACCATGCATACTACATGCATACTACCTACATACTACATATATACAAAATTCATACAACATACATACATGCTTCATATATACTACATTCATACAACATACATACATACTACATAATACATACAAACTACATACTTACTACATTCATATAACATACATACTACATACTACATACTTACTACATACATACAACATACATACAACATGCTACATACATACTACATACATACTACATACAATACATTCATACATTCATACAATGCATACATATAGACATGCAGTACATAAAACATAGAGTACATACTCACCATCACTTGTCACTTTGATCCCCGAAGCCAGTGTCATCTCACTGTAAAAAATATTAAAATAACAAACAACCAATATACTCCCTGATCCGCAGAAATCCACGAGTGTCCCACGAAGATCTCCTGCAGTGCATCACTGAGAGGTTACTATAGCTCACTGGTCTCACTTTATGGCAAAAGCTGTGTGGGAACTTTCTCACACAGCAATGTCAAAAGTGAGACTAGGGACTATTTTTTACAGTGGCGGAGGAATACAGTGCGGAAGGATACCTACCTCCCGTCATTGTATTCCTGGAGCCCCTAGAGAGCGGTCGCATCAGCTGATGCTGCTGTTCCCCACGGGAGATCGTTGTGGGACACTCATGGATTTCTGCGGATCATGGAGTATATTGGTTGTTTGTTATTTTAATATTTTTTACAGATGACACTGGCTTCGGGGATCAAAGTGACAAGTAATGGTGAGTATGTACTCTATGTTATATGTACTGTATGTCTATATGTATGTATTGTATGAATGTATTGTATGTTGTATGTACTATGTATGTATGTTGTATGAATGTAGTATATATGTAGTATGTATGTAGTGTGTATGTATGTTGCATGAATGTAGTATATATGTAGTATGTATGCAGTATGCAGTATGTATGTATGTTGTATATATGTAGTATGTATGTAGTATGTATGTATGTTGTATGAATGTAGTATACATGTAGTATGTATGTATGTATGTATGTTGTATGAATTAAGTATATATGTAGTATGTATGTAGTATGTATGTATGTTGTATGAATGAATGTAGTATATATGTAGTATGTATGTATTATGTAGTATGTATGTATGTTGTATGAATTAAGTATATATGTAGTATGTATGTAGTATGTATGTATGTTGTATGAATGAATGTAGTATATATGTAATATGTATGTATTATGTAGTATGTATGTATGTTGTATGAATGTAGTATATATGTAGCATGTATGTAGCAGGTATGTATGTATGTTGTATGAATGTAGTATGTATGTAGTATGTATGTATGTTGTATGAATGTAGTATATATGAAGTATGTATGTAGTATGTAGTATGTATGAATGTTGTATATATGTAGTATGTATGTAGTATGTATAGTATGCATGTTTGTTTTTGTTTTTTTTACATTCAACACATTAGCCGGATGATGAGACTACTACTGTCCCATGATTGGCTAATGTGTCAATCACTGTCATTGTAGCAGGCATAGCCCGATGGGACTTGTAGTCCCTTCGGACGATGCCTGCACACACACACAACCCCCAACAGGCCTGCACAGACCCCCGGTAGCCCGCACAGACCCCTGACAGGCCCGCACAGACCCCTGGCAGCCCGCACAGACCCCCGGCAGGCCCACACAGACCCCCGGCAGGCCCGCACAGACCCCCGGCAGCCCGCACAGACCCCCGGCAGGCCTGCACAGACCCCTGACAGGCCCGCACAGACCCCTGGCAGCCCGCACAGACCCCCGGCAGGCCCACACAGACCCCCGGCAGGCCCGCACAGACCCCCGGCAGCCCGCACAGACCCCCGGCAGGCCTGCACAGACCCCTGGCAGGCCCGCACTGACCCCCAGCAGGCCCGCACAGACCCCCGAGAGGCCCGTATAGACCCCGCCCGCACACACAGACACGCACAGTCTTCGCCCACGCACCGCCCACACTCTTCCCCCCTCCTGAACTGGATGTGCAAGGAAAGAAAGGGTTTATTTTCATTCCGATATTTGTGCCCCATTGACTTGCATGGGTGTCCGGTATCGGAATCGGCGATACCCAATATTTTGGGGGTATCGGTCCGATCCAATCCGATCCGATATTTCCCAATATCGGAAGGTATCGCTCAGCACTACATGACAAAAAAAAAAAAAAAACCCTCATGTGTATAGATGGCTTCTGAGTTCTTTTGCGATAATTTCTCTTTGTTCTATTTAAATTTAAAATTTTATTTGTACTATTTGTGTCAGTTTCCCTTGTTTATAATGTCAACCTAGTTATGCAGTCCCCGCCTTGTGGTTTTTAATATATTTTTTTATAGATTTGTTTGCACTTAATGCAATACCTAATTGCAATTTTATATTTATATTTATAATTAATTTTACAATACTGTGCCTCCTTGGTCTAATGAAAAAGGAAGAGGAGGGAAAAAAAAAAAAAAAAAAAAAAAAAAAAAAAAATTATTTATGTATTTGCTTAAATATTGCTTGTGCGTTAGCTCTAAAAGAGTGTTATATATATGAAAATCCTGTATAGCCTCCTATCAGGTTTAGCTCCTTTTGCCCTTGGGAGCAATCACTTTCATACCTCTGTCTTAAACATTATCTCTGTTAGTTGCATTTTTTGAAGAATTTTTTGAAGAGTTTTTTTTTTTTTTTTTTCTTTAATTAAGCCCGGGTAAGCGCTACTAATTCTACTAGTCTGACATGAAAGAATGACCCCGGCTGATAATAGTATCTTATTTCTCCTTTAACTCAGCTCCCATGCATATATTGCCTAGTCATAGAGATTAGTGAACAGTGCAAGAATGTTACTGCCACTCCTTCACAGTAAAAAGACTTATGTGTCAGGGGGTGAACACTAAAGCTGCCTGCGATCTTATCTATTAATGAAGCCACCCATTCACTCTGCCGCTTTATCCTGCGTTTTTTCTTTGAGCAGTAGTTGGCTCCTGCACAGCGTCCTGTGTGTTGCTGCATCTGATATTAACCCCCTTTTTTATGTGCTTCATGTTATATCTAAAATTTGCCCATGATCTTTGTATTAGTGAAGTAATGAATCCATGCTGTTTGCGTTCTCATTCTGAGCAGCGCTGGCTGCTGTGCAGCTTCTCGTGTGTTGCTGCTTTTAGCATCCTTTATTATTTTTTAACCCATTTCCTCTATACTAAAAAAAAATTTTATATTTAATTTTTTAGAATTTAACTAAAATTATATATTTTTTATTGGTAATGAATTAAAATTATGTTTTTACTTTTTTCCCCTTTTTGTATTAAGATTGCAATGCTTTCAATGAAAAAAAAGCGGTTTGCTGTTTCCATACGATAGTCCACTTGTAAGGTATCCACCTCTAAACAGGAATAAACTCCCCCTTTCCCCTTTTTTTTTTTTTTTTTTTTTTTTTTGTTTAAATCGTAAATTTGACTTTATTATCTGTTTTGTAAACGAAAATTTAATCAAAAAATCTTTTAAAATACGTATTCTTTTGTAATATATCTTAGGTTAACTGTTAACCATGTGGTGTCATTGAACTTTGACACTGCATCATCTGACTTGTTGGCGCTCATTTTTTTGAAATCCAGCATCCTTACAAACCTATTTATGTCTGTGATACCTGTATGTATTTGTGGTATTTCCTGATGAAGGGGGCATGAGACCCCTGAAACGCGTAGAATAAAACCACTGCAATCATACAGCATTCTCCTGGAATTTGTCTAAAGCGGCAGCGCGGAATATAGCTACAAACTCCCTTTGGATTCATCAGCACTACATGTGACACTTATAAATCCAGCTGCTCATTCAGTGAGTTTTTCTATCATATATTACCTATACAAGACATGTGACACTAATGGCATAGGTGTGTTATCACCGTATCATGCAGCACTAATAATGAAAGAGCTTGCAACATCATGGGCTAAAAGGGATTATCTCAGAAAAAAACTGTTAACATAACTAAGCAAATAGCCTTGTAAGGAATTTAGCACCTATAAAAATTGCACCTTTAATGCACTAATCGCTGACTCCATTCTTCAAAACCTGAAGTTTAATAATATATGCTAATTAGAATCCTTGGGGCACCCCGGGTGTGGCCCTGAGGCTTAGTGCACCACTGCACCCACTAATTTGCATGCACCACCTTCTTCACTGATGATTAACAGCACTGGCTTACTTGAGCTTTGTCTGCAGACAGCGCCCCCTACAGGCAAGCAACATCACTTTTTGCTGACAGGAGGCAGTGCTTATAGCACTAGAGGTGCTATATCCCCTACAAGGCTGTGTGCTTATTTTTTATGTCATTTTGAGCTGATAGATTCACTTGAACAAGGCTTCCACTGTCCAGGCAAACACTCCCAGCACTGTCACAGTTGCCTTTAGTGTTGAGCATTCCGATACCGCAAGTATCGGGTATCGGCCGATACTTGCTGTATCGGAATTCCGATACCGACTTCCGATATTTTTTCAATATCGGAATTCGGCATCGGAATCGGAAGTTCAGTTGATTGACGGCCTGACGTCATCATGATGCGCGGTGTGTGCGCATCATGATGCGCCGTCATTTCGGGCCTTCCGGGGGTCTCTGCCGGCCTGCCGGGGGGCTGTGCCGGCCTGCCGGGGGGCTGTGTGGACTGCCCGGGGTCTGTACCGGCCTGCCGGGGGGCTGTGCCGGCCTGCCGGGGGGCTGTGCTGATGTCCGGGGGTCTGTGCAAGCATCGTCCGATGGGACTACAAGTCCCATCGGGCGATGCCTGCTACCATGACAGTGATTGACACATTAGCCAATGATGGGACAGTAGTAGTCCCATCATCCGGCTAATGTGTTAAATGTTAAAAAAAAAAAAAAAAATACTACATACATACTACATGCTACATACATACTACATATATACTACATACATACTACATACATACTACATACATACTACATGCATGCTACATACATACTACATATATACTACATACATATTACATACATACTGCATGCTACATACATACTACATACATACTACATACATACTACATGCATGCTACATATATACTACATGCTACATACATACCACATACATACTACATGCATGCTACATATATACTACATGCATGCTACATACATACTACATATATACTACATGCATGCTACATACATACTACATGCTACATGCATGCTACATACATACTACATACATGCTACATATATACTACATACATACTACATATATACTACATGCATGCTACATATATACTACATACATACTACATATATACTACATGCATGCTACATATATACTACATACATACTACATATATACTACATACATGCTACATATATACTACATGCATGCTACATACATACTACATATATACTACATGCATGCTACATACATACTACATGCTACATGCATGCTACATACATACTACATACATACTACATGCTACATACATACCACATATATACTACATACATACAATACATTCATACAATACATACATAGACATACAGTACATATAACATAGAGTAACATACTTACCAATACTTGTCACATTGTTCCCCGAAGCCATTGTCTTTCCGGAATAAATATTAACATAACAAACCACAAAAATACTCACCCACGATCCGAAGCAGTCCACGAGTGTGTCCCACGACGATCTTGGGTAGAGAACTGCAGCATCAGATGATGCTGCCGTTCTCTACGGGCTGCAGGAATCCAATGACGGAAGGTAGGTATCCTTCCGCACTGTATTCCTCCGCCACTTAAAAAAAAAAAGTCCCTAGTCTCACTTTATGCCATTGCTGTGTGGGAAATTCCCACACAGCAATGGCATAAAGTGAGACTAGGGACTTTTTTTTTTTTTAAGTGGCGGAGGAATACAGTGCGGAAGGATACCTACCTTCCGTCATTGGATTCCTGCAGCCCGTAGAGAACGGCAGCATCAGCTGATGCTGCAGTTCTCTACCCAAGATCGTCGTGGGACACACTCGTGGACTGCTTTGGATCGTGGGTGAGTATTTTTGTGGTTTGTTATGTTAATATTTATTCCGTAGACGACAATGGCTTCGGGGAACAATGTGACAAGTATTGGTAAGTATGTTACTCTATGTTATATGTACTGTATGTCTATGTATGTATTGTATGAATGTATTGTATGTATGTAGTATATATGTGGTATGTATGTAGCATGTAGTATGTATGTAGCATGCATGTAGCATGTAGTATGTATGTAGCATGCATGTAGTATATATGTAGTATGTATGTAGCATGCATGTAGTATATATGTAGCATGCATGTAGTATGTATGTGGTATGTATGTAGTATATATGTAGTATGTATGTAGTATATATGTAGCATGTATGTAGTATGTATGTAGCATGCATGTAGCATGTAGTATGTATGTAGCATGCATGTAGTATATATGTAGTATGTATGTAGCATGCATGTAGTATATATGTAGCATGCATGTAGTATATATGTAGTATGTATGTAGTATATATGTAGCATGTATGTAGTATGTATGTAGCATGCATGTAGCATGTAGTATGTATGTAGCATGTAGTATGTATGTAGCATGCATGTAGCATGTAGTATGTATGTAGCATGCATGTAGCATGTAGTATGTATGTAGCATGCATGTAGCATGTAGTATGTATGTAGCATGCATGTAGTATATATGTAGTATGTATGTAGCATGCATGTAGTATATATGTAGTATGTATCATGTAGTATGTATGTAGCATGCATGTAGTATATATGTAGCATGCATGTAGTATATATGTAGTATGTATGTTGCATGTAGTATGAATGTAGCATGTATGTAGTATGTAGTATGAATGTAGCATGTATGTAGTATGTAGTATGAATGTAGCATGTAATTTTTTTTTTTTTTTTTTTTTACATTTAACACATTAGCCGGATGATGGGACTACTACTGTCCCATCATTGGCTAATGTGTCAATCACTGTCATGGTAGCAGGCATCGCCAGATGGGACTTGTAGTCCCATCGGACGATGCCTGCACAGACCCCCGGAGCCTGCACAGACCACCGGCAGGCCGGCACAGCCCCCCGGCAGGCCGGCACAGCCCCCCGGCAGGCCGGCACAGCCCCCCGGAGCCTGCACAGACCACCGGCAGGCCGGCACAGACCACCGGAGCCTGCACAGACCCCCTGGCAGGCCGGCACAGCCCCCCGGCAGGCCGGCACAGCCCCCCGGCAGGCCGGCACAGCCCCCCGGAGCCTGCACAGACCACCGGCAGGCCGGCACAGACCACCGGAGCCTGCACAGACCCCCTGGCAGGCCGGCACAGCCCCCCGAAAGGCCCGTACAGACCCCAGAGAGGCTGTACAAGGGCAGGAAAGGGTTTTTCTTATTCCGATACCGGAAGTCCCATAGACTTGAATGGGACTTCCGGTATCGGAATCGGCGATACCGATACTTTTTTTAAAGATCGGCCGATACCATCCGATACGATACTTTGAAGTATCGGATGGTATCGCTCAACTCTAGTTGCCTTATATTTCCTTTCTCTGCTGCGGCAGAAAACTGGTGATCCTCTAGCAATCACTCCAGGCATCAGCCGGCTTGTCTCTGAAAAGGAAAGGTAACAGAACAGGACATAGACACCGATAAATGCAGAAGATTTCTTACGCTCCTTTCTGTTGGCCTAGGATAACAATCTCAGATTTCCAAGTTAATGTGTGCCCCTTGGTGGGGAACATACTCTTCCCCGGAACACTAATGGCCTCTCTCCAGTTGCTGTTATATGGAGCCCCACTTCTTCACTGGAGCAGTGTCCCAGGGGCTGCATCCTCATAGAATCATACAAGGTTAGAGTTGGAAGGGGCCTCCAGGGTCATCGTGTCCAACCCCCTGCTATATGCAGGATTCACTAAACCATCTCAGACAGATGTCTGTCCAGCCTCTGTTTGAAGACTTCCATTGAAGGAGAACTCCCCACCTCTTGTGGCTGTCTGTTTCATTCATTGGTCACCCTCACTGTCAAAAAGTTTTTTCCATTATCTAATCTGTATCTTCTCCCTTTCAGTTTCATTCCATTGCTTCTCGTGTTTCCATGTCCAAAAGAGAATAAGGATGAACCCTGCTTTGGTGGACCCAAAAGATATAGCCAGCATTATCTTCCTTTTAATGTCCAAGCAAGAGTGTTCTCTAAGGCCTCTTTCACACATCAGTTTTTTGCCGTCAGGCGCGATCCGGCTTTTTTTTGTAAAACCGGATCCGGCAAAATGCAATGCCGGATCCAGTTTTTCCCCATTGACTTGCATTAGCGCCGGATCGCGCCGGATGACATTGCGTTTCATCCGTTTTTTGCCGGATCCGGCTACTTGTCTCATTCCGGCGTCTGGAAAAAACGGCTACTGTAACGTTTTTTGTCTCCGGCGAAAAAGCCGGAAGCGCCGGATCCGGCGCTTCCAGCTTTTTGCTACAATGAAAGTCTATGGGCGCCGGAATGCGCCGGATCCAGAAAAAGACGGATCCAGCCACCGGATCCGTTTTTTTAAGTCTGCGCATGCTCAGATCCAATCGGCCAGCCCCCAGGAAACAGATATAACCTGCTAGACGGATCCAGCAAAAAAACGGATCCGTTTCTACAGTTCTCCAAAATTTATGCCGGATCCGTTTTTTCTAAAAATAGCCGGATCCTGCCTGACGGCAAAAAACTGATGTGTGAAAGTAGCCTAAGACTGTGAAGATCTAAAACCACCAATTACCCATTAGTGAACCTTGTTCTGTCATTACTATAAAAACAACACAACTTTATATGGGTCAGGTGGGGATGGTCACAGCTTTACTAAACATGAACGATACCAAACCATCCATAGCTTTTTACTTTCTGTGCCCAAATGTATCCTGCTTCTTGACAAGACACAGATAACATCTGATAAACGGCCAACTGGTGTCAAATAGAGGGCCTGGTAGACCTTCATTTTTTTCCAAACTAAGGACAACCCGTCAAGCCATGGCAACAAATTCAGAAACGATATATAAGGATCACAAATGTAAGCTTGCACCATCTACTGTCTTGTACCCAAAATAATGGAGGCCAGGCGGAGGTTCCTCTCACCAAGCTGACAGAAGGCAAGCACACTCATGTAGCACCACCTCATGTTGCCTCCTCCCATAGCCAGCCCTAAACCAGCCTGTAGACCACTAGCGAAGCCAGCCTCTCATGGATCCAATTCTCCCCTAGCAGCCACTGACTTTTTCTTTCTGCACTTTCGGAGCCTCCTATTTGGATTTGGACAATAAAGGTATGATTTTTATTTGGACAGTGTCCCCTACAAGGTGCACTACTTGTCATATTATTTAGCTGATAGACTCCATTATAACAGTGAAATTGAAGGTATTACTGAAAGGTTAAATACTTTGTCCTTGATGTAACATTTTCGTAGATTTGGTTTTCTGAATCTTAATTAACTTTAGTCATTTATAACTTGTAATGTCGATTTAGTAGTAACTTACCTGTAGACTGTCTTTCATCATGCATGGGTGAAGAATTTGAACAGGCAGAGAACACTTCCCGGAATATCTGTACTAGGTGGAAAAAAGACGGATCTACAATTACAAATAATGATTTGCACAAGCACAGAACTCTTGGACCATAGCTCAAAGTAATTAGAGAAGCCAAATTTCATTTGTTCAACCATCTCCTCTCAATTTCGGAAACTCTTACTGAATGCAGAAAAAAAAATGCTATTCTGCATTCTTGTCATTTCACAAAAAAATGTTAGTATTCCTTATGCAGATATCTGCTTTCTTCAATAAACCGCCTTCCATAAGACGGCATTTCAAAGCCGGCGAACACTACGTGCTGTGGCTTTTATACACTAGTGCCAGACATTATGCATATGACCCATTTCATCTTGACTAAGTGTTAGGTTATGTGCACACAAGAGTTTTTAAATCAGAAACTAAGTGGAAACTTTCCAAATCCTCCTCAAAAAAATTGAAACTGATCAAAAACTTGAAGTTTTTGCTTTGTTTCTGCTCCAAAAACGGTGCACATGCCTTTAGGCTACATTCTCACCGAGTTCTTCAAACAGTTTTTGGTGCAGAAACAAAACTGAAATTTTCCAAGGCTATGTACACACAACGACTTTTTCAGATGCATTCCACCTGGAGCGTGCCTTGATAAGAGCAGCAAAAGTTACTCCAAGAATGATGGTGAAGATGTAGGCAAAGTTAAGCCACCTCAGGAAAACAATGGGCATGACACTGAAGCGGCTTTGCCTGGGAAATCTCAGAAGCGCTGGTGCCTGAAAGGTGCCATCTGCACATAGCCCGAATCTTTCTTAAAACTCTTCAAAAATTTCTAGTTTCTGCTTAGTTTCTGCTCTGCAAAAGATTAGCTGTGCACAAAACCTAAGGTTATGATACCATGGAGTCTTTTTGCAGAGTTTCCAGGCCAAAAACTGAGCCACATCTGAGCATGTTTTTGAGTTTTGAGTTGTACAGCTTTTGTTTTAAGACTTCCACTGGAGGAGCACTCACCACTTCTCATGGCAGCCTGTTCCACTCATTGATCACTCTCACTGTCAAAAAGTTTTTTTCCAATCTGTGTCTCCTCCCATTCAGTTTCATTCCATTGCTTCTCGTGTTTCCATGTGCAAATGAGAATACGAATGATCCCTCTACACTGTGACATTTGTTCTGATATTTATAGACAGCTATAAAATTCTCTTCTTAGCCTTTTGTTGCAAGCTAAACATTCCTAGATCCTTTAACCGTTCCTCGTGGGACATATTTTGCAGTCTGCTTACCATCCTGGTAGCTCTTCTCTGAACTTGCTCCAGTTTGTTGATGTCTTTTTTAAAATGTGGTGCCCAGAACTGGACACAATATTCCAGATGAGGTCTGACCAAAGAGGATAGCTGGGGATAATTACTTCACTTGATCTAGACTGTATGTTTCTCTTAAATACATCCTAGAACTGTGCTTGCCATTTTTGCTGCTGCATCACACTGTTGACTCATTTACAGTCTGTGATCTGTTAGTGTACCCAAGTCTTTTTCATACGTGCTGTTGCTTAGTTCTATTTCTCCCATTCTGTAGATTTAAAATATTTGAAAATTTGGGTGATGTGCGCTGGTTTGGTGTCAATGCAATTTTATTTTCGATGTGTTTCGAATGTAGGAAATTTGGCGCTTTGAATAATTAAAGCTAAGCTCCAGCCCTTCTATAGACATGTTGAAAAATGAATTGACTCAGCACTTTGGATCTAAAAGTGATGTAGACTCAAAAGCTGGACATTCACTTTACAGCAGTTCCATACATGACGTCCCAGAGATGGACTGTAAATCCTCCACCGATTCCAGCCTTTGGTTACACAAGTTGCTAGGTGCGTTTGATTTTATGATAATTTCTGCGTGTCACATAAATTTACTCATAAAGCTAGCCTGACAACGATTTGTGCATTTCAATCTCTGTCCATGCTGAGTTTTTTTACTCTCCAATAAGCTCAATAAATAATAAAAAAAAAGACGAAAACATTGTGGTTCGTGAGGCGCGGATGGATAAATGTGCAACATTAAAAGGAATAAATTGCATCAGTTCAGCTCCAAATAACAGATTACAAACAGATGACATTCTCAGCAGGAAGACGGTTTGATGGCAGGTACGGCAGCCTCGCCAACTAATGGCTTTTCTTCTGTAAAATTAGGCCTTGTTATCTCGTTGTCAATTTTATTTTAATACACATCTGAAACCCTTGGAATACAAATCTTGCTCGTCCGCCAGTCAGTCCCTAGCGTGATCAGGATGGCAGGGGAACACTTATTTGGGTATGGCTCTGCATATAAAGGGCTGTGCCAGATTGTAAAGTCTCTCAGTTAGCGATGTAATTATGGATACTGAATGCAAAAATAATGAGCGCGGAAGAATGGACGAAAGCCATCTGAGTTCTAAGATGATGCCTCAGACCAAGGAGCCGGATTGATTTGGAAAACCATCTGACTCGCATAATGACAAGATTGCTCCTGTGTGGTCTGAGTTTAATGCTCAGTGTTACTGGTTTGGAAGACAATCCTGTTGCAATCAAGGCTCCCATTTGTAAGATTTTGCACACCGCCTCCAGCAGGGAGGTGGTTAATGGCGCGAATCCACCGCACCGTTTGGAAAAATGTTTCATTGCCACATAACTGGAGGTGATTTTTATTTCTCGCATGATTGGATGGAGCTGTATGTTTTGAACTTTCTACTTAGTTTATAACTGTGAAATAAAGAATGTCATACTCCCTCCGTCAATGTTATTCCGCATCTTGATCATTCATCGTAGGCGGCTTAGTTCTTCCACTGAGTTTGGTCAGAGGTAAATGCACAGATTTAACCACTTTAAGGCCGGTTTCACATATCCTGATATTTCTGGTACTGGAAAAAACAGTAATGGAGATATCAGTGTGTAATACTTGGAAAGCAGTGGTACTGTAAGAGTTTTTCCCAGGCATCGGGTGCTGAAGACCACTCTCATCATTCTCAATTGCTCGCGCTGTGATCAGTACCAACAGGGGAGAATGTTGAGAGTTACAGTCAACTGATATCAGCGAGAATAGGCATCGGCTAATAGGAGTATTCATCAGTCGCCATCTCTGGTATAAACAAAGAAATAAATAAAAAAAAAACACGTGGGTTCCCCTGTATTTTTGATAACCAGCCAAGCAAAACTGACAGCTATCAGCTTTTGCAAGACTGTGCGCAGCGTGAGCAGGGGAGAATGATGCAAGCAATCTTCAGCACTCGGCGCCGGGTAACAGCGCTAACTGTACCGCTGCTTTCCAGGTGCCGGTATGTGTCACACTAATCACACACAGATCTCATCCATGTGTGATCAGTGTGCTCATGTGTTGGACACATTGGGGCCTGTGCTGCTGTTAAAAAATGAACATGTCAGCGTATTTTGCCCGTGGACACAGGGTAAATGGAAACATACCCATTTCACATACTGGAAACAGTGACGTGTGAAAGAGGTCTAAGACTGGGCCAACTTTTTCTATCTATGACTAGGGATGAGCAAACCCAAATTTGAAAGTTCAGGATTCGTACCGGACAGTTAGTGTCCAGTGCTAAATGCCGAACACAGACTTGCAAAGTTCGGAGTTCCAGGGGAGAAGAGAGAGAAAAAAAATGTCTTGCTGCAAAGTTTGGGTCCCCATTGTTTTCAATGAAGTTCGGGTTCTGGTTGAAGTTTGGGTACAGTTCTGTAACCCAAACCGAACTTTGCAATAAAGTTGGGGTCGTGTACCAGAACCAGAAGTCCCATGGTCCGCCCATTCCTATCAACAACCATTTTGAGTGAGCATATGTCAGATTGTGAAAGTCTTTTATTTATGGAGGTTTTCAATGAGGTTTTGTCCATTTGGGGGTGTTTGTGGCCATATAGTTTTAAAGCTTCCCGACTTGCCGATTAAAGCAGCATAATCAGAGAATAAGGGTTCAGAATAGTGGCACAGCTGGTAATAAAACCTCCATTAATGGAGTACAGGCGGGAACACAACTTTTATAGAAAAAAATATTTAGTAAAAAAAACTGTTGAAAAGAAAAAAAAATGGAGACTAATGTATATAAAATTGTATTACTAAAACTTTTCTTTGCCTGCATTATTGCGTAAGTGGTGAAGGCGCTATAGCTTTTCCTTTCTCCACTGACGTTCGAATACTTGATGCCTTTGTCCCATGGGGCAGTAGAACGTACCACGTGTAAAAGCAGATGTGCTGTATATCAGGGTACTTCAGTGCTGGTTACCTTAGCAACCGGAATCAAGTTGAAAAGTTCTTTAGAGTTTTTCCAGCAAACACCATTTGGTTTCCTATATTGTGCTTAACTGTTTTCTATCCTTTTTTCTGACATCTTAGGATAGATAATAGATCGATAGATATGAGATAGATAGAAAATAGATAGAAAATAGAGATAATAGATAGATAGATAGACAGATAGATAGATAGATTGATTGATTGATATGAGATAGATAGATATATAGATAGATAGATAATAGATAGAAAATAGAGAGATAGATAGATACTGTAGATAGATAGATAATAGATATATAGATGATAGATAGATAACAGATAGATAGATGATAGATACTGTAGATAGATAGATGATAGATAGATAGATAGATAGATGATAGATAGATGATAGATAGATAGATAGATAGAGATAGATAGATAGATAGATAGATAGATAGATGATAGATAGGTAGATGATAGATAGATAGATAGATAGATAGATGATAGATAGATAATAGATAGATAGATAGATAGATGATAGATAGATAATAGATAGATAGAGAGATAGAGAGAGATATATGGATAGATAGATAGATAATAGATGATAGAGAGATAGATAATTGATAGATAGATGATAGATAGATTGGATAGATAGATAATAGATAGATGATTGATAGATGAGATAGATAATAGATATATGAATGATGGATGCCTGGTCATTTATTTGGTGACCACACCTCTGGATATATTGAAACTCAATTATTCAATAAAGAAAATAAATGACACGGAGTCGTCATCATACATAGAAAGGTGAAGGTTTCCTACAAATGATTTCGGTATTTCCTCCTCGTTTTAGCCGGAGCCTGTCCTCCAGATGCGCCCTCTCCCTATGAAGAAGTGGAATATATCATTAGGTGGCCTGAACACTAATGACATCCTGGATAAGATTAAGCCCCATCACTCATTATAATGTATTTTATCTGGTTCTTCTCCATCGTACATCACCCCAGTAATGGCATCGCTGTTATACATCACCGGGGTTACTGCACTAACAATGCCTGCCATTCGTAGCACAGTGCCGGACATGTCTGAGAGCTAGCATGATAAATAGATGGACACCGGGAACACTTTCTCCTAAGAAGTAGGACAAATGGAAGGGATACAGGAGCCTGGACTGACACCAGAATTAAAATGAGGGAATATATGAGGGGTATTTCATACAGCGAGCATGGCAGGAAAGATGATTTGTGAAATGACAATGAATCACTCCAAAATTTCATATAGGCTTATTTATTAGCTTAGCACTATCATGGCACACATCCACTGCAATAGAAAACAGGGGAGAACTTTGACCTGAATTAAAGAGAATCTGTCAGCAGGATCCACCCTGCTAAGCCGCCTGTATGGACATGTAGGTCATAGGAAGCTGAATAAAATGATACCTTGATATCTGTAATACATGCAATTCCATAGAAATCCACATTTTTCAAGAAATCTTAATGACAGAGATTCCCAAGAATCTGCCTCCAGAGCTTTTTTTCAATAAATTGGGCTTTACCAGTTTGAAATATCGGATCGGATTGGATCGGACCGATACCCCAAAAATATCGGATATCACTGATTGCGATACCAGAGACCCATGCAAGTCAATGGGGCACAAATATCAGAATGAAAATAAACCCTTTCTTTCCTTGCACATCCAGTTCGGGAGAGGGGAAGAGTGCGGGTGGTGCGTGGGCGGAGACTGTGTGTGCGGGTGGAGTCTGTACGGGCTTCTCGGGGGTCTGTGCGGGCCTGCCAGGGGTCTGTGCGGGCCTTCCGGGGGTCTGTGCGGGCCTGCCGGGGGTCTGTGCGGGCTGCTGAGGGTCAGAGCGGGCCTGCCGGGGGTTGTGTGTGTGTGCAGGCATCATCTGATGGGACTACAAATCCCATCGGGCTATGCCTGCTACAATGTCAGTGATTGACACATTAGTCAATGATGGGACAGTAGTAGTCCCATCATCCGGCTAATGTGTTGAATGTAAAAAAAAAACCATACATACTACATGCATACTACATATATACAACATTCATACAACATACATACATACTACATACATACTACATATATACTACATATATACAACATTCATACAACATACATACATACTACATACATACTACATGTATACTACATTCATACAGCATACATACATACTACATACATACTACATAATACATACATACTACATACATACTACATTCATACAACATACATACATACTGCATACTACATACATACTGTACTACATTCATACATACATACTACATACTACATACATACTACATATATACTACATTCAAACATACATACTACATACTACATACATACTACATATATACTACATTCATACAACATATATACATACTACATACAACATACATACATACTACATACATACTACATATATACTACATTCATACAACATACATACATACCTACTATATTTATACTACATATAAACTACATTCATACAACATACATACATACTTCATATACACTACATTCATAAAACATACATACATACTACATATATACTTCATTCATACAACATACATACATAGTGCATACTACATACATACAACATACATAAAACATGCTACAGACATACAATATACATACTACATACATATAACAAACATAAAACATGCTACAGACATACAACATACATACAACATACATACTACATACTACATACAATACATTCATACATTCATACAATACATTCATATAGACATACAGTATATATAACATAGAGTACATACTCACATCACTTGTCACTTTGATCCCCGAAGCCAGTGTCATCTGTAAAAAATATTAAAATAACAAACAACTAATATACTCCCTGAGCCGCAGAAATCCACGAATGTCCCACGACGATCTCCTGTGGAGAACAGCAACATCAGCTGATGCGACCGCTCTCTAGGGGCACCAGGAATACAATGACAGGAGGTAGGTATCCTTCCACACTGTATTCCTCCGCCACTGTAAAAAAAATAGTCCTAGTCTCACTTTTGGCTTTGCTGTGTGAGAAAGTTCCCATGCAGCTTTTGCAATGAAGTGAGACCAGTGAACTATAGTAACCTCTCAGTGATGCACTGCAGGAGATCGTCGTGGGACACTCATGGATTTCTGCGGATCAGGGAGTATATTGGTTGTTTGTTATTTTAATATTTTTTACAGTGAGATGACACTGGCTTCGGGGATCAAAGTGACAAGTGATGGTGAGTATGTATTCTATGTTATATGTACTGTATGTCTATATGTATGTATTGTATGAATGTATTGTATGTAGTATGTATGTAGTATGTATGTTGTATGTATGTTGTATGTCTGTAGCATGTTGTATGTATGTTGTATGTATGTAGTAAGTATGTAGTATGTATGTTGTATGAATATAGTATATACAGTTGTGGCCAAAAGTATTGACACCCCTGCAATTTTGTCAGAAAATATTCAGTTTCTTCCTGAAAATGATTGCAATCACAAATTCTTTGGTATTATTATCTTCATTTAATTTGTCTTAAATGAAAAAACACAAAAGAGAATGAAGCAAAAAGCAAAACATTGATAATTTCACACAAAACTCCAAAAATGGGCCAGACAATAGTATTGGCACCTTCAGCCTAATACGGTTGCACAACATTTAGCCAAAATAACTGCGACCAACCGCTTCCGGTAACCATCAATGAGTTTCTTAAAATGCTCTGCTGGAATTTTAGACCATTCTTCTTTGGCAAACTGCTCCAGGTCCCTGATATTCGAAGGGTGCCTTCTCCAAACTGCCATTTTTAGATCTCCCCACAGGTGTTCTATGGGATTCACGTCTGGACTCATTTTTGGCCACCTTAGAAGTCTCCAGTGCTTTCTCTCAAACCATTTTCTATTGCTTTTTGAAGTGTGTTTTGGGTCATTGTCCTGCTGGAAGACCCATGACCTCTGAGGGAGACCCAGCTTTCTCACACTGGGCCCTACATTACGCTGCAAAATTTGTTGGTAGTCTTCAGACTTCATAATGCCATGCACACAGTCAAGCAGTCCAGTGCCAGAGGCAGCAAAGCAACCTCAAAACATCAGGGAACCTCCGCCATGTTTGACTGTAGGGACCGTGTTTTTTTCTTTAAATGCCTCTTTTTTTCTCCTGTAAACTCTATGTTGATGCCTTTGCCCAAAAAGCTCTACTTTTGTCTCATATGACCAGAGAACATTCTTCCAAAACGTTTTAGGCTTTTTCAGGTAAGTTTTGGCAAACTCCAGCCTGGCTTTTTTATGCCTCGGGGTAAGAAGTGGGGTCTTCCTGGGTCTCCTACAATACAGTCCCTTTTCATTCAGACGCCAACGGATAGTACGGGTTGACACTGTTGTACCCTCGGACTGCAGGGCAGCTTGAACTTGTTTGGATGTTAGTCGAGGTTCTTTATCCAACATCCGCACAATCTTGCGTTGAAATCTCTTGTCAATTTTTCTTTTCCGTCCACATCTAGGGAGGTTAGCCACAGTGCCATGGGCTTTAAACTTCTTGATGACACTGCGCATGGTAGACACAGGAACATTCAGGTCTTTGGAGATGGACTTGTGGCCTTGAGATTGCTCATGCTTCCTCACAATTTGGTTTCTCAAGTCCTCAGACAGTTCTTTGGTCTTTCTTTTCTCCATGCTCAATGTGGTACACACAAGGACACAGGACAGAGGTTGAGTCAACTTTAATCCATGTCAACTGGCTGCAAGTGTGATTTAGTTATTGCCAACACCTGTTAGGTGCCACAGGTAAGTTACAGGTGCTGTTAATTACACAAATTAGAGAAGCATCACGTGATTTTTTTCGAACAGTGCCAATACTTTTGTCCACCCTCTTTTTTATGTTTGGTGTGGAATTATATCCAATTTGGCTTTAGGACAATTCTTTTTGTGTTTTTTCATTTAAGACAAATTAAATGAAGATAATAATACCAAAGAATTTGTGTTTGCAATCATTTTCAGGAAGAAACTGAGTAATATCTGACAGAATTGCAGGGGTGTCAATACTTTTGGCCACAACTGTATGTAGTATGTAGTAGGTATGTATGTTGTATGAATGTAGTATATATGTAGTATGTATGTAGTATGTAGTATGTATGTATGTATTGTGGTGTAGTGACCACTATGCCAGCTAGGGGGCGCTGTGTGGGTGTCCCAGGATGGGTGTACAGGCACATTCAGTGTGGTAACAGGAGCAGGGTCCTAAATGACCATTATGGGTCTCAAGGTGGGTGGCCTTGGGATGCAGTCTCCAGGGTGTTTTGATCAGCAGAGGTACTGCTGATCTTTCTGTTACACTGTGTCAGGGAAGCCTGTGTGTGTCTATGTGCAATACAACCTTTAGTGATGTCAACCATGTGATCACCTGTGGGTGTGGTTACAGGGCTATCTAATTGAGGTGTTTAGCACATGAGAGAGTGTGAGGGAGTCTGTCAGTGTGGAGAGACTTCCCTGTGTCCAGGTGGGACACTACAGAAAGTGTATATGGGGAGGACTACAGCTCCCAGCATGTGCTGAGACTCTCGGTCCGAGTCTCCAACCACGGATGTTTTGTATTCCTTTGCCTGAGCTGAAGGCTACTTTTCAGTGTTACTCTGCCTTGTGGGTTTATGAAGTGAATAAACCACATGAACTTTGGGAAGAACCTGTCTCATGATTGTCCCCTGCTGCACCTAAGCGAGTCACATCCCTACAATTGGTGGAGAATGCGGACAATAATACAGGGTACTCACCCTTAATAGTTGTGTAAAGCCACAACTACTGTATCCGCTTAGTCACATGCAATAAAGCTGCAGCAGGATGGCGTAGACAGACAGCGTCTGCTACCAATGCTCCCAGGGCAGATCCCAAAAAGAAAACACCAGGTCCCTGTGCTGCGAGACCTTCGTGACCCCACTGAACCACAGCAAGCACCTTCAGGTTTTGTAGAGAAAAAAAACACATGCACAGTCTCTCACGTGTTCTGTTCGTGTGCCACTCAGGACGTACCGTCTCCACCTGAGAACGTCCAACACACAGGGCACACCGGGTGCTATTCAGGGAGCTGACCCTCCTCCCAGGGTCTCCCAACACACCGGCCTCACCAGGTCCAGGAGCTCAGCGGGTGCTCTTCAGGACATCCGTCTCCGCCTGAGACTGCCCAACACACGCCTCACCAGGTCCAAGGTCAGATCACGTGTTCCAGGGATCCGATTCCTCTCCCAGAACCTCCCAACACTGACCCTCCAGGACCTTGCTCACTGACCCCTCCAGGAACACAGTCTCTCACTGACCCTGGTCAGTGCAACACAGACTCCTGTCTGTTACCTGTGTCGGCCACACAGGTTCTCGGATGCCTCTTCTCCTCAGAGGTATCCCACAAATATTAATAGTCACTTTCTCTGACCTCGGTCAGTATTACTCACGGTTGTCAGACCATCTGCTCTCCTGGCTCAGAATCGCCAGCACTGCCACACGTGCTTCTGGGAGTCGCTGCCCGCAGTCTGTCACCTGTAGGGATGTGACTCGCTCAAGTGCAGCGGGAGACAATTATGAGACAGGTTCTTCCCAAAGTTAATGTGGTTTATTCACTTCATAAACCCACAAGGCAGAGTAACACTGAAAAGTAACCTTCAGCTCAGGCAAAGGAACACAAAACATCCGTGGTTGGAGACTCGGACCGAGAGTCTCAGCACATGCTGGGAGCTGTAGTCCTCCCCATATACACTTTCTGTAGTGTCCCACCTGGACACATGGAAGTCTGTCCACACTCTGACAGACTCCCTCACACTCTCTCATGTGCCAAACACCTCAATTAGATAACCCTGTAACCACACCCACAAGTGATCACATGGCTATGACCTCACTAAAGGTTGTATTGCACATAGACACACACAGGCTTCCCTGACACAGTGTAACAGAAAGATCAGCAGTACCTCTGCTGATCAATACACCCTGGAGACTGCATCCCAAGGCCACCCACCTTGAGACCCATAATGGTCATTTAGGACCCTGCTCCTGTTACCACACTGAATGTGCCTGTACACCCGTCCTGGGACACCCACACAGCGCCCCCTAGCTGACATAGTGGTCACTACACCACAGTATGTTATATGAATGTAGTATATATGAAGTATGTATGTAGTATGTATGTAGTATGTATGTATGTTGTATGAATGTTGTATATATGTAGTATGTATGCAGTATCTATGTAGTATGTAGTATGTATGTATGTTGTATGAATGTAGTATATATGTAGTATGTATGTAGTATGTAGTATGTATGTATGTTATATGAATGTAGTATATATGAAGTATGTATGTAGTATGTATGTATGTTGTATGAATGTAGTATGTATGTTGTATGAATGTTGTATATATGTAGCATGTATGTAGTATGTATGTAGTATGTAGTATGTATGTATGTTGTATGAATGTAGTATATATGTAGCATGTATGTAGCATGTATGTTGTATGAATGTAGTATATATGTAGTATGTATGTATGTATTGTGAGGTGCCAAGGGGAGAGGTACTAGAAAACAGGTATATTTCTCCCCGTTTCATTTCATATGTCTCCCTGTACTGATGATGAAGCCAGTTTATTTCACTGTAATCCAGTCCTGGTTTCCTTAGTGATCAGCATGGAAAGGACTGGTAGTTCCCCCTCCACTAATTCAATTCAGGTTTTGGTTTCCTGACTGGTCCAGCTGATATAATCAGGAGGAGCTGGGATCTCTCAGTCTATCTCGTCTGCTGAGCTGGGAGCTGTTAAATATTAATAATCCGTTAATTTCTTATAAGACCCAGTTCTGTACATTGCTTTAGCTTACACGACATAGGCTATTTTTAAGCTTGGCTCATGGTAGAAAGACAGCTCCATATATGTAGAGACCACGTGCTTTAGGAGACGTATATAATTCATGGCTAACTGTAGAGGTCGCTCTCTTCTTCCCTCACCATCATGAGAGACAGACGCAAGATGACATAACTCAACAGCTGGTATGTTACTTTAGTACGAAGAAGTCGAACAGAGAGACAGACGCCATTTGCCATGTGGGTTCCCGGAGAGTAAGAAGAATACATGCTGCTAGAACAATGGACAATTTCTCTTTCACCTATTTTTATTCACCTGTTTTTCTGTAATAACCTTTCTTTGATGGAAGAAACCAAATAAACCACTATATTTTTATCTGGTAACTAGTCCTGAGTATTTTACAGGATATGCATTATTTTACATTGGAGAGCCAGCCAGATCTGAATTTTTGTACTTTTTTGCGGATTTCCCTCAACTTGCACACACGGGGGATTGGACTTTGCTAACGTCAAATCATATGTGCAAGTTATCGCGAATTCCACTACTTACAAGAATCACATAGAACCTAGAAGTAAGAAGTACCAGATAGATTGAGAAGTACTACAAGTGCCAAAAGTACCAGACGTAAGCCAGACGTGTGAAGACAGGAACCCAGCGTTGTCCATCAAAGGAGCTGAGACATTTCAAGGTAAGATAAAATGGATGTCATTAATTGTCTTGCTAAGCAGAGTAAATTGAAATTTAAGTCTGTAGACAATTCTGATAAAGAAGTTTTATGGTTAAGTTTATATGCCGAGTGTGAACTCGAGAATCAGAGGTTAGATTCTAAGTTTTTCAATAGAGAAAGAGAGAGATTAAAAAATATTCTACAGATGGTAGATATATTTCATAGATCTGTGTCAGAGAAATCTAAAAATGATTGTGTAGAGGATAGTGATATTCCCGAGATTCACTGTAATGTGGAGAAACAGTTACAAGTAGCAGTCATTGAAGGTGACCTTGCAGACGTGGAACAAGATGGAGACGTAGGAGGAGACTTCAGAACTGACGTAGAGGACGTACAAGGGAAAGACGTACCACTAAAAATAGAAGACTCACAGGCCCAAATCCGAAATAGCGTGAGGAAGAATTTGATAAAGATATGCCAAATAATTCCTGCTTATGACAACAAAATAGATGTTTATAGAAACTCTGAGATCTTTGAAAGTTGTACTGATAACTTTGATTTATCTAACGAGGAGAAGAATCAGTTGTTCAAAATGTGGATCCCTGTAAATTTTGCAAGGAGATTGTCTTTAAAGTTATCTGGTGAAACACATGAGAATTTAACTGATAAAGACAGACTAAAAATTCTCATTTTTTGTTCATCAAATGAAAATCATCCAGATATTGATATTCTTCAAAAATTAAGGATTGGTCGGAAGGAATGTATTTTTACGTTCATGTCCATATATGAACGTTTGTATAGAATGCTGAGTGAGAATGTCAAAACACAGTCCCTCATAAGGAGTTTTGTAAGCAAATTTTGGTTTCTAAATCCTGCATCTCGTGTTATTGCGTCACAAAAAGATTCTTTGTTTGAATGTGCGCAATCCCTCGATTTTGCCAGAAAACACGAGAATCGTGAAAGGAAAATAAATCGTGCTAATTTTGGAAAGACAGGCAGAGTAAAATCTTATCAGAAGCCTGTATTAGCAAAACCTTCTAAAATGAGTTTTCCCCAAAATCAAATCTACGAAGAAAGAAAAAGAAAATCACATGTTTGTTATAAACCATATGGAATGATGCAAAAGAACACCGAAAAGACACAAATGGAATTAAGAAAAATGATGAGTTCTGATTTTCTTTCTGTAACAAAGATGGCCGAATTTAACAGACAGAAACAGGTGGTGAGTGACATCATGGCCTGTAAACTGAATACTCTGCTCCAAGAATCTATTAGCTTTAAAATGGCAAGAACCTTTCAGGATATTTTTTGCAGAGAAATAAGTATGGGTTTAGGAATTGGCTAGAAAAAGTAATTATATATATATATTGTGTAACAGTGTTATACAATTAGTGAGTTATATGTAATTATTTTATAGAGTATAATCCTGTAGTTTTATGGTTTGTGGATATATACATAGTCATACAGTATATATATAGAGTGTTTGTAGAAGTAGAAATAGTAGAACTGTATTTTTTAATGAAAATTAAAATCTACATCAGTAATAATATTTAGAATATGAATATGATATTAACCTTATTTTTTATGTTTCCTTAGAATTTTCATTTCAAAGCAGGACTTAATCGAGAAAAATTCTCTTCCAAGGATTTATGCCTTTATTTACACAGGATGTTGCAATAATTGCATGATTTTATATATCTAACCCTTAAAAGGAAATAACCAATTTCTTTTTAAAATGTTCTGGGTGTGTGTTTTTTTACTGCATGGTTTGAATGACTACCACAACAGGTGAAAATTTCAACCTTGTTCTAATAATAAGTATACCATACCAGTATACTATGTCCCTGTTCCTTAGGAAAAGAATTTTAAAGGGGGTCTTTTGCAAAGCAATGGAATTTTTTCCAGGCCTAAATGTCAAGTATAGCTATACATATATATTTATGTCATGTGTATTTGGGGAATATTCAAAGAAATATTAAGAGACTAAATTGAAATAGTTTACAATGCATTGATAATTAGGATAATTTGGGTTAAAATACGTGTATTAAACTTAATATGTGACACAGTCTGAGTGATAGTGACTGAGTGTATGAGCAGCTGCTGAGCGAGTAATGTGATACGTTTGTGAGACCTCAGGATCCTGAATGCATGAGAGAAAGAAAAAAAAAAAAAAAAAACCCAAAGCTTTTATCTTTAGGAGAAATATGCAGATCAGATAAATTATTAGAATATTAAGATACATAATGAAATATTATCTACACAACATATATTTCTGTATTTCTATAGTAATTATTTCTTGATTTAGTTAATTGTGGATAAGTGCAATCGCACAACAAAATAGAAAATAGTTTAGGAAGAAAATCTATTCTTTCCTTATCAGCTTTAGCTCTTTTAAACAGGCACCAGCACAGAGCCTGGTATTCACCAGCTGCATCTGGGAATAGTGGACCTTCCTTCTCTGTCCAAGTGTGTTAATCTTAAGTTACATTTAAATTAATTTTTCCAAAGGATAATTTTATGATATTCAAATTAATTTTGATGGTTACACATCTTCAGACAAATAATGGTATAAGCAGGTATAAATTCACATAATTTATACATTAATTATCTTTAATTTTGGTTTTGATAAATGAATTATTTCATGAAACAATATTTTTTGGTATTAAGGGAGAAATATGTTTTTTATCCTGACTACATAATCACATTTGATTAATACTTCTTCACACATTTTAATAGGAAAAAATATTAATAAGGTACAATGGTATAAGTATTGGGTATAATAACAAGTATTATAAAGAGTCATTTCTTTACACTAAGAGGAATTATATGCAAAGTTGCATGATTTGAATATTTTGATAACACAAGTGTATGACAATTATGAAATAATCCAGATCATGGAAATATTAAGGGTGTATGTTACTGAAGACATAACTACTCTGCATCAACATAAAGGCCTTATTCTTATTCTTATTTTTTATTCTTATTTTTCATTATTTTTAATTCTTTCACCAATATTTAGTAAAGTAATATCTACTGAGAATATTGCTTCATTAAATATAGCAATTATATGGTTCTATTACTAAGGAAAATGTTTCACTTCTGAGTTATATGCAACAATTCTTTTATTCATTCATTCGCTCACTCATATATTCTTATTTTGGTTCATGGCTATACATTCCTACATATTATTAGTATAATAAATATATTCCTTATTAATAAAGATGAAAACACTGGTTACATAAAACACAGTGACACCTATGGGTTGAAAAAGGTAATTACACCTATGACATAAAAATGTTCTATCACATGAAAAAAAAAATGGATAATAATGTATTATCACTTATTATTGGTTTATTATTTCAAATATTAAAATCCATATACAGTACAAATTCTGATAATAATTATATGGATATTACTGATTGCTATGGTACGCTGTGATATTATGGGATAGGGAAATTACCAGATTTGGTATAGAATAGGGAATGAAGACTTCAAGCAAGATACTGAAATTATGTTAATAAAGACTTTTCACATTTCTAAACTTCATTGATTTTTATCAGTTGCAAGAAGAAGAATGCCGCGATCCAGAAGTCCCAGAAGGTAACAAAGCTATGATTACTGAGTAATAGACTGTGTTAATTACAAGTGCAGTATCCACCACTGACAGTCACAAGTGCAGTATCCACCACCGACAGTCACAAGTGCAGTATCCACCACCGACAGTCACAATTAAAGTGTCTAACCTGACAACCAGAGGACGATGATCCTATGATGCTGAGATGAACGGTGTTATCACGTTCTTATCAAGTTCCAGAGGTTTTCAATCACCTGAAAAGCTTCGATGAAAGCTGGTGAACAATGAAGGTAATTATCAGGAAGCTACAACCCTGACATATGTCCTGTGCAAGGACTGGTTATGGTGCTATGTTTAGCAAGGAAGAGTCATTTTAACCCTTGCTTTGCTGACCAAAGACGTCACACCTGTTCAAAGACCAGTACCGATGGAGGATTCCAGAATATCCAAGGCGAGCCAATGTAAGCCCAGGTTTTTAAAGATAACACTGCACAGATATTAAAGCTGCATAGACTTTGTTTTCGTATTAACATTTGAAATTATGGACTTTGATTTGATACACAACACATCTATATGCTATAAGAAAACTGTATTTTTAAAAGAACCAAGAAGAAGACAGAAGACATCAAAATGAAGACCAGATGACATCAGATGATGATGACTGGACCTGAGATGTTTCAATTTAGACTTAGGGAAGTATAATTATACATATTTTATATGAATATTGTTCATGGCTTACCATAACATGAATTCACATCAATTATGTTATTGAGTACTTATAACGGTAATCTTATATTATTATTATTATTATTATTATTATTATTGATATTAAATTATTTTGTCAAAGAAGAAGAAAAGAAGAAAGAAGATCTTGTTATATTTGAGGGTTCCAATTAATGTCTGTCTCCCTCAAAAGGGGGAATTGTTAAATATTAATAATCCGTTAATTTCTTATAAGACCCAGTTCTGTACATTGCTTTAGCTTACACGACATAGGCTATTTTTAAGCTTGGCTCATGGTAGAAAGACAGCTCCATATATGTAGAGACCACGTGCTTTAGGAGACGTATATAATTCATGGCTAACTGTAGAGGTCGCTCTCTTCTTCCCTCACCATCATGAGAGACAGACGCAAGATGACATAACTCAACAGCTGGTATGTTACTTTAGTACGAAGAAGTCGAACAGAGAGACAGACGCCATTTGCCATGTGGGTTCCCGGAGAGTAAGAAGAATACATGCTGCTAGAACAATGGACAATTTCTCTTTCACCTATTTTTATTCACCTGTTTTTCTGTAATAACCTTTCTTTGATGGAAGAAACCAAATAAACCACTATATTTTTATCTGGTAACTAGTCCTGAGTATTTTACAGGATATGCATTATTTTACAGGAGCTGACACAGTAAGATTACATGGACTTGTTTGCTGTTATATAGGTTTATTTTGTAGTTAGCCTGCTATTGTTAGTTAGTGGCCAGACGGCCTTAGATGTTTTATTTCATGTTTGGCATGTGTAACATTGAGTAACAAGTGTGCACAATAAATATGCCGTGTCCATATTCATGTGGAACTTGCTAGTCTGCTGAAGTGACTTCATAGCCACACGCTTGTGCCAAAGCAAAGATCCCAGCTGAGCTATCTATTCCCCACAAATGGTGTTTCGAATGCGGGCACTTGTGGCTGCTGGACTGTGACTGCAGAGGAAACGCTGTGTATGTCCTGGCTGAAAGCTTCTGCGCTTTTGAAGAGCCAAGAGTCCAGTAATATGGAGGAACTAGTGAAGCAGTTATTGCAAGCAAATGTGCAACAACAGCAGACTAATACTTGCTTCCAGAAGGCTCTGGAGCAGAAGCACCAGATGCAGCAAGAGCAGTTGGAGGCAATAAAACAGACCTTGGTTCGGCAACCCCGAGATGAGGGAGACCGTGCACAAAGCGCTGCTAGTGTGCAGAAAGCCGTACAGAAGACTTTGCTTAAAATGACCGCAGACGATGATGTGGAAGCATACCTCACCGTGTTTGAACGTATTGCAGAACGTGAGCACTTACCGCTGGACAGATGGGCTGAGGTAGTTGCTCCATTTCTGAGCGGAGATCCACAAAAGGCCTATTACGAGCTGAGTGGAGCGGATGCTATGGACTATATCAAACTCAAAGGCGAAATCCTGGCAAGGCTGGGAGTAAACACGTATGTACGCGCACAGAGGGTGCATTTATGGAATTTTGTGGAGCATCAGCCAGCCCGCTCACAAATGCATGATCTCATCCATCTAGTAAAAAAATGGCTGCAACCAGAGGCTTTGACGTCCGCACAGATGGTGGAGCGTGTTGTTCTAGACAAGTACCTGCGGTCCTTACCCGCTAAGATCCAGAGGTGGGTTGGACAGGGTGACCCAACTACCGCTGACCAGTTGGTAAATATGGTCGAACGCTACAATGCTTCTGAAAGCCTACTCCAAGGGACGTTAGCACCCCACTGGCTCCCCAAGAAATCGCTGGAGAGTCCTGCGAAACCTACTTCATCTTCAAAAGAAGAGAGCGTCACCATGAAGGGTAGCAGACCTACAAAGGACTATGGAGGTGGTACAGGCTCACATCAAGCCAGCAGACCTCGTCTGGGATCTCCATCGAGGAGACAAGGGCCTATACAATGTTGGCGATGTCGCGGGCTTGGCCATGTAGCAGCTAACTGCCCAATGACTACAGAGCCAATGGACTGTAACGCTATGAGGCGTCTTTCGTTATATGTGCAGTCAGTCTGTGTGGCGGAGACCCTCACGGGAAATGAACAACAAGTGTGTCACGTCGAGGTTGACGGTTATAGTGTGAATGCCGTCTTGGATTCCGGCAGTCAAGTAACTTTGGTACATGCCAGTTTGGTGGACTCTAGCGCCCTAACGAACTTAACCATGGGCATTAGTTGCATCCATGGGGATACTAAGAACTACCCCACTGCCTGGGTTACTCTTGCCACGCCAGTAGGGACCAAAAGACATCAGGCGGCAGTCATAAAGTCTATGGGACACAGTGTAATCCTGGGGAGAGACTTTCCCTTATTTTGGGACTTGTGGAACTTCAAAAGTGGCATGAACCCTCTAGTTGAAGACGGTGCTCCGGAGCTAGCCCCTGAACCATTGCAGCAAGACGACGGAGAACTCATCTCAGAGGAAGTACTAGAATCTGTCGACTCTCCTCTGGCTGTGTATGCAGGCGAGGCAGACCGGCTAGAGGATGTTTTAGAAATGCCTGACCTTGAGGTGGCCCGTGGTAAGTTCGGGACCGCTCAGCACCAGGATCCTACTCTAGCAAGGGCGTGGGAAAACATAAAGGTCTCTGAGGGAAGTCCATTGTACCCAGGGGCTCAAAACGAGTTCCCACACGTGGCGGTGCAGCAGGATATGTTGTATCACATAGACAAGGTGCGAGGGGTGGTGGTAGAACAACTAGTGGTACCTAAGTCCTTTCGCCAGGTAGTTTTGGAATTGGCACATAAACATCCCTTGGGAGGACACCTGGCAGTAGAAAAGACAAAACACCGTATTCTGCAATGTTTCTTTTGGCTGGGTCTAGTGGGAGACGTGAACCAGTACTGTCGGTCATGTCCTACGTGTCAATTGACCGCACCTATGTCACATTTTAGAAGCCCCTTAGTGCCCTTACCAATAATAGAGGTGCCCTTCGAGAGGATAGCAATGGATATAGTCAGTCCATTAGTTAAATCTGCCAGGGGTCATCAGTACATTTTGGTAGTATTGGATTACGCCACGCGTTATCCTGAAGCAGTGCCCTTGCGGAATGCCAATGCGAAATCAATTTCAAAGGAGCTGGTTAATATGTTTTCCCGCACCGGCATTCCAAAAGAGATACTTACGGATCAAGGGACCCCCTTTATGTCTCGTATACTTAAGGATTTATGTAAACTACTAAAAATCTCCCATTTGCGTACCTCAGTATATCACCCTCAGACTGATGGTTTAGTGGAGCGCTTTAACAAAACCCTAAAGGTAATGTTGAAAAGGGTGGTGGATAAGGACGGGAGAGATTGGGATGCCCTACTACCATACCTCCTGTTCGCTATATGTGAGGTACCCCAATCCTCCACAGGCTTTTCACCTTTTGAGTTGGTTTATGGGCGGTATCCTAGAGGCCTGTTAGATATTGCCAAGGAGACTTGGGAACAAGAGGTGACTCCTTGTCGCAGTGTAATTGAACACATAACACTTATGCAGGACCGAATTGCAGCAGTTATGCCAATAGTTAAAGAGTGTTTAGAGCGCGCATAACATGCCCAAAGCACGGTATAGAACCGAGCGGCAAAAACACGAGTCTTTCAACCCGGAGACAGGGTGTTGGTATTGGTGCCTACCGTAGAGAATAAATTTCTTGCGAAATGGCAGGGACCATACGAAGTGCTGGAACGAATAGGTGAAGTAAATTATAAGATACACCAACCAGACAAGAGAAAGCCCGAACAAATATACCACATAAACTTGCTTAAGGCCTGGCGGGACAGGGAGAGTCTGGTGGCAGGAGCTGCCCTTGAGGATGGGCCTCAAGGGGCACCACCTTCTAAGGTAAAGGACCCCCAGGTAGCTCCGCCAGAAGTGGGTATTGCAGAAACGCTATCCGAAAGCCAAAAACGAGAGACCAGGCAGTTCATACAGAGGAACGCAGATATTTTCTCGGAACTTCCTGGCCGGACTCACCTAATTAAACATGACATTATTACTGATCCACAGGCGCGGGTACGGCTAAAACCATATTGAATTCCCGAGGCTCGGAGACAAGCCATTGCCCAGGAAGTGAAGAAGATGTTAGAGCTCGGGGTCATTGAGGAGTCCCGGAGTGATTGGGCTAGCCATATCGTACTGGTGCCCAAACCCGATGGGACTATCCGATTTTGTAACGATTTTCGGAAAGTAAACGAAGTATCGAAATTTGATGCCTACCCGATGCCAAGAGTCGATGAACTGATAGTGAGACTGGGTTCGGCTAGGTACATATCCACTATTGACTTAGCAAAAGGTTATTGGCAGATTCCCCTCACGGAATCAGCCAAAGAGAAAACTGCCTTTGTTACGCCCCAGGGATTATTCCAGTACCGAGATATGCCATTTGGGTTGCATGGTGCCGCAGCCACCTTCCAACGTCTAATGGATATTGTCCTAAAACCCCATGGCCAGTATGCATCCGCGTACTTGGACGACATTATTATCTTTAGCGATGACTGGGACACGCATTTGTCAAAAGTACAAGCCATCTTAGACTCCCTAAAAACAGCTGGGTTGACTGCCAATCCCAAGAAATGTACGTTGGGATTGGAAGAGGCTCGCTATCTGGGATATAGCATAGGGAGAGGCGTCGTGAAGCCTCAAGCCAATAAAGTGGATGCTATTCAAAATTGGCCACGACCGGTTACCAAAAAACAGGTTGGAGCTTTTTTAGGGATCGTTGGTTATTATAGGCGGTTCATCAAACATTTTGCGACCATCGCAGCTCCTCTCACAGATCTTACTAAGGGGTCGAAATCTGTCACAATAAAGTGGAATGCAGTAGCAGAGGAGGCCTTTCAGCGATTGAAAACAGTCCTCTGTGGCCAACCAGTGTTGGCTGCACCAGACTTTAAACAGGAGTTTATTGTCCAAATGGACGCCTCTGGGGTGGGCCTCGGCGCGGTTTTGTCTCAAGAAGTAAATGGCGAGGAACACCCAGTGGCCTATCTAAGCAGAAAGCTTACGAGAGCAGAAAAGAACTACAGTGTAGTTGAGCGGGAAGCCCTGGCTGTGAAATGGGCCCTGTGCACCTTGCGCTATTATTTACTAGGTCGCCAGTTTAGGCTAGTGACGGACCATTCGCCCCTAACGTGGATGTCCCGGGCAAAAGAAGGCAATGCGCGGGTGACACGCTGGTTCTTAGCATTACAAGGGTTTAAATTTTCCGTTGAGCACAGGGCGGGCACAGCGCACAGAAATGCAGATGCGTTGTCTAGAACGCACTGCTTGGTGACTCGTCGTGTCCGACTCCACGGGCTCGAACAGAGGAGGGGGGTGTGTGAGGTGCCAAGGGGAGAGGTACTAGAAAACAGGTATATTTCTTCCCATTTCATTTCATATGTCTCCCTGTACTGATGATGAAGCCAGTTTATTTCACTGTAATCCAGTCCTGGTTTCCTTAGTGATCGGCATGGAAAGGACTGGTAGTTCCCCCTCCACTAATTCAATCCAGGTTTTGGTTTCGTGACTGGTCCAGCTGATATAATCAGGAGGAGCTGGGATCTCTCAGTCTATCTCGTCTGCTGAGCTGGGAGCTGACACAGTAAGATTACATGGACTTGTTTGCTGTTATATAGGTTTATTTTGTAGTTAGCCTGCTATTGTTAGTTAGTGGCCAGACGGCCTTAGATGTTTTATTTCATGTTTGGCATGTGTAACATTGAGTAACAAGTGTGCACAATAAATATGCCGTGTCCATATCCATGTGAAACTTGCTAGTCTGCTGAAGTGACTTCATAGCCACACGCTTGTGCCAAAGCAAAGATCCCAGCTGAGCTATCTATTCCCCACAGTATGTATGTTGTATGAATGTAGTATATATGTTGTATGTATGTAGTATGTATGTATGTTGTATGAATGTAGTATATATGAAGTATGTATGTAGTATGTATGTATGTTGTATGAATGTTGTATATATGTAGTATGTATGTAGTATGTATATATGTTGTATGAATGTTGTATATATGTAGCATGTATGTAGTATGTAGTATGTATGTTTTTTTTTTTTTACATTCAACACATTAGCCGGATGATGGGACTACTACTGTCCCATCATTGGCTAATGTGTCAATCACTGTCATTGTAGCAGGCATAGCCCGATGGGGCTTGTAGTCCCATTGGATGATGCCTGCACACACACACAACCCCCGGCAGGCCCGCACAGACCCCCGGCAGGCCCGCACAGACCCCCGGCAGGCCCGTACAGACCCCCGGCAGGCCTGTATAGACCCCCGGCAGCCCGCACAGACCCCCGGCAGGCACGCACAGACCCCAGGCAGCCCGCACAGACCCTAGGCAGGCCCGCACAGACCCCCGGCAGCCCGCACAGACCCCCGGCATGCCCGTACAGACCCCCGGCAGCCCACAGAGTCCCCCGGCAGGCCTGCACAGACCCCCGGCAGGCCCGCACAGACTGAGCATCATGATGACTTCTCTTCAGCAGCCAAACACAGCCATGCCATTAGTTAACATGGCTAGCACAACTGGCTCATTGCATCATGGGAACTTCCGATTCCAGTATTCGATATTGTAAAAATATCCGAACTCGGTATCGGAACTCCGATACAGCGAATATTGGCTGATACCCGATACTTGCAGTATCGGAATGCTCAACACTAGTAATGACCACTTTCCTGATTTCACTGCAGAGCTGTGTGTGGTTATAACTGACACATCTGCAGGTTTCTCTCAGCTTTAGCTTCCATCTTACAGTCAGGGTTGCGATATAAATTCCAATCTTGCAGAGATCAAGAGCTGCAAAAAATGTGTTTGTTATGAGACAAAGTGCAGCTCTACTATTCTGTGTTAGTTACATGTCTCACATTGGTAACTCCTCTTTTTATTTATAATGATCTCTGGAGGCAGATTTTCGGGGAGATCTATGTCCAAACCATAGCCTGGAACAGCTCATGTACATGTAAAAATGTAAGAAAAACGTGGTTTTCTCGGGAATAAGACATGGTTATGCAGATATTAAGGCATCATTTTATTAAGCTTCCTTTGACCTACATGCCCATATAGAAGCCTAAGGAGGGTTGATCCTACTGACAGATTCTCTGTAAATATATGTGTATATATATTTATAGGTCACAGTTTAGCATACAGGTAGCAAATCGGTCCTATGATAAATAGTCTTGCATTGTAGTCCATGGATCCATTATTTTTGTGAGCCTAATATTACAATTAGAAGTAGAAAATATGCAATTAAATATTTTTTGTATCACAGGCGATCAATCATGTCCTCCCTCCCTTTAATTGTCCCAGGTACAGTTCTAAGAAATTTTGCTGAAGCAGGAGCCTCCTTCCATTGTCTTCAATAGGAAAATATATTTTTAAACCCAGTCTTTTTTGTACCTCATTGGTAAGAGAGAAAAAAAAGCTGCATGCCCGAGTTTGACCCAATATTTAGATCGCACTTGGCCATGCAAGTCAACGAGTCCATGGAAAACATCAGACTGCACTCGGATGACATCTACTGTAAATGCAGTCCAATTTCCATGCACTGACAAAATGGAAAAGATGGAGAAATTTTTTTCTCCATCGTCTACTCATCCCAGAGAATCGGATCACACTCTGATCACACTCTGATCGGACTCTGATCGCAATCTGATCACACTCTGATCACACTCGCATGTCATGGGTGTGACGGGATATGGGACTCCTGATCACCAAATTCAAGACGAGTGTTGGCATTCGCTACACCTGAAACCTTACGCCTGCAGGGCTGGAGTAATATTGTGGCGAAGCGCACATAGTGGCATACTACACTTACGCGTCTTGCTGAATCGGGGACAAAGTATACAGTGGAGATAGAGATGATTCAGGAAAATGCACACAGTGATGTTACAGCAAAGGCATAATGCACAAGATGATGTTACAGTAGGGGGATAATGTAAACAGTGATGTCACAGTAGAAAGCTAATGCTCACTCTGTTGTTACAGCTGAGGGATAATGTACACTGTGATGGCACAGAAGAAGTATTATGCTCACAGTGATGACACAGTAGAGAGATAATTCACAATGTGATGCCGCAGTAGAAGGGTAATGCTCACAGTGATGTCATAGTAGATAAATATGAGATGTAGTGATTACACAGAACAGAGGTAATGCACTCAGTAATGTCACTATAGAAGCATAAACTAATGACAGAAGTTACAGCACACAAATTATACAAGGTGATATCCCATAATTCAGGAACAATCCAAAGTAATGTAGTCAGGGCCAGTTTTAGGCAAAGTAAGGCCCTGAGCAAAAGTTTAAAATGGGGCCCCAAATGCTGACATATTGCACATCACACAGAAACATTTTGGTTGTAGTTACTTGCGCTCAGTTCAGGCCGCTAAACGAGTGTGATTGAGAATATAGAAGTCATTTGACGCTTGTTTCCCAGCCTCTTTACAGCGGCTGAGGAACAATGATGGGGACAGAACAATCACTATTACATCACTCTGTCCCCATATAGTATCATCATGTTATCAGCAGCATATCTGCAGTTTTCACCGGCGATGTGCTGCTGAGAGCAATGATTTTTGTTCCGGCATAACCAGTCCAAACACTTAATGCATAGGCAGCATTTTGCTTGTTTAGTTACACACCATAGTCCTCCACATAGTATAATGCACCCTAAAGTCCTCCATATAGTATAATGTGCACCAAAGTCCTCCACATTGTATAATGCACACCCCATAGTCCTCCATATAATATAATGTGCCCAATAGTCCCCCATATTGTATAATACACTCCTCATAGTCCTCCATATAGTATAATACACTCCGCATAGTCCTCCACATATTAAAATACACTCCTCAGTCCAACGTATAGTATAATACATCCCCCACAGTCCTCCATGTAGTACAATTCACTTCCCATAGTATAATGCACCCCATAGTTCTTCATATAGTATAATGTATTCCTCATAGTCTTTGATACAGTATAACGCAGGTCCCATGTAGTACATATAGTATAATGCACTGCCCATAGTCTGATAGAGTATAATGCAGCCCCCATATAGTATAATGCTGCCACCCCATAGAGAATAATGCAGCTACCCCACAGAATATAGTGTAGGCCCCTCATAGAGCACATTGCAGTCTCCCAACATAGCATAATGGAGCCAGCACACAGAATAAAATGCAGCCCCCATAGAATATAATATAGGCCCCTCATAGAGTATAATGCAGCTTCCATAGAATAGAATGCAGACCCCCATAGAATATAATGTAGCCCCCTCATAGAGTATAATGCAGGACCCCCATGTAAAATCATGCAGCCCCCTCATAGGGTAGAATGCAGACCCTTATAGAATATAATGTAGCCTCCCTCATAGAATATTGTGCAGCCCCCTCATAGAGTATAATGCAGGACCCCCATAGAATACAATGCAGCCCCCTCATAGGGTATAATGACCTCTGTAGAATATAATTTAGCCCCCTCACAGAGTATAATGCAGCCCTCCCCATAGAATACAATGTAGCCCCCTCATAGAATATAATGCAAGCACCCAATATAGCATAATGCATCCCCTCATAGAATATAATGTAGCCCCATCTTAGGGCATAATGTAGCCCCCCCCCCTTAGAATATAATCCAGCTCCACAGTACAATACTCACTCACTGATAAATTAATAAAACATAATACTCACCTCACCTCTCCTCCTCATTTCCCATGCTGCTCCAGGCTCTGCTTGGGTCTCCACAGCTGCACTGGCAGGTGCACAGCGAATGCGTGATGAAGTGACATCATTGCGCATCCACAGCGTCAGAGGCAGGGCAGAGGGGGAATGATGGGAGAGGGTGTGTCACATGACGCTCATACTTCCATCATTGCTTTCAACTGTATTGTTGTCTATGATGCCGATACAGTTGAATGCGGCGGTGTGGGGGGAGTCGTGGGTTTTGGAGTTGGCACTGGCACCAGGCGGGCCTGACTAATGGGCCTCATAGCGGCCATATGGTGTGCCTAGTCTGCCTGCTTAGTCTACCTGCTGCTAACACTGGCCCTGAATGTAGTAGCACACAGATAATCTACATAGTGTTGACACATGAGTCACAAATTAGGGAATCTTATTGGACTACAATAATAATAAAGCCAATAATGCCACCAAAATACACAGGGCCATAATGGAACAAAACAGAAAAAAAAGCCATGTTGTGATATCACAGAACTAAAAATATGCAAAAAGTGTTGCCACAAATGTGATAATGCACATAATGGGGGCTTAACAATTAACAACGTGGGCTCCTTTTTTTTTCCACCCTTCTTCCATTGCCATAACTAATATTTGCTAATCCTTCAAATGGAGATGGGTTCTCTTAGCTCTTGGGTCCCAACGAGTTTTTATATTTGTTATTCCAGCAGTATGACCCATATACAGTACAATTATATATAGAATAAGGACATTGGCTCCAACAGTCCTGCTATGTGTCTAAGCCCTAGGTCTCAGCCTATTTGTAAAACCTCTTGATTTCCAGGCATTAGCGCTGGAAGGAGGGGAAGGAGACAAAATAGATGCCTCCTGGGTAGAGTTGAGCGATACCGTCCGATACTTCAAAGTATCGTATCGGATGGTATCGGCCGATCTTTAAAAAAAGTATCGGTATCGCCGATTCCGATACCGGAAGTCCCATTCAAGTCTATGGGACTTCCGGTATCGGAATAAGAAAAACCCTTTCCTGCCCTTGTACAGCCTCTCTGGGGTCTGTACGGGCCTTTCGGGGGGCTGTGCCGGCCTGCCAGGGGGTCTGTGCAGGCTCCGGTGGTCTGTGCCGGCCTGCCGGTGGTCTGTGCAGGCTCCGGGGGGCTGTGCCGGCCTGCCGGGGGGCTGTGCCGGCCTGCCGGGGGGCTGTGCAGGCTCCGGGGGGCTGTGCCGGCCTGCCGGGGGGCTGTGCCGGCCTGCCGGGGGGCTGTGCAGGCTCCGGGGGTCTGTGCAGGCATCGTCCGATGGGACTACAAGTCCCATCGGGCGATGCCTGCTACCATGACAGTGATTGACACATTAGCCAATGATGGGACAGTAGTAGTCCCATCATCCGGCTAATGTGTTAAATGTAAAAAAAAAAAAAAAAATTACATGCTACATACATACAACATGCATACTACATACATGCTACATTCATACTACATACTACATACATGCTACATACATACTACATATATACTACATGCATGCTACATACATACTACATGCTACATACTACATGCATGCTACATACATACTACATGCTACATACTACATATATACTACATGCATGCTACATACATACTACATACATACTACATATATACTACATGCATGCTACATACATACTACATGCTACATACTACATATATACTACATGCATGCTACATACATACTACATACATACTACATATATACTACATGCATGCTACATACATACTACATGCTACATACATACATATATACTACATGCATGCTACATACTACATGCTACATACATACTACATATATACTACATACATACTACATACATACTACATGCATGCTACATACATACTACATGCATGCTACATACATACTACATGCATGCTACATACATACCACATACATACTACATGCTACATACATACCACATATATACTACATACATACAATACATTCATACAATACATACATAGACATACAGTACATATAACATAGAGTAACATACTTACCAATACTTGTCACATTGTTCCCCGAAGCCATTGTCTATTCCGGGATAAATATTAACATAACAAACCACAAAAATACTCACCCACGATCCGAAGCAGTCCACGAGTGTGTCCCACGACGATCTTGGGTAGAGAACTGCAGCATCAGATGATGCTGCCGTTCTCTACGGGCTGCAGGAATCCAATGACGGAAGGTAGGTATCCTTCCGCACTGTATTCCTCCGCCACTTAAAAAAAAAAAGTCCCTAGTCTCACTTTATGCCATTGCTGTGTGGGAAATTCCCACACAGCAATGGCATAAAGTGAGACTAGGGACTTTTTTTTTTTAAGTGGCGGAGGAATACAGTGCGGAAGGATACCTACCTTCCGTCATTGGATTCCTGCAGCCCGTAGAGAACGGCAGCATCATCTGATGCTGCAGTTCTCTACCCAAGATCGTCGTGGGACACACTCGTGGACTGCTTCGGATCGTGGGTGAGTATTTTTGTGGTTTGTTATGTTAATATTTATCCCGGAATAGACAATGGCTTCGGGGAACAATGTGACAAGTATTGGTAAGTATGTTACTCTATGTTATATGTACTGTATGTCTATGTATGTATTGTATGAATGTATTGTATGTATGTAGTATATATGTGGTATGTATGTAGCATGTAGTATGTATGTGGTATGTATGTAGTATGTATGTGGTATGTATGTAGCATGCATGTAGTATGTATGTAGCATGCATGTAGTATGTATGTAGCATGCATGTAGTATGTATGTAGTATGTATGTAGTATGTATGTAGCATGTATGTAGCATGCAGTATGTATGTAGCATGTATGTAGTATGTATGTAGTATGTATGTAGCATGTAGTATGTATGTAGCATGCATGTAGTATATATGTAGTATGTATGTAGCATGCATGTAGCATGTATGTAGTATGTATGTAGTATGTATGTAGCATGCAGCATGTATGTAGTATATATGTAGTATGTATGTAGCATGCATGTAGTATGTATGTAGTATGTATGTATGTAGCATGCAGTATGTATGTAGCATGTATGTAGTATGTATGTAGTATATATGTAGTATGTATGTAGCATGCATGTAGTATGTATGTAGTATGTATGTAGCATGCAGTATGTATGTAGCATGTATGTAGTATGTATGTAGTATGTATGTAGCATGCATGTAGTATGTATGTAGCATGCATGTAGTATGTATGTAGTATTTTTTTTTTTTTTTTTTTTTTAACATTTAACACATTAGCCGGATGATGGGACTACTACTGTCCCATCATTGGCTAATGTGTAAATCACTGTCATGGTAGCAGGCATCGCCCGATGGGACTTGTAGTCCCATCGGACGATGCTTGCACAGACCCCCGGACATCAGCACAGCCCCCCGGCAGGCCGGCACAGCCCCCCGGCAGGCCGGTACAGACCCCCACAGGGTGCACAGACCACCGGCAGGCCGGCACAGCCCCCCGGCAGTCCGGTACAGACCCCGGGCAGTCCACACAGCCCCCCGGCAGGCCGGCAGAGACCCCCGGAAGGCCCGAAATGACGGCGCATCATGATGCGCACACACCGCGCATCATGATGACGTCAGGCCGTCAATCAACTGAACTTCCGATTCCGATGCCGAATTCCGATATTGAAAAAATATCGGAAGTCGGTATCGGAATTCCGATACAGCAAGTATCGGCCGATACCCGATACTTGCGGTATCGGAATGCTCAACACTACTCCTGGGACACAAGTACGAGACATGATATAATTTATTTTTAATCCATTAGTTTTCAATTTATGGTGTCCAGTGGAGTTGAGCGAAACGGGTCGAAAAAATTCAAAAGTCGCCGACTTTCGCCAAAGTCGGGTTTCATGAAACAAAACCCGACCTTAGGGTGAGGTCGGCCACGAGGTCGGCGACTTTAGCGCCAAAGTCGCGTTTCAAAAGATGCTTTAGCATCCTTTTTCAGCCAGTCAGGAAGAACGGACACTGTGGGCAACGTGATAACATAGGCAGCGGTCACCACCATCTTGGAGAAGGGCCTGCAAGTGATTGGCTTGCTTTGTTGGGCGTCACATGGGGTATAAAAAAGAGGGGACGCCGACCTCCATGTTACTCATGCTGATCTCAGAATAGGGAGAGCTGCTGCTGCTGCTGATTCTGTAGGGAGAGCGTTAGGCAGGGAAGAAGATACCAAAAACTACTTCTGCTGCTAGCGATTTTGCCTATACAACACACCAGTTACTGTGCAGTGCAGGTTATATTTCGGTGCATCAGCTCTGTTGGTTATTAGGCTGCCTTTTAAGGCTCCCTGATAGCTGCATTGCTGTTTTCACACTGCTGAACAAACTGCTTTTTTCAAAGCAATCCAAATTTTATTGTTTTGTCCTGTGAGTTACTGAGTTACTGAGCGATCATTTTTTCACACACCGTACAGCGGTGTACGCTCCTCACACAGTACCGTGTACCGGCTGTTATCACGGCCAAATTGAAGCTATCTATGTGTATGACTCTGTAAGGAAAAGTCGAGGAGTTTGTCCTTTCTTACAGACCTACACCTTATAGCTTTGTCCGTTTTTCAAACAGTTTAGTATATTTGCTGTTTGATTACATTCAAAACTAGAGAAAGACAGCGTGTGTCAGTCCGTATACAAAAACACGGAGCTTGACAATTTTACATACACCGTACAGCGGTGTACGTGCACGCTCCTCTCTCAGTACCGTGTAACAGCTGTTATCATGGCCAAATTGAAGCTATCTACGTGTGTGACTCTGTAAGGAAAAGTTGAGGAGTTTGTCCATTCTTACAGACCTACACCTTATAGTTTTGTCCGTTTTTCAAACAGTTTAGTACATTTGCTGTTTGATAACATTCAAAACTAGAGAGAGACAGCGTGTGTCAGTCCGTATACAAAAACACGGAGCTTGACAATTTTACATACACCGTACAGCAGTGTACGTGCACGCTCCTCTCTCAGTACCGTGTAACGGCTGTTATCACGGCCAAACTGAAGCTATCTACGTGTGTGACTCTGTAAGGAAAAGTCGAGGAGTTTGTCCGTTCTTACAGACCTACACTCTAGGGAGATTCCAATTCTGCCCAATTCTATATACACCTTGTAGTTAGTCATACACTAGGCAATTTCTGCCTGTCACATTGCGGTGTAATCTGTCCTGGGCCTGAGACAATAGTTTAGCGTCCTCCAATCTACATTGAGATTCAAATTCTCACCAATACTCTACAGCTTTTGCCTTGTTTTACAGTACCATATAGCTGTTGTTATTTTGGGTACCTTTTTTAAAAAAATGAAGAAGTATGGTGGAAGTGGGCGGGGGTTGCCAGCTGGTCCTGATGGTGGTGTTAGTGGTGGTGCTTCTGCTGGTTGTGGCAAAAGCACAATAGCACCTAAGGCAGGAGGTGGTGAGCCGGCATCATTGTCTTGCTCCACAAGGCCTTGTAGGCTCCCTTTTCTGGGAGTAGGTAAACCACTTTTAAAGCCGGAGCTTCAGGAACAAGTTTTGGCTTACATTGCTGACACAGCCTCCAGCTCTATCGCCTTCTCTTCTGAAGTATCAAAAAATAAAAGCACTGCATCGTCAGTGGAGGCTCCTGGTCAGGAACAACACCTTTACTTGTGTCCTTCACCCCCACCAAAAGTGAAGGATGCAGCAGGCCACACTACAGATTACTCCATGGAGCTCTTTTCTCATGCCATGCCTGGGTTATCAAGTCAAATCGTGAATTCCCCAGTCCAAGATGAATCTGACATGGAGTGCACTGATGTACAGCCACTGCTAGATTTATCTGCTGGTACATTCACTCAGAGCACTACATTGTCCTCGCAGTGTACTGAGCCAGAATCTGACCCTGATGAAACTCAGGTGCCCCTTCCCGCATACTATACCACCATACACGGTGACACAGAGGATGGTGCACATGACATTGAAGAGGAGGTGATGGATAACCTAGTTGTTGACCCAGATTGGCATCCATTGGGGGAAGAGGGTGCCACTGCCAATAGCTGAGAAGAGGAGGAGGAGCATCCACAGCAGGCATCGACATCGCAACAGCTGTTACCTGCCAGGCCCGGAGCAGTCCAAAAACGGGTTACAAAAAGCAAAAGAGTTGCAGGACAGCTTGGCCAGACGGTCAAAATAGCACAGCGTGCAAGGCCTCAAAATGTCTTCCATAGTAGGAAGAGTGCAGTGTGGCACTTTTTTGAACAAAATCCTAATGATCAGGCAAAGGTTATCTGTAAGAAGTGCGCAAAGACCTTTAGCCGAAGGAAAAATCTGAGAAATTTGAATATCAGTTGCATGCTTAAACATTTAACCACCATGCACTTGCAAGCGGGACAGACTATCAAACCTCATGTACCAGATGTGCAACTGCTCCCAAAGAAGGTAGTCAGCAATGCTACATTGTTTCCCCCACTGTAAGCCCACCGTTTAGCACACCACCAGCAGCAAATGTTGAGGCCAAAGCAGTCAGGGAATCACAATGTTATATCAATGAAAGACTGAATCTAGGCCATCAGAAAGAACACCAACTCCATCACCATCATTAACCCTCTCTCAGTCCACCATGTCCACCGCTAGTTCCACCATATGCAGCTCTCAAGTCCAGCTTACCTTACCAGAGACTATGAGTAGGACAAGAAAGTACTCATCCTCTCATCCATGTACACTGGGTTTGAACGCCCACATTGCCAAACTAATCTCGTTAGAGATAATGCCCTACCGGTTGGTTGAAATCGCAGCTTTCCACGAACTCATGGCCTATGCAGTACCACGCTATGACCTACCCAGTCGCCACTTCTTTTCTCGCAAAGCCATCCCAGCACGGTGGCTCAGTGGTCCTGGGTTCGAATCCCACCAAGGACAACATCTGCAAGGAGTTTGTATGTTCTCCCCGTGTTTGCGTGGGTTTCCTCCGGGCACTCCGGTTTCCTCCCACACTCCAAAGACATACTGATAGGGAATATAGATTGTGAGCCCCATCGGGGACAGTGATGAAAATGTGTGTAAACTGTAAAGCGCTGCGGAATATGTTAGCGCTATATAAAAATAAAGATTATTATCCCAGCCCTCCACCTTCATGTGAAAGACCACATTGTCCATGCACTCAAGCAATCAGTGAGTGGAAAGGTGCACCTCACAACTGATGCATGGTCCAGTAGGCATGGCCAGGGCCGTTACGTGTCCATCACTGCGCACTGGGTTAATGTGGTGGATGCAGGGTCCACAGGGGACAGCGGTGGTGGGACAGTGCTGCCTAGCCCACGGTATAGGAAACAGTTGGCTGTAGGCGTTCCACCCTCCTCCTCCTCCTCCAGAAGTGAAAGCTCATCCACAGAGGGCAGTCGCACGAGCACTCCATCCGCAGCTGCCAGTGTTGCACACGAGGTGTCCCCCTATCGATCAGCTAGTGGAAAGCGTCAGCAGGCTGTGTTGCAGATTATGTGTTTGGGCGACAGACACACCGCGGAGGTACTGGCCAACTACTTTCAGCGACAAACTGAGTCATGGCTGGGCAGTCTACATCTTGAGGCAGGCAAGGTATTTAGTGATAACGGCCGGAATTTTGTGGCAGCCATAGCCCTTTCAAAACTCAGCCACATACCTTGCTTGGCTCACACCTTGAACCTGGTGGTGCAGTGCTTCCTCAATAATTATCCGGAGTTAACAGGCCTGCTCCATAAGGTTCGAAGACTGTGCTCGCACATCCGCCGGTCGCCGATACACTCCAGTCGTATGCAGAAGCTGCAGCGATTGCTCCACCTTCCCAAGCACCGCCTAATTATCGACGTTGCAACAAGGTGGAACTCAACCCTGCACATGGTTGAGCGGCTGTGCGAATAAAGGCAGGCCGTAATGCATTTGTGGGAGGATACACGGGCAGGCACTTTGAGGGGAGACATGGAGTTGACAGGTGTGCAGTGGCCGAAGCTGAAAGACCTCTGTAAAGTACTTCAGTGTTTTGAGGAATGCACATGGCTGGTTAGCGCAGACGATGACATCATAAGCATGAGCATCCCACTTATGCGTCTGCTCATGCAAACTTTGACGCACATTAAGGAGCAGGCGTCTGCAGCCGAGGTAGATGAGGAGGAAGAGGAGGAGGGAAGCCTTGATGACAGTCAGCCATTGTCTGCTCTGGGACCTCTCCTGGATGAGGTGGAGGATGAAGAGGAAGAGGAGGAGGAGGAGGATGATGGGGATGATTATTTAGGGGAGGAGGATGCTTCTCGTGGGCAAGAGAAAATGTTGGCGTGGCAAGGTCTGATACAGGGTTTGTGCGTGACTGGAGGGATGTGGATTTGCCAGAAAGTGCTCCTCCACCCAGCACTCGCAGTGCATTATTGACACCGGGAACATTGGACCACATGTCAGATTATGCCTTGCAGATCCTAAAAAGGGACCCCCGCATTGCCAAAATGATGAACGATGACGACTACTGGTTGGCCAGCATCCTGGATCCACGCTATAAAGGCAAATTCCAAAACATAATGCCACAGGAGAACCTTGACCTAATATCGGCTAACAAACAAGCAACTCTGGTAAACCTGTTGGTTGAGGCATTCCCAGCACACAGCAGCGGTGATGGTTCTCACACGAGCCGTACGGGCCGGGGGCAGCTTGGCAGAGGTGTTCGTGGTGCACACAGCAGAAGTTGCGTTGGAGACAGGGGTTTCATGACAATGTTGTGGACTGATTTTTCAAGTACCGCTCACACAACTGGTAATACTGCATCGATGGAAAGTGACAGGAGACAGCAGTTGTCAACTATGGTTACAAACTACTTCTCGTCCCATATCGATGTTCTCCCGCACAGGTCATTCCCATTTGACTATTGGGCATTTGTGACTATTTATGCATCAAATGGCCAAGTTCTCCAAAAAATATGACATAGTTGTCATGGGAGATTTCAACTATCCAGAAATTTGTTGGGAATCTCTCTCAGGCAAAACTAACAGGTCAAGGAAATTCTTATCCTCTCTTGCTGACAACTTTATCTTCCAAAAGGTAAGGGAGAAAACAAGGGGAACTGCTACCTTGGATCTAATCCTTATAAACAGGGAGTAAATGGTTGAGGAGGTAAAAGTGGCTGGGACCCTAGGAGGTAGCGACCATGCTATTTTAGAATTTTGGATAACTAGAGGCGGAAGACCTGTGAAGACTCAGACATCAAGGTTAGATTTCAGAAAGGCAGATTTTAAGGGATTCAGAAAGAGAATTGGAGGGATCCAATGGCTGGATATCCTTAAAGACAAAAATGTCCAGGAAGGATGGGAAATCTTGAAAAATGAAATTCTCAAAGCACAGTTGTTAACAATTCCGAAAAGAGGGAAGAATAGGAAGCATTTGAGGAAACCAGGATGGATGAACACAGAACTTAAGCACTTGCTAAAAAGGAAGAAAAAAATGTTTATAAAATGGAAGGAGGGAGGCATATCTAAAGAAGAATATAATGCGGTCTGCAGAACCTGCAGAGCACAAATCAGATTAGCTAAAGCTGAAAATGAATTGAGGCTTGCAAGAGATGTCAAAAGCAATAATAAAGGATTTTGGGGATATGTCAAAAGTAAAAGAAAAGTCAAAGATGCTATAGGATTTTTACAGGATGAAAATGATGAAATGGTAAGCCAGGATGTTGAGAAGGCTGAACTTTTAAATTCCTATTTTGCATCTGTTTTCTCTCAGAAAGGAAATGTAACATCAACTGTTATTCAATGTCCTATTAAGGGAATAGAAGAATCCAGGATATCTATAAACAGAAAGATAGTGAGGAAACACTTAGCTAACCTAAATGAATTCAAGTCTCCAGGTCCAGATGAATTACACCCCAGAGTACTGAAGGAGATAGCAGAAGAAATTTTTGAACCCCTCTCCATAATCTTTGAAAATTCTTGGAGAACAGGAGAAGTGCCAGAAGACTGGAGAAGAGCAAATGTTGTTCCTATCTTCAAAAAGGGGAAGAAGGTGGACCCAAGCAACTATAGGCCGGTGAGTCTGACTTCTATACCAGGAAAGATCTTTGAACAAATTATTAAACAACATGTATGTCAATACCTGGATAAGAATGAAGTGATTAAACAGAGTCAGCATGGGATTGTAACTAATAAGTCATGTCAGACTAACTTAATTTCCTTCTATGACGGTATCACTGATTGGGTGGATCAAGGAAATGCTGTAGATATAGTATATCTTGACTTCAGCAAAGCATTTGACAAAGTCTCTCATACAATCCTTATTGAAAAAATGACTAAGTATGGAATGGACAAGGCAACTGTTAGGTGGATTCATAACTGGCTTAGTGATCGGACCCAAAGAGTGGTCGTAAATGGCTGCACATCCAGTTGGAAGAATGTCTCAAGTGGGGTACCACAGGGCTCTGTCCTGGGCCCTGTATTGTTCAACATCTTTATCAACGATTTAGATGAAGGAATTGAGGGTAAACTGATTAAATTTGCTGATGACACAAAGCTAGGAGGGATAGCTAATACTAGAGAAGAGAGAGAGAGGATTCAAAAAGATTTAAATAAACTGGAGAAGTGGGCAGCAACTAACACAATGGTTTTTAACAGGAAGAAATGCAAAGTACTACATCTGGGCAATAAAAATGAAAAAAGCATATATAGAATGGGAGGAATAGGGCTAAGTGACAGCACATGTGAAAAAGACTTGGGTATACTAATAGATCACAGACTGAATATGAGTCAACAGTGTGATGCAGCAGCAAAAAAGGCAAATGCAATTCTAGGATGTATTAACAGAAGCATACAGTCTAGATCACGTGAAGTCATTATTTCCCTCTACTCCTCTTTGGTCAGACCTCATCTGGAATATTGTGTCCAGTTTTGGGCACCACATTTTAAAAAAGACATCAACAAACTGGAGCAAGTTCAGAAAAGAGCGACCAGAATGGTGACCGGTCTGCAAACCCTGTCTTATGAGGAAAGGTTGCAGGATTTGGGAATGTTTAGTTTGCAAAAGAGAAGACTGAGAGGAGACTTAATAGCTGTCTACAAATATCTAAAGGGCTGTCACATTGTAGAAGGATCAACTTTATTCTCATTTGCACAAGGAAAGACTAGAAGCAATGGGATGAAACTGAATGGGAGGAGACACAGATTAGATATTAGAAAAAACTTTTTGACAGTTAGAGTGATCAATGAGTGGAACAGGCTGCCACAAGAAGTGGTGAGTTCTCCTTCAATGGAAGTCTTCAAACAGAGGCTGGACAGACATCTGACTGGGATGATTTAGCGAATCCTGCTTTGAGCAGGGGGTTGGACCAGATGGCCCAGGAGGTCCCTTCCAACTCTACGATTCTATGATTCTATGGGCCACTAAACTGGACACCTGGCCTGAATTGGCACAATATGCCTTACAGGAGCTCGCTTGCCCAGCTGCAAGTGTGCTATCAGAAAGAGTCTTCAGTGCTGCTGGATCAATCCTGACAGAAAAAAGGACCCGTCTGTCGACCCAAAATGAGGATGATCTAACCTTCATTAAAATGAACCATGCATTGGTTTCCAAGGATTTTGTCCCACCTTCCCCTGATGACACCTAGGTTGCCAGAAAAATGACTTGCTTTGGTCCTCCTCTTCCTCGCACTTGCCCAATTTCGCCTTTTGCAGCAGCTGAATGTCCAACATCAACATATGCCATTTTGTAAACCTCCCTACCTGGGCTGCCTCCCCCCCATGGCCGGGGTCACCACCTAGCGCACCCAACCGTGCGAGTGCCGTTGCCCTGGACAGGTGGGTGGGCCAACTCTTGGGCGTGGTCACTGGCACAGGGTCCCTCATAGTGCAATCAAGTGTCTCTGACGGTGGGGGTGCACACACGCCGTCAGACACACCACCGTACTATGAGGGGCCCTGTGCCAGTGCCGTCGCCAACGAGTGGGCCCCCCCTGCTTGCTCCGGATCACAGCACTTGCAACGTGAAATACTTACCTCTCCCTGCTCCACTACCATGACGTCTTCCGCGTGTCCTGACAGTGATATTCTGATCAGAGAGCGCAATAACATCACGTCTGTAAGCCCTTTGCCTAAAAAGCCAAGTGCAGTGAGATGGAAGATGGGGACGACGAGGAATCCAGACTAGTACAGGAATTCCCTAGCGAGGAGACTTATTTAATTGTTTTCAATGTTGGGACAGCAATTTTTGGGGAGCACTATACTCTGGAGAATGATATATGGGGCCCACCATACACTGGAACATTCCAAAGGTGGACATCAGACACTGGAGCAGCATTTACAGGGCCCATTATACACTGGAGCATTGCAAATGGGGCCCATTATATATGGAGCATTATTTGGGCCCATAAGACAGTGGAGCTTCATCCATGGGGACCAACATATACTGTAGCATTATGTGGAGCTCATCATATACTGTTTCAAACATTATATGGGACCAATGATTCTGTATGGAGAAATATATGGGCCTCATTACTCTGTATAGCGCACTATGCGGTGCCCATAATACTGTATGGAGTAATATACTGTCCGTCTTTGGAGCTATTGGAGAATTTAAAATCGATATCAGTCATGAGATGTAAAAAGTGAAGTATTTTTCATTGTACTATACCGCTATTTCTCTACCGTATCAGAGCATCATGAGTTGTGGTATGTGTTAAAGGGGCGCTCTTTGGCCCAGGGCACATGAAAACCTGGAGCCAGCCCTACCCCTCCACAACTTTAGCCAAATAACCCCCATTTTTCAGTGCATAACTATTATTATGAAGTAAATTAAGGTAGACAAGCTTCAGTAATAAAAATTTATGTTTTTGCCATTCAAATGGGCACTCTAAGTGTGTTTCCTGTCCTCCACTCCCTGCCAACTTTGCTTCCCCATTGACTTGCATTGTGTTTCATGTTTCAGTCCGGCTTCGACTTTTCACGATAATCGGCCTATTTCGTTGGACCCGACTTTTGAGAAAGTCAGGTTTCATGAAACCCGACTCGACCCGAAAAAAGGCAAAGTCGCTCATCTCTAGTGTCCAATAGATAAAGGATCCATATTTTCTTTATAATATTATTTTAGGGTTGGCGAAAAAAAGTCACTAATATTGGCAAAAATTATCCCATTGAGAATTAGGAATATAAATATAAAATTAATATTAATATAAATGCTCAGCGGAGGAATCTAAGTAAATGACATGACCACTGTGAGGCTGTTTTCATCCATGTTACCTTAGTGTGCATGTTGCAGCCCGGCAAATAATGAGTAGTACAGAATCCTTACTAAAGTTGGAAATCAAACAGAGTGTTAGTTGCCACAGGTCTATCGGGAAAGCCGTAATGATTGGTAAAGGTGACACATAATACCAACCAGGAGATCACACACAGACAGGTGGACCCTCGGCTCCTATTGACCCTTGTGGTTGCATCTCAAGGGTGAAAAGGTGATGGTAATAAGAGAAGGTGAAACACAATGGTAAAGCTGAGATTAAAAAATAACTAAAATTACCACTTCCATATGTATACTCATATAGGAGATTTAAAGGGGAGAAAAAATTAATGGAATTGTCATTCTAAATAAATGATTAAATACTTAGTAAGTAAATCTGAATTGCTTTGCTTAGGGAGGTAATTACTGTAGAATTGAAATGTCCGCTGTCTTTTTACACCTGCAGATAAGATTAAGAGCTCTGCATCGTAGCTGTCCGTGTTTTTGGTAGAATGTCACACCGTCAGGCTTTTAAAGAGAAAAGAATAAAGCTGAATTTTAAAATTTTATCTGGAATGTTGGACATTTTGTTCTAGACTGTTAAGACAGGAGCCACATGCAGTAGGGAGTTATTCCGACCCATCCCTTCTGTCACGCTCGAGCCTTGGCAGGTTGGCGTGAGCCGGGGGGTTGTGGCCTCATTGTGCCACATGCCAGACTACCCTGGAAGGGGCGTGACTACGACAGCTACCTCGGTCTTTGCTGGAGCCTCTGATGATGAGGTCAGGCTTATGCGGCAGGAAGCTGCCAGGTGCAACTCCATGGTGGTGTCTGGCTGTGGCTGCTGATCCAACTCGGGGACAAGGTACTTAGACAGGTGCAACTGACAGGCAGGCAGGTAGGCACGGCAAGCACGGCTGGTACCCAGTCAGTCACGGCTGACACACATGGCAGGCTGGCATAGCTTTAGACACAGGGCAGGCTGGCACGGCTTGAGACACAGGGCAAGCTGGCATGGCTTGAGACACTGGCAAGCGGGCACAGCTTCGAGACACTGGCAAGTGGGCATGGCTTCGAGACATTGGCATGCGGGCATGGCTTCGAGACATTGGCAAGCGGGCATGGCTTCAAGACACTGGCAGCGGGCACGGCTTAGAGACATAAGGCAGGCTGGCACGGGAGAGACAGGGCAGGCTGGCATGGGAGAGACACAGGGCAGGCAGGAGTGGTATATGAAGGAACAGGTTTTGGACCTGTTCACACAAGAGATGCAGGTATGGATACAGGCAGGAAGGAGTGGAATATGAAGGAACAGGTTTGGACCTGTTTATACAGAAGGTGCAGGTACGGATACAGGCAGGAGTGCGGAGTAGACGGAGCCGCAGGAGTGTGGAGTAGGCGGAGCCGCAGGAGTGCGGAGTAGGTGTAGCCACAGGAGCTGCAGTAAGAGGTTCTGCAGCAGCAGGAGCGTAGCAAAGCTGAATCACAAGGTCTGTGGAGAGAAGCTGCAGCTAGAGGTTCTGCAGCAGCACAAGTGGAGCACAGGCAGAGCACAGGCAGAACAGAGGAGAACCACTAGAGTGCAGAGCACAAGCAGACAGGGAGGACACCAGGAAAGACACAGCAGGGAACGGAACCACAGACAAGGAGACTGACAAACAGAGGTAGGGCAGAGTTCAGACAAGGCATAGGTATGAGACAAGGTATAGGACTAAGGAGACAGATACAAAGCAAGGCTGGACCAAGACAAGACAAGACAAGGAGTAATGGCACTGGGACCAGGATACTCTGCCTCCTGGAGGGTGGACAGAGAAGTACTAGGCTAAATACAGAGACAGGGCTAGGACAAGACACAGAGACCAGGATATTCTGCCTCCTGGACGGCAGACAGAGAGTGCCAAGCATGGCAAGAGGAAAAACTTTCAGAGAAGGAGATACACAGGAGAGGACAGGGCAGGCTCAGTAGCAAGATACTAACTGAGTTTAGACATTGCTCAGGCAAGGTTCCAGTGGGTGGGGCAGCCCTAAATAGTAGAGGGCTCTAGGTAATTGGTCAGTGACACATTAGACAGGTGCACCTTGACTCCATCAGAAGCAGAGAGTTCAGGCGCTGCCCCCTATACACACAGTCAGGAAACAAGAACACAGCAGACAGGAGACAAAGCAAGGAGATGGCAGCAAACAGAACTCACAGCATGGCCTGGAGCAGTGAACAAGTTGGTGAGTGGGGGATGGGAGGCCATGCAGCAATGCCAGCAGGGTTGTTACACCTTCATGTTTTGGAAAATGTGCTCCCAATGGATATTCTGACCTAATAGTAGAAGTGCCAGTGATGGTGAGGTAAGAAGAGGCTGCTCACACTGCTGTCCACCCTCTCTGATCCAATACTGGAGATACCAGGAATGCTGAGGTGAGGACAGGCCATTTATACTAATGTTTACTCTGTCTATTTGATCCAATACTGTCGATATCTTGGGTGCTGAGTTAAGAAGAGGCTTCTCACATTGCTGTCCTCACAGTCTATCTGTTCTAATACTGGAGATACCAGGGGTGATGAGGTAAGAAGAGACTGCTCACACTGCTGTCCATAGTCTATCTGTTCTAATACTTGACATACCAGGGCTGATGAGGTAAAAAGAGGCTGCTCACACTACTGTCCACCCTGTCTATCTGATTTAATACTGGAGATACCATGGGTGATGAGGTAAGAAGAGTCTGCTCACACTGCTGTCTACCATGTCTATCTGATCTAATACTGGAGGTATCATAGGTGCTGAAGTAAGAAAAGGCTGCTTACACTGCTGTCCATCACGTCTATCTGATCCAAAACTTGAGATACCAAAGGTTCTGAGATAATTGATTTACTTAATTCAGTTGATTTAATACTGAAAATATTAGGAGTTCTGAGGTTAGATGAAGCTGCTCACACTGCTGTTCATCGTGCCTTTCTGGATTAATACTGGAGTCACTAGGGGTGCTGAAGTAGAAACAGGCGTCTCACTCTACTGTCCACCTTGTCTATTTGATCTAATACTGGAAATACCAGGGGTGATGAGGTGAGAAGAGGCTGCTCACACTACTGTCTACCATGTCTATATGATTTAATACTTTAGATATTAGGGGTACTGAGGAAAGAAGAGGCTGCTCACACTGTTGTCCACCATGTCTATATGATCTAATGCTGGAGATATCATAGGTGCTGAAGTACTGAAAGAAGAGGCTGCTTACACTGCTGTCCATCATGTCTATCTGATCCAAAGCTGGAGATACGAAGGGTTCTGAGGTAAGAAGAGGTGGCTCACATTGCTGCCCACCCTGTCTATTTGATCTTATATTGTAATCACCAGGCTTGCTGAGGTAAGAAGATCCTGCTCACACTGCTGACCAGTGACCACCATGTATTTCCGATCTAACAATGAAGATACCAGGAGAGTCCAAACTTTTTATAGCCTTGTACCAGTTATGGGGTAGTGTGTTGACAACCGGTGGTCCCATATTTTATTATCCACAATTGTGACCACTATTCTGACTGTTAGCAAAAGTAATACTGCAAGAACATCAGAGAATTAAAAGGCATCAGATGACATTGTTTTCTTGGGCACTGTTTTAATTGAGTTTGCTTTTCATGGTTTAATATACAGTAACATTAGAAATTCATTACAGGACTGAACAAGATCTAAAAAGTACAGAAAAGAATCTAATTAAGAATTAAAACTCCTGGGGACGCAAATACATGACACAGTTGGGCTGATCGACTACCTGTAACATATTCACTTGACAAGTCCCAGTGGTGGCTTGTAGGATTTCCCAGTGACTGCTGAGTACGTCGGCTCCTTTAACTCTTCTTTTAATTACTTTGCTATATTACAATATAGGAGTTTAAGTCCGACATGAGAACAGAAAGCTTTGTAATACTTACATTTTGATGAGTAATTACATGTCGTAATTAACGTTTCCTGCTTCCATTAAATGTATTTGTAACCTGAATACAAATAGAGAAAAAGAGCAAATTTAGAACAGTTGAAAGAAAATTAACTTATCTTTCTGCATGGTTTTACAAGTGTTCCACCATAAAAGCAATCTCTCCTTACTACCTCTGCTCGTCCAAGCTGAACGTTCCTGTGGTTTCTATGAGAGCATCTGAAAGACTCCAACAGGCTGGATCCTTCTTCTGGAGGGTCAGGAGGCCCCCATACACATTATTCTTTAGCATAACGTGTATGAGGGCCTTTATACTGAAAACAAATTATATTATTTTAGCTGCAATTTAATAGCCAAAGCTGCTCTCCATACTACAACAAATTGCCACCACATTCAATGTAGGACCTTCTATCATAGAGATGAATGGATAGCTTTGCGAAACCGTGGTTCTCTCTGTCCATGGGCACATGTTCTTACCCTCCAGATCCAGCATTAGTAAAATATGCTGGTTGTAGTTTAATGGTTTGGGGCTGTTTTGCTGCTTTGGTATTTAGAAGACTTGCTGTGGTAAATGGAATCATGAATTTTGCTATCTAACAAAAAATCCTGAATAAGAATGTATGGCCATCTGTTCGTGCCCTCAAGCTAAAGCGCACTTGGGTTGTTGAACAGGACAATAATAAAAACCACACCAGCAAGTTCACTTCTGAATCGCTTAAGAAAAACAAAATTAAGACTTTGGAGTGACCTAGTCAAAGACCTGACCTTAATCTGATTGAGATGCTGTGGCATGACCTTAAGCGGTTCATGCTCAGAAACCCTCCAATGTGGCTAAATTATAACAATTCTGCAAAGATGAGTGGGCCAAATGTCCTCCAGAGCATTGTAAAAGTCTCATTGCCAGTTATCACAAATGCTTGATTGCTGTTGTTGCTGCTAAGGATGGCCCAACCAGTTATTAGGTTTAGGGGGCAATTACTCTTTCCCACAGGATCCTGCAGGTTTGGATTTCTTTTTCCCATAATATTAAAGACATTCACTGAAATACTGCTATCTGTGTTTACTTGTGTTGTATTTGTCTAATATTTAAATTTGGTGATCGGAAATATTTAAGCTTGGCAAACATGCAAAAAAAAAATAGGAAATCAGAGAGGGGGCAAGCACCTTTCCACACAACTGTATGTGCCTATGTATTGGCCTGTGCTTACCACCCCACGCTGATAGCTTCACGTAGAGAAGCATGCAGGAGACTAAGCTCAGCCCGTGTCTGATGTTCTTGTCATGTTTAATGAATGATGGTTTGCTCGCTTTGATATGTAGTCGCAATTTAAAGCTTCAAATAGACATTGAGGAAACCGAAATGTCAGGTTATCAGAAGCTGCAGCCTGGTACACAAACCCCATTTACAAGAGAAAGCCTCGAAGATCAAAGTTAATTTTGCACTTTATAGATATCAAGTGTTGATAAAAATGTAATAACCCTGCCGTGAAACTGTTTTTAACTCCTTTATTGAGGAACAATTCATTAGAGAAAATATATTTCCGTATCTAACCAGCTACAGGAAAATAGAATAAAAATGAATCCAAAAACAACATGTTAAGCCTCAACTTCATGCTTTAGACACTTGGCCAAGTAAGCGGGCAGTAACGGAGACTTCACTCCTTCATAACTAGGTGACTTTCTGCTTTTGCACTTTTTGGTTTACCTCTTATCCCAAGGAACATCTTTTTTATATTTCCATCGGCCCAGCCATATGAAGACTTTTTTTGCATGAGTTGTAGTTTTGTTCAATTTCTTTCATTTTACCCTATAATGTTCTTAAAAAGGTAAAAAAAAAAAATTCCATGTGAGGTGAAATATTAAAAAAGCATAATTCCGCCATTGTTTTCTTTTTCCCAGTTTGGTTAAAGCTGTATGATTCTCCCGGTCACTCAGTATGATTATTGAGATATCAAACAAAAGTTTTTTTTTTCTTAATTTTAGTGGTTGAAAAAAATTTGGTACCTTCAAAACTAAAATTTTTTGTGGCGCCATATTCTGAGATCAGTAACTATTATTTTTCAGTCTGTGGACCTCTGTGAAGGCCGTTTGCATGACCTGACGTTACATTTTTAATGATGGAATGTTGTGGCTCGCGCGATGACTTGATAGCCTTTTGTTGGATTTTTTTTGGTGAAAGTGCGGCGACTAAGAATTGGCAATTCTTTTGTTTGGATATACCTTTATCGCTTCAAAATAACTTTATATTTTGATAAATTGGGCTTTTCTAAATTTGATTCTTTTTGATTAAGAGACAGACTTCTATATATATATATATATATATATATATACTGTATATATTGTGGTACAGTAAAGGGTGTTTTACTGGATGGGAGATATGTTTCTCCCAGCAGATTAATGTTTGGCCGGGTTTTTCCCTAAAGACAGGACAAGCGATGATGTCAGGGTCACGTTATCAACCCATGTGATGTCTATCTCACTGGTGGGAGGGGTTGGGCCCTATGTAAGCGAGGTTGGTAATTTCCACAAGGTGTGTGTGTGTTTCTGGAAGCTAGAGGAACTTGGCTACACTCAGCCTGAAACTTGTATACAGGATCCCCATGCTGCAGGACTATAGCAGCAAGACTCGGAAGAACCCCGGGAATGGCACCTGGCGGAAGCCGCAGGACCCGGCAGCCGCTTAGTTAAGCCAGTCCTGTGAAAGGGGTGAGTCTGGGACCAGTGGTTCTCCGAGCTGGAGTATGTGTATGATTTTTCCTTATGTTCTGTTAACCCGCTGGTTACTAAGTGACATTAAATGACTGAAGCTGGACTTTATGCCTGTGTGTTGCCTCGTTACTGCCTCCCTGCCATTACCTACCAGAGCGAATCCCTACAATTGGTGGACTGAATGCGGGCAGAAGCAGTGAGGCCAGGCTGTTTTTATTTTTGATTTGTACCCCAGCCTATATCCTGGGTGAAACGAGTGGCAGAGACCCAGGCGGGGAACTTTCCAGAAATGGAAGCCACGGTAAAAACGCTCATAGAGGCCATGCAACAGCAACAGCAGGCTATGCAGCAGAAGGCTACACAGCAGCAGCAAGCTATGCAGCAGCAACAGGAGGCCATGCGGCAGCAGCAACAGGAGGCCATGCGACAGCAGGCTATGCAGCAGCAGGAAACCAATCAGCTGTTGATACAGCATATCACGACAGCGCAGACAAAAGGAGCTGACCGGGAAATCCATGAGGTCCGGAAAGCAGTTCGTATAGCGATTCCCAAGATGGAGAAATTGGATGATGTGGAGGCGTACCTGGAGATGTTCGAAGGAGTCGCTGAGAGAGAGAAGCTACCCCGGGACCATTGGGCGGATGTCCTCGCTCCGTTTCTGACCCCAGGACTTTTGAAGGCGTATCAGGAACTACCCACAGAGCAAAGGGCGGACTACACGGTCGTCAAGGGTGAGATACTGGCACGTCTTGGGGTAAATGTGTTAGTGCGGGCCCAGCGGGTACACCAGTGGGAGTTTACCCCCTCCAAGCCGGCCCGGTCCCAGTATTACAACCTGTTGCACCTGTTACAAAAATGGTTGCAGCCTGAGGTGTTGTCCCCCACGGCCATGCTGGACCGCATAGTGACTGATAAATTTTGGAGGGCTTTGCCCCACTCCCTCCTGACATGGGTCGGACAGGCATCCCCTACTAATGCCATGCAGATGATAGACCTCATAGAAAGGTATGGGGCTACCAAAGAGCTACAGGGAGGGACCCCCCAGAAGGTAACAGGAAGGTTCCCTAAGTCCCCACCCCTGGTTTGGTGAGCGGAGCCCAGGTGTGCCGCTCAGGACTTATCTGGGGAAGTAAGGAGCCCCATAATCTGCTGGCAGTGCCAGAAACCCGGTCATAGGAGAGCTGACTGCCCCCACCTGACTGAGCCCATAGACACAAATTTTGGGTACCGCCAGTCCCACTATGCCGAACCGATGTGTGCAATGGGTACCCCAAAAGATCCCAACATGGAACATTTATGTCGGGTTGAAGCGGAGGGCACCCCGGCTGTGGCCCTATTGGACTCAGGGAGTCTTGTAACCCTGGTACGAGTCAGCTGGATACACACCAGCCAGTATACGGGTCGGAAAATTGGGGTGTTGTGTATACATGGAGACTTAAAAGACTATCCCACCGCACTAGTGGTAATCTGCATGCCAGCGGGGAGGTGGTGCCACGAGGTGGGGGTTGTGACTAATTTACATTATGAAGTGATAATTGGAAGAGACTTTCCGTTGTTTTCTGTGCTGTGGCCGTCTGTCGTCCCACCCACTGAGCAGCTGCCGGCACCAGAGGCAACCAGGTTACATTCTCCAGAAGTGGGGCATGAACCTGGTGGCCTGGAGGAAGAAGTGCTGGCTGTAGGAATAACCTTCCCTTCGGTGGAGGAAGGGGAGAATTCTCCCAGGGAAGTATTGGCTGAAGAGGTGGAAGACTTGCTGCCGGGACCTGAGTTGTCAGACTTGAATGTATCAGGTGACAATTTTGGTACAGCGCAACTCCAAGACCTTACTTTAGCCCGGGCCAGAGAAAATGTACTATTTGTCAATGGGGAACCCCAACAACCTGGGGCAGATATGGTGTTGCCACGCTTTGAGCTGAACCAGGATTTGTTGTACCGAGTGGAGAAAATACGGGGGGAAATGGTAGAACAATTACTGGTACCTCAGACGTATCGGAGGCTGGTAATGGATTTAGCGCATGCACATGTACTCGGGGGGCATTTGGGCCAAAAGAAAACCCTAGACCGAATTCTACAGCGATTTTACTGGCCAGGGGTCCATGAAGAAGTTAAGGTGCCCTTCGAGAGAGTGGCCATGGACCTGGTGGGGCCTCTCAATAAGTTGGCAAGGGGACACCAACATATTCTTGTAGTTCTAGAGTATGCTACCCGATATCCTGAGGCCAATCCTCTGCGCCACACATCAGCTAAGCTTATAGCAAAGGAACTCATGGGTATGTTTTCACGGGTGGGAATTCCGCAAGAGATTTTAACAGACCAGGGAACCCCCTTCATGTCAAAAATTATGAAGGAACTCTGCCGGTTGTTAAATGTTAAACAGTTGTGCACATCGGTCTATCATCCCCAAACAGATGGTCTGGTAGAAAGGTTCAATAAGACGCTGAAGAACATGTTAAAAAAGGCAGTTTCCAAAGATGGGAAGGACTGGGATCTCTTATTGCCATATTTGTTGTTTGCAGTACGGGAGGTGCCTCAGGCATCTACGGGGTTCTCGCCCTTTTTAACTATTGTACGGCAGACATCCACGGGGCTTACTCGATATAGCCAAAGAGGCCTGGGAGAACCAACATACCCCCCACAAAAGTGTGATAGAACATGTTGCAAAAATGCAAGAGAGAATGGAGACAGTCCTACCCTTGATCCAGGAACATATGGAGGCAGCACAATGGTCACAGAGTCGGGTCTATAACCGGGAGGCTCGGGTAAGAACCTTTAGCCCTGGGGATCGGGTGTTGGTGCTTGTGCCTACCGTAGATAGCAAATTTCTCGCAAGGTGGCAGGGACCCTACGAGATCATGGAGAAGGTGGGGCCAGTAGACTACAAGGTACACCAGCCAGGACGGAGAAAGCCAGAACAGGTTTACCACATTAATTTGCTTAAACCCTGGAAAGACAGACAGCACCTTGGTGGGGATAGTCCGCTGCCAGCGTTTCAGATGGAAAAGGCTCCGTTACCTCGGGGCGAGGCAGGAGAAGCCCAACCCGCGGTCAAAATTGCAAATACTTTGTCTCCTTGACAGGTTCAGGAGGTCCGGGAGTTCATTAGCTGAAATACAGATGCTTTTTCGGAGCTCCCTGGATGCACCTCCCTAATCCAACATGACATTGTCACAGAGCCCCAGGCCAAGGTCCGACTAAAGCTTTATCGGCTGCCTGAGGCCCGACGACAAGCCATCACGGAAGAGGTGAAAGCTATGCTACAGGGGTCATAGAAGAGTCTCAAAGTGAGTGGGCCAGCCCAATAGTCCTAATACCCAAGCCTGATGGGTCTCTAAGATTCTGTAATGATTTTAGAAAAGTCAATGACATTTCAAAATTTGACGCCTACCCCATGCCCCGGGTTGACGAGTTGATAGAGCGCTTTGGGCAAGCACGATATTTTACAACTCTGGACCTCACAAAAGGTTATTGGCAGGTACCCACTAACAGAGGCAGTGAAGGAAAAAGCGGCTTTTGTAGCACCTGAGGGGCTGTTCCAGTATAAGGTGTTACCCTTTGGGTTGCATGGCGCATCAGCAATTTTCCAGCGGTTAATGGATATTGTGCTCCGTCCCCATCGCCGCTATGCCTCAGCCTATCTAGATGATATCATTGTGTACAGCACCGACTGGGAAAGCCACTTAGCAAAAGTACAGGCAGTGATAGACTGTCTGCGACAAGCAGGGCTAATCGCCAACCCAAAGAAGTGTTCCATAGGGTTGGAAGAAGCTCGGTACTTGGGGTATGTCATTGGGAGAGGAGTTCTCAAGCCCCAAGTAAACAAAGTAGAGGCAATCCAGAACTGGCCCCGTCCCCTCACAACAAAACAGGTAAAAGCCTTTTTAGGTTTGGTGGGATATTATAGACGGTTCATTCCCAACTTTGCAACCCTGTCCGTGCCGTTAACAGATTGCTTAAAAGGGAAAAAATCTGTGATGGTTGACTGGAATGATCAGTTAGAGGAGGCCTTTCCAAAGTTAAAATGGTCACTGTGTGGTACACAGAGGCGTAGCTAGAGCTTTTGCCGCCCGGGGCTGTTCCCGAATTTGGCGCCCCCCCGGGCGGTGAATGGCCTGCTCGGATGCGGGGTCTGGAAAGGAATAAAATGGGCGCGCTTGGGAGGGGGTACTGGCCTGGGCGGTTACTGGTTAGGGATGTTAATGATTAATCACACAGACATTCTGACACACTGCCTGCGACAGTGCTCCCAGGCAGCACAGACAGTAATGTGCAGGCTCAGCTCCGCCTCCTCTGCCCCTGGCCGCAGTATAAGTTACATTTACACAGGCTGCCTGTGGCTGACTGCTGTGTGTGTGACTGTGTGACACTGAGGAAGGAAGCCGCCCGCAGGGAGAGCTCAGCAGCTGAATGAGCATGGAGGGAGGCTGGGGAGAGGCAGAGCATCCTCCTCCCAAATGGTGAGTGACCCACCTGCGCTAGCCGCTGCCAAAATCTCCTGCTATACACACAGTCTTCTCCTGTCACTGTGCCTCGGCCGCCTCCACGCTTCTCTCCCACAGCACAGAGAGGAGGAATTTCTGCTCCTGCCGTGCTGCGCTGCCCCCACACACGTGCCGCCTGGGGCGGCCCGCCCCCCCCGCACCACCCTTCCTACGCCACTGGTGGTACACCTGTCCTCCTGATCACTCCAAATTTCAAAAAAGAGTTTGTTGTGCAGACTGATGCCTCTGAGATAGGGCTCTGTGCCGTGCTATCTCAGGAAGTTATCGGGGAAGAGCATCCCATTAGTTTCCTAAGCTGGAAGCTTACCCCAGCTGAAACCAGGTACAGTATTGTGGAGAGACAGTGCCTGGCCATCAAGTGGGCACTGGAGTCATTGCGCTACTATTTGCTGGGGAGAACATTTCGGTTGGTGACAAATCATTCCCCTCTTACGTGGATGAATCAAGCTAAGGAGAGGAATGCCTGAGTCACCAGGTGGTTCCTGTCCATGCAAAATTATAAGTTTTCAGAGGAACATCGTGCAGGCAGACTAAAGGGTAATGCAGATGCCCTGTCCACAGTTCACTGTATGTCATGTGTCCACCTCCTTAGGGTTGAACATAGGGGGGAGGAATGTGGTACAGTAAAGGGTGTTTTACTGGATGGGAGATATGTTTCTCCCAGCAGATTAATGTTTGGCCGGGTTTTTCCCTAAAGACAGGACCTGCGATGATGTCAGGGTCACGTGATCAGCCCATGTAACATCTATCTTAATGGTGGGAGGGGTTGGGCCCTATGTAAGGGAGGTTGGTAATTGCCACAAGGTGTGTGTATGTTTCTGGAAGCTACAGGAACTTGGCTACACTCAGCCTGAAACTTGTATACAGGATCCCCATGCTGCAGGACTATAGCAGCAAGACTCGGAAGAACCCCGGGAATGGCACCTGGTGGAAGCCGCAGGACCCGGCAGCCGCTTAGTTAAGCCCGTCCTGTGAAAGGGGTGAGTCTGGGACCAGTGGTTCTCCAAGCTGGAGTATGTGTATGATTTTTCCTTATGTTCTGTTAACCCGCTGGTTACTAAGTGACATTAAATGACTGAAGCTGAACTTTATGCCTGTGTGTTGCTCATTACTGCTGCCCTGCCATTACCTACCAGAGCGAATCCCTGCAATATATATAAAATATATATAAATATATATTATTTTTATGACCCCAAGTGGATTTGTACCTGCAAATATTTGACATTTGATCGCTTATACTACTGTAAAGATTGTATTACCTAATGGGGTTGTCCGGTCTCAAGCTACAAGTCTGTAGTCACTCTATGCACTGCGTGCCGTGATGGTTGTCTGGCGCCGGGAGCAGGCAGTCATGTGACAGCAAGTATATGATTTGCATACTCCCAGCCACATTCAGACTAGACTTTATCTGACCTCGCTCAATACACTTGCATTAAACGAGGCTGCACACGTCTAGTCGGCACGTGATCACATGTATTCAAATCACACATTTGCCATCATGCATCCGCTTCTCCCGGTGCCGACAATGTGAGGATTCACAAGTCTGCAGTCACATGGATTGGACAACTCCTAGTTGTAGTTTAAGTTTGGACTACTCCTTTAAGTATTACAGTATTTAGTGCACTTTGTATTCTATTATGAAGCCACATGCTTGGAGTCACATGAGGACTAACATGGCACCAACACCAATGGGGTGCTTATACCAGCCCTTTTTCTGCCACGATACGAAATGGGTGGTGGTGCGCACCAGCAATCGGTCCATGTAGATGCCACAGCAGTTCTTAAGCCGGGTCCATATACATGCACCCTGACTGTGACGTACAGCTACAATCTTAATAATGAAATTTATAATATGACGGTATGGATCCTAGAAGAACAATGAATATGATATCGTCCTTGTAGTAATCTGACGTGCCAGCGCTGCCTATTGTGTCTTCTAGAAGCAAAAAGTTGCAAGTAAAGCTTCCACACAACTTTGTTATTACAGTCCTATTAATAAAATTGTCCATTAATGGTTTTACATACTCTGTAATTAAACCAGCCACGCTAATTTGGCTGAGAGTAAAAATGCTTTTATTTTGCATAATGCAAGAATAAAAGAGGCATAATACTCATAAAACTAGCTGATTACACAGTCTACTGTTAATTGAAATGCACAACACAGAATGCACTTACCTGATCAAAAGAATAAATATCTATGAAGAAATTGGTTTAAGGTAAATCCTTCGCTTGTCCAATGTTTTTAAGGACAGCATACAAGAGCAGATACCACGCCATTGTTAAGTAGAACCATACCGACACTACTAGCTGTGTCGTCAATCTAGTGAGCTGTCAATCAAGCAGAAAAAGGTGGGACTGGGTGGAGAATAGGACCATAGAGGCAGAGACTTGGGAAGTGCTTTGACACACCTAGAGCACTTAAGATTTACATGCATATCACATAAAATAGCATTTTTTTCAGTAAGGAAGCAACAGATTACATGAGTAAAGGTCTGGATGACATTATCTTTCAGAGAGCAATGTGACCATATGAACAGGTTTTCCTTTCAGGGGGATGATTCCCATTTAAATGCAAAAACTACTTAAGGAAGCTTTTCTTTTCTATAGGTAAACAGAGAATAATGTGTTTTTATAAAATACAAGGAGAACTGTGTGTAAAATTTTCCTTTTTTTATATAAATTTAAAAGGACAATGCATGCAGCGGCAGTAGGCTCAAGAAATCTACTGGCGTTCTTTGAACCCATTAGAGTAGATGATTCATATGTTTGCTTTTCAATCATCAATAAGGTATTATAGACTTTTTGTGAATCATCATTTAATGGTAAGTGATTGGGCTTCAAAAGAATCTTCCAGTGGGGTTTCTTCTCCTGGACTTTTGGGATCCATTATTGTAACAGTACTTGGACCCATCAACATTTCTGGACACTTCAGTGGTGTCCATAAAATTTACCAACTCCTTCTCTCTCCTTTTTTCTGGGTGCCACTTCCTGGCAAGTATGTGCAAATTATTTCTTCGGAGAGGATGAGGACATTAACTCTAACATCACGTATTGGAAGTAGCAATCCTAAAAGTCAATATTGACCCTTTTGCGAGCCTTGTCACATGACTTAGGATACAAACCAAACCAGAATCTCAATTTTCAGATGTGTTTTTGGGGTGATGCCCCTCCTTAGTGCAAAGCATGAGTTCGTATTTCTGTGTATGAGAGGCCTCTTACTGCAATCTAAAGGGTAGTGTTTCTTCTTGTGGAGAGTGATATGACTAACATGCTAGTGTAAGGAGGCTGTCATACACGTGAATTGTGGACCCACTGTGCCACGGAGTGGGCTTACCCAGGAGTGGTGTGGCTAAGCGGCTATTTGTGCCAGAGCTAGGTGGAGTTAGGCTTGTGCAACAGGCAGCTGCCAGGCACCTCTCATGGGCAGTCCCTGGTACTGCAGCAGCTGACCTCAAGAGATAGGATAGTAGTCACAAATACTGACTCAGAATTAAAGTTGAGTGAATTTGTTCACTGGCAGGACAGGATTTGGAATTGCAGGTAGACAGCATGGCTTTTGGATCACAGACACGGGCACAAATACGTGTTCAGGGACCGCAGGAAAAGTTTCGGGCTTTGGTACTGCTGTAGCAGTTTCAAGATCAGGTACGCTAAAGTTCAGGTACAGCCGATGTGGTTTCAGGCTCTGGTACCACTGGTGCAGCTTCAGGTTCAGGTGTAGGTAGGGTGACCGACAGGGGGGTGGTCCGTTACTGGCCACAGACAGACTCGAGACAGAGACAGGATTGTGTCCAACAGGTCTTCTTTATTGATCGTAATTTTCCACGGCCCACAGATCCACACAGCAGCTATTCAATACGCTCCACAGCTCAACACAACTGCTCGACAGGCCCCGCAGCTTCACACAGCAGCTGCACGATTAGCGACTTCACACAGCAGCTGCTCGACTCCGCACACAGGCATGGGTACCTTCACTCTCTTCCTTTAGCTACTTAACGTCCCTCGCGGTTCTTCCACTGTGGCTGCCCTAAGCCTACCACCACAGCATTTTACCAATCCGAGTCCGTTCTTGTTATGGTACCCCAGTCTGTCTCTGTCTGCGGCCCCCTCCTGTCCGGGCCACCCCCTGTGACCTATTTCAGCTGTCAGTCCCTTTTGGAGCATCTTCTCTGTCCTTTCCTTTCAGCAGACCTTGCTGTCTCCTGTGCTCCCCTCGCTGACTGACCTTTCCAGAACCTTCTCTCAGCCTTTTATCTGTCCTGTTCTGGTAACCCTGCCCCCCATGACTTGACAGTTTCTTTAGCCAATGGCAGTTGTTCAGTCCCAACTTCACACTCTCCACTGCCCTCTAATGGTCAAACTCCAATACTACACTCTTCCTCTTTATCTCCAGCTGTTTCCCATCTCTCATTATAACAGTCCACCCACCATACACTATACCTCTGCCTTCCCACTGCAGACAGGTCTGCCCATCAGTCCACCTTCCCTACACAGGCACCACTAGAGTGGTTACAGGTTCAGATACAGCAGGAGTGGTTTCAGGCAATACAGGTGAAAGAAACAGGTTCTGGTTTAGACAACATGGTTAACAAGAGCAGGGACAGGGACCTGGCAACTGACCAGTTGCACCAACACTAACTAATCAAAGGGAAGGCATTGCTCACGCACCTCCCTACTGTGGAGAGTGCGTTGTATGCTCACTGCCTCCCAGCTATTGGATGGGGGCATTTCAAAAGCATGCCCTCTGTCCCTTTAAGAATCGAAGAGAGTGTGCATGAACTAGACGTGCCACTGGGAGGCATGCCTAACATGCACTCGCCCAGAAAGCAAGGGACCTACAGCAGGCAACGGGAAGACTGCCGTGTAGCTGGGGAGGTGAGTATGTCAGCATCCCTGCTGGGAGGAGGAAGAGGGACCACGCAGGGAAGCTGGCATTGGTGTTGCAGAGGGAGGCTTATGACAAGGCTTGCTAAAGGGTTGATATTGACTTTTAGGATAGCTACTTACAATTAGTGGCACTAGAGTCCAAGAACTCTTCCTCTTTGAAGAGGCAATTTGCATATTTATTTTCCCAGATGAGTATTGCATGGTTTATAAACCTCTATACACTGGCATGAAGGCATGTAACTCCCCACAAGAAGAAAGATTAAAACCTAGATCCTTGGCAAGTATGTTCACACACGACTGCTTTCTTTTTCGACTTCTGGAGATCTAGATAAAGTACCGTAATATGGCAACATGATATTTAACTGCCCCTCTGTAGTTTTGATTCTCCTTCATTCCTATGGTATTGTATATGGAAAGAAGTTTGGTTGCCCCCCCAGGAAGTTTTTTTTTAACTTAATATTGTAATTTATCTTCTACATATTTACATCTAAATGAAGGGGATATCTCATAGACAACACTAATTACCAACCCACAGAATAGGTACTGAATGTGGAATAATTGAGGACTGAGTTACAAAGAACGGGTGGCAAAGCACACAGTATAAATGTAGCAATAGTGAGAATGTGCCACCCCCACTTCTGTAGACAGTAAATACAGCAGTGGTCACGCATGCTCACTATTGCTACTTCCAATAGGTGGTACTAGAGCTCTAGTCCTCTTCCTCTCTGAAGAGACAATTTGCATATTTCCCAGAGGAGCATTACAAGGATTAAAAGTCTCCTCACCTTGGCATGTCAGGCTCTACATGTCAGTCTCCGCAAGGCGAAACATTACCCCTTGGATTACGGACAGATGCCTGTGTCTGCAATTTAAGATTTTGGTTTTGTTTTTTATGTTAAGTCATGTGGCAGGGCTCTTTAGAGGGTTATTATGGACTTTTAGGATTGTTACTTCCAATAGGTGTTACTAGAGTTCAAGTCCTCTTCCTCTTTGAAGAGACAGTTTGCATATTTTCCAGAGAAGCATTAAAAGACTTAAAAGTCTCCTCACCTTAGCATGTCATGCTTGACATGTCAGTCTCCGCAAGGAGAAGCGTTACCCCTTTGATCATTCACTACCTTTCCATCGTGCAGAATACTTTAGCGTGATTAATAAAGGTTTCAATTGTCATACATTTTTCACCTATTCTATGGATAGGCGATACATATTTTTTTTGTATTTATTCATACGTTCAAAGAAACAATCGACACAACTTTTATTTTTTAAAGAAGGTGGGATATAGGCTAACAGATATTTCTGGCAGTACCCATGTCATGTTTCCTCTATGTGCCAACAAGTTCCAAAAATGCCTCATTTTCGTATCCAGCTAAGTGGGTAAACACAGCACCTGAGACGGATATTTCCCTTCACTCTACGGGAAGCATTGTCAGTACAAACTCTGATAAAAGTTCCTTAATGCATTTTGCTGAGAGGTACGAAAAATAAATAAAAACAAATTTACATACGGAATAGCTTGTGATATCTTCAAACGCACCTAAGCGGTTCTGTAGTGTCGCCAATTGCGGAGAGCCTTTCATCCCCGGCAGTGATGATACGGGGGACGGTATTTTGTCATGTAGATTTTGCTCACAAACAAAGCTCCGTCTAATTAGTCACATTAAACCTTTGGGCTTGGAGTCTCTTTGTGATAGCGGCGCGGTAGATTGTACTTTTATTTATAGCTCGTTTCTCTGAAGAAGTTTAAATTGCAATATGTTATTTTGATAAGGAAAGGAACAATGTTGTCTGTTTTCTTGTTGCAGGAGCTAATTAATGGGTTTGCTTTCAGTTCCCCAAACAATGAAGCGCAACGTGCAAGATGGTAAAATGTCTTAAATTTACACTGAAAATGTGTTTATTAAATTGTCGTGTCATCAAATAATTCATTTTATTGTGAGGGAGCCCGGCTTTATTTGCAGGGGGCCCCTGACTGGCCAGCAATGCTTTGATATGATATTTTGCCCGCTCCTTTTTTCCTCTGGGATGCGGAAAAAAGGTTAGCAGGTGTGTTTTTTTCCTTACTTCAGGTGAAGGATGTTCATTGGTCTAGAAAATTTCCTTCCTGGTTTGGGCCCTCCCCTTAAAAGGGGTATAAATTTTGCTGCCAGAGGTGTCCCCTCCTCTTTGACCGCTGGGATCGAGAGCAGCCCACCCTCCCTCCCTTTTGTTTGTTATTTTATTGTATATTTTGGTTGGCGGTTGATATGATGGTTCAAAGTCGCAGCGTTGGTGGTAGTGCAAGACTGGGTAACATGTGCAGTGAGTCCGGTGGCATATCCCCACAATTTTCCGATGGTTAACATGGAGAGCTGCGACCTTACCCCTCCAACGATGGGTGTTTAAAAAGAAGAAGTTGTTATAACTGATTAATCTTTAATAAAGTTGTGTTTTTGGAATGGTGTTTTCAGTTCTTTCTTTGCGTCGGGGAAAAAAGAGGGCAGATTTTATAAGGTATGGACAGTCTTAGTTTTTTTGCTGTTTTTTAAAACGGAAGAGAGGTGGACAACGTCACTCCATCTGGTCGCTTCTTCTGATTATGATGCCCCCATTTCATGATGTATCAAGAGTCTACAAATCAAAACAAACGGCAACCAGGATGATTACAAATGATCAACACTCAATCATGAATGAGAGAACCTTGACCATCCTGTGAACGGAGTGATGTTCAAGAATGGGCACTGATGCTCAATTCGAACTAGGTAGTACTGACGTGTACAGCAGAGTACAGAGCTCAACTTTCTTCTTCAGTCCCATAAAAAGTGAACACAAGGGCAGCGCTTGACCACCACTACTTTCAAATGGGAACATAGGACTCCCATTCTTGTGAAAGATGGGAGTCCCAGCATTGGGACCCTAGACACTGCAATTTTTGAAAATTGTGGCAAAATTCTACCACGATTGCACCCAAAAATACTAAATGTGGCTACAACGAATTCTAAAGATCGAGTGTGTGACAGAGCAAAAGTGAAAATAATAAGTTTGTATGGAAAAGGGAATGGTGTCCAAAATGATTTTTAGGGCAATTGGAGGCTATGGAGTACTCTCGATTTGCTGCAAATTGATATGACGGTAATCAAACTTTGAAGGAAAACTCAGCAAAATTGACATACTCGAATTGTAATATATTTGCTTATTACTTCTGATCTGTCCTGTAATATTTGTATCCTAATATAAGGCAGAGGAACCTTTTGGGCCCCCAAGGCATCAGTGTCCAGGTGTGAACATAACCTCTACACCATGTATTGTTATGTTCTTGTATTAAAACATAATTTAAGCAGGTAGTATAAAAGCTCAGCTAAAGGTGCAATGAACCTTCTATATGATACATGACCCACTTTTTCCAGAAACAGCACCACCCCTGTCCAATGCTTGCATCTCAGCTCCATAAAGGGAAATTGGCCAGAACAAAATCACTCTTCAAACCAAGCACAAGTAATGAGTGCAACCTTGGTGTGGCCAAATAATTCAGTGCATCTTCCCACCTTCTTGTTTCCATCTACATCCATCCTCTTCCTTGATTGATGGTTCTGGCATTACAGCAGTAAGAGAAGAGTAGAGATTAAAGGAAAACAAATAGGTGGGAAGATGCACTGTTCTGCTTGGCCACGTCATGGTGCACCGAGCGCCTTTTCTTAGAACAGTCATAGACTTAGAACAGTCATTTTATGTTGACAGAATATCTTTAAAGAAAATATGGCTGAACTTCAATACCACGCGCCACCTGTGTGCAGGTGTGGCACTATTTCTATAAGTAATCAGCCATATATTTCTAATTCTTATTCATGTAATCCTTCCAAAAAGCTAGTATAACAATGTTCAATAAGCCTGAAAGAAGTATTGCAGATACTGCAGTCCATTTACAAATGGCTTTAAGCAGTCATCATTCATCATGAATCACACAGTCAGTGGGTTTAATATTTGAGGTTTTGTCGCCTCTCTGCAGCACCAAGGTTTCTCTTCCACAATAGACGCATGATGCTCCTCTCTCGCCTCGGCCTTCGCGTTTCATCTCTCCTCGCGGTTGCTGACGCTGAGCTGCACATACCATTGTCACTTTCTCCTTGACCTCTGCTGAGAATGATGGGACCTGCTGCAAATTTGTAAATGAAACAGCAGCCTGCGGGCTTTACTCATACTCCCAACCTGGAGTGTATGCGGAAAAGAATCTCACGGTAAATAATATTAGTTTTGTGATTTATTGCACCGCCAGCATTTGTTCATGTCCTCGACCTGTCTGCAAAAACAGAAAAATAATAATGTCTTCATATCTACTGAAGAGCCATTCACCTTAAGCGAGTCTAAACTAATATATTGGGAGCAATTTCTTAATATAGTTTTGTTATCAGAACCGATAGTAGAGGAGCAAACTCATGACATGCCAAATTCATCAATAAGATAGACGCTAGACAGTTTATTTTCCTTAGTTTAAATGTCGCCAACACTTTCCGTAGTGCTGCACAGATATTGTCATCAATCACTTCGGTGCCAATCCCAAATAGGACTCACAATTTAGATTCCCTATCTAAGGCCAGCCATACATATTGGATGGCTGTCGGATGAAAGATCGTTCAGCCGTTGGCCATCTTAGGTGAATCTCCCATATACAGGAGCTTGTTTGGCTAAGTGTTCCGGCGCTCTCGATGAGAAAGCTGCCTATTGAAATGTCCCATGGCTTATCTCAATGCTGTCAGCTATGTCACTCTCGGCTATCATTTGGCTGGAGCCTCCATACATATTAGACAGCCAGCCGAACCTGTCGATATCTGTGGGTTTGGCCAGCATGTGTCTAATATGTATGGCCTGCCTTAGTCCATCCATAGAAAGAAAAGCTATCACTTTTTAAAGGTGATAGATTAGTGCACCTATGTGATTTGCATAGCATGGCGCTCATTCAACGCCAATAAAACTAGCTGATCTTCTCAAATAGTATATCTCGCACCATCCATCAAGTTGGCGATTGCGGTTTCTGTACTTTTTCAAAGTGGGACAAAACCCATAAGAAGAACATACAAAACCATTGAGATGTTGACATATTTGAACCCAAGAGACTATTATGAACTCAAAGATATCAACGCCATGTGCATGTACCCTGCAACATGAGCTAACAGTGGGGCAAGCGTAGTCTTTATCGGTGTCTATAACTGAGGTTTCATATTTCTATATTAAGGCAAGAGTTTATTATGTTATGGCTTCTGTATGTATCTGTTCGGGACAAAACTTTTCTGTGCTTCCACCTAAAATCAGAGGTATGGAGGTACATAATGGGTCCGTAGCAAAATATTGGCACATTATTATGGATAACAAAGAGGAATCTTTAGTGAACTAATATACTTTTGTCTCTTCTCGTCTGACCTCTTGGTACAGAATCCTAATTTTCGGTTGGGCAGAGCAGCTGAGATTTGTGATGTCTCAATGTTTGCGTAATGATTTCACTTCTTTTGTCTTTTCTAATTTCTTTTTATTGAAGGAAGTATCAAACCAGTAAATAGGAACACAACTTACAAAACCAATGCATAAAAACTAGGAGAGTAAGGAGAAGCTGTGGGAAGAGAACAGAATACGAGTTCCTGAGTTGCTCAAAGTTAGAAAAACTGTAAAAAATTAAAAAAGGTATCAAGTTCCCTAGTGAATTTCATATTCAGAAAAATGAAGGATTCTTTACCAACATTCTGGACCCTCTGCCACTCAAGAACATAATGATGGCACATTGTAAAGTGGAGGAGAAGACCTAGGAAAAACATCTCAATTTCTTCAACAACATCTTTAGGAACCCTACTTACCAAATGCTATTTATAAAACTGGATTCTACTAATTTGTAAGAGGCCTTCAGATACAAAGACCAGGGTGCAGATACTACCTCTGCATTACCTATTGCTACACTCATCTTTGAGTAGCATGGAAACAAGAGCAAACCTGCAATAAGATGCATCTTCCTGGAAGACCTTCAGCATACGGGCTAAGACTTTCAAGGATTAATTTGTAGCCCTTTTTAGTTCAATAGCTTTTCATAATGCACAGTTCCACTTAATCTGGATGTAGAAGTAGACCACCTTACCACTCGGGACCCTGTGCGGACAGGTTGGGCCTGCTACTGTTCTCAAGGCCATCCCCCATTTAAACAGAACATGTACATGTCCAAATGTATCATCAAGAAGGCCTCGTGATCTAATAGGTTATTTGAGATTAATCCCATAAGATTTGAATTACAATCAAGTCGGCACTGCTCCTACTTATGTGGGGACATTCAGCACATGGTTGCGTTATTTATAAATATGCATTATTGGAGAATTTTATTACTAATCCCAGAAGAAGTAGACCCTAAAGACAAATGTTTGACTGGTCAACTCCAAGTCTGGTTCTATTTGCTTAGACCTTTTGGACACATTATTGTGCCAGAGATTGCTCTACCAAAGAACACTTTGGTACTTTGATGGGCCAGTAAAACTCTGTCCTGGGTAGGTGCAAAATGATCCTTTTCTGGCTCCAGCAATCACTTGCTATCCAGGTCAGAAGAGGTATAAAAATAATATTTTTTACTTATATAGCGCCAAAATATTCCACAGCGCTTTACAATTAAGTAGGGACATATGCAAACAATGACACATTTCACCAGTTACAGGAGTGAGGGTCCTGCTCGCAATCTTACAATCTATAAGGAAATAGGGGGCCGCAATAGCCAGAACGTTCTTGTTATAAAACATGGGGGCTAGGTATTAGTCGAATCATCTGAGGTAGTGCATTCCAGAAAACTGGTGCATCATGAGAGAAATTTTGGAGACCGAGGTGTGAGGTTCGGATTATGGCGGATGTTAGTCTTAAATCAGTTTTAAAATGGAGACAATAGGAGGGTGATAGAGATAAATGAGGGATGAGTTATAGGGTGGTGGAGAAAGGTTGAGAGTTATGCGGGTAAGAGAGATGATTTTGTATTGTATTCTGTACTAATTGTAAAACCAGTGTAATGACTGACACAGGGTAGTTAAAAAAGTCCTGTGCCATGATGACATTAGGACTGATCAGAGAAACATAAGTTCACCGTGAAGGCGGAAGAGGAACGGAGTCACCTAGAAGAGGACAGGAGTCACCTAGAAGTTGACTGGAGGCACTTAGAAGAGGACCTAAGGACTGGTCAGGGACCTGCGCAGAGGGAAAGGTGAAGGCCATTATATTTTAATTTATTCAATCTCTTCTCTGTCTTTTGGAATCCAGGAAAATGACGGCCAGACAACATTTTGCTAAATTCACAGGAATAAAATCTCAAAAAAGCTAAGGATTCGTAAGTGTCCAAATTATGAGCAAAGTTCTAAACAAATTGGAGTTGCCATGATGCAAGTTGCTCATTTCTATAGTTAAGTACATAGTATTTACTATAATGGAGAGTTGCTGGACAATCCCTTTAAATCATTTTATTTTCCCGTTTTTTTTGTTTTATATTTTGAGCATTCTAGCGTTACTTCAAATATGACTAATGTCTGACTTGCATCAATTAATTTTCTATTTTTCATATCCATTCTTTCCAAAAATTGTGAAATGCAGTTTTTTTTCAAAACATCAGGGATCTTTGAGAGTTTAGTGGAGATTTGTGCGAGACAGGTGCTAAGGAAATATTTTCTATTGTCCTTCTTTAAGCTGGAACCCTGTGAAACATTTACATAAATAGCTCACCATTTATCACACATTTTGCTGAAAAGTGTTGAAAATTACACGTTGCCAACAGGGCAGTGATAAATGATTTTTTTTTTTTCGTAAATAAGGCAATTTACTGTAGATTCAGCAAGGCTTTTGATGCCATCACAGGGAGAACAGATCTATGATGGCAAAGCCAGTGGGACATATTTTCATGTAAGGCAGGTGGAATGATCCATGATGCTGCAGGACACCGACGAAGGCAGAATCCCTTCCCTAGAGATGGCGCCGCCGCTGCTCCAGTGTTTTCTTTGCATTTATTGGAATTTAAACATTTCACGACAAAAGATGAGGAATTTAAAGGGACAAAGAACAAAGCATATATTTCCATCTGCTCTAGAATAATCTAGCCTTAGAAGACCAAAAACTATGGATTTATGGGGATTTTTTTTCCTTAAAGACTATATTTAGACTATAATTCGCACATGATCAAAATCATTGTAAAAAGTTATTCGTCTTTTATACCACATTGGGGAATTCAACTTAAGGGCTCATTCAGATGTCCAATTTTCATGTATGAGAACTATCCGTGCTTTTCACAGATCACACTTGGACCTGTGATTGTTTATAGGGTCTTAAATTCAAGAAAATGGGTCCGTGAAAAATCGAAACTAACTCAAAAGTCGTCGAGTGCAGTCCAGTTTTTATGGACTGTCAGAATGGAGAAGGTGACACGCGGACCAAACTCTAAGCACACTCGGTCAAAGTCTGATGGAATAATTGGTCTGCTTTTCTAGTACGTTGAAAAATTGGATGTGTGAATGAGCCCTAAAGGAAACTTTCCATGACAATTTGAGGTGACATATAGTGTATATTTCTTATCAACTCAATTTGAGGTCATTTTTCTAGGACCCATATGGATTCTGCAAGCCAAGATACCTATGGTCACTCCCTATAACTCCTTAACCCTCGGAGCTTTTTTCAATTGTGCGTTTTCGTTTTTCGCTCCCCTTTTTTCCAGAGTCATAACTTTTTTATTTTTCCATCAATATGGCCATGTGAGTGCTTATTTTTTGCAGGAAAAGTTGTACTTTTGAACAGTACCTTTGGATTTACCATGTCGTGTAAGAGAAAATGGAAAAAAAAATTCCAAGTGCGGTAAAATTGCAAAAAAAGTGCAATCTCACATTGTTTTTTTTTTGCTTGGCTTTTTTGCTAGGTTCACTAAATGCTAAAACTGACCTGATATTATGATTCTCCAGGTCATTACGAGTTCATAGATACCAAACATGTCTAGGTTCTTTTTTATCTAAGTGGTGAAAAAAAATTCCAAAGTTTAAAAAAAAAAACAATTGCGCAATTTTTTGAGACCCGTAGCGTCTCCATTTTTCGTGATCTCGTGAGGGCTTATTTTTTGAGTGCCAAGCAGACGATTTTAATTATACTATATTTGTGCAGATACGTTGTTTTGATCGCCCGTTATTGCATTTTAATGCATTGTCGCAGCAACTAAAAAAACGTAATTCTGGCGTTTTGATTTTGTTTTTTGCTACGCCGTTTAGAGATCAGGTTAATCCTCTTTTTTATAGATAGATTGGGCAATTTTGAACGTGGCGATACCTAATATGTGTAGGTTTGATTTTATTTTTACTGTTTAATTTTGAATGGGGCGAAAGGGGGTGGTTTAAACTTTTATGTTTTTTTTATTTTTTTCATATTTTTAAAAATATATATATTTTTACTTTTGGTCTGCTTTAATAGCCTCTATGGGAGGCTAGAAGCTGCCACAACTCGATCGCCTCTGCTACATAGAGGCGATGCAAAGATCACCTCTATGTAGAGTTGAGCAAAACAGGTCGGTCAGATTCAAAAGTCACCGACTTTCGCCAAAGTCGGGTTTCATGAAACGAAACCCGACCACAGTGTGAAGTCGGCCATGCGGTCTGCGACCCACGCGCCAAAGTCCGGTTTCGCCGAATGCTTGCACGTGACTTTTTTCAGCCAATGAGAGAAGCAGAGCGTAGCGGGAGCAGGAGAGAGAGAGAGAGAGATGGAGAGGGAGAGGAGAGAGAAGAGAGAGAGATTTTGCCGCCTCTAGGGTTAAAATTCATGCCAGGTGTGTTTACAGTCCTCCACTCACTGCCGACTTTTCTCCCCATTGACTTGCATTGGGTTTCGTGTTTCCCGACTTTTCCCTATAGTCGGCTGATTTCGTTTTACTCGACTTTTGAGAAAGTCGGGTTTCATGAAAACCGACTCGACCCTAAAAAAGGCAAAGTCGTTCATCTCTACCTCTATGTAGCGGAATGACAGCATTGCTATGAGAGCTGACCACAGGGTGGCACTCACACCAACAGCCATAGAGGTTTCAAAGAGAACTCTGGTTGTTATGCTGACGCACCGATGACCCCCCGATCACAAGACGGGGATCAGCGGTGGGTGTATTTTCGGCCAATGGCCGGAAGCCCCATTTAAATGCCGCTGTCAGTGTTTAACAGTGGCATTTAACTGGTTAATAGGTGCGAGTGGATCGCGATTCCACTCGCGCCTATTGCAGGCACATGTCAGCTGTTCAAAACAGCTGACATTGTCCCGGCCCCGGCTTTGATGCGGGCTCACCGCTGGAGCCTACATCACAGCAGGGGATACTGCCAGCTGATGTACTATTACGTCAGCTGGCAGTAGGCTACTTCTCTAAAATTATATTTGACTCCCTTTATATCACGGCAAAATCGGATGATTAAGGCATAAGATCTCAATGTTGAGCAACAGCTGCAAAATTATAGTACCTGCTGTGATCGGCACAAATTGGGATGCCATTGGGTATCATCAAATCGATTCAAGGCAAATTGATTTCAATTCAAATTTCATAAAAAATTTGGATTTTCCAGAACCCAAATTTTTTGCTTTTCAATTTGATCAATATAAGTGAAATGACCACCATTGTGCTTGGTTCATTTAGGGTTCACTTGCTCTGGTGATGCAGCTTCTGGTTTCCTCCTCCTCTGTCTCACTTCTTATGTCTGTCTCCGGTGTTCAATCCCTAGACGTCAAGTAACCTTATGAAGTCAGTGGGCGAGCACATCATGACTTTTCGTGCAGCCTAGTCAGCACCAGAAGCCCTAGATGCTTTCGAAAAGGGGACTTACAACATAAAAGACAGATGGTTTTATGTTATGACTGATGGGGTGTAAACAGGATATTTAGTATTCCTTGTTGTAGATGTTTTGTACAACGAACCGTTGGGAAAAGTACAAACAATAGGATGACTCTATGTCAGTAAGAAGAAAAGGTGGTAAAAAGGCATTTCTCACTTAGGGTGTGTTGGGCGCCCTGTCAAAAGATCCACCTAAAGCTCCCTCATGGCTTGGGAGAGTCTCCATGTGAAATGTCCAATAAAGAAATAAAAAACAGTTTTCAAATTACCCTGAGCTGGTGGAAGAAGATGACTTGATGTAAGAGGATATGTAGAAGGTTCTTTTATTAGGTCAACGCTTTTCAACCCCGGACGACAGTTCTGCAAGTCGTCTTCTTCCACCAGCGCAGTCTAATTTCAAAACTGTTTTTTTAATTCTTCATTGGACATTGTTATAGATGTTTTATCGGTTCCCAGGAGCTTTTGTTCCACCTCCAATCTCTATAATTCTTCATCTGCAGTAAGGAGAAGCAGCGTGAAGTTGTGTTTTGATATATTTTAAGTCTTCCTATAATTGCTGCAGCACAACTTCATTTTCTAAGTGTTTTTTAGCTTCGGAAATTCACCTAAAATCATTTCCTTAGAGTGGCTATGCTTCTGCATCACAATAATTTGTATCTCTTTTGCAAGAAGCTATGGATTAAGAAATGCTCCTCCGTAGCTGGTCATGCGATTACAGTGATTATGCACACCTGTACATCTATGAATATGCATACAGGCTGACGATCATCATTTGCATGGGCGAAGGGTTGTCGGTAATGCTACATTTCAGCATTCATCCTCCCTTCTACTGCCAACAGCTGGCACCTAAATTTTTATCAGAGACAATGGAGATTCGGTGGCTCAGCCATATCGTAATGCCAAAAGGAGCTAAGCCAAGACATTACCTATTCTGCCACTGTCCTCTTCTTCCATTTGTCATAGCCCCAGTTGTTATCAGTTAAACAATGCAATGCTGGAGGCACAATGGGCAGCTGGTAATTGTGGGGCAGGAATTAAAAAAAAAACACTTGTAAGCTAAAGATATTTTCTACAGAGGAGGAAGAGTAGAAGCAGAGAGAAAGTGAAACGTCTTTATAAAGCAAAATTGTGGTAAGAAATCTTGATTACATCTAATTAATCCACCTGCTGATCTTTGTTACAGAAGTGCTATCGACAGGAGCCGAATTCAAGAACTAAATCCATCGACAAGTTGGAAGCCACCCAAATTTTGTCTGACCCATTGGCACCTTGAAAAATCCATTGTAATTAGACACCTGCCTTCAACGGATAGGTGAAGTCCGAGGTACAGCAGACATAAAATGTTAAAAAGTTTTAGTGGGCGTTGATTTAAAGAAGAAAGTAAAGAATGTAATAGACTTTGATCTCGGAGGGTTGCGGACTCTATGATTTTGCAAATTGGTCAGAAGGAATTGCATGTTATTGGAAACATCTATGGACTGAAGTCTGAAGCTTTATCGTGTAGCTAACAGGTTTGTCCATCGTTTGAGCTATACTCAAGAAAAAAATGTTACAAGATGTAGGAATCCATATTGATCAGCCATAAAATTTGAACCACCATAATATTGTGATGGCCTACTGAGTACCATCAAACCAGCTCCTATTTCTGACTGATCAAGCCTGGACTCCACAAAACCTGGAAACATCTCCTGTTCTCTCTGGCACTAAGACCCGAGAAAGTACGGTAGGCTGGGATCAGACTTCATTTTCAAGTACATAACAAAGATGATCAATCTGATTGAGGTCCGGGGAATTTGGAGTCATGATGTTGCAACCTTAAACTACTGTATTTGTCATGTTCTTCAGCTCATCCCTGGTTGATTTATGGAATGAGACATGAGCATCTTAATGTTAAAAGGATAATATATTGTTGGACCAACCATTTAGCATCAAAAAATCTCTAACCCATCGAGGCAAAGACACAACATGACCTCTGATGGTGTCCAACATAAAAGGGGTTCTCCAGTGAAAAGAAGTTATAGGATAAGTGATAGCATAAATTAGTGGGGTGCAACTCTTGGTACCTCCACTGATTGGAAGAATGGGGCACTTGTCCACAGTAGAATGGAGCAGCATTGCATATGCTCCATTTATTCTCTTTGGAGTTGACGGAAAAAGCCAAGCTTAGCAGTCCCATAGAGAAATAAAGGGAATTTATCAGAAGGATGAACCCTCCTGAGCTGTCTATATGGACATGAAGGTAATAGGAAACTGAATAACATGATACCTTGATATCTGCAACCTGATGTTTTATTCCAGAGATATTCACAAATGTCTTAATATGTAAATGAGCTGTTAAGCTCTATGGGCCGGACAGAGATCTCCCTGAGAATCTGCCTCTAGAGCTTATTTTAAATGATAGTGGGCATTATCAATCTAAAAGTGCCCCATTCTGTTGATTGATGTGTTCAGATCCATAAGTTATTGATCTATAAGTTATCACCTGCCCAATGGACAAGTTCTTTAATTTTTACAGTTTAGTTCAACAGTTGGATTAGTCCAGATGGTCTAATTTTCAATCCCCAACCCAATCATTGAGCCTTGGCCGTTCATGGTCATGTTGAAAGTTTATAATTTATCCCTTCCTAGACCACAAATGGTAGGTTATGATCACTTCAAATCAGGAACTCTCAACAAGACATGTTCAAGATGCCTTGACCTAGTTCTCCTGGTAATTTGACTCTTATCAAATTTTTCCTGCTTCCAATAAATTTCCATCAACTTAACTGACTGTCAACTTCATTGCCTAATATATCCTCCTTCATACTTTGACAGTCCCCATAGCAATTATGCAATTAATATTATTTTCAGTACCTCAGGGATTTGCTGAAGGTACCAACCCCTCTCCTCAAAATAGATCAGTGCAGGAGAGAGTTATTGATGGCAAACTGATCTGGGTGGCACATGCCTGTTACTGGTGGGAATCATCCCATTTTTAGGGATGCTACTATTCAATAACCTAACTTCTCAGGGGATGATGCTCTACCCACCATTGCCAGCTCTCCAGTACACGTGTCATTGGTCTTTCTTTATGCCTGAAAGTGTTGCCACTCCCAAGAGGAACAAACGAGCAAAACTACACAACATACAGATCGTACACAGGTATGAGCTCTGTCCGTTGTTCAAGTGTTATCTATAAAGTGTTTATGACATATATGTGCACAAAATGTAGACTTTATTACGCGAGTATAATGTATGTTATGTGTGTGTGTGTGTGTGTGTGTGTGTGTATATACAGTTGTGGCCAAAAGTATTGACACCCCTGCAATTCTATCAGATAGTACTCAGTTTCTTCCTGAAAATGATTGCAAACACAAATTCTTTAGTATTATTATTTTCATTTAATTTGTCTTAAATGAAAAAAACACAAAAGAGAATGAAGCAAAAAGCAAAACATTGATCATTTCACACAAAACTCCAAAAATGGGCCAGACAAAAGTATTGGCACCCTCAGCCTAATACTTGGTTGCACAACCTTTAACCAAAATAACTGCGACCAACCGCTTCCGGTAACCATCAATGAGTTTCTTACAATGCTCTGCTGGAATTTTAGACCATTCTTCTTTGGCAAACTGCTCCAGGTCCCTGATATTAGAAGGGTGCCTTCTCCAAACTGCCATTTTTAGATCTCTCCACAGGTGTTCTATGGGATTCAGGTCTGAACTCATTGCTGGCCACCTTAGAAGTCTCCAGTGCTTTCTCTCAAACCATTTTCTAGTGCTTTTTGAAGTGTGTTTTGGGTCATTTTCCTGCTGGAAGACCCATGACCTCTGAGGGAGACCCAGCTTTCTCACACTGGGCCCTACATTATGCTGCAAAATTTGTTGGTAGTCTTCAGACTTCATAATGCCATGCACACGGTCAAGCAGTCCAGTGCCAGAGGCAGCAAAGCAACCCCAAAACATCAGGGAACCTCCGCCATGTTTGACTGTAGGGACCGTGTTCTTTTCTTTGAATGCCTCTTTTTTTTTTCTCCTGTAAACTCTATGTTGATGCCTTTGCCCAAAAAGCTCTACTTTTGTCTCATCTGACCAGAGAACATTCTTCCAAAACGTTTTAGGATTTTTCAGGTAAGTTTTGGCAAACTCCAGCCTGGCTTTTTTATGTCTCGGGGTAAGAAGTGGGGTCTTCCTGGGTCTCCTGCCATTATGTCCCTTTTCATTCAGACGTCGACGGATAGTACGGGTTGACACTGTTGTACCCTCGGCCTGCAGGGCAGCTTGAACTTGTTTGGATGTTAGTCGAGGTTCTTTATCCAACATCCGCACAATCTTGCTTTGAAATCTCTTGTCAAGTTTTCTTTTCCGTCCACATCTAGGGAGGTTAGCCACAGTGCCATGGGCTTTACACTTCTTGATGACACTGCGCACGGTAGACACAGGAACATTCAGATCTTTGGAGATGGACTTGTAGCCTTGAGATTGCTCATGCTTCCTCACAATTTGGTTTCTCAAGTCCTCAGACAATTCTTTGGTCTTCTTTCTTTTCTCCATGCTCAGTGTGGTACACACAAGGACACAGGACAGAGGTTGAGTCAACTTTAATCCATGTCAACTGGCTGCAAGTGTGATTTAGTTATTGCCAACACCTGTTAGGTGCCACAGGTAAGTTACAGGTGCTGTTAATTACACAAATTAGAGAAGCATCACATGATTTTTCGAACAGTGCCAATACTTTTGTCCACCCTCTTTTTTATGTTTGGTGTGGAATTATATCCAATTTGGCTTTAGGACAATTCTTTTTGTGTTTTTTTCATTTAAGACAAATTAAATGAAGATAATAATACCAAAGAATTTGTGTTTGCAATCATTTTCAGGAAGAAACTGAGTATTATCTGACAGAATTGCAGGGGTGTCAATACTTTTGGCCACAACTGTATATATATAGTCACGTTTCTTCCTCTGCCTTACAAGTAAGAGGTGAAAAGAGATCATATCCATGCTTTCCGTTCCGTTTTTATCTTAGCACATACTTCTAATGAAAGATGCGTTCCCTAAAATATTAGATTCATAGCAAGCTGGAAGATTATTTAGTGACTCTGTCACCCGAACACAAAACCTCCCTATTTCTTCTCTTTTGCTTTGTCACTGCTCTATATCACTCTGATATATTATCACAATACAAGTTGTGTTATAAGATTAAGGGGGCAACGGAGAGAGAGCAGCCAGGAAGATTCACAGGAATTACCGAGAGCCGCAAAGGTTAGGAAATCACCGGAATATTGAATGGCAAAAATGATTATTGGATGAGGTTCCAGTACTGGGGGATGAGGATAAATGACATCTAAATCTATCTATCTATCTATCTATCTATCTATCTATCTATCTATCTATCTATCTATCTATCTTTCTATTATCTATCTATCTATCTTTCTATTATCTATCTTTCTATTATCTTATCTATCTATCTATCTATCTATCAATCAATCAATCTATTATCTATCTATCATTTATCTATCTATCTATTATCTATTTATTATCTATCTATTTTCTATTTATTAATTATCATCTATCTATTATTTATTATCTATCTATCTATTATCTATTAAATATCTATTGTGTCTCTATTATCTATCTATCTATTATCTATCTATCTATCCCGCATATGAACCCATCAGCCATACCAAGGCAACATTTTTTCCTATAGGACTATAACCAATTTTAAGTCAAATATAGCAAATGGATAAAATGTAACTTTAAGGCTACTTTCACACATCAGGTTTTCGGCGTCAGGCGCGATCCGGCGTCGTGCCGGAATGCCGGATCCGGCAAATGTTTTGTAAAACCTGATGTGCCGGATCCGGTTTTCTGCCGGATCCGTCTTGTTCTTGACAGACAAAACCGGATCCGTCTCATCCGGTTCATCCGTTTTTCTATCCATTTTTCGACGGATTACGCCGGATCTGGTTTTTAAAATTGACCCTTGTGGCCTTCCGAACGGGATTGGCTACTGGAAAACTAGATATGGCATGTTCCTACAGCCCTTCTTTGACAGGTTGTAGAGGAGAAAGTGCAGGTTGGAGAGAAGAGCAAGTTACTGGCGAAGATGGATGTTGTCATTGGAAATATTACCACTAGAAGTTCTGTGACGGTTTCAGTAATGAGGGACAATTTTGCACTATACTTTATGTCACCTCAAGGCAGAGTACACTGGCAGGATGACAGAGTGTGAAAGATTTGTGCCCTAACCAAACTTGTGTACCTTCTGGACCAACAGTATATACCTTTGCCAACCAAAGTTGGCTATCTTGTCATGGTCTTACTATTTTTAGCTTTAGGCCACAGGTGTGTACCTGGTTGTGTTTTATGCAAAGTATTTCACCTTTTAACAAAAGTTGTGTACATTGTTAGGAAATCACCAACAATAAACACAACTTTTCAGGTGAAATACTTTGCTTCAAACACAACCAGGAACACAACTGTGGCAAAAAGCTAAAATTTACCCACAGTTATATACCTGGTTTTGAATACCTTTTTACCTTTTAAATACCCTGTATTTAACCTTTTTTTTAAACATATTTCGCCGCAGAAAGAAATGACAGACAACCAGTGTAAACAATAATTTAACTTTTATTTAAAATATTTTTTTTTTGTAAACTGTTTTTAAAGTTAAAAAAACTTTTTTAATAAAGGTTTGAAACCAACAGGGCATTTTTATTACAAAACACATCATAAATCTGTGTAGTGTGGGGTGGAAATACTGCTGGAGGGGCTGCGGGACACTTCGACAATGGGAGTGTGGAGAGAGGACTGGGATCGTGGTGGGGAAGGAACAGTTAGAGGTGATGGTGTGGAAAAAGCTACAGAATGGGTGGACATGTGGGAGGCAGAAGAGGTGGTGGGCGGTGGAGTGGAGGGTTGGGCAGGGACTGTAGGAGCAGATGATGTTGATGGAAAGTTGTATGGGGAAGGAGTTTGGTACGGGGAAGGAGTTTGGTACGGGGCAGGTTGCTGGAAGTGCGGAGATGTCTGGTACTGGGGAGGTTGCTGGTACTGGGAAGGTTGCTGGTACTGGTGAGGTTGCTGGTATGTAATAGGAGGGGGAGGATGGAAAGTGGCTGGAGGGGGTGCAGATGTAATAGGAGGGGGAGGATGGAAAGTGGCTGGAGGGGGTGCAGATGTAATAGGAGGGGGAGGATGGAAAGTGGCTGGAGGGGGTGCAGGTGGAGGAACTACAGTGGTGGGAGGTGGAGGTTGGGAGGTAACCTGCTGTAGAGCACCGTGGCACGAATGCATTACATGCATCTGCTGGGTAGGAGATAGTGTTGCCATGCGCTCCACAACAGACCTGAAAAAGGTGTGGTTTGGCGAAGATCTTGCTTCTGAATGCATGGTTTGCAGAAGTGTCTTCACCTCCAGAATGCTGGAGTTGATCTGCTGAAAGCCTGCGGAGATTTGCTCTGACAAGACTTTTAGACAGTTCTGGAAAGATGCATTCAGATGCAAGAACTCTGGCGCATAACACTTTTCCTGACCCCTCTGCCGCTGCCGCCCAGTACCCGCAGGTGTACTAGAGGTGGCAGGGGCAGAAGGGTGGGGTAAAGGGAAAGCGATCTCCTCACCAGCAGCTTCATGTAATGTAGGCGGCCACGATGCTCCTGTGCTGGTGGATGGGACAGATGGGTCGAATGTGTGGGAAGGCTGGGAAGGTGCAGATGTACCGGGGCGGTCGAAGTGTCCCTCGGTGCCGGTCTCCTCAGGGATCGCCTCAGAAGGGTCCAATCGTGCAGGCTCCCGAGTGCTGCTCACCGTGCAGTGGAATAAAAAAAAAAAAAAAACAATTATGGCTGAAAAAAAAAAGTTACATCTAACATTTTTTTTCACATGTGGTGTGTAATATTTACCTTCTAGTGACCATTGTTTCCTGGAGGAACGACAGGGCTTGTGCGTACTTGTACTTGCTCCTGCGTCCTCCAGATCCACTCGGGGCCCGCATCTCTTTATTGAACTCCTTCTTGAAACGATCCCTCACAGACCGCCACCGATTCACAATTCTGTTCCCTGAAACGAGAAAGGAGTGGTTAGTATACAACATCAGTGTTTCACAAACTCCAGTCCTCATGGTCCCCAGGGGTCATGTTTTCAGGATTTCCATAGTAAATAGAAATCCTGAACACATGATCCGTGGGGACCACGAGGACTGGAGTTCGGGAAACACTGGTTTACATCAAGCAACCGGTACTGTATATACTTACGCTCTTTAATCTGGGCCCGAACATCGAGGTCCTCCCAGCGGCCCACAAGGAGCGAACAGATTTCCTCCCAGAGTCGTCGGGTAACGATAAGGTCAGCGTGGCGGCGGTCAGCCATATTCCAGAGCGGCTCCCTTTCTCTGACGAGATCGATGAGGCGGTCCACATCGAGTCCTCCATCCTCACCGCCAGAGTCGGGAGCACGCTGTGAAGGCTGTTAAAGAAAAAGACAAAAATAACATAATTAGCCTCCACAAAAGAAATGAAATAAAAAGTGCAAAAAAACAAAGCAAAAATATTTATACTTACACGCTGGTGACCGCCGCGTTGCTGTCGCCGACAACCCTGGGAGGCACTGCGAGGACCTCTTGGACGAGCACCAGATTGGGAAGACTAGAGAAGAAAACAAAAAATGTTATGTCTTTGGATGTAGGCATTTGTTTGCTGTGTGTGGTCTGCAGAACATTGTTTTCTATGTGTTGTGTGTAGTGTGATGTTGTGTTTCTGCGTTTGATGCAAAAAACTTACCAATTGTGAGCCCACTCCAAGTGTCTGTCCACCCCTTCCTTCTTCTTCTGGGAGCTCCTCTTCATCTTGTGAATCCTGTTTTGAAATAAAAGGCAATGAATAGACATATATTACAGAGAAGATGGATTTTGGAAATAAAAACTTACCGTCAAACGCTGACGATGCGAGGGAGGGCTCCCAGAAGATGATGTGCTGTCTTCCTGGTGGCCACACTCCATGCCTGTGGGTGGTGTTCCAGCTGCTGCCATTGCTGCTGCTGCTGCTGCTGCATCTATTGGGCGGCTGTTGAATAAAGAGAAACAAAGGGCCAATGAATATCTTGATATTCAATAGCCCTAGTTTGGAGGAATGGGGGATTTGATAATTACCGTCTCTCATCTGCTGCTGGCCTCCCCTCCTCAGCATGTTCCATTTGCTGCTCCATTTGGGGTGGTGGTGCTGATGGTGCTGCAGTGGTCTCCTGCCTTCTCCTGCTGCGCTTGGTTGCTTTCTTGGGTGGCATGTTGGGTGTGGCTGTGGGTCCCACTGTCTTGCTTTTATATATGTCTTGTGGGCAGAGCTACTGAGCATGCTCAGACCAAAAAAAACGGATCCGGCCACCGGATCCGGCTTTCGCCGGGTCAGGCGCATTGCGACGCTCATAGGCTTTCATTGTGTGAAAAAGCCGGACGCGCCGGATCCGGCGTGTCCGGCTTTTTCGCCGGAGACAAAAAACGTTACAGTAGCCGTTTTTTCCAGACGCCGGATCGCGACACATTGCCGGATCCGGCGAAAACCGGATGAAACGCATGGCCATCCGGCGCGATCCGGCGCAAATGCAAGTCAATGGGGGGGAAACCGGATCCGGCATTACATTTCGCCGGATCCGGTTCCTGTCAAAAGCGCCGGATCGCGCCTGACGGCGAAAACCTGATGTGTGAAAGAGGCCTTAATAGGAATATTAAAAAGATCCACAGACAAACATCACCCTTGTGACAAAAACAACCAACCACAACAACGTAGACAACGATAAAAAATACTCACCGGTGAGAGACGCAATCCATGAGGGAGGCAGTATCGGGCTATTCACACCATGCAGGCTCGTGGTCATCGCAAGTGAATATGGAGTGACGGGGTTCCTCTAATTGGGTGAGATCAGACAATTTAAGCTGGTATGGTACTTAATTATATGGCATGATTAATGCTCAATAATGGTTTTTTGGAATGCTCACTGCATAAGTGAGGTAGCAGGGTTCTGTATTTTGTGACCATATATAGAGTGATCTCATAGTTCTGCCTACCCTATTTTGCTGCTACATTTGGTTTATTCCATCACAGGTCTCAACCTGTGGCAAGTGTCTGATGCACAACTATTACATACCGAATGCATTTTTTGTGTTAGCAATGAATGACGTTTATTCTGTGCAACATTAAGCATTTTCCCTGTGAGGGTTTAAAAAGATGCACCTAGCACTTTATTGATACCCAGAAAAAGGTTGTTGAGCGTACATATTTTTGGCGGCCACCACTCTGACATGTGGCAATATTCATACCTTGCTCTAATGAAGGTAACCCTCCGGCAGGAACAATGGATCTGACAGGCGCAGCTCTTCTACTTTCATTTCTCCCTTCTCACCAGATTTTCAGGAAACCCCCTCCCTCTAGGTAGTCTCCTGGCTCTAGCTGCTGTGTGAAACCTGATACCACAGTTGGTCTGCAGAGCTTCAGGAAGGAAGATATAGCTGTGCTGGCTTCTCAGGCTCATTGGTCCCGAACAAATCACACTTTATAAGGTTGGTATGTAATGTTTTTAGTCATTACTATTGTTTATTTAGCTTGTTTTATGAATGGATAGAGAAAGGTTTGTGGATATTTCATATAAATAAGGCAGATTTTCTTACAAATGAAAGTGTACTTCTCAGGAGTTTTGAAATTTGAGTATATCAAAGTTATTACTTTTATGTTGAGTAAATGGGTTTGTTTTGCACCTGATAATGTGTAGTCTCTTTTATTACATCCCTATGAAGGTCTCTGATCACTTTTAGATCACTGAAATTGAGAAAATTAGATATTCTAGGCATTTTTCTAGCCTGCGCTTGACAGGCACATTGTTCCATTACGAGTTAGTGCGAATATTGTTCCTGACAGAGGGTTTTAATGGGCCAGGCATTTAAGTGATGTATACCATACTTGGTCATACCTATGCCATACCGCTGTGATAACGGAGGCCTCTTCATTCAATGCTGCACAGGTGCTCACCTGTGAGTATTTTTTATCTCTGTCTACGTTGTTGTGGTTGGTTGCTTTTGTCACAAGGGTGATGTTTGTCTGTGGATCTTTTTAATATTCCTTTCAAAAGTTACATTTTATCCATTTGCTATATATGACTTATATTTTTGGATAATAAGTCCTGCTATATACCACTATAACCAATTTTAGCAGTCCTCAGGCTGATTTTAGATAATGCTGGATGCTCCCTGCCGTTTAAATTTGTAAGTTTTTGTTCTGGGAGAAGCATGTGTGATAGAAATGTTTAGGGCCCCACCAGAGAAAGGTCTGTTCGATGCTGGGGGCACACATGAACTGTCCAATTTATAAGTATATTCAGTATAGCAGATTTTTTCTAAGTGGGCGTAGTTATCACCACTTTTATACGGACATTTTCTCGAGAACCACGCCCAATTGGCTATAAGACTTGATTTACATATAGGGAAGAAGAGGCCATATCCCAGAAACGGAGAGGCACAGTGACAAAAGAAAAACATCGCCGGATTCAAGAGAACATCGGCAATTACACCAGGTAAAAAAATATAACATGTATTATACAGGAGTTCTTTAAGTCATATGTCATATTGCAAGGGAAGGGGCCCTGGATGTTGGAGGCCCCTAAGCAGCTGCCTCTTTTGCCTTTTCCATAGAGAATCTGTTCCTCCGTCGCCAGGATACCGCTACTCCAGGATCCTGTAGTAGAACCACACGTAAAAAAAGAGGAATATTCTTCAATGTTTTCAATGTAACTCTCATCTTTGGATAGTTGTCATTTAGGTATTTAAGGTAAAAAATAAAAACTGCATACAAAGAAGAGATTTTTTTTTGCGCCAGTCACACAAATAGCGGAACAACAGGATGTGCCTAATTTTCCGTCTTTCTAAGCTTAGCTCTAACAGTCCGGGGCTATTTAATTCCCATTGAAGGAGGAAGAATCGGCAAAATCCTTCTCTCTGCGGCAGGAAAGCTCTTTATGTCTGAAACTTCAGACATTTTCCAGCCATCAATTCCTACCAAGCTTCTGTATTTCTCAACCCCTGCAGCAAATACATTCTTCTCGGCTTTGCAAAAAAACATCAAAAAAACAAAGACATTCAAAAAACCACAAGACTTCTGGAGAGATTTCCAAGCTGGAAGTACGCAACAGCGGTTAAAAAAATCAGAATAAATATTATATTTGTTTTGCAGTAATATATGTATTTTCTGGGGCATTTTTAAAGCTTTTGACTTGTTAAAGTCATTCAAATGATGTATTAATGTAAAAGGCCTTAAAGCGTTTCTGTCTTTTTGCACAAAACCTGTGGAAAACCATGGGCTTGCTGTCCTCATCCCCCACAACAAGTAAAAATTGGTTTGGGCGCACATACCAGTCTAACATGTTCAGGAACTGTCCAAATTATCATGCTCTGTAACTCGTCATCCACTATTTTTCAGTAGGAAAGTCCCATTTTATCAACACTCTACCAGCACTATAGGTGCTGGAACTTCCTTTCCCTAACTTTTCATCTAACGTGTCTCCTGCCATTATACCTCTATGCTGTATCCTTTCATAGTTTTGCCTGCTTGCACAACTCCATGAGGTGAGTTTAATTGCTCACGACCCATTTTGATGTTATACTTTTAATATTGCGCTTAGATGGTGCTCCTTTTTTTCCCCTCTTTCCTCCCAGGACATTTTATTACCTCTATTCAGTATGACAGGAGAAAAGAGAGACAAAGACCTATCACCACTGTTTGTAGAAAGACAAAAACTCCTAAAACTCTTTATTTCCTGCACAGAGACCAAAATCAGTGGCCAGTTCCAGTAGAAACATAAAGGCCTGAACTCCACTTCCTGTACAGCATCTTGGCATCTTTGCTGCTGAAGATGGATTACTCCTGACAACAGGCAGTGGGCAGCAAGTTACACAGAAATGAGTCACCTAGTGGTTAGCACTTTGGAGTGAATTTTATAGTTATATTCTACCTTGTCTTTTAGTCAGAGGGGTGGGCTTCTGTTGGTTTCAGTCACGGTCTCGTCATCTGATCCATGCCCACGCACTTTGACTGAACTGACAGAACTGGCTCAGCATCACAGGAAACTTCTCTGTAATCCCGTGCTTGCGCAGTGATGAGCAACTCCCCAGGCATGCGCATGGAATCTGGGCGTACGTCCCCAGCTTCAACTTCATTTACTGTGTTCACATGCTCCGGAGCTGAAGCGAATCACTGGCTTTGTCATGTCGCAGTTGTGAGTGACGCGAATGCGGTATGCGCGCTGTCTCCCCGATGCACTGACTGTCTCAGACGCTCAGTTTACGCCACTGCTCCGGAGCATACTCACACAGTAAATGAAGCTGGGAACCTACACCCGGATTTAGTTCGGGCAGCTGCTCTGCAAGCGTGGGATTGCCGAGACGTCGGACCAGAACTGCAGATCGATTGAAGGGCGTGAGCGTGGGTAAGATGACAAGACTGAAATCAACGGAAGCCCACCCTATGATTGAAAGAAAAGGTTGAGTATAACTCTAAAAAGTGATCTGTTGAAATGAATACGGCGCCGGTTTGATTGAAAAACAACATGTTAGCGATGAACAATGCATCACTAACAACACACTGGGCCAATTCCATAATGAAAAACAATGTGACAGGTTCCCGATAAAGGAATTGCTTTTCCATAAGGGCACTGTTGTAGAGAAGTGAAAAAATCTGCACTGTGGTTGTTCTTCAGTTCGTATTTTAAGTTTTTGGGTAATAAAATTTAGGACCCGGACTTGTATGTGGGTAGTTTCTTTGTCTCCTGCTCCAGCCCCTCCACCTGTCTGCTGTTTGAAATTTTGCACCGGCACCATCCTTAATACAGGTGGCACATGCCCAGATTTGTTTCCCGGTGGTCTTCAATAAAAAAGGAACCGTGGTGGCGTATGCGCAGATTGATTTCCCACTGATCTACAATAGAAAGGCGCTGGTGGTGGAGCATGCACAGATTGATTTCCCGGTGGTCTTCAATAAAATGGCTCTGGTGGTGGCGCATGCGCAAATTGAGATGAGATTGGATTCTGTGCATGTGCCGACACTTTTTGTGCCATTTTAATGAAAACCAACTGGAAAACCTATCTGTGCACCCACTACTGCCGGTGATACTTCTTACCACTGAGAAAACAATCTGTGCACACACCGCCTGTAGCAAGGATGGCGCCAGCACAACATTTCGAACAAGAGGCGAATCACTCACAAAGCAGTGACTCCAGAATCAGGAGCCACAGTCCCACCCCTATGCACCTAATTCTTGTTACACGAAAACTTGAAATGCGGATTATAGAACAAACGTAATGCAGATTTCTTCACCAAATGTATTGATTATCAGTATTACATTACCAATATAGCATTGCTCTCTACTTTAACTTCACCAGCTCTCTTTAAGGATATGGGCACACAGTCCGGAATTGCTGTGGGTTGGCAGCGTCCAACCCGCAGCAGCCAGATGTTACAGCATAGTAGATGGGATTTCAAGAAGTCCCATGCCCACTATGCGTCCACAGACGCCTGAGGCTCACCTACAAAGATGGACATGTGACATGTCTTTCCAGACCGCAGCATGTCAATCTCTCTTGCGGAGACGCTAGCGAGAATTTTCAATGCCGGCAAGTACAACTCATGAACAGCAGTGGCGCTGTTTGTATAGAGAATGAATAAAAAAATCTTCAAACTTTAACAAATTCATGAAGTACTGGGAATGTGTTGAGCGCAGTTTCGGCAATTACCATAATATGGGCCTACAGTGAAGCAATTAATCCTGACCGCTTCGTGTGGCTCTACAGAACTTCTTTCTCCGCTGATTGGGAATCTTAAAGTCAATGAAAAGTGTATCAATATACATCTGTCATATGTGGCCGCAAGAACAGATCAATATCCTTTGAATTTCTAGAGCAATTAGTAAGTGGACTGCAATTTAGGTGAAAATGAGAACATCTGCTGTAACAAAGGAATGAGTGGAGTAAGAAATATGAGTTATTAAGGTTTTGTAGCTCTTACTTCTGTAAACATTAATTACTGTGCATTATTAGGTTCAGGGCTAGGGTTGGTGCAAATTCTATATCTAATGGAGTTGCCCAGAATTAGATAAACATGGATGCTTTATTCTAGAAACAGCGCCACCCATGACTGTGAACAGTGTCTGGTACTACTGTAGGGAAGGTTGACTGACGTACAGACCTGTCTGTAGATGAAGGGCGGAGGTGTAGTGTATAGAAGGTGGACTGTTGTAGTAAAAGGGGCGAAACAGCTGGAGATAGGAAGGAGGGCTGGAGTATTGGATTTTGACCATTAGAGGGCAATGGAGAGCTGTGAGGTTAGGACTGAACAACAGCCATTGGCTAAGAAAACCGTTGAGTCATTGTGGGTGGGGTTACCAGTACGTGAGGGAGATAAAAGGCTGAGAGAAGGTTCTGGAGAGTCCAGTCAGTGAAGAGAGCACAGGAGACAAGAAGTATGTCTGGGGAGAGAGGAAAGAAAGGAAGCTCTTGAGAGGACTGACAGTTGTGACAGTTACGGGGGTGGCCCTGACAGGATTAGCCGCAGACAGAGACAGCAGAGGCCACAGACAGAGACAGTCTGGGGTACCACTAAACCGAACGGACTCGGACTGGTGAAACGCTGTGGTGGTAGGCCAAGGGCAACCTCGGTGAAGGAGCCGCGAAAGAGGTCCATTTGCCAACGAAAGAAAGTGAAGGTAAACGGGCCTGTGTACGAAGTCAGGCAGCTACCGTGTGTGGCTGAGGGGATTGTCGAGCAGCTGCTGTGTGCGGCCGAGGAGATTGTGGAGCAGCTGCTGTGTGCGGCCGAGGAGATTGTCGAGCAGCTGCTGTGTGCGGCTGCGGAGATTAACGTGTAATTGCTGTGAGGTGCTATGGGTCGTGGAAAGACGATCAGTAAAGAAGACCTGTTAAACACGTTCCTGTCTCTGTCTTGAGTCTGTCTGTGGCCAGTAATGGACCACCCCCCTGTCAGTTACCCTACCTACATTACCACTCAGCTCCTTGTAAAACCTTTTTTAGCGCCTCCCATTAGTTGATTTTTTTGCCTCCTAAACGGTACATCCCAATTTTGTATGTTCTCGCCATACTTGTTTCAGTTTTCTTCCTCCCTCCAAAACCATTCCTGTATATGATCTTAGAATTTAGATTGTGAGCCCCAATGGGGACAGAGACTGATTGCCCATAGATTCCTATTATCTGTATTGTCACAGTGTGGCAGGACATCGGGCTCGGATGATGGAGCTGCTTTTGTCTCTCCTATTAGTGCCGCCGTGGCCATTTAAAGGGCCGTTGCCCTAAGCATTCATTAATTTCGTTATGTCTTAGCTCAAATCCGCAAATTACCTCCTCTCTGTTAGATTTCCATGACAACGCAATAGACGTCGTCCCTCTCGGTGAAGATTCAATCTGCCACACCGGTTGTCTCTCTGCCCCTTAAGATTTCCGACCGTTATTTGGAAGCGTCTCAGCAATGGCTTCAGGGTTTCCAAGAATACGCACCTACAAAATCAACCCAAAATAGCTGTAATGTGATATACTGCTCGTTCCATTACCCGCAGCCACTGCTAACGCTGATGGAGGAAGGCTATTACCGCGTCGCTTAATGTCATTGATCAGACTATGACACATGGCCCACCCTGGCCAAGAAGGTGTTAATTAAGTAGTGAAAAATATCAAAACACCTGAGATGTGAATGCTCATCATTATAAATCGGCTGTGGCTTGTCAAGGTAAGGAGACTTATTCGCCGTGCAATGCTCCTCTGGGAAAATAATATGCAAATTGCCTCTTCAGAAAGAAAGAGGACTTTTACTCTACAGCACCACCTATTGTAGTAGCGATCCTACAAGTCACAATCAACCCTTTAACGAGTCTTGTAGTATGACTTAGGATACAAGCCAAATCAGAATCTCAATTTGCAGACACGGTGTTTCGAGCTGTTGGCTCTCGTCAGTGCAAAGTATGAGATCTGATTTGGCAAGGTGAGAGGCTCTGGACTAGGGTCTAAGAAGTAAGGTTTCTCCTTGCGGAGAGTGACATGCCAGCTGTGGCTTGTCAAGGTAAGGAGACTTATTCGCCGTGCAATGCTCCTCTGGGAAAATAATATGCAAATTGCCTCTTCAGAAAGAAAGAGGACTTTTACTCTACAGCACCACCTATTGGTAGTACTCGTTAAAGGGTTGATTGTGACTTGTAGGATCGCTACTACCAATAGGTGGTGCTGTAGAGTAAAAGTCCTCTTTCTTTCTGAAGAGGCAATTTGCATATTATTTTCCCACAGGAGCATTGCACGGCTCCTTACCTTGACAAGCCACAGCTGGCATGTCACTCTCCGCAAGGAGAAACCTTACTTCTTAGACCCTAGTCCAGAGCCTCTCACCTTGCCAAATCAGATCTCATACTTTGCACTGACGAGAGCCAACAGCTCGAAACACCGTGTCTGCAAATTGAGATTCTGATTTGGCTTGTATCCTAAGTCATACTACAAGACTCGTTAAAGGGTTGATTGTGACTTGTAGGATCGCTACTACCAATAGGTGGTGCTGTAGAGTAAAAGTCCTCTTTCTTTCTGAAGAGGCAATTTGCATATTATTTTCCCAGAGGAGCATTGCACGGCGAATAAGTCTCCTTACCTTGACAAGCCACAGCTGGCATGTCACTCTCCGAAAGGAGAAACCTTACTTCTTAGACCCTAGTCCAGAGCCTCTCACCTTGCCAAATCAGATCTCATACTTTGCACTGACGAGAGCCAACAGCTCGAAACACCGTGTCTGCAAATTGAGATTCTGATTTGGCTTGTATCCTAAATCATACTACAAGACTCGTTAAAGGGTTGATTGTGACTTGTAGGATCGCTACTACCAATAGGTGGTGCTGTAGAGTAAAAGTCCTCTTTCTTTCTGAAGAGGCAATTTGCATATTATTTTCCCAGAGGAGCATTGCACGGCGAATAAGTCTCCTTACCTTGACAAGCCACAGCTGGCATGTCACTCTCCGCAAGGAGAAACCTTACTTCTTAGACCCTAGTCCAGAGCCTCTCACCTTGCCAAATCAGATCTCATACTTTGCACTGACGAGAGCCAACAGCTCGAAACACCGTGTCTGCAAATTGAGATTCTGATTTGGCTTGTATCCTAAGTCATACTACAAGACTCGTTAAAGGGTTGATTGTGACTTGTAGGATCGCTACTACCAAGAGGTGGTGCTGTAGAGTAAAAGTCCTCTTTCTTTCTGAAGAGGCAATTTGCACATCATTATAAAAAAATCAAGGTGAGTTTTTTTTTCTGATGCACAGCTCGGAACCCCTGCACAAATATGAGGGAAAGACTTATTATTGCACATTTTCAAGCCAGATTCACGGGAACATCTGTGACTTTTTTCTCTTCTCGTTACCAACAAAACCATCATCCGCCCGGCTCATTTAATATGTAATTACACCTGAAATTGGCCCAAATTGTAAGGCAAATCTACACTGCCTCAAAGCAGTCGTAGCTTTCAATCTTTCAATTTTTCGGTGTAAAAACTGTCAAAGATGCTCCAAATTTACTAAAAAGTGTTTCTCCCCCGCTTTATATGTTTGGTACATTTTACTCGAGTGCAGAAAAAGTATAAGGCCGGACAATGAAACCAGAATCGTCACCTCACCAAAGCGTAACAATACATTTCTAAACACCTATAGTCACCACTAGAGGGAGATAAGGAGAAAACTGCACACATTAAAGGGATTATTCATTATTCAGACACCACCTGTGACTCCGTATCTTTCCTTCCACTAAAATAATAACACCTATACTCACTTCCGGTGTCGGCACCATTCCAGCGGTGTTGGTATTGGTACACCCAGGCTCGAGTGACATTGTTATGTCACTTCCTCTGGATGTCTTGATTCGTCCAAAGGATGGGAGAGAGAAGCGAGCACTGATTGGCCGCAGGGCATGGTTCGCATGACATAACAATGTTACTCAAGCCCGAGAGAGCCAGTGTCAAAACCACAGGGATGGTGCCAGCATCAGAGATGAGTATAGGTGTTATTATTTTACAGGAGGGGAAACATAGTGATTCAGAAGGGATTGTCCGAGTAGTGGACAATCCCGTCAATATATTTAACTTTAAGGCTTGTGCTAAGTTTGGAAGGTTTTCTTTCTGAGTGATTGAATGGAGCGGATGTGGAACCTCTGCTCCATTAGGGTATGTGCACGCATTGCCGATTCTGATGCGGATCCGCGAGGATTTGCTGCGGTTTCAAAACCGCAGCATGTCAATTCTTTGTGCGGAATCCATGACAGGTGTCAAACCGCAAGGGAAATCGGCAGGCTAAACCGCACTAAATCCACAGTTGACCTGCGGATTTAGACAAATCTGCGCGGAAAAATCCGCAGCAGAATCCGCAACGTTTGTAGAATCAAAAGCGACCATTTAAGAAAACCCCTCCTAGTAATTTACCTCTTTGTTTAGTTCTCTGGGTTCTCATGACATGTGGGAAATCTGTTAAAAGTAAGATTGACTGATGTAGTGAGTTTTTTCAATGTTTTCCTTGTTAATAAACTTTTTTATAAAAATTTTTTGTTTTAAATTGGATAAAAACCTCCTCTGATTACTCAGACTGACATTAACGTTACTAAATGATTTCTATAAATTAGAGTATGACTAAACTCTCGGTTGTGATTTAACATAAAAAAAATGTATGAAGATTATTTTGTCTAATTTCTATTTTCAAAGTAGGAATCAGGCGGCGGTGATCTTGTGATGCCTTAATCTGTCGCCTACTGGAGAGCTTAATTATGACAGTGGGGATTTCACTAGCTGCGTGAATGTAGTTAAAACCTACACGGGAGGCTCTGAGAATGTTTCTGGCTGTTTACAGACCCATCAGGGTGCATTGTCATTTGCGTTTTTAAGCACTTATTTATTTGATGTGCGGTCTGGCAAAAAAATGTAAAACTCTTAAATATCTTGTGATTTCTGGAACTGTATGTTTTAAATAATTAGGTATCCATGTACTGTAATTTGTGTGAATTATGTACTATTTATCTCATATCTGTCTATCATCTATCCATTATCTATCTATATTATCTATCTATTTATCTATTATCTATCTACCTATGTATTATCTAATCAACATTTATCTCTATTAAATGTTCTATTAGATGCATCTGCATCTATTTACCATCTATCTACAAAAAGAAGCACTGCAGAATATTTCCTGCATCAAGACACATACGAATATTGAATATATGGGGTGTAAACTGCTTCACCGCCACATAAATTATTTTAATAAAATGAAGATATTTAATGCACAAATTTTCCATTTCATGAAAGCCCATCAGCCACAACTAGGGATGAGCGGATGTTTTGAATTTCAAATTCTTTGGCTTTGCTAAATTTTCCTAAAGAATATGATTTGTGCCTAATAAATTACTGTAAATCTCAATACTGGAAAACATTTAATTACTGGGAAAATAGAAAGGAACCCACTGACCATGAAAGCTTATACTCCAGAGGAGAGAGAGAGACAGGACCCCCATTGACCATAAGAGCTTACACTCTACACCAGAGAGAGAGGACCCCACTGACCATAAGAACTTACACTCTACAGGAGAGAGGACCACACTGACCATAGGAGCTTACACTCTACAGGAGAGAGAGAGGACCTCACTGACCATAGGAGCTTACACTCTACAAGAGAGAGAGCGGCCCACAATGACCATAAGAGCTTACACTCTACAGGAGAGAGATAGGACCCCACTGATCACAAGAGCTTACACTCTACAGGAGAGAGAGAGGACCCCACTGACCATAAGAGATTGCACTCTACAGGAGAGAGAGGACCCCACTGACCATAAGAGCTTACACTCTACATGAGAGAGAGGACCTCACTGACCAAAAGAGCTTACACTCTACAGGAGAGAGAGGACCCCACTGACCATAAGAGCTTAAACTCTACAGGAGATAGAGCGAGGACCACACTGACCATAAGAGCTTACACTCTTCAGGAGAGAGAGGAAACCACAGACCATAAGAGCCTACACTCTACATGAGAGAGAGGACCCCACTGACCATAAGAGCTTACACTCTACAGGAGATAGAGCGAGGACCCCACTGACCATAAGAGCTTATGGTCACCCTCCCAGGGCTGTGGGGTACTCGGTACAGGGCCAGTCTCTCAGATGGGAATGTCACAGTGGCGCTGACCCGGTCCATGGCCCTGGGTGCCCAAGTAAAAAGGGAAATTGAATGATGGAATGAACGATTCATGACGCCACCTGTGGTGTTCGGCAAGGGAGATGTTAGGCCGACGCTGCTTGCAGATCCTCTGGGACTGATGGTATGGCGCAGCAAAGATGTCATAGCTCCCCACAGGTGAAGCTATAGTCCCAGGGCAGTGTAGATAAGCATTGCAGGAATGGTGCAGTGTAGGCACAGGGATGTAGCGGTGCCAGGTGTGTGGCGCAGGAATGAGTGGAGGACACCAGGGCATGCAGTTCCAAAGCTTTACTCTCAGTCTGTTGTACAAACAGGTGCCTGCCTCCGTGCCGTGTCCTCCGGGTCAGGGACTCAGTCAACCTCCAGGCCAGATGGAATATCCCTTTCCAACACTCCGCCAACATGTGCCTTTCTGAACGTCTCCTCTTATAGCGCCTTTAAATGAAGTACTCCTAGTACTGAGTTACACTGGAGTTCCTCCTGTCCAATGTTCTTATGAACTCTACTTGTACGGCAGACAGCTTCAGGGACTCCTTGCTACGAAGTCCCAGCTCACTATCCAGTTGCTGTTGTGCCCCCAAGTCTTGTGTGAGAATAAAGCTGTCACTACTTTTATTCCTCCGGTGTCTGCTGCAGGACCATTAGTATCCATACAACCTCAGGGACCGGACCCCGGCCTTGCGCTTAGAGCTTCTAGGATGGGTTCTCTTCTAACCCACGTCCTCTGTTCTCATTTACTCCTCACGTTCCAAACTAATCTTTCTTCCTATGGAAAATCAGGCTTTCAGTCTATGTCGCACTCTCTCTCTCTTCCTTTCCTTTGCCAGCAGATCCAGGTCACTGGGATCTGCTGCAGCACTTCCATCCATCTATCCCTCTCTCTCCTCACTCAACAACCGACCGACTCACTTACTTACTGACCTAAACTCTTCCCGCCCTCTCTAAAATAAACTAAGCTCCACCCACCACCCAGCGCGTTTTGTGTTCCAAGCGGGGAGCCACCAATGGGTGCTTTGCTACACTCCAAGCAGGGAGCCGCCGAAGGTGCTCTGCTACACTACATTGTTGTGTGGGGAGCAGGTGTTGGAGTGTGGTCAGGAGCCCCCACCTTACCTGGATGATTGGATACCACACCTCAAGAAGAGGTTCAGTACCTCTGTGGCGCCACATCCCCCCGTTAAACACAGCACGTCCATGGGCTGCAAGGAAAACAAAGTTGACAATACAGGAACATACAAAATTTTATATTGCATAATGAACATGTCTTATACTAAACTTCCCAATGTGGGAGGCACTGTTTCTTGAATGTTACAAACAATTTAACTGTCTGTCTACATTTAAAGATATGCTACCTAATTTAAAGTGCTATGGAAGCAAATTCACTATCAGCTTGAGTAACACATTTCTTTTTCTGCTACTTTCACATTTTCTACTCTCTCCTTTTCCTTTTGTCTTAGGATTCACAACCGCTATTGCCTTGCTTGTAATCTGCATATTTTTATTCAACTCTCACATCTTTATTCAAACATTGTAAAACATTCACCATATTTCTTTCGCAATTTAACCCTAGGAAATCTGTCATTAATACTTTCACTACACACTATCATTTTCTAGTTTCTTGTTCAAAAATACTAAGCATTATTAATAAGTGCAAAGAGTAGACATTGGACCTGCCATCATGTCTGGAAATGTCCCTATAACGAGGTAGTTCTTGTTCCAAGGGCAGGTTCCTATGTAAAACCAAGAGAATGCACCAAAAGAGTTGCAAACTATGTACATTAGCAGTTCTGGATCACTCAGCATCCATGATCTCCACAGTTCAAGTGTAAAGGCTGCCAATCAAACTGGGCAACAACTGGATCAAATGGGAATACAAGAAAAACAAAAACATGATAACCAAAAATAGAAAAACAAGCGCAAAGGTGGGTAACAAAAGTTAGTTTAAATCAACATTTTGCTTGGTTATCCCCTCCTGGGGTTCTGGAAGCTGGTTGCTTGGGCTGCTTCCAGGGGAGATATTCTGGGTGTCCTCATCCTTTTGTTGATTGCTTACCGCTCGCAGGTACTCTGCTTCCCAAAGAGTGAGATTGGGACCGATCGGGGTAAATGAAAGGGCAACGGAGATGTCGACTGCCGGTGGGGATGGTGTGTCAGCAATTGCCAGAGGTACCTCTGCTGCTGCCAACAATTCAGCAGGTGTCATCGCCGGTACTACTGAGTTTTGTTCCTCCAGTTCCATCAGGACCTCAGTTAGTGATGCTGTAGCCTGGGGTCGCCGGCGAGGGACAATTAAACCATTCCTATTCGCTGGCTCCGTTCCTAGGACTAGGGTCATGTCAGGAGCGGTAATCATACCAGGCGCTCCCTGATGAGGTTCCGTTCCCAGTACAGTTACATGGTAGTGAGCAGTGGCGGCCGCGACCCCCGGAGTTGCCTGCGGGGCAGGTCGTAGTTGGATCCGAGCAGGGGCAAGGTTGGTTTCTGCTAAGGCCATCGGTAGAGGCCTGTGCGGCCGCGCCAGGTCCGGACGGGGACGCAGCCCCCGTCCTTCATTCTGCTCCAGGACCCTCATATATCTCCTCCAGGCAGGCCTCATCCAATGGTAATATCTGCTTTGAGGTGGTGATGGGCGCTGCAGAGGGTATCTCAGCGGTCGTATGCTCTGCAGGGGCGGCCTGGGGACGAGTTGCCTTTCCTCCCCACATTTTTCTGGCCTCTTCCATCATGGCGTTCTGGCGTTCTTCTTCCTGCCTGGGCTCTTCTCCCGCCACTGGCTCTTGCCCCTCCGTCTGAGGGCGGCATCTTCTTCCTACTCCTCCATACCAGGCCAGTATACGAACCCCTCGGGGGGGTGGGCCATGTTGCTGTCGCATAGAAGTTCAGACAGGGGAGGCCCAGGACAGTTCACGCTCTTTTCTTAGGACCACCCATGTTATCACGCCCTTCTTCACTGCGCCGGCGGCCATTTCTAGCTTTCATTTCACAGTCTATTAAATTGGGTCTTCTGAAAATTTTCAAAAGATTTGAGTCTTAGGCACAGAGAACCCGATGGCATCGGGTCTCATCATCCTGTTCGTGACACCAAAATTGGGTCGCCCTCCCAGGGTTGTGGGGTACTCGGTACCGGGCCGGTCTCTCAGATGAGAATGTCACAGCGGCGGTGACCTGGTCCGTGGCCCTGGGCGCCCAAGTATAAAGGGAAATTAAATGATGGAATGAATCATTCATGACGCCACCTGTGGTGTTCGGCAAGGGAGATGTTAGGCCGACGCTGCATGGAGATCCTCTGGGACTGATGGTATGGCGCAGCAAAGATGTTATAGCTCCCCACAGGTGAAGCTGTAGTCCCGACCAACCGACTCACTTACTTACTGACCTAAACTCTTCCCGCTCTCTTTAATGTAAACTAAGCTCCACCCACCACCCAGCACGTTTCATGTTCCAAGCAGGGAGCCACCAATGGGTGCTTTGCTACACTCCAAGCAGGGAGCCGCCGAAGGTGCTTTGCTACACTACTTTGTGGTGTGGGGTGCAGGTGTTGGAGTGTGGTCAGGAGCCCCCACCTTACCTGGATGGTGGGGTACCACACCTCAGTAGGAGGTGCAGTACCTCTGTGGCGACTGAGCCTCAGGGGCGCCACACTTACACTGTGAAGGAGAGAGAGAGGACCTCACTGACCAAAAGAGCTTACACTCTACAGGAGAGAGAGGACCCCACTGACCATAAGAGCTTAAACTCTACAGGAGATAGAGCGAGGACCCCACTGACCATAAGGGCTTACACTCTAAAGGAGAGAGAGAGGACCTCACTGACCAAAAGAGCTTACACTCTACAGGAGAGAGAGGACCCCACCGACAATACGAGCTTACACTCTACAGAAGAGAGAGGACCCCACTGACCATAGACGCTTACACTCTACAGGAGAGAGAACCCCACTGACCATAACAGCTTACACTCTACAGCATAGAGAGGACCCCACTGACCATAAGAGCTTACACTCTACAGGAGAGAGTGACTCTGAAGATAGAAAATGACTTTGCTTTACAAGATGTGCTCCATTGTGAACCGTTGATCTGTGGTGGCTGAATTACTGACCACCACTGTACAGGGTGTGATAATCCATTAGATGTCATAGCTGCAGGTCATTATGGGAAATTCTATGTGGCCACTCAAAAAGACATTAGTTCACTCTCTGTCGAGTGGGTAGTAGAGTGGGTAAAGGTGCTGAGCAAGTTTTTTTTTTGTAAATCGAATCTCAAGATGGTTGATTTGACATGAAACTGCAAATTTCTGAAGATTCATCTCAAACTTGATCATTCGCAGTTCGATCCACTAATTTCTAGCCACCACAAGTCAATCTTATTTTTGAGGCAACCTTTTCCAAAAAATACTGCTCATGGGCAAAAAAACCTACGAATTTAAAGAGCAGGTAGGATCCAGCCTTAGGCTAGTTTCACATTAGCATTTATGGCCGCAGCGTCGGGCTGCGCACGGCCGCAGCTAAGCCCCCCCCTTGCCGCGCCTCCGCCGGTAGCTCCGCCTCCAGGCACATGACGCATCCCCTATCTTTATCACTGAGGACGCAGGCCGTGCGCAGTATGCGTTTGGCGGCGCCTGCGTCCTTTTGACGGAGCATCGAGCGCAACCAAATTGCAACAGGTTGCGTTTGGCGCTGGTCGGCGCACCATCAAAAGGACGCAGGCGTCGCCAAAACGCATACTGCGCACGGCCTGCGTCCTCAGTGATAAAGATAGGGGACGCATGACGCATGCAGCGTCATGCGCCTGGAGGCGGAGCAATAGGAGGGGATGCGGAAGGGGTGGGGCTTAGCGGCGGCCGTGCGCAGGCCGTCGCTGCGCCCTGAAACGCAAATGTGAAACTAGCCTAAGGCTGATAGAAGGAGCTCAGCCAAATAAGAAGACATTCACCACCTCCAATAGTAAACTGCAAAGGAACAAAAACTGACCGCCGCCTCCTAAAATAATGAAGCCACTGTGTGCATCATAGTATACAAAGACACTAAATAAGCACCTTCAATTTATAAGCATAATGTCTATAGAAGTAACATAGTTTACCTTCATATATTCCATATTTTTTCACATATCTTGGTGCATACAGTGACTGCTGTATTTAAAGGGAACCTGTCATTAGATTCATCCTGCTTTAACCACGGGCATCCAGAATCATAGCCTGGTTGCTTAATTGCTGTCCAGGAGGTGTTACTCTGAAACTGTGCAGCATTTCAGAGAAAACATATTTGGAAAAGGGAAAGAAATGATTTATCCTATGTAATCCTGGCTAGCTTTTCCCATTTAATTGACAGATCTTTCCTGAAATAAACACATGGGTCAATCCAGATTGGCTTCAAGGTCATCCTCAACAGGAATTATTTTCCATAAGATCATTAAAACCAATTATTGCTAGTGATAGAGCCTAGCTGTAGGTGCTTTATTTGTTAGTTGGACTCCACTAGTAAAGATTTTCCCAATCTCCTAACGTTCTGCATTCTCCTCCCTCTTGCATGGCATTTAGCTCACTATCTGTCTTTCAACCAGTCACGGAAGAAAAAATTACCAGGCTTCTTGCATATTCACACCCTACTACCTGCACCAGTCACCCTATTCCCTCACATCTCCAGTGCCTTTCCCCTGCTGTCACCTCTCACCTAACAAAAATATTCAACCTCTCTCTCCTCAGGTATCTTTCCCCCCTCATTTAAACACTCCAGCATACATCCATTACCTTAAAAAAAAACATCCATTGACCAGAATTGTGCTGCTAAAACAGACATGTCTCCAATTTTCCTTTCATCTCAAAACTCCTGGAATGCTTGGTCCACTCCCGTCTAGTCCACTATCTCTAAGATAACTCTCTACTTGACCCTTTACAATCTGGTTTCAGCTCTTTTCACCCTACTGAAACTGCCCTCACTAAAGTCTCTAATGATCTACTAACAGCTAAATCTAATGGTCCCTGCTGATTTTCCTGGATCTCTCTGCAGCATTCGACACTGTTGATCATCAGCTCCTCCTCACTATAATCCACGCTATCTGTCTCAAAGACATTGTTCTCTCCTGGTTTTTCTCTTACCTTTCTGACTGGTACTTCACTGTATCTTTTGCTTTTCCCTTTACAGTCGGGTTCCTCAGGGTTCAGCCCAGGTTCCTTCCTCTTTTCTTTATGCAATTACCCTATTGGTCAAACAATCAGTAGATTTGGTTTCTAGTACTATCTCTATGCTGATGACACCCAATTATACACATCGTCTCTTGAGTCTTGACATCACGCCTGCATATAAGCCTTTTCTACCATTTACGTTTCGTTTCCCGCCTACTTCCTTATAGATTGTATCTTGCGAGCAGGGCCTTCACTCCTTTTGATATCTGAGTTATGTATATTCTGTAATGTTTTTATTGTCTGTACAAGTCCCCTCTAAAATTGTAAAGTGCTGCGGAATACGTTGGCGCTATAGAAATAAAAACTATTATTATTATATGCCTGAGCGCAACCATTTTGATGGCAGAGCCGTATATTAGGACTCGCTTATGTTAGTTATGTGCCACATGTGATCACCCACTGCCAGGATAGCGAGCATTTAATGGTACCCCGTGTATAAATTAAGTTTATCATGTGCACACAGCTTAGGTTTATGTTCTTAGAAGCCTCTTCAGTATGAGCCTGCTGTGCAGCTGTTGATTGGTAATGTTCCAACAGCGAGCGGGCAGTAACATGGGAATGAAGATAAATGTAGAAATTGGTGACCACTCTCCCGTTCGCTGAATATGCGGCGTGCTGTTTATTGCAATTGAAGGTGTAATTATTTCATTATGATTTCCTGTGAAGTGTGAAAAGTATCTCGAACCATCCTCTAAAATGAGTTAATCGCAATATGTGCCAAGACGTTCCGTGTTAATTGAAAATTGGAGAGGCGTTTATTGGGCAGTTTTGTGTGACCAACTGTGACAAAATTTACTTTATTAGGGTCCTCTCAAGTGATTCATTATTAAAGAGAGAATTAAGGGTTTGAAGCAATAGTCTGGAGATACAGGAGGCGAGTGAGTTCATCATTTAATTGAAGCCTTTGTTTATGGAGAACACTCCTGACTTACTGGGTCAAATATGAAAGGGAGAACAGTCATAGAATACCACATGTACCGGAAGAGATCCTTCACTGATAGAGAGATTGTGGAAAGGACATCTCATGTCCAGGGTATTTCTGGCAAAATCTATTCAGCTATCGATGAGTTCTCTTCTTCTGCATGGATGGAGAACCTTCTTGACCATCACTTATGGCAGCCTATATTGGGTATCCTACGTTTGTCTTCCTGCTTTCCTGGCCTCCTCTTCACTGGCGTTATTGGTTCCAGCTAGGCCTCAACAAACATCTTGTTGTCATAACATCAAAACATGCATCCAGAGTCAAGAGGTGACTATAGCCAGTATGGGTTCCTTAGGAAGGCAGTGAAGGTCTGGTGGGAAGATGAGGTGGCCGGAACAAGTGAGAGACAAGGCAATTCAAATACTTCATTGTTGTTTAACCCCATTTTCTAGCGCATCTGTTTGCTGTGTTTTGGGGTTGGGAGATCGATTAAAAAGAATCGAGAGAGTGGCACAGTAGAGTAAGCTTACCAATTAATTAGATCATGGAATGTCACATTACCTTTGTGAAACAGGTAAACATCATAGCAGAGCCTAGCGATGAGGCACAGCTGGATATTCAAGGAGTCTCAATGTAGAGTTGGTCAGCAGAGTTGAGAAATTTTGCAGAACCCAGTACTCTAGCAGATCCCTACAGTGTAGATGAGCTGGCTATATCAGATGGCACAATGTAGAGAGGAGAATGTATTCCTAAATAGTTGGTGATACCCATATCATCCCCTGAGCCGGCCTGCGAGACCTTAGATCATTCATGACTTTACTGGAGGTCACTGGGATACTATGAAGAGCAGAGGCAGCTGGACAAAACAGAATGAAGAAGCAGAGCCCAGCACTGTAGCAGAGCCCTACAGAGAAGATTAGCTGGGTATATCAGGTGAAACAATGTAGAGAGGAGAATGTATTCCTGAGTAGTTGGTGATAACCGAACAATCACCTGAACCGGCCTATAAGACCTTAGAGAATGACTTTATAGGAGCTAATTGGGTTACTACAAAGAGCAGAGGCAGCTTGGCAAAGCAGAATGAAGAAGCAGAGCCCAGTGCTGTAGCAGAGCCCTACAGTGAAGAGGAGCTGGCTATATCAGGTGGAACAATGTAGAGAGGAGAATGTATTCCTGAGTAGTTGGTGATACCTGAATACACAGGCGATGGACCATCGCCTGAACCAGCCTATGAGACCTTAGAGCATGATTTTTTAGGAGCTCATTGGGTTACTATGAAGAGCAGAGGGAGCTGGACAAAGAAGAATGACGAAGCAGAGCCCAGCGCTGTAGACAGGAGAGGAAACATTTACTGTATAATATAACTTTATGGGAACTTCTGTATCAGAAAAATTTGATCTGTAACCACTATAAAGATATATTATTATAACATGACACAGATGTAAATATGGCATTGGACACAGAAGAATGAGCATTTAGTTGATTTAACCCCCCACAATCCACCAGAACCCATAGTAACTTTGCAAGAAATGTATATAAATGCACCAGCAGAGCCAATAATATAAATCCTTGATGCGATAATAAAATGTGTGTGCCTCGAGCTACAAGTACAAGCTTCAGAAAATGACTTCAGTCTTCTGTGTCATGCAGTACTGATTATATTGAAGGGTTTGGCTTCAGCGGATTGATTGTGTAATGTGTAAATGCCATTGACATGAAAGTGATATATAGATCGTCTCCGTGCTGCCCTTTAATACTGGACTGCTTTACACTTTGGGATTTACAGATACAAATGACATAGACAATTAGCGAAATCCAAGATCGGAGAGTGGGCTCTGCTCATCCAGGAGCAGAATTTGTTCACTTTCCTGCCGAAATGAAGCATCTGTGTTCTCCGGCGTTATCCCCACCCCGCTCTTGTCTCTTTATCGTTTTGCCATTTACTTTATTACATCTCGAGCTGTGCATGAATAACCAGCCTCCTTCTATGGCGATGGCAAATGTTTTTTTCAGGAAATAAAGCAAAAAGCGAAAGCCAACAAAGGGATCTGAGTATTCGACATTAATCTATGCAAAGCAAGGTGAAAGCAGACATTTTTCTTCATTGACAGAATTCATAACGCTTCTAACGTGTCACTAGTCAGACCGTGAACCTGCGCATACATCATGTCACCTGAGAGGTGTATTCATACTCATTGCGCTATTTGTCACCTGCACTTCAGATCTAATTACTGTAACGCGTTTCGAGACACAAAATGTAATAATATCAGTTTATTCCCCCGGAGGAAGCAGCAACATAATATCAGGAAAGATCATTTCATAGTTAAAGGGGTTGTACTGAGATAACAACTAATGATGAGTGAACGTGCTCGAAAAAGGCATTATTTGAGCATGCTCCAGCATCCTCAAAAAATTTGTTCAAGTCCCCGCGTCTGCATGTGTCGCGGATGTTCGACAGCCGCAACACATACAGGGTTTGCCTGTCGAACAGATGCGAGACAGGAAGCCGCGGTGACTCGAACATATTTTTCGAGCACGCCGGTTAGCCCCCGAGTATGTTCAGATAATGCCTTATCCGAGCATGTTCGCTCATCACTAATTACAGCTTATCACTAAAGATGAGTGAATCAGTTCATATAAGCTTGGTCCAGTGGCCACATCAGTACACCGTGGATGCAAGATGGGAGACTTATGAACCTCCGTGCTGAGAGCAGAAAATGCGGCATTCTCCAATCCATTAAAATATAGTCCTTTATCCCAAAATCAGGGACGGGGGCGTGGTGTGTCGGTGAGGTGGAAAGTGTGGAGGACAAAGGTTGTTTTATGTTATTACAACGCTTTTATGGGTCTGGGTGTGACGTTCCGCGGGATTGCTTCCTTTTTGGGTTGTCCAGCATTCTATGTCAGTAGGGATATCATGCAATACACTTAAAATGCACATTAATTTATAAAAGCACTGAAAAATCAATTCTGTCATTTAAGCTCAAAGGGCCTAAGCATTTGCATTCATAATTCATCTAGCTTCTCTTTTTAATAACAGCTTATTGTGATCTTAACCTGCACCTCAGCCATGATGATCCTGTATGTGTTTGACTAACAGAAGAACTTTTGAATGGTAATGTTAAAGAAAACGCACATAAAGGGGTCTGATGGTTTTTCTTATAAAATATAACTTACAGGGACAATAGATAATATAAACCACAAAATTACTTATGCAAGAAATGAAGTAAGCTACCTGATGAAGGCCAGGGTGTATACACAGGGCTTTATTAGAGTTAAGCAACATTTTTGACACCGAGCCAAGCTAAAGCAAACAGCTGGAAGCTGGTATTCTCAGACTGGTAAGGGGCCATGCGTATTTGACTACCCCAGCCTAAAAAAAAAGAGTACGCAATCACCTCAGAATAGGAGAGAGCTACAGAAAAACCTGGAGTCAGCAGCTATAAGTTTTTAAAAAAATCAATAAGTAATGCACTCATCCTCCACAGCCTGCTTGCAGGCTCACCATGTAAGACTCCACTGCTGAACAAAAAGCATGATCAAGCGCATTTAAAGTTGGCTCAACAACATTTAGCAAAACCTGTGAAAAACTGGGAGAATATAGCCTGGTCTGATGAGACCAAAATTGAAGTCTTTAGATGCCTTAATACACACCATGTTTGGAGGACAAAATGCACTGCCTATCACTCTGAAAACACCATACCAACTGTGAAGTTTGGAGGTGAGAATATCATAGTGTGGTGCTGTTCTTCAATATATGGCATTGGCAAACTTCATATAATTGGAGGAAGGGTGAATGGACAAATGATGATGAAGATGAAATGAGGGTGGACATTTCAGCAAGACAATGATCCAAAACACACAGTGAACGAAAGTCTCAATTGGTTTCAGAGAAAGAAAACAAAACTGCTGGAATGTTCAAGTTAATCACATAGCCTGAATACAATGAAAAATGAATGGAAGGAACTAAAGTTCATAGGACCTTCAGAATTGGAAGAGTGTTCATGTGGAAGAACGGGCCAACATCACACCTGAGCAATGCCTGCAACTAGTTTATCCATACTGGAGGAGTTTTGACACTGCCATCACCAACAAAGGCTTTCATATAAAGTGTTAAATAAATTTTAGTAAGTGTGTTCACCACTTTTTCCCTTTGTCAAATATAATTCTTATACATAACTTAATTTATGGACATCTATGGGTTGAATTCTTTGCCTTTGTGGATTGAATGGGTTTTTACCGACTTCTGATGAAAATTTCAAGTCACCAAAATTGGTGACATGTTCAATACTTATTTTACCCCCTTTACTTACTAAAACATAAGGCGAGGAAAAAATCTCCAATAAATTAGTTGGCAACTATTGAGGAAGCCATAATAATAATGTTTTATATACAGACTTTGACACTTAGCTCCTTAGATAATGTACCATTGAATGGTTAGCAGCTCTTCTTGGGACGTGTTTTAAGGAAAGTAAGGATGTTACAGATGAGTAAAGGAGAATTGATTTATCTCTCTGGAGGATAAGTAGAGAAAGTGTACACCTTGCTAATTAAAAATGATCACCTCCTCCGCCACTGCAGATAAAGCATTACCAGTGCCCTCCACCCAATGTCCATTACTCACCCATTTTAATTAAGAAGACACTTGACTATGGTAACAGATTGTACAGCCAGCGCGGTAAATCTTTACCGGAGAGTGATGTCTGCTGGATGTGCTTAAAGCTGCTCATTCATTAGGTTAAAATGTAGCAACGTACAGTGACTTTCACAGTGAAGCAGGGGTCAATCCTACCGGTAACATGTTTATATCCAATCTATGGATTTGTCCACCCTTAACTCTGCTCCAAACATTCAAGATATTATAATAACAGACCCGTCTTATAAACATCTCCAGTCAGAGTATCACAAAATCATGTTTTTTTTCCAAAACTGATTAGCTTGTGCCACTCATCCTTGGATATGGGCAAAGATTATGAAGGACACATCTCCATCCATTTTCTTCAGCTTTCTGAGCAAAGTTGTGCCTCACTGCCTCACCACGGCAAATTCTATGAAGTTGGTATGTTCTAATCATGTTTTCATGGAATTTTCTTTAGACATTTTATAGCTTCTATCCATTTGTAGATTAATGTTTTTTTCTGTGTCTGGTAGAGAGTAAGATAAGGAACATGCATGTGAATGGCGACCATCCATAGATAGTGCCAGATCATCATAAATAATGTGAAACAATTGGATTTTTTGCTGAAAGCAAAGAAAGCTACATTTTCCCACCAATGGCAATCAGCACATATTTTCTAAGGGACGTCTCAGTGGGTCAGATTGTGAATAGAGGTCCTGGAGATTTACAAGGAAGGTGACCTTTTTCCAATGCCTCTTAGTCCTGGTGGGCCCAATGAGCTAGTTCTGGTTTCTTTGACATCAAGAACATGGAAGTCATAGAAGGCAGCGGAGGATGAATTTGTGTCTTTGGAGGAAGTATGGAAGGCCACATTCAAATTTTCAGGAAGTGAAAAGGAGTTGGTACAGGCTTTTGAGGGGAAGCAAGATGATGGTGGGAAAATGGCTTTCGGGCTAGTCCTGAAGCTGTGTTGATGTTCCAATTAGAGAGACCAGATGCAGCAAAATTCTTAGTACACAGAAAGGGTGCAAAGTCTTAGACAACAAGAGGCCAAATATTTTTGGGCTCCTGAGACAACTGGTAAGGGGATTTAAGATAATCTGTACTAAGCCATATGAGCATTTACTTTTAGGCCTTCTGGGGATGGATATGTAAGGAGAAGCAAAATACAAGTGAGTGGAGAATAGCTGGGGATGTAGAGATGGGCTTTGATTATGTGAGACTATGGGAGAGAAACTAAAAAATTGATCAACTGAGAAAGGATGGGCAAATGGTACAAAAAAATTGTCTGGCAAGGGATCTGCTTAGTTTTAGCCGTGATTCATACATGCCAAGAGCCCGAAAAAGGAAAGGGGGCAATGTTGTGAGTTCATTCTCTGGTTCACCAGTTGTGAGTTCTCCTTCCAGACTCCCTCTGGTGGTGACAGGAGGTAGAGAGGCTGATTTGATCGGTGGAAATCTGCCACCTGAGAATGAGGATGACGATTGGATCTCAGGAGTCTCAGATTGGATTTAAGACAGCCGACGCCCTATTCAGTTGCTGGTGATTCCTTCTGGCTTGTCAGCTCTTGGTTTTCAGCTCTGCTCCAGTCATCTAAAGCTAAGTTTTTCTGCTAATGTTCACACTTGATTTGTTGGTCTATTCAGTTTTTTGGTGTGGTCAGCCGACCCCTGCTGGGGGCTGTGCTGAATTTCCACTCTTATTTATCAGTATTTTGCCAATTGGCTTTTTGTCCCTTACTAGTTCAGTCTCTTTTTGCTCTGTCTCAGAATATTTCAGAGTGCTGATATAGTGGGAGAAGTCTAGTGACTTCAGGGTTAATTTTGCTATCAGAAGTGTTGGACATGATTTTTGTAGGGTTTTTTGCAGGTTGCAGACAGTGTCTTTCCTTTCCTGTCTAGTTAGTTTGGGCCCCATCATTTGCTCAGCCTATTTTCCTGCCTGTGTTTGTGCCTTCATCTTGCTTCACCGTCAATACATGTGTGGGGGCTATCTATTTCTTTGGGGTCTGCTCTGGGGCACTTAGTTTTCCCTTTTCTTGCTTTAGGCGTAATTAGTCCTCCGGCCGTGACGAGGCGTCTAGGAACATCGCAGGCACGCTCCACGGCTACTGCTAGTTGTGTTGTAAGATCAGGGATCTGCAATGTGCATAGTTACCAACCTCTCTGGTTTTCTGTGACTTAGCTTGTTGTGCTTTTTCTCCTCGGTGACCCATTCATAACAGAATCACCAGCCATACCGCAGATTCTAGGGTACTCAAAAGCAGGAAAAAGTTGTTAAAAAATAAAAATAAAAAAGTGTCAGAATTTTTGTTTTTTATATTTTTTCCTCTTTTTTCTCTGGGGCTGTAGGAGGTTTTTTTTCTTTTTCCTAATGGAGATTAAGCAATTGTCTGATCGTGTGGAGCAGCTGGCTGCTGAAGTGCAGGGAATTTCCCCCTACCTCATTCAGTCACATGCTGCTGAACCTAAGATCCCTACTCCTGATGTGTTTTCTGGGGATCGGTCTAAATTTCTGAATTTTAAGAATAATTGTAAATTATTTCTGGCATTGAAGCCTAACTCATCGGGGAGCTCTATGCAGAAGGTTAAAATTGTCATCTCCTTGCTGCGCGGCGATCCCCAGGATTGGGCTTTTTCTCTGACACCTGAAAATCCTATTCTGACTAATGTGGATGCATTTTTTCAAGCCTTGGGGTTGTTGTATGATGAACCTAATGCTGTTGATCAAGCTGAGAGAACCCTGTTGGCATTAAACCAGGGTCCAGATTCTGCAGAGTTATACTGTCAAAAATTCCAAAAGTGGGCGGTCCTTACTACATGGAATGATAGTGCATTGGCAGCTCTCTTTTGGAAGGGTTTATCAGAGACCGTAAAAGATGTTATGGTGGGATTTCCTGTTCCCTCTGGTCTGGATGATTCTATGTCATTAGCCATTCAAGTTGATCGGCGTTTACGTGAACGTAAAACTACACGGGAGGTGCTGCCACCTTTTGAACAAACGTCTGAACCTATGCAATGTGATGGGGTTTTGTCTAGGGCGCAACGTCAGGAGTTTAGAAGGCGTAATAAGCTGTGTTTTTTCTGTGGAGACACCTCTCATATTATTTCTGTCTGCCCCAAACGAGAGAAACGTTTTGCACACACATTTGCTGTGGGCAGTATACAACCTAAGTTTCTTTTAGCAATTACTCTGATCTGCTCCTTATCCACGTTTTCCACAAAGGCTTTTGTGGATTCAGGAGCAGCGTTGAATCTGATGGATTTGGACTTTGCTAAACATTGTGGTTTTTCCATGATGCCGCTGCGGACGCCTATTCCTTTGAGGGGTATTGATGCTACTCCTTTAGCGGAGAATAAACCTCAGTTTTGGACCCAGGTGACAATGCGAGTTGCCCCAGACGACCAAGAAAATTGTACATTTTTGGTGCTGCATAATCTGCATGATACTATTGTTCTGGGTTTTCCTTGGTTGCAAACTCATTATCCAGTTTTGGATTGGAAATCTGGGTCTGTGGTGAGTTGGGTTTGTGAGTGTTTTCTCCACCTCTCCTCAGTCTCATGATATACCTGATTATCTAGCCGATTTTTCTGATGTATTTAGTGAGAGCAAGTCTGCGTCTTTGCCTCCTCATAGGAGTTATGACTGCAATTGAGTTGATGCCTGGGTGTAAATTTCCCAAGGGTTGGCTTCTCAACTTATCAGTACCCGAACATGATGCTATATGATCCTATATTAAGGAGTTATTGGAGAAGGGTCATATTAGACCATCCTCGTCACCTTTAGGTGCTGGGGTTTTTTTTGTGGCCAAGAAAGATGGTACATTAAGACCATGTATTGATTATCATTCCCTTAACAAGATGACGGTTAAATATCAGTACCCGTTACCTCTGATGTCTGATTTATTCTCCAGAGTTAAGAGTGCCTGCTGGTTTACTAAGCTTGACCTCAGGGGGCGTGTAATCTTATTCGCATCAAGCACGGGGATGAATGGAAGACGGCGTTTAATACTCCGGAGGGACATTTTGAGTACCTGGTGTTGCCTTTTGGGCTCACTAATGCCCCTTCTGTCTTCCAGTCCTTTATGAATGATATTTTCCGTGACCTTGTGGATAAGTTTTTGATCATTTATCTGGATGATATTTTGATCTTTTCTAGTGATTGGGATTCTCATGTGGAACACGTCCGGACTGTGTTCCGGATTTTGAGGGAGAATTCCCTGTTTGTTAAGGGATCGAAATGCCTTTTTGGTGTACAGAGGATTTCATTTTTGGGATTTATCTTATCTCCATCGACTATTGAAATGGACCCAGCCAAGGTACATGCAATTTATGATTGGGTTCAGCCTACTTCTTTGAAGGCCCTCCAGAAGTTTTTGGGTTTTGCTAATTTCTATCGTAAATTTATAGGTAATTTTTCTGGTATTGTCAAACCACTGACTGATCTGACCAAGCAGGGCGCTGATGTGCTGAATTGGTCTCCTGAGTCTATCTCAGCATTTCAGGAGCTTAAGCAGAGATTTACTTCAGCTCCAGTTTTACGGCAACCTGATGTCTCACTTCCATTTCAGGTGGAGGTAGATGCTTCTGAGATTGGTGCAGGAGCTGTTTTGTCCCAAAAAGACCCTGTGACTTCTAAGATGAATCCCTGTGCCTTCTTTTCTCAAAAGTTCTCCCCATCTGAACGCAACTATGACGTGGGGAATCAGGAGTTGTTGGCCATGAAGTGGGCATTTGAGGAGTGGAGACATTGGTTGGAGGGAGCTAGACATCAAGTTGTGGTCCTCACCGATCACAAAAATTTGATTTATCTGGAGTCGGCCAAACGCTTGAATCCTAGACAGGCTAGATGGGCCTTGTTTTTCACGCGTTTTAATTTTGTGGTCTCTTTTCTACCGGGCACTAACAATGTTAAGGCAGACGCCCTTTCTAGTAGTTTCTTTGCTGATTCTCTTAGTGTGACTGAGCCTACTACCATCCTAGGTGAGGAGGTAGTTCTTTCTGCCATTTCGCCCAATTTGAGATGCTCCCTGGAAAATTTCAGGAGGATAAACCTGAGCGTTGCCCTATGGGAAAATTGTATGTTCCTGACCAGTGGAGAAAGAGAGTGATGTCTGAAATTCATTGCTCCGCATTGGCTGGTCATCCAGGTATTTTTGGTACCAGAGATTTGGTGAGTCAGTCCTTTTGGTGGCCTGCCTTATCTCGTGACGTCAGGAATTTTGTACAGTTCTGTGGGACTTGTTCTCGGTCTAAACCCTGTTCTCGTTCTAGTGGGTTGCTGATGCCCTTGCCGGTGCCCAAGAGGCCATAGACCCATATCTCAATGGATTTTATTTCTGATCTTCCTGTCTCTCAGAGAATGACTGTTATCTGGGTGATTTGTGATAGATTTTCGAAGATGGTCCATCTTGTACCACTCTCAAAGTTGCCATCTTCCGCTGAGTTGGTGCCCTTGTTTTTACAACAGGTGGTTCGGTTACATGGGATTCCTGAGAATATTGTGTCCGACAGAGTAGTCCAGTTTGTTTCCAGATTCTGGAAAGCCTTTTGTTCCAATCTGGGAAATCAGTTATCCTTCTCCTCCGCGTTTCATCCCCAGACCAATGGACAGACTGAGAGACCAAACCAGACCTTGGAGTCTTATTTGAGCTGTTCTATATCTGCTGATCAGGATGATTGGGTCTCATTTTTGCCCTTGGCCGAATTCGCACTGAACAATAGAGCTAGTTCTGCCACTTTGATGTCACCCTTTTTCTGTAATTTTGGGTTTCATCCTCGATTCTCTTCAGGGCAAGTGGATTCTTTGTCCTGCCCAGGTGTGGACACTGTGGTTAAGAGAATGCAGCAGATATGGGACCAAGTGGTGGATAAGTTGTCAGTCTCTCAGGAAAAGGCCCAGCGATTTTCCAACCGGTATAGGACCATTGGTCCCCGGTTTAAAGTGGGTGATATGGTTTGGTTGTCATCTAGGAATATTCCTATGAAGGTTGCATCTCCTAAATTTAAGCCAAGATTTATTGGTCCTTATAAGATTTTGGAAATCCTTAATCCTGTTTCGTTTCGATTGGCTCTTCCAGTTACCTTCAAGATCCATAACGTATTTCACAAATCTCTGTTGAAGAGGTTTGTTGAGCCAGTGGTTCCTATGGCAGCACCTCCTGACCCTGTGTTGGTTGAAGGCAATGTGGAATATGAGGTTGAGAAAATATTGGATTCTCGTTTGATTAGACGGAGACTCCAGTATTTGGACAAATGGAAGGGTTATGGTCAGGAGGATAATTATTGGGTCTCTGCCTCCGATATTCATGCCAATAGATTGGTTCATGCCTTTCACCGGGCCCATCCGGATCGGCCTGGTGGCGTGGATGAGGGTTCGGTGACCCCTCCTCAAGGGGGGTACTGTTGTGAATTCATTCTCTGGTTCACCAGTTGTGAGTTCTCCTTCCAGACTCCCTCTGGTGGTGACAGGAGGTAGAGAGGCTGATTTGATTGGTGGAAATCTACCACCTGAGAATGAGGATGACGATTGGATCTCAGGAGTCTCAGATTGGATTTAAGACAGCCGACGCCCTATTCAGTTGCTGGTGATTCCTTCTGGCTTGTCAGCTCTTGGTTTTCAGCTCTGTTCCAGTCATCTAAAGCTAAGTTTTTCTGCTAATGTTCACACTTGATTTTGTTGGTCAATTCAGTTTTTTAGTGTGGTCAGCCAGCCCCTGCTGGGGGCTGTGCTGAATTTCCACTCTTATTTATCAGTATTTTGCCAATTGGCTTTTTGTCCCTTACTAGTTCGGTCTCTTTTTGCTCTGTCTCAGAATATTTCAGAGTGCTGATATAGTGGGAGAAGTCTAGTGACTTCAGGGTTAATTTTGCTATCACAAGTGTTGGACATGATTTTTGTAGGGTTTTTTGCAGGTTGCAGACAGTGTCTTTCCTTTCCTTTCCTGTCTAGTTAGTTTACGCCCCATCATTTGCTCAGCCTATTTTCCTGCCTGTGTTTGTGCCTTCATCTTGTTTCACCGTCAATACATGTGTGGGGGCTATCTATTCCTTTGGGGTCTGCTCTGGGGCACTTAGTTTTCCCTTTTCTTGCTTTAGACTTATTTAGTCCTCCGGCCGTGCCGAGGCATCTAGGAACATCGTAGGCACGCTCCACGGCTACTGCTAGTTGTGTTGTAAGATCAGGGATCTGCAATGTGCATAGTTACCAACCTCTCTTGTTTTCTGTGATTTAGCTTGTTGTGCTTTTTCTCCTCGGTGACCCATTCATAACAGGACGATACCACCTCCAAAGCATGTGGAATTGTGCATTACGATGAGCTATTGGGTTGCAAAGGACCCATATATGGTTCTTACACTGGGATATTCTTTTGTCTGTGCCTGCTCCTGATGCCAATGGTTCCCCCTGCCACAAAATGCTAATTTCTGAAATTCTTGATAGTGTGCTTGGTGAAGCCGATGATTTGGAGTTTGGGGCTCATTCTCTCCAGATGGGGACAGCGATGGAGTCTAGCAGACTGGGTTTGACTAGGCAAGTACTATAGATAAAAATTATATGTATGCTCTTGTAGAGTGGGAAGCCAGTAGCTTAAATAGCACGTGCATCTGGCATGGTGAGTGGTTCTCTGTGACTAGCAATGGCCTGTTTAGAGGGGACCCTAATTTGTGTATTGAATGTTGTGAGACCTGGACGCCACTGATTGATTTTCTTGCATAGTTACATGGGTTTAAAAGTGTAAAGGTCCATCAAGTCTTACCTTTTATGACCAGTTATACATTAACTGGATTATTTATAAAGCACAATGCCAGTGGTAGGTCACTCATAAGTCTACTTCTTGGCCATTCGTAGGTTGCCTTGACTTAGAAAGTAAAGGATTTTAAGTGCCGTGGTAATGTTTTGGTGACACAGGGATCAGGGTTACCTTTGGGAGAATTCATAAATTTATCTTGCTCTGCTCTTGGAGTTCTTGAGTGCTCTTGGCATAATTGTTCTACATGTTGGTGGTAGTGATGTGAGATGAGTCTACCATCTGCTATAGAATGCAAGGAACATGGTGAAAACTCTGGTACCAGTTGTATGTCAGGTATAGGTCAAAATGGCACCTTGGATTTACTGTTGGCATGCTAGTAGCCTGGGATCTCTGAACAAGTGCACACAAAGTATTTTAGACAATGGCTTACTAACCAATTTTTCTAAGGCAAAGACATTAAAGAAAAACATTGACAGTGCTTTTCATAAAGTGTATTCGTTAACATTTTTTCCGTCGTTTTTGTGGCAGCTTGTTTTTTTGGTAATTTATACTTTAAATAACGAGTGGCTTCAAAGCGAAAGTGGTTAAAAGAAGTGACACAAGAACATGTGCACAGTGATGTTGTTTTTGCATTGCTGTGCTTTATCTCCAATTTTTGTAGCGTCTTTTTAGATGGATTCCAGACGGTAAAAAACGTTGTGTGCACTTATTGTTCGACTTATTGGATTTCTAGCTTTTTTTTTTCAGCTCAATTGCAAAATATCAAATTACAATAGGAAAGCATGATATATGATTTATGTAACATCTTGTCATTGTATAAACTTCAACAGTTACTGCTTGCTTCAAAAATTGCAATTTTCGTAACTTCCATAATGCAAATGAATGGAAAGACTGGTGCATGTGTAGGGAGGTGACCGATGCTGCCATGTGCCTTCCCGTCTTTGAACAGTGTTCATATTAAATACATGCGGCTTCATAGCGGTTATGACTGTTAATGTATTCATTTACTTTTACTGTAATGTGTATGTACTTGACTTGTATTGTGCATAGGATTAGGGATAGCATAGGACAACAGTGGGACTAGAATAGTGGGGCACACTAGAGGTAGGGAATGAGAGTCTTGGAATTAGCACAAAGGGTTTTCCAGGCAGGAAGGAGCTACAGATGGGTGCAGATACAGAGCAGTGGGATAGTGATGATACTTCTTGGTTAGTCGGGAGTTTTACTGCAGCAGTTAAAGAGAACAGTCAGATAGCCGTGGGCGTGAAGTTGCTAAGGCAAAAAGAGACCCCAGGCTGAGGAGCGTGAAAGTGGTCACAATCTTAAACAGTAACCATTCCAAGAAGGATCCGGGGCCTACGGCCGGAATTAGACAGAGCTGATCACGCCTTTTATCTTTTCCTATTGAAAGTGGGCAAAGGGAATGGGAGGAAGTTGGTGGACCTAAAGGTACAGACGTCGCAGAAGGGACAGAGATTGTCCAGCGGGGCAGAGATTGCCAGGAGAGACAGAGATTTTTGGACGATGCAGAGATTACCAGGAGAAGGAGGTATTGCTAGGGAAAGCTCCAGGAATGTCATTGCATGAGAACTGTGCTGCATCTGTAATAAGAACCCTGTTGCAAAGCAAAGTTAAACTGTTAAGCATTGACATAGATTCTGGAGTCGTTTGTAAGAACCGGGAATCTGGAGCCAGGATGGCTGAGGCAGAAGGAACCCTAGAATCTAAATTGAGAGTTCTACTTTATGTTTCCTTTGTGGGGTGCCAGGGTGTGGGAATGCAACAGCACCTCACCATGAGTAGCACCTTGGCCTCCTCACACATGAATGGATACCTCACCAAGTGAAAACAGGTCCCTATCTGAAGTTCCTTGCTTGGGACCAGCGTCTATCGGACATTTACGGCATATTCTGTTGCTACACCATAAATCTTTGAGATGTGAATAACCCTTTAATCTCATATTTTGGAAAAAGTAGATATTTTCAATTCTTGTTTTCCTGCTTTCCCAAAGTTTTAAAGTTTTAGGCAGTCTAAAAACAGTTCGCACTTTTCCTTCTATCTGTGTAAATTGCTGGCGTCTTACAGGGTCGGAGTAGAGTGCTGTGCACGGTTTGCAGTACGTTCTGTAAGAAAAACCTTGGTAATGGATTCTGAAGGTGGTACAGAAGGGCTGGAGGTGAAGGTGCTTTAGAAATATGAAGACAATGGAAGAATTGCTGGCTCTTTGTGGAATAATATATATAACTTGTGCATCAGCCTTGCTTCTCTTCTGAGAAATGATTTCACCTTACAGGAAACATTCTTCTGTGCCAACTATTACGGCATTCAATGCTTCACAAATGTACTGGCTAAGAAGAATATTGATGGGCTGAAGATAAAGGATTTCTCCTTAGAAATCAGCCCAGTGAGGATTAGACCTCAAAAAGTAGGCTCATATTATGAACCCTTAGGCACCCTATGGTGCCCCCGTTAGGCAATATCTTCCCCCACTGGAGAAAACCCTCAGCACCTCTAGTTAAATAGCACAAGATGGAACATCTTACCCCCTATGAGACAAGAACCTTGCTGTGACTCTTTAACCCTTTAAAGATCTGGACTTTTTTGTGTGTTTTTGCTTTTTTTTTATCATTGCCTTCTATGAGCCATAATTTTAATTTTGTCGACCTAGCTAGGCTTGGTGTTTGCAGGTCGAGTCGTGCTTTTTAGTGGCACCATTTGTTTACTGTCAATGGCAAAATTATCTTTGGACTGGAATAAAAATCAAAAAACAGCAATTCCAGCACTGTATTTTGGAGTTTTTACAGCATTTACTGTGCGGTAAAAATGACCAGATCATTTTATTCTGTGGTTCAGTGTGGTTCATGGAGATACAAAATTTATATCGTTATTTATGTTTTTACTAAAATGTTTTCTGATACCTATAAGTTCTTTATTTTGGATTGGGCCAAATGAATCTTTTTATTTTACGACCTGAGGTGTCATTTTTATTGGTACAGAAAAGTGGTTCTTAACTTTGATAGTTTTTTTTTTTCATTTTTCTTTTTTGGGAGGAACAAAAATGTCAAAAATTACAAACTCGAAAATTTGTGTTTTTATGTTTACACCATTCACCTCATAATATTTACATACTTCAGACTTTTATTGGCACAGTGGTAAGTCATTTTTTTTGGCACTTAAAAATGGAAAAAAGTCGGTAGTTTGATCTTTTCTGTTTTTCTGTGTGTATATATATATATATATATATATATTATGTGTATATATTAATATACTGTATGTATATGTGTGTGTGTGTGTGTATGAGTTTTATATATAATTTTGACATACAAATATAACTCTCTTTTGCAGCTATTTTGGTCCACATAGGTGAAAATCCCCGCACTTACAACCTCGGCTGCTATCACTGAGGTTATTTATGGTCATCTGTTCTGCTGCACTGAGTGCACTTGGGCAAATCATCAAGATCCGCTGCTGGCAGCACCTGTGTAATCACCGACCAATAACCTCCCAGATGTGATCAATGTGAGATACGTCTGGAGATGCTGCAGCCATGGAAGCACATATAGGCCACGCACAGTAGCACAAGCACCATGCAGCCTGATATCATGTTGTAAAATGGTTCCTCGGAGACTTTAGAGACTTTAGAGTGCAAATACTTTCCTGCTACAGTGTAGAAACCATGATGTACTTACTGAGAGCACAAATTAGATACAAAGTGTAGATATAACATATATGAATATAGTTTCTTATTTTAGACTTAATTACTGTTTATACCAGTGAGATTCTGCTTCCTTATTGCATTAATGAGCATTGAGTGATGTTTTCTGGCAGATCATGTTCTTCGATCCTTACGCAGAATATGTCATTCCAAATGCAAATCCTTCGAGGCAATTGGCAGAAAAGTGGATACAACTGTAGTCTTCAAAGTTTATTGAATGCACTTTACCTTGAGGCAGCTATGAAAATGATTGTATCCTCCATCTTCTCCAGCAGCAATATTTCTTACATCATTAGACCAGTATGCATGATGACTTCTTTATATTAGTTACGCTGAATTTATTTATAGGATGCAGATTGAAATAAGGCAAATAATTCAGGAAAAATATTATTGTCAGGTGAAGTCTTTGGGTGCTTTCACATTGCGTTCTGTGTCCCTGTCGGGGCATACATTATCCGTGAAGAGCACAGGGCACCAATGTCGAATCTGTCAATCTTGATGTACTCTGACAAATGCCAATCAATCTGCATGGTGTTGGGCTATAATCACAACACCCACTTTTGGACGTCGGGCCCTCATACCACCCCCATGGAGTCTGTTTCTGACAGTTTTAGCAGACACATGGATGTTAGTGGCCAGCTGGAGGTCATTTTGCAGGGCTCTGGCACTGCTCCTCCTGTTCCTCCTTGCACAAATGAGGAGGTAGCGGAACTGCTGCTGGGTTGTTGCCCTCCTATGGCCCCCTTCCTGTCTCCTGGTGTACTGGCCTGTCTCCTGATATCTGCTCAATGCTCTGGACACTGTACTGAAAGACACAGCTACCCTTTTGCCACAGCTCACATTGAGGTGCCATCCTGGTTGAGCTGCACAAACTGAACAACTTCTTTGGGTTGTAGACACACCATAGACTGTAATACACACCGTTACAGTCTATTGACCAAGTCGGTGCATGCGTCCGGACCCCCGTTTTGCAGGGGATTTCGGACGTATGCCTTGACAGGGACACAGAAAGCAATGTGAAAGCATCCTTTTCTGTATATTGCAGGAGAAGGCAGAAAATATCATATTATGTGGAGGACTATATCCTTCTAAAGCTGGTCTAGACATAGATACAAGAGTGAAACTATTGTGGATGCAGAGGATACACTGGGGCATGAGGGTCCAAAGGATCCTTTTGGCCCATATAAGAGCAATAATCATAAAAGCCTGTGATTATTGTGAACCCTGTTGTTGCGTTTGCATTTTTGCCCATGAACTTCAAGTTACACCACTGCATGAATGCAGTAAGTAAAGATTATATTGTCTTGAACCATGGAGCTGGTGAAACACTGGGGCTTGTTTGCTTCCTCTGTCACTGAAAACCTGCAACATGTGGAAGGCAAGATAGAGTCAATCAAGTAACAGGAAATTATAAATTGTTTCACTTGCACACCATAGAAAAGCTTTGTTGGGATTTGAAGAAGACAATTGTAGAACATAATCTTAAAAACATTGGAAGCCATCGTCTGGGAGAAATGAGCTAAGATTCCTCTGGAATGCTTCCACACGTAAATGTCTGGCCGTGCATCAAGTTTGCAGCAGGTTATAATACCCAGAGGGTCTCAAGTAAGTACTATAGATGCCTGATATAATAATTCTGTGACTTCAATAGTCAGTAAAAGTGCAATTTGTCATGAATTTGGAGATACTACTTTTTACTCTGTCGAGAAAAAGGGTAACAATGCTTTGGACTGTTGACTTTCAGGCTCCATATCTCATTATCCACTACTGCTTCGAATGTGAGACTATCATCATTTTATAGACAATCATACTTATCTCATAAATTTAGCTTGTAACTACTTAGCATATGATTAGTTATGCAGATTCTTACCATGTCACTGCATTGTTACTGTTTTGCTCCTGGTGGTGGAAAAATATCATTTTTTTCCTGTATATTACAAATTACAACCTGTTCTCACAATCCCTAATAGCTCAGTGTGTTATTAGATTGATTCCCAAGCAAAAGGTCACTGGTTCAAATTGAGGAGCAGCCATGAAGAAGATTTCCCAAGACAAGAGAAACAGCATCATCCAGCTCATATAAAGCAGTCTCACAGCGAAGAAAATTGACAAACTGCATTGTGTCAGCACCATGACCATTGTAAGTGTATGAAATAAAGTCCATCCATTCAAAAGCCAAGAGGTAGACGTTTGTGCAAAATATCAGTGTTCTGCCTTCTTCCACGTATGACGCTGTGTGGATTCCACTCCCAGATTTTCATCCACCCCCAGTAACAAGACAGTATGGGTGCTTAACATAGAAGAAAAAGTGGCTGACAGCAACTCCTGGATCCAAGAGAGGCACGTTCAAAGTCCAAAGACCCAGTTGGACACGAAATCCATAAAATAAAGGTGAACAGCATCTCATCCGGGTGAAAAACATATAAACATTTATTGTGCCATGACAATGGCACAATAAATGTTTATATGTTTTTCACCCGGATGAGTATGGGTGCTTAAGTCTCTTATTTATTGGGATGATATGGACAACAATGGGAAACGATAACAGATGGTATAGTAGAACAAAGTAGTAGATGAGATCAGGAGTTGTTGTACAAAGTTGTAGATGATAGCAGAGATTGTTGAACACAGTTATCGATGATTCAGCAGATTGTTGTGCAAAATGTGGATGATTCAGGTAAAAACTATAAGAGACAGATATAATGCAGCATGTCAGTACTGGTAGGTAGTATATAGCTATACAAGGTATTATCACAACAGTAACAATGATACAGGATGCTGTTGTCATACATTATATAAGAGCTGAGCAATATAACATACACAGCAGCAAAAGGGAAAGCAATATCTATCAACTAATGGCTGCCAGCTTTACACTCACTGAACGAAGGATGCATAACTATCATGCAGTGTACTAGCATTACAGGAGCTGAACATGCACTGCAAACATCATGAGGAATGCATTATGGCCAGCTAGCAGAAATGCATAACTAATAATTGCATTATCCTTACCGGAATCCGCTTATTATAAGCAATGGTTTTGCAGAGAGCTGAGCAGGTGTGTGAGCCACTCAGGAGACGGCTGGAAAATGGTTACATGTTGTTGGCCAAGGCAAGAAGAAGGGGTGGTTCTGAACAGTTAACCATTCGGGGGACAGCAAATTCCAAACACAGGAATAAAAAGAGAAGGGCAACTTATGACACCTACTGGCGATAGCTAGAACAGCACTTAAAAAATATCTAGCTGCACAGAATGGGCAGAACAATCAGAGTCAGCAAGTTGGCTCATCATAAGGTCTATCAGGTCTTCTGGCAAGGTAAACATGGAAGTGGAGGAGACCCGTATGCTTCGCAATATTGAGATCACAGATGTTCATGCAAAAACCGTGTGATGCACGTTACACAAGTCTGGAATGGTGGTTCGAAAAAATGTGAAGAAGCCTCAACTTCAATATCGTCATAAAGAGCATTGCCTTGAGTTTTCAAAAAAAGTATGAAAAATGTACAGTAGATTAAGATGAAAGTCAATAGACTAGGCCCCAAAGGGTGCAAATGAATTTGGAAGAAAAAAAGGGAAAAATGGGCTAACGGGTCGAGAAATAGAAGAAATTGTCAAGTTCGGTGATGAAAGCCTGATGATATGTAGATGTTTCAGACCGTTGGATATTTCACCCGAATCGATGGTGGTCTCAATACTGAGCTATATGTATGTGAGTATCCTACAAGATGAGTTACTTTGTACACTCGATTACTATGAGTGTGAAAAGGGTGACATGGTGTTCGAGCAGGACATCTTCCCTAAACATACATCAAGATTGGTGAAGAAGCGGTTCAATGACAATGAAGTAGAGGCGCTGGATTGGCCCCCAGAATCCCCAGATCCCAACCAGATAGATTGTATAATTCGACCCTAACTCAAGATGTTGAAACTGGTGGAGCTTTAGGTGCCATCCGTTTAGTTGTACCCTTGCACAGACATAGTGGCAACCCTTCCGCATATTAAACAAGCTCCCATTTGCAATACCTACAGTATACATTGTCATCAATGGATAGACTTGACTTATTGTTTTTCACGGCGGCAGATAAAAATGCAGGAAATATATATACCATGAAGTCATCCTCATTTTCTCACCACAGATGGCACAGAATAGATTTGCTGTGTGAATGCATGATAAGCTGTGAAAGACTGGGGAATGTTCTGCCATAGACATAAATCAGCAGCGCATACATTGAAAGGCCTAATATATCGCATTGTGACGAGATGTTGTGATACGCTCGTCTCCAGCGGTACGTACAAGCCTCATCTGCAGCTTGTGATCTGTTCCCAAATTGGAACCTACTGCTATTAATTGTATGCATAGGGTGACTGAAGTTTGCTGGCAATACTACTCGTAAATCTCTGTTCACAATAAGTGAATTAATTATGCCGACACATTTGGCTCTTACTGTTACAAAACCAAGTGTGTTATTGCCCCGGAGGAATCTTTATTAGCATAACTACAAACTGGTCATCAACATCGCAAATGTTTCCGTCTTAGAATATTCTTTTCAAAAATGTTTTTTTCTTTTCTTTAGGACTCAGATCATGACAATACACTAGGAAACCGGCAAGACTTTGACTTAATTGGAACCTTTTGTCTCCATCTTTTGAGGAATTGCATGTATAAACAGTGTGACTTTATTTCAACAGTTAGTCTGGTACTTTTTTTTTATTATTATTATTAGTTTATAGGAATAAAAAACTGAAGTCTGAGCTGAGAAAGTAATTTAATGTGTATGCACAATGCAAGTGCATATTAACACATGACCATTAACCAGAGAAAACAAAAAGCAAAAAACACAAGTATCCTGAAACAAAAAATAAAAAATAAACTGCAAATAATGCACAAAGGTAATAATAATAAGGGTATATGGTAAACATAATTTTGATCAAAATAATGTACAAGCCATCCCGCCACATCACGGCAACCCTTGTGGGACAGTCCTTACTCAAGTATTTAAAACCTTTTCACTTGCCAAGTGACGTGAATGTGAACAAAGATCGAGGGACTGAATCACTAGTAAAAGCATAGGCCCGACTGGATGGTTTTCCCAGCTCAGAAATAGGGCGGTCACACCCATATATGCACAGAATGCACAATGAAATGAATAAAAAACTGGAGTCTGAACTGAGAAAGTAAATTAATGTGTATGCACAATGTAAGTGCATATTAACACATGACCATTAACCAGAGAAAACAAAAAGCAAAAAACACAAATCCTGACCTATGCTTTTACTAGTGGTTCAGTCCCTCGATCCTTGTTCACATTCACGTCACTTGGCAAGTGAAAAGGTTTTAAATACTAGACTAGGACTGTCCCACAAGGGTTGCCGTGATGTGATGGGATGGCTTGTACATTATTTTGATCAAAATTATGTTTACTAAATACCCTTATTATTATTATTACTACCTTTGTGCATTATTTGCAGTTTATTTTTTACTTTTTGTTTCAGGATATTTGTGTTTTTTGCTTTTTGTTTTCTTTAGTTTATAGGAAGATAGCTGAAAAATGTAAAAAAAAAACCTTTGAATCCTCTGACGATGCTCTGGTGGTCCCCACCGATCTTTATGTACTCCCTTGAAGTGATGATCATATGTATCATTAACCAGACCATGGCAACCAATCAGTGGCCTCATCAGTGATACTAGTACGTATGGCATGAGACTTCTGAGGTCAGTGATTGGCTAAAACACTCATGTGAGGGCTGTTTGTGATGACATCACTGCAAGGAGGTAAACAGAGACTTGTGAGGATAACAGGATCATGAAGGCTGGAGCGTAGGGACAGTGACGTGTTGTTTATTTTATCTTTCTTAAACCCCTCTGATGCCATATGATTGCTTTCGGTGACTTTGAACATTTTTTAGTGCTTGCTTTTGTATGATGTCATAAATTCTTAAAGAGGTTGTCCACTACTGAGACAATTCCTTCTCAATCTGTATATTTGCAACCAGCAAAATAATAACACTTATACTCATCTATGGTTCCAACACCATTCCAGCGGCGTTGATGCTTTCTCTCCCGGAGCTCTCATGACATTATGTCATGTGATCCCTGAGGCTAATCAGTGGCCACTTCACTCTCCCTGCCTTCGAACATATCATTTTCTGTGGAGGATGTATGTGATTTATCCGAAGGCGGGGAAAGTTGAGCGGACACTAATTGCCCACAGGGAAACCGTGACATAACAATGTCATGCAAGCCCTGGGAGAGTCAGTGCTGACACTGCTGAAATAGGACTGGCATTGGAAGTGAGTATAATATTTTACTGGGTTCAAACATATGGATTGAGGAAGAGTTGTAATTAATGGGTCAGGGATGAATTAAGATTGGTAGAAGGCCTTAATCCCGTTTCTGTAAATCAGATCCCATCAGATCCATTTTCAAAACCACAAATAGGAAAAGTAGCTACACATACAAATGGCCCTCTCAGCTAGAGTCTAGAAGAATTATGGATCCAAGTCTCTTACACTCCACACCCAAGTCTACCCATCGCAAAGCAACTTATGGTTTGGTGAATTGATATTCCCAATACATGTCCATAACAGGTTGAGTATGTCACATTTGTCAACTCTCAGAAACGTCTGGAAGGTTCCTTGACCAAAAGGGAAGACCTCCCAAACTCTTGCGTGCTGCAGAAGCCACCTGGAAAGCTGCACTCCCGGAATGCTTTTTTTTGTGTGTATGGCACGGGGATGCAGTGCTATCAATGAAAAGTGACGTGGTCTGCAGAAAAATGTATTAAAAAATTTATACCGCCGATTCTCTCGAAGGAGTGTCGCTTTCTTCTGATGTGCATACATACATTTATGGATCTGTGTGATCAGTTTGCAGTTCCTTGATAGAAACAAGTGCAACATTATCAAGCTTTCTTGGAATCCAGCATATTGTTTCTCACGCAGTCTTGTTTTTCTCTGACCATAGGCTAACCCCTTTCAATAAATAATGAGGAACTTGTATATATACATAAGGCGAGATACATCTTCCTGTACGCTATAAGTCGGACAGAATCACGTTTTACCATTCAGATAGGACAGAAGTATCTTGTTTAATAAGAGGGGGGCATTGAGCATTTCAATGCCATCTCGAGCCAATTATTCCGAGAGTCAGTAGAACGAGTAGAAACTGATGGGAGCGCACTTTAGTGGACCATCTCGTTAGCAATGTACAATGCCTTCATGTCAAATTTATGCTGGGAAAAAAAATATAAGATCAAAAGAAGCATATTCCATAACTTGAATTATTAATATTTTGTTGCTGGAAATGGTCCAGTTGGGCATTAGTTAAGTATTTCTTTGTCGGATCTGCTGCAACTAAAAATTAAAAAAAATTGCAAAATATATTGGTTGGAAGGCTTTTTTTTCCCATAGACACTCCAAAGCTTATTTTAATTCCTAATGAGATAATTAATATTCTTCTTCTTAGAGAATCATTGAACCTAGCATCAAGAGCTAGACATATAGACAAATATGGCATGTCACAAGCTCGGTAAGTGACAAATTTCAGAGACAAGCTGACACGATCAGACTCGCAGATGTCAGAGCATTCTGTGACTGAATGATTCCACAAAGGTCATGCCGGTAATCACGGAGCATGTGTACAAAGTCATGGCTTGGTAACGCCAAATGATAACAGACAGGGGATGGCAGATCATCAGATGCGGGGACACTGCTAATGAAATCACTTAGACGATGAAGTCCTTCGTGACTTGGGTGAAGGTTTCACATCTACTGCAGGATTGATGGATTCTTATCTGGTAAGTAGATTGTATTTACCGTAGTTTTAAAGGTTTTTCTTTTCAGGGCTCAAGACACATTTTTGTTGTCACTATATGTAACTGCAGATTGTAGAATCCTGACAGTGTGCACAATTCACACTGTCAGGATTTCCTCTTATTGCCATCTTGATTGGGTGGTACTGGGACCACATATATGCGATTTCCATGCATTTAGTAGTGTGCCAACTACCTGCTCATTTGCTTCTCTCAATAGGACACCAAAAAAAGACTGTCGGCTCAAGCTTTAAACAGAGGAGAATTCTACAGCGTGCTCATGTATGGTGCCAGAGGGTGGTAGTCATGGGTGAGCTGCTGCTCCATGTCACCCGGGCACTTTGCAGGAAAATCCTAATGTCCCGGTTCCAGTGTGCCGTCTTGTGCAGGGTGCGTTACACTCACTTGTAGGTCGTAGGGTTCTGCTGTCTTCTGTTCTCCAAATTCAGGAACAGTAACACACAAATCGGAGGACACCCAACACATAAAAGTTTACTGGACAGTTCAAGTACATCAGATTGTAACACACGGTATCAGGCACAGCACCCTCGGTTTCTTGTTTCTTTAATTCAGTACATTGCAGGAATGTCAGCAGGGAACTTTGCAAGGCCTCATACTGCCCAGAACAATATGTATTCCTTTTGCAATTAACCCACTGCACCTTGAATATTTGACCTTGTCACTGTCACTAAGAAACTCCAACTAGTTCTCTCTCAACTATCAGGCAGTGGTCTCCTTTTCCAGATACTAGTCCCTCCCACTGTGGGCTAGTACCAAACATTCACTGTATCTGTCTCTGCAGTCTGTTGCTGGGCAGATCTTCCTTACAAACACTATGCATCTTATACCAGTATGCATTAAGTATAGTACACTTACAGTGCCTATCACACTCTATTTTATGTCCTAAATCTTAATCTATATTTTACCCTATGAAGTCCTGTGCTGTACACTACCAGCACTATGGATTACCTTTAAGTTATGCATATTACTATATCACAGTCTATATCACAATGCACACTTCAAACAGCAGGACATAGATTACACATCACATGATACAATATATGAATAAAAAAGTGTGACACTATTCACATGAAGCAATTGTTCTCTTTAGAGGCAGAAACGTGACAGTACAGTCCGCACCTTTAGGCCGGGATCACACAAAGCGAGATACGGCCGAGTCTCGCGGGTTAAAACCAAGCTCTGGCGCCGGCACTCCAGAGCGGAGCGTGCAGCTGCACTGCAATACATGGAGCTGCACGCTCCGCTTCGGAGTGCCGGTGCCAGAGCTTGGCTTTAACCTGTGAGACTCGGCCGTATCTCGCTGTAGTGTGACTCCGGCCTTACACACATTGTCAGGGTTTGGCAATCGGCAGTCACATAGATTGATTGCAGAAATTGTGGTGATCTCAAAATCTGCCTTGCCGTCTTTGGAGGTTATGTTCCCGAGATCGCCAATGTGCCTCACTTCATCTCCTGGTGATCCATGTGTCTTGCCATGTGGGATGAAGTGTGGCCCAGCATTGATACAGCCATTAGCGTTATCTCCAAAACCATGGATATGGAAGCCATGCAGCCCATCTGTCAGACCAGTAATGCAGCCCTTTACGATCACTTCACAGCCATTCTGTTCAAAGTGCACGACGCCGGTCACATCACCGGTGACTTTCAGGACGCAAACTGCTTTATTCACCATGTCTGCAGACTGCACGATCACACTGCTGACCAGTGCAGTAAATAACATCATTGGTCGCACAGTAGTAGTCCATGAAAAAGCAGATGACTTGGTAAAAGGTGGTGATGATGAAAGTCTGGTGACTGGCAATGTCGGTGGTCGTCTGGCCTGTGGAGTCATCGGAATCTGTCAGTAACAGGAAGATGAAAGATTTGGCCACACACTATCCAGGAAACTCCTCCTGTACATCTGCAGCATAGCGGCTGTGACGTTGAATCATTTTATATAAAACTTTGAAATAATTCCAGTTGTTTGTTCATAGAAATTGCGGTGAGCCAGGAAAAACTTTAGTACAAGCTAGCAAAGCTCTCAAAGAGCAAAATCACAACCACTCGGCGGCCACATGCAGACACTTATAGTATAAATATCTCCTGATCGCATAATCATGTTTTAAAAGTTTAAAAGTTGATAACTCCACATTATTCCTCTTTGTGTACAATATCTCTACCCAAAAGGGAAGGAGAGGAGAGACATATGTATATCCTTAGGCTTTGGTCACAACATCAAATTTTTTGCCTCGTTTTCACCCTCTCTCAAACGTTTTTGTGTTGAAAAACGTAGCATTTTACTGTCGCAGCGACGTGAATAAAATTTCTGAAATCTCATACATATTCTACTTATTTTTCCTTTGCAGATTTGAAACAGTTTCTTATCTGCAGCATGTCAAAGCTTTCAATGGTTTTTCAGTGTTTTTCACCAATTTTAACGATTGGGGGAAAAAATGCATAAAAAACAAGAGCAAAAAAGCGGCAGAAATTTGGCAAAAGCAAAGGGATTTTGATCAGTATTTTTCCAGCCAACACATTAGTATTTGCAGCAGATATGCTCAAACCCTTAGGCTATGTTCACAAGCAGCGTTTTTGCTGCAGTTTTTTTTCTGCAGCCAAAGCCTGCTCTCATGACAGTATAAAAGCATTTTTAGCACTTTTGCTGCTTACTTATGCGTTTTTGCAGCGTTTTTCAGGTGTGCATTACTTACATGTGTTCGTTGTCTACAGTATATGTTTAACAAAGATAGTTTTCATCACCAAAATTGCTTAAAAAATGCCGCAAAAATACTGTTGCGCTAGTTTTCAGCATTTTTGCATTTTCTCGTTGCTTTTTACTGGTGAAAAAAGCGGTGCAAAAACGCTGAAAGAACTGACACGCTGAATATTTAATAATAATAATAATTTTGAACTGCCATCACGAAATTTTAAAATTGGATTATTCGCAGATGATCTATTCCTCATGCTACTGGATCCTGCAAACTCCATTAAAGCCCTTTCAGTTGAACTAGAAAAATTCTCTAGAGCATCTTATTTTAAGATAAACCCAAACAAATCAAAATTTATAACTCTAAACATGAAGCAGTCTGAAATTAGCAAAATAAAGGCCCAAACCCAGTTCATTTGGGAGGAGAAAGAGATTGTCTATCTAGGGATTAGAATAGCTGGATCAATCCAAGCCACAGTTAGGGCCAATTTAGACAGCATTATAAAGACTATTACAGGCAATCTATCCTTTTTGGCTCAGTTTGAGACTTCCATTTTTGGGAAGATTCTGGCAGTCAAAACTTTTATCCTTCCCAAAATTTTATACATATTTAGGACTTTACCAGTTAGCTTTCCGCGCCAAACCATTGATAGAGCTCAAGAGCTCATCCGACTATTTATTTGGAAAGGTAAAAAAGCAAGAATATCTGCAGACTTACTTTATAAAAATAAAAAACATGGGGGCGCAGGACTGCCCAACATATACGCTTATTATCAGGCCTCGCTCATCAAACAGAGCTGGCACTGGTTTACAGAAAACATGACACATCCGGATTGGTATGGCATGGAGAGAGAAGCTAGTGATAGAGGTTCCATTCAAAAACTTTTCTTTCACTTCCTTCTGCAAAAGCCCAGTGCGAACTCATCTCATCCTATATTCCGGCCGATAATCTCAGCCTGGAGGGATCTCATTAAGCCGACAAAAAATATCAAAAAAGCAGAGCAAATCTTAAAGTTGCCTCTATCTTCATTGGCACTGATGGATGATCTCCCGATACCGGAGGTTTGGGGGAAATCTGGAATTAAAAGGATGGGGGATGTTTTTAGTGGAGTGGAGTTCCTGAAATTCGGTGAGATCAGGGTTAAATATAATTTACCGTCATCTGAGCTAGTCTTTTACACCATGTTGAAAGACAGAATTTGGAAATTCATAAAAGGGAAGACTTTGACTTATGAAATGCTATCTTCACTACTGTGCAACCTTAAAAATAAAAACCTCTGGAGTCTGCGTAATTTGTATAGATCTGTCGTCAAAGACCTAACGAGCCACAAAAACATATACATGAAGAGATGGGAGTCCGATTTTGGTGCTGATATCCGTCTCGAGAACTGGAACGATGCCATCAAAAACACTTACAATTCCAACATATCAATGGGTCTTCATGAGAGTTATTTCAAATTGTTAAATAGGTGGTACTATACCCCGACGAGGTTATCGCATTTTAACACAGAGCTATCTTCCTTGTGCTGGAGAGATTGTGGACATCAAGGGAACCTCTACCATATTTTCTGGGGTTGTTCAAAAATCAAAAACCTCTGGCTTCAAGTCACACAGCACATTAACCTCATTGCTAAGGACTTCATAATTACACCCGAAAGAGCACTTCTTTCTTTAGACATGGAACAATTTGATGATTCGGTAAGACACATTATCATACACATCCTCTTAGTGACCAAGACCATGTTAGCACAATGGTGGAAGAAAGCAGAGGTTCCCAAGTTTTCAGACATACTTGACAAGATAGGCCAACACAGCGATTTAGAACGCAGATTTGCGATTAACAACAATCACATTCACAAATGCTCAAAAAAATGGAAGACCTGGAACAACAAATTTCATATCAACTAGACTTAACAAGAGGCACTATATTTTGAAGTTTAAACCTGGGTGCTTTAGTACTGGGATGCTGTATCTCCTTCCAAGAATGTTACCCCATAATAAGGATTGTCGATTTTTTTTTATTTTATGTTGTTATTCGATATATGATATTCTATGCCTGTTTGTGGGTTCTCTAGTTTTTAAATTTTTTTTCCGTACCTGTACAAGGTTGTTTATTCCCCACTCCCTTCCCTCCCTACCTTCCTTTCCCTACCCTGTTTATTTTAAAAAAAACAATTAAATTATTTGAAAACAATAATAATAATAATAATAATAATAAATTTTATTTCTATAGCGCTGACATATTCCGCAGCACTTTACATTTCAGAGGGGACTTGTACAGACGATATGCAAAAAACAGAAGCCGCGGAGACACCATCACATGTTTCTCAACGCAAGCAATGACTAGCCAGGTCTTTCACCGGGAAGGAACAACCACGGGAAGGGCAGTCTCCAATGAAGGAAACCACCTATGCCAAAACATGGTATCCATCCACAGACAGCTGTTTCGGGGTATTGCCCCTCATCAGTGTGGAGTAGGAAACTGGCTAGTAGGAGCAATGCCTAGTAAAAGACCATGAAAAAATGAGGATGATTGACCTCATGGAGATCAACATCCGACACTGCGGAGACACCATCACGTGTTTCTCAACGTAGTGATTCTAGAGCACTGCCCCCATCCCTTATGGGAAATATGTAAAACATGCAAAAAACAGAAGCCGCGGAGACACCATCACGTGTTTCTCAACGCAAGCAATGACTAGCCAGGTCTTTCACCGGGAAGGAACAACCACGGGAAGGGTAGTCTCCAATGAAGGAAACCACCTATGCCAAAACATGGTATCCATCCACAGACAGCTGTTTCGGGGTATTGCCCCTCATCAGTGTGGAGTAGGAAACTGGCTAGTAGGAGCAATGCCTAGTAAAAGACCATGAAAAAATGAGGATGATTGACCTCATGGAGATCAACATCCGACACTGCGGAGACACCATCACGTGTTTCTCAACGTAGTGATTCTAGAGCACTGCCCCCATCCCTTATGGGAAATATGTAAAACATGCAAAAAACAGAAGCCGCGGAGACACCATCACGTGTTTCTCAACGCAAGCAATGACTAGCCAGGTCTTTCACCGGGAAGGAACAACCACGGGAAGGGTAGTCTCCAATGAAGGAAACCACCTATGCCAAAACATGGTATCCATCCACAGGCAGCTGTTTCGGGGTATTGCCCCTCATCAGTGTGGAGTAGGAAACTGGCTAGTAGGAGCAATGCCTAGTAAAAGACCATGAAAAAATGAGGATGATTGACCTCATGGAGATCAACATCCGACACTGCGGAGACACCATCACGTGTTTCTCAACGCAGTGATTCTAGAGCACTGCCCCCATCCCTTATGGGAAATATGTAAAACATGCAAAACACAGAAGCCGCGGAGACACCATCACGTGTTTCTCAACGCAAGCAATGACTAGCCAGGTCTTTCACCGGGAAGGAACAACCACGGGAAGGGCAGTCTCCAATGAAGGAAACCACCTATGCCAAAACATGGTATCCATCCACAGACAGCTGTTTCGGGGTATTGCCCCTCATCAGTGTGGAGTAGGAAACTGGCTAGTAGGAGCAATGCCTAGTAAAAGACCATGAAAAAATGAGGATGATTGACCTCATGGAGATCAACATCCGACACTGCGGAGACACCATCACGTGTTTCTCAACGCAGTGATTCTAGAGCACTGCCCCCCCCATGGGGGCAGTGCTCTAGAAACACTGCGTTGAGAAACACGTGATGGTGTCTCCGCAGTGTCGGATGTTGAATTCCATGAGGTCAATCATCCTCATTTTTTCATGGTCTTTTACTAGGCATTGCTCCTACTAGCCAGTTTCCTACTCCACACTGATGAGGGGCAATACCCCGAAACAGCTGTCTGTTGATGGATACCATGTTTTGGCATAGGTGGTTTCCTTCATTGGAGACTGCCCTTCCCGTGGTTGTTCCTTCCCGGTGAAAGACCTGGCTAGTCATTGCTTGCGTTGAGAAACACGTGATGGTGTCTCCGCGGCTTCTGTTTTTTGCATGTTTTACATATTTCCCATAAGGGATGGGGGCAGTGCTCTAGAAACACTGCGTTGAGAAACACGTGATGGTGTCTCCGCAGTGTCGGATGTTGATCTCCATGAGGTCAATCATCCTCATTTTTTCATGGTCTTTTACTAGGCATTGCTCCTACTAGCCAGTTTCCTACTCCACACTGATGAGGGGCAATACCCCGAAACAGCTGTCTGTGGATGGATACCATGTTTTGGCATAGGTGGTTTCCTTCATTGGAGACTGCCCTTCCCGTGGTTGTTCCTTCCCGGTGAAAGACCTGGCTAGTCATTGCTTGCGTTGAGAAACACGTGATGGTGTCTCCGCGGCTTCTGTTTTTTGCATGTTTTACATATTTCCCATAAGGGATGGGGGCAGTGCTCTAGAATCACTGCGTTGAGAAACACGTGATGGTGTCTCCGCAGTGTCGGATGTTGATCTCCATGAGGTCAATCATCCTCATTTTTTCATGGTCTTTTACTAGGCATTGCTCCTACTAGCCAGTTTCCTACTCCACACTGATGAGGGGCAATACCCCGAAACAGCTGTCTGTGGATGGATACCATGTTTTGGCATAGGTGGTTTCCTTCATTGGAGACTGCCCTTCCCGTGGTTGTTCCTTCCCGGTGAAAGACCTGGCTAGTCATTGCTTGCGTTGAGAAACACGTGATGGTGTCTCCGCGGCTTCTGTTTTTTGCATGTTTTACATATTTCCCATAAGGGATGGGGGCAGTGCTCTAGAAACACTGCGTTGAGAAACACGTGATGGTGTCTCCGCAGTGTCGGATGTTGATCTCCATGAGGTCAATCATCCTCATTTTTTCATGGTCTTTTACTAGGCATTGCTCCTACTAGCCAGTTTCCTACTCCACACTGATGACGGGCAATACCCTGAAACAGCTGTCTGTGGATGGATACCATGTTTTGGCATAGGTGGTTTCCTTCATTGGAGACTGCCCTTCCCGTGGTTGTTCCTTCCCGGTGAAAGACCTGGCTAGTCATTGCTTGCGTTGAGAAACACGTGATGGTGTCTCCGCGGCTTCTGTTTTTTGCATGTTTTACATATTTCCCATAAGGGATGGGGGCAGTGCTCTAGAATCACTGCGTTGAGAAACACGTGATGGTGTCTCCGCAGTGTCGGATGTTGATCTCCATGAGGTCAATCATCCTCATTTTTTCATTGTACAGACGATAGACATTACAGCATAACAATAATCACATAGAACATAACAGATACCAAGAGGAATGAGGGCCCTGCTCACAAGCTTACAGTCTATGAGGAAAGAGGTAGACATGAAAGGTGGGTGGTAACAATTGCCCTGATTGTTTGGACCAGCCATAATGTTAAGTGTGTAACAGTACAGACACAGAGGGCTAATGGATGCATAAAGCATGTGGGAACATAATGCCGGGAACCTGGTTATGGTAAAACTTTTGGCTGTGCCCCACCCAGGGATAGATTAGGTTAATGTGTTGAGGCAATAGGCCAGTCTGAATAAATGCGTTTCCAGGGCACGCTTAAAATTGTGGGGATTGGGGACTAATCGTTTTGACCTGGGAAGTGCATTCAAAAGAATTGGCGCAGCACGTGTATAGTCTTGGAGACGGGAGTGGGAGGTTCTGACTATTGAGGATGCTAACCTCAGGTCATCAGCAGAACGGAGGGCGCGGGTAGGGGTATACTGAAACAAGGGAGGAGATGTAGGGTTGTGCTGAGCCATGGAGAGCTTTAGGGTATGTGCACACGTAGTTTTTAGTCTCTGCGGATTTTGTAGAGAAAACCGCAGGAAATCCGCAGGACAAAGTGCTGCGGTTTTTCTGCGGTTTATCTGCGGATTATCTGCGTTTTTTCTGCGGTTTTGCCCTGCGGTTTTACACCTCATAATGGATGAGGTGTAAAACCGCAGCGTTTCTGCACCAAACAATTGACCTGCTGCGGATTGTAAACCGCAGCAAAACCGCGTGGAAAAAAACGCAGCATGTGCACAGCTTTTTTTTATTTCCATAGGAAATAAAGGTACTGTACAACGCAGCAAAATCTGCTGCGTTTCTGCAGAGCCAAAAACGCTGCGGAAACGCAGCAGAATCCGATGGATGAGGATAATAAGTTTGTACTGGATTCTGGAGTGGATGGGTAGCCAGTGTAATGACTGGCACAAGGTAGAGGCATCGGTGTAACGATTTAATAAAGATTTAATAAAACGCTGTAGTTTTCCATTTCGGTCAAGAAAAAAACAAAAAAACAAACAGGTGTTTGCATGAGATTTCTGAAATTGCATAACCTTGCTGGTCCTGTAAAAAAACAGCTTTTAATTTGCTTAAAAAAATGCTTTAAAAATGCAACGTGTGAACAAAGCTTTACAGGTTATTTGGAGCTTTATTCAATTTACAGCTATGCAGATTGCAGGAGCTGGATCCGTGCGCTGCATCCAAGTAAGTGATGTAATACAGCGTCTCTATCCATATGTATCAGCGAGGCTCACAGCACCACATCAGCAGCAGCAGTATAAGCTTCAATGCCCTTTATATTACTGTGCCCTATATACAGAATGAAACAGTTGTTTCGCCGAGACACGGGAGACTCAATCATATTATCCCGTTTGGATTTTATGTTTTTCCATCTGTTACTGTCACTTTTGAGCAAATACAACTTGACATCAATTTCCTACAACTTTTGCTCCGGAGCGATAATTAGCAGATTTGGATGTAAATAACTTAATGCAACCTGTAGAGACTTTTGCTGCTATTTCGCTGGTTCTGCATGATAACATTTTGTCTCTAGCAATTTAACTCCTCAGTTTCGGCTTTTATGAGAATTTTTTTTTTCCACTATTCTTTATTATCACATTCCAGGAGCTGAAAAATTTTTAAAATTTGGGAATTTTTTTTTTATATTTGCCAATGGCTTGATACAACTTGCTCCAATCTTTTATTAACTCTTTAAAAAAATGAAAACAGCAATTCTGCCAAAGTTCTTTAGGCTTTTAAATTGTATACTATTTGCAGAAATAAAGACTTAACTAGTACGACTATGGTGATGGCAAATTTCGAGAGTTTTATCTTATCATTTTTGCACAATAATCTTAGAGCCATAAGAAGGGATGAGCGGACCCGTGAAAGTTATGATCAATATGATAACGACAACATCAACGTAATATAGATTTTAATTATATTTTGCTACATTTGTGATCTCCCTCTGTTAAACTGCCCACATGCCACGGTCATTATTGACAGCAGCATGTGAGGGATTAAGTTGCCGGGATCAGAGCTAGATCCGGTCCCAACACATGCATCATAGCTGTTTATTATATCCGCCTCCTGTTGCACTCGTGTTATCCTTGGGACATCACTGTATGAAAAACTGATGTTACCTACTTGCAATCTGAACATACAGTTGCAACCATTTGCGGGAACGGGTTATAGATTAACCACGACTTGTTATTCCTAAATCGATAGTGGAAGTGAAGATGAGAAACAAATACAATATATCTTATCAGAAAAATCTGCTTCTACTTCTACAGGACTGATTATTCCCTCTCCTGGGTAAACTCTGTATCCAATAAAGACAACTTTCCCCATTACTGAAATAGGAGGTGACAATTGGTGGTTCTAAGATTCTAAGGGGGGGGCGAGCTAGCGGAACACACAGACCTTCTGCTGCAAGTTCTCATGAAATGACAGTTACAAGTCACAGCATTCTATGCAGGGGGAGGAGCTAGCAGAACACACAGACATCCTGCTGCAAGTTCTCCTGAAATGACAGTTACCCTTTATGGCCTAAATGTACACATTTTTGGTCTTGTCTTATAATTAATCTTCAGAGTTTCAAAAAACTTAGCCAAATTTTTTCCTTATCTGAAGATATATATATATATATATATATATATATATATATTCTTCTTTTCTCTGTATATTTTTGACTTTTGAGAAACTGGAGTTATTGAAATAGACTGGAGTTGTCCAGCCTGACATGGGGAAAATGATTATACAGACCTATAGAGCGGGCACACACTATAAGATCTACCAGAAGTTCCTCTATTTGAGGGCAGATTGACAAAGAGAAATATGGGCTGACCCTCAATCGAGGGGTCCTATGCCTATTTGAGGACTTTTTGGAAAATGTTGTGTGTAAATGAAAAAAAAAAACCTATAGCTGGTCAACTTTACAAAGGACAAACTTCTCCATTGGCCGATGTGTTATGAATGAGACACCGTAGGAGGCAAAAACAGAAATACTAGCTAAGTCCAGAAAACCAGAGAAGTTGGCAGCTATCGGATTGCAGACCCCTGAACCTATCAACAACAACTAGCAGTAGCCGTGGGGGGTTCCTACGGTGCCCTAGACCCCTCGATCACTGCCGGAGAACCAAATAGCCTAAAGACAGAAAGGGAAATCTAAACTGCCCCAGAGCAGACCCCAAAGCAATAGGCAGCCCCAACATATAATGACGGTGAAGCAAGATGAAAAAAACTGACACAGATAGAAAGATAGGCTGAGCAAATGATGGGGCCCAAGCTAACTAAATAGGACAGGATAGAAAAGCTGCTGTCTGCAATCCGCCAAAACCCTATCAAAACAAGAGCCAACAGACTGATAGGGAAAAAAAGCCCTGAAGACACTAGGCTTCAAAAAGACTATATCAGTACTCAGGTATCTTCTGAAGACAGAGCAAAAAGGAATTCAGCTCACTCCAGCAGGGAATGGCAGAAATCCATAAAAACAAGGCAAAACAAAACCAAAACACAAATGCAAAAAGCAGATCAGAAAACTTAGCTTTTGAGGAGCAGGAATCAGACTGGTCTAGAATCCCTCTGAGAAATCACCAGCAAGGCAGAAGGGCGTCGGCTGCCTTATATCCAGTCAGCAATTCCTGTCACCCAGTCATCATCATTCTGCTCAGGTGCTTTGTAATCAGCCTCACTACCTTCCTTCACCAGAAGAGGGAGTTCATCAGACCTCAATGATGAAGGGGAAAATGAACTCACAACACCGATGGCATCTACTGTACGTCTTCAAAAGCTATTGAATTCTATTGGACATAGTACAAGATCTTGAAAGATCAGACATCAACCGCCAACCCTATAAACAATGGTGGCGCGCATTATGCATTCCAACTCACCCTCGAAATGTTAATTTATTTTTTTCAATTTCTTTGCTTACACCATTCAATTAACTTGCCACATCATAAATTACTGGAAAACATATGGAAAATTAATGTTTTGTTCCTAATGGGATACAGAAAGAGCAAGTCATTTCGGAGTGATAAGGCACAAAGGGACATTGAGAGAATGACAATATTTGGCTCAACCGTGCAATATTATCTGATGTTTTTCATTGAAGAATTTTCTGCTAAATTAAGCAGCGGCTGAGTGTCAGGCTGTGGAAATGATTCTCTTCGACATTACAAGGAATGTATGAGAATATGAGTGACAGGAACGACATTGACAGCTCGCGGTTAAACAACATTAGCCGAAAAGTTTCGAAAATACATAGTTTATTTCAGCTGTAAATAAAATTGTGCACATTGGGTAAGATCCCTCGCGTATTTCAAATAGTGATGAGTAGACCCATGGAAATTCAGGTTCTGGTGCCCAACCCGAACTTTAGTCCAAAGTTCGGTTAGGGTACAAGAACTGTACCTGAACTTGAACTTCAACCTGAACCCCATTGAAAAAAAATTCACACCCGAACTTTGAATCTAGAACATTTCTATCTCTCTTTTTCTCTATTCATCCCTGGACTAGCATTTAATGCTAAACATTAAAATGGACTTGTGGGAAAAGTCTGTTTTCGGAGTTTAGCACCAGACACTAAGTGTGTGGTACGAACGCCGAAAATTTAAGTTTAGGTTTGCTCATCTCTAATTATAATTATTACACCTTACATACATTATTTATCTTGTGTCTTGCAATTGTCCATAGCTTTTCTGCACTGTCTGTCTCTAATTTTCAGTTGTCTCTGACGTAGTGGGAGAAAGCAAGCTGCTATAATGTCTGCCATACACAGCATACATACACACAAAGGATTCCTTCTCTTCTGTCTTTAGGTAGAACATGTTTAGAAGCAGCAGCATGAAGGACATTATTCAGCAGTACCAGAGGCCATTATTCAGCAGTACCAGACAGTGTTGCTGTGAATCCTGCTCTGGTATGAGATTGAAAGCCACAGACATGAGGGATTCCTTCTCTTCTGTCTCTATGTAGCACATATTTAAAAGCAGCAGCAGTATGGATGATATTATACAACAGTACCAAACAGTGTTGCTGTGATTCCTGCTCTGGTATGATATCAGAAACCACAGATATAAGGGATTACTTTTCTTCTGTCTCTATTTAGCACATATTTAGAAGCAGCAGCAGCCTGAAGGACATTATGCAGATATTCTTATAGAGAACAAAACAGTGCTGCTGTGAATCCTGCTATGGAAAGAGATCAAAAACGTACTAGAAAACAGTAGAACGGGTCTATGTGTTCCTATGTTTCATTCTTCAACCTTTTGCTTTAGACTTCAATAGACAGCTGTAATCCGATTTCTCAGTGTGTTTGTAGTCTATCCAATTTCGATCAAGATGGATTTGAGATTTATTTCAGATTGAGTGTGATGAGTTTAGGAAACTGAGGGAGTGTAACTCATAAGTGGATAAAAAAAAAGCAAAACACATCTAACACAGTTTCACATATTGTCTTGTACTATTGATTTATGCAGTTTTGTGGAATTCCAGAGCTATGAATCAAGTGACTTCATTGAGGACTTTAGCTTGAATCACCATTGGATACCCCTATATAATAATAATAATAATAATATTTATTTATATAGCGCCAACATATTCCACAGTGCTTTACAGTTTAACAGATTCAAAACACAAATCATAAGTAACAATGTTAACAATACAATAATTAAAGCAAAATAAGATGAAATAAGACGACCCTGCTCGTGAGAGCTTACAATCTACAATGAGGTGGGGGAGATACAGAGTACAGGTGTGTATTTACAATGATGTATTTACAATGAAGGTCCAGCCATCTTGAGGGAGTGAAGGATGGATGGAGATAGTGAATCGGCTACACAAGCACACTTACACATAGAATGACTTTGATTAGTGAACGTGATAAGCCGCTCTGAACAAATGTTTTTTGAGGGAGCGCCAAAAATTATGCAAATTGTGGTTAGTCCTAATTTCTTGAGGTAGAGCATTCCAGAGGATAGGAGCAGCACGGGAGAAGTCTTGGAGTCGGGAGTGGGAGGTACGGATTAGTGCAGAGGTTAGTTGAAAGTCGTTTGCAGAGCGCAGCGATCGGCTAGGCCGATAGACAGAAATGAGGGAGGAGATGTAGGGGGGTGCCGCACCGTGGAGAGCTTTGTGGGTGAGAACAAGTACTTTGAACTGGATCCTATAATGAATGGGCAGCCAGTGTAATGACTGACGAAGAGCAGACACGTCCGAGTACCGATCAGCCAGATGAACGACCCTGGCTGCTGCATTAAGTATGGACAGGAGAGGGGATAGTCGAGTGACGGGGAGGCCATTTAACCTTCCTCTAGTGTTAGCTTTCTATTACTCTTTCTTATGTTAACGGGTCGGTTTTGACCCGTGTCTTAAATCACCCCTAGGATACCCTAAAAACAGTTATTTATTATCCAATTTGCTTCTTACCTCTTAGTTACCTTGTTAGGGTTTCTCATCCATGGAAGGATTGATTTTAATATTTTTGTTGTGGCCCCCTGGGCCTTTCATTTGAGAGCATACCCTTCATTTTCAATATAAAAATATTGTCAAATGAACCTCAAGAGAATAATATAAACTTAAAAAAGTTTGTTATATTACCTGACTATTACTGAAGGGTTTTAGAACACATTTCTTAAATGTAAAAAAAATATACATACATATATATTTTATATTATTAATTCTAGTAACATCTATGGTGTTACGGGTCAATTTTGACCCATATCTAACTACTTTATGGAAAAGGCAAAAAACAGATTTTTTTTTATAGAACTTTAATACAAATAAAAGATGAAAATTATATTAACATTAATAGCAATAATAATAAAAAGTAGCTTTTCTAGGTCAAACAAAAAAACAACAATCAATCAAGCAAATCAAATCAACAGAAATCAAGTACTAGTTTTTAGATGCATTAGTATTTAGATGCATGTGTGGCAAAAAGTGACACTTTTTGTATGTTCTTTGCAGAGGTATTTTTTGCAGACGAAGCACGATGTGTTTGTCTTTCTGTCCTAGGGCAGACCTGACACCTCTTTCTTTTAGAATCAGGTGGTCTCACTGGGGTTGTGGCTGTTGTGGTTGATGTTGAGGTAGTCCTGGTTGAGGAGGATGCTGGTGATGATGCTCTTTGTGTTGCTGTGGGTGTGGACGAAGCACTTGTTGAGCTCTGGATTTGTCGGACCAAGGCTGCAGCGGCTGGGTCTCGGGGCACTCGTTCCCTTTGGTCAATGTGCGCCTTGACAAGGGATCTTCCTAGTTCCTCAAGAAGCATCCTCCGCTTGTTATTTTTCTTTGAATTCCATCCTTGGTGAATGTGGGTCCACAACACAAATGAATTGCATGCTGAGACATCAAGGATGTTGTAAAATACAACCATTGGCCATCTCCTAGTCATTCGCTGGCAAGTGTAGGTGGCAGTCAGCTTGTCCAGGTTGTCCACTCCTCCTTTGTTTTTGTTATAGTCCAGGATGATTCTGGGCTTTTTGTCACTTCCTGATGACACAGCTGCATCTTTGTGAAGTGTGGACATCAGTACCACATTCCGTTGTTTTTTGGGGCAGTATGAAACAGCAGTGGTAGTGTCTGTAAAAACAAACTTTGAGGAAAGTGGAGCCCTGTCCTTCATCTGCAACAATTCAGCGGGCAGCTCAGGTTTGTTTTTTTTCACTGTGCCCACCATGGTGATTTTCCTCCTGAGAAGTTCTTGTCCAAGGTCATAGCTGGTAAAAAAATTGTCACAAGTAATGTTGTGACCCTGCAGTCCAATAGTCATATCGAGGACTACACATTTTCCTTGTTTTTTTTCAGGGATGCCGCTTGCAGACTTGCCTGTGTAAATAATAATAATAATAATAATAATAAATTTTATTTTTATAGCGCCGACATATTCCGCAGCACTTTACATTTCAGAGGGGATTTGTACAGACAATAGACATTACAGCATAACAATAATCACATACAGTAGATTATAACAAATACCAAGAGGAGTGAGGGCCCTGCTCGCAAGCTTACAGTCTATGAGGAAAGAGGTAGACACGAAAGGTGGGTGGTAACAGTTGCCCTGATTGTATGGACCAGCCATAATGTTAAGTGTGTAACAGTACAGACACAGAGGGCTAATGGATGCATAAAGCATGTGGGAACATGATGCTGGGAACCTGGTTATGGTAAAATTTTTGGCTCTGCCACACAGGGATAGGTTAGGTTAATGTGTTGAGGCGATAGGCCAGTCTGAATAAATGCGTTTTCAGGACACGCTTAAAATTGTGGGGATTGGGGACTAATCGTATTGACCTGGGAAGTGCATTCCAAAGAATTGGCGCGGCACGTGTAAAGTCATGGAGACGGGAGTGGGAGGTTCTGACTATTGAGGATGCTAACCTCAGGTCATCAGCAGAACGGAGGGCGCGGGTAGGGTGGTATACTGAAACAAGGGAGGAGATGTAGGGTGGTGCTGAGCCATGGAGGGCTTTGTGGGTGAGGGTAATAAGTTTATACTGAATTCTGGAGTGGATGGGTAGCCAGTGTAATGACTGGCACAAGGTAGAGGCATCGGTGTAACGATTGGTGAGGAATATGATCCTGGCTGCAGCATTCAAGACAGATTGGAGAGGGGAGAGTTTTGTAAGAGGGAGACCGATTAGAAGAGAGTTACAATAGTCGAGACGAGAATGAATAAGAGAAACAGTAAGAGTTTTTGCAGAGTCAAAAGTAAGAAAAGGTCGAATTCTAGAAATGTTTTTGAGGTGCAGATGACAAGAGCGAGCCAGTGATCGAATGTGGGGGGCAAAGGAAAGCTCGGAATCAAGTATGACCCCAAGACAGCGGGCATGTTGCTGGGGAGTAATAGTGGAACCACAGACGGAAATGGCAATGTCGGGTGTAGGTACATTAGTAGCGGGAGGAAACACAAGGAGTTCAGTCTTTGACAGGTTCAGTTTCAGATATAGTGAGGACATGATATTAGACACAGCGTTTAGACAATCGCCAGTGTTTTCTAGAAAGGCTGGCGTGATGTCAGGAGAAGAAGCGTATAATTGGGTGTCATCAGCATAGAGATGGTACTGGAAACCAAATCTACTGATTGTTTGACCAATAGGGGCAGTGTACAAGGAGAAGAGGAGGGGGCCTAGAACCGATCCTTGAGGAACCCCAACAGTAAGGGGAAGGTGAGAGGAGGAGGAACCGGCAAAAGAAACAGTAAAGGAGCGGTCGGAGAGATAGGAGGAGAACCAGGAGAGAACGGTGTCCTTGAGGCCAATGGAATGGAGCATAGTGAGGAGGAGCTGATGATCCACAGTGTCGAATGCTGTAGCTTCCATGTATAGCTAGTTTTTGCATCACAGGCTGCCCAGATATTTAAGCCGTATTTGCCAGGCTTACTTGGCATGTATTGCCGGAAGGGGCATTTTCCGCGGAAAGGGAGAAAACGTTCGTCTACTGTCACCTCTGGCCCTGGGTTGAACATCAGTGGAAGGAGCTGCACCCATTTCTCCCAAACATCCCTGATGGGAGAAAGTTTGTCAGATTTTGTTCTGGTGTCTCTGTTGTCAAATCTGAGGACTCTTGATATCATTTGAAACTTTTGAAGTGACATTGTTGCCTGGAAAATATTCCTGCCTGTCGATGCGTCCCAGAGACTATCAGTGGCCTCATTGCAGGATTTGTACACTCCAGCAAGGAGAAGAACACCAATGTAGGCATCCAGGACATCATCATGAAGGTCATTCCACATGTTGCCGTGGACTTTTTTTCCTTCAAGGTTTGTCATAGCAATAATGACTTTTTTTATTGACAATGGCATAAACAGATCAAAACATGTCTTGATGTCACTTACTCTTGTCACAGCAAACCTTGTGATCCCAGGGGTCATTTTTATGACATTTGCAGCATCTGCCCTGCCATGTACATCTGGAGGTACTGAGCTCCAACTGATCTTGCCACTTTTGGATTTGAATCTTTCAGCGAGAGCAGCTTCAGCACCAGTGACCTCCTCATCAGACTGATCAGATCTGTCTGTGTCTTCCGGTTGATACTCCACATCATCTTCCTCCTCAGAAACCTGTTCATCTGTATTATTTTGCTGCTGTGTGTCCTCTGATTCATTATCATCTAAGATATAATCCAGAATTTGGCTTACATCAAATCTTCTCCTCATTGTTGCATGTGTAAACTGGAGATGGAGAAAGTACCAACTCTAAGATGATTTGGCCATACATGCCTGGACATGTCCCTAACTCAAGTTGTTGGAGGTAGAGCTGGCTGTGGGCTGTTGGTTTATATTGTGTTTATGAGTTCAGTTTTGGGACTTATTATTGTTTTTTTACTCTTATATTAGACCTGGGTCGAAATTGACCCCAACAACACAAATGTTATAATTTTAATAAGAGCATTTTACAATTTAGTAAAATAGCTTTATTTTATTGTATTTTGTTTAAATATAAGTTCCTGAAAAAGTCAAAAAGTCTGGATGCAATGAACAAATGTATGTAGAATTTGTATGCATTTAAAACCTAAAACGGGTCGGTCACGACCCTAACACTAAAGCGTTGCAGTAATCCAGGCGGGAGTGGATCAATTCTACAGTGAGGGTTTTTGTTGTTTCCATGGTGAGAAAAGGGCAGATTCTAGAGATATTCCTTATGTGTAAGCGGCAAGAGCGGGCAAGAGATTGCATATGGGATGTGAAGGAGAGATCACCTCAAAAAAAAAAAAAACCCTGGTGTGCTGACCCCAGCTGCCAAATTATCCTCAACCAGTTCCCACAATCCACCTCTTCTGACCCAGCAGTCTGGACTATAAATTTAGAACCATTCTTAGGGGTGCACGCATGTGGGGGTGCACGCATCACAGAAGCAAAGCGTCATGAAGACAAGCGTCGTGGTACAGCAGTTATTACATGGCAGTTAGTCAGGGCAGGTGTCAGGTAACCCACACTCTGCTGTCCCTTTTATCCATGTGCTTTATTTCTATCCTCCTATGTTCTCTTGCAATCCACTTTCACCGACCAATCCCCCCTCCATCACGACTCATATACATCAGCTCCTCTCTCTTTCCTTCTCCCATATACAGCTCCCATGCACTTCTCACCTTCTTGAAAAACCTCAGCCCATCTTGCCCAAACACACTGCACAAACAATCTTCATACAATTGCAAAAACTACTTGCTCTTTATCTTCCTGCTCCTACTAATTTCAGGGGACATCTCCCCCAACCCCGGTCCACCATCCTCCAACCTCAACCCCTACCCTACCTCACATCGAAACCTTAATAATCTTACTAATATTATTTGCACTCCTTCATCTCCTTCTTTTAATTGTGCCCTTTGGAAGCCACGGTCTGTATGCAACAAGCTTCCTTTCCTACACAATTACTTTCTGAAAAACTCTCTGAATCTGTTGGCCCTCACGGAAACCTGGATTCAGGATTCTGACACTGTCTCTCCTGCTGCCATTTCCCATGGTGGCTTACAATTCTCCCATTCCCCGAGACCGACAAACAGACCTGGTGGTGGAGTCGGCATACTCCTGTCCCCACAATGCACTTTCCAGGTCATCCCCCCAGTTCCATCACTCTCATTCCCTTCTTTTGAAGTCCACACTATCAGGCTCTTTCGTCCCCTCTCCCTCAGAGTAGCGGTCATATACCGGCCCCCAGGCTCACTAACCCACTTCCTGGACCATTTCTCTGCCTGGCTGCCGCACTTCATTGTCATGGTATGCCTAGGTTACTTTAGGCAAAAACCCCGGGACCCCTGCGATGTCCCTCAGACTAGGAGAACCCTGTCTGTCCCTCTACCCAGGGTTTACACTGAAGGTGTGCCTGCCTGAGCCTCCACCCTGTCCCTGTCTCCTGTCCAGCCCTAAGCTGAACCCACCTCCCTCCACCCAGTGAGGGGACCAGACACCAGACCCCACAAATACGTATGGACAGGGGTAAAAGAAACACCACACAGTTAATACACAAGGGAATACAATAATGTGCAAGGGCAACCAAATATATATATATAACAGAATGGAGAAAGAACCACTGAGGGATATACTGCACCAGATATCAGAAGCTCCAACACCACCACTGCTGACCGGTATTGCTAGCACTAGGCTAAAGCTATAGTCGGCGACGCCCATAGTCAGGACGAACTATTTAAAGACCAAGGGCGAGGCCCAGCCCTCAGCCAGCATGACAACCTGGTTAACCCTATCCCGACTGGAACAGAATACCCAACAGGGTATTACCGCTGTCTGCCGGACACCCTGGTGTGAACAGTGTCCGACATGACAGTACCCCGCCTTCTACGAGGGACCTCCGGAACCTCACCATGTCGAGGACCTGGCTTGTCCGGATGGCGACGATGGAACATAGTAACCAGTCGATCAGCATGAATGTCAGAGGCCGGCACCCATGTCCTCTCCTCAGGACCATAGCCACGCCAGTGGACCAGGTACTGTAGAGTGCGACGCACAACCCTAGAGTCCACCACTTTGGACACCTCAAATTCCAACGCGCCATCCACCAAGACGGGAGGTGGTGGCCCGGGGGAACCATCCACCAAACCCACGACCTTCTTTAGCAATGCTTTGTGAAATACATTATGAATCTTATACACAGCCGGCAACTCCAAACGAAATGCCACGAGGTTGATCACTGCGGAGATTCTAAATGGGCCAATGAACCTGGGACCCAACTTAAGTGACGGTATCTTGAGCTTAATGTTCCTAGTAGATAACCACACCCAATCACCCACACACAGGTCCGGACCTGGCACACGTCTGCAGTCAGCCACCCGTTTGTGCCTGGAACCCACCTTCAACAAGCGCTGCTTGACTCTCCTCCAAACAGACGACAATTGAGCTCCCAACTGGTCCTCCTCAGGGATGCCAACTGAGCACCCCTGACGCAAGGTGCAAAATTGAGGATGTTGACCATACACACAAAAAAAGGAGATTCCCCAGACGATTCCTGGCAATGGTTGTTTATTGCGAATTCTGCCAGAGGAAGAAACGCTGACCACTCTTCCTGATTGTCGGAAATAAAGCAGCGCAAGTATTGCTCCAGGTTTTGGTTCATCCGCTCAGTCTGTCCATTCGACTGAGGGTGGAAAGCCGATGAATGAGATAATTTGATTCCAAGGCGAGAACAAAAAGCTCTCCAAAACTTTGCCACAAACTGCGTACCTCGATCAGACACAATGTCAGACGGGACACCATGAAGTCTGACCACCTCGCGAATAAATATCTGAGCAAGAGTCTTAGCATTGGGCAAAGACGGTAAAGCAACGAAATGTGACATTTTGGAGAACCTATCAACAATTACCAAAATGGCCGAGTTCCCTGCCGAGGCGGGCAAGTCAGTAATAAAATCCATGGAAATCTCAGTCCATGGCTTACTGGGCACCCCGAGAGGCTGTAAGCTACCAGCGGGATGGGAACGAGGAGTCTTGGCCCGTGCGCACGTGGTACAGGCAGCCACATATGAGGCCACATCCTGCCGGATTTTAGGCGACCAAAAACGACGCGATACCAGTTCCAGAGTGCTCTTAACCCCTGGATGACCTGCCAGTACCGTGTCGTGATGTTCGCCCAACACTCTAGAGCGTAGAGGTAGCGGCACAAAAGATTTATTAGCAGGCAACCCTGGCGGTACCACCTCCTGAGCCTCCGCAATCTCTGCCTCAATCTCTGTCGTGATGGCAGATACCACCACACCCTTTTGGAGAATAGGCACCGGCTCTTCCCATAACTCTCCACCAGGAAAACACCTGGATAAAGCGTCTGCCTTAACATTCTTCGACCCAGGGCGATAGGTAACAATGAAGTTGAACCGGGTGAAGAATAATGCCCAGCGAGCCTGTCTAGAGGACAGGCGCTTAGCAGATTCTAAATAAAGCAAATTCTTATGGTCGGTTATCACAGTAATCTGATGAACAGCCCCCTCCAAGAAGTGTCGCCACTCCTCAAATGCCAATTTGATGGCCAATAATTCCCTGTTGCCAATATCATAATTACGCTCCGCAGGTGACAGCATCTTGGAGAAGAAGGCACACGGATGCAACTTGGCCCAAGAAGGGCCCTGAGACAGTACAGCCCCCACTCCAACCTCCGACGCATCCACCTCCACGACAAACGGTAAGGAGACATCGGGCTGCACCAGAATGGGCGCTGAGGCAAAACTATTCTTGAGGAATTCAAACGCCTGTACCGCAGGCTCAGACCAGTCAGAAAAGTCGGTACCCTTCTTAGTCATGTCAGTCAGTGGTTTGGCAATCATAGAGAAGTTCTTAATAAATTTCCTATAGTAATTGGAGAAGCCAAGAAATCGCTGAAGCGCCTTAAGATTATCAGGCCGATCCCAATGTAGTACCGCCTGCACCTTTGCGGTGTCCATCTTAAAACCTGAGGCGGAGATTATATAACCCAAGAACGGTAACTCCTGTACGAAAAACACACATTTTTCAAGCTTGACATAGAGCCTGTTCTCTCTGAGCAACTGCAGAACCTGTCTAACATGCTCTATATGTGTATCATGGTAGCGAGAGAAAATGAGAATGTCGTCAAGATAAATTATAACGAACCTCCCCAACAACTGAGAGAAGACATCATTGATGAAGTGTTGAAAGACCACCGGTGCCATAGTCAACCCAAACGGCATTACCAAACTCTCAAAGTGACCCTCAGGGGTATTGAACGCCGTCTTCCACTCATCCCCCTGACGGACTCTTATAAGATTGTACGCCCCCCTGAGGTCCAGTTTGGAGAACCACCTGGCACCAACCACTTGGTTGAATAAATCGGGTATAAGTGGCATAGGGTAAGGATCACGGACCGTAATCTGGTTGAGTTCTCTTAAATCCAGACACGGGCGTAAACCGCCATCCTTCTTTTTAACAAAGAAGAAGCCAGCAGCCAGAGGAGAAGAGGAAGGTCTAATATGACCCTTGCTCAGGCTATCCGCAATGTATTCCTTGAGAGCTAGCCTCTCGGGACCTGAGATATTAAACATTCTAGCTTTAGGTAACTTGGCCCCTGGTTTCAACCTAATAGCACAGTCATAGGGGCGATGCGGTGGTAGTTCTGAACAACCCTTCTCAGAAAATACATCCGCATAGTCCAGCAACGACTCCGGGATACTGGGGGTCATAGTGGAAATACATGTAGCCAGGCACCTCTCCTGACACTCCCTGCTCCACTGAATTATGTCCTGGGTCTTCCAATCAATAACAGGATTATGCATTGACAACCATGGAAAGCCCAGAACCATCTGAGCTGGTAAGTTACTAAGCACCTTACAAGTTACCCGCTCTGAGTGTAATACTCCGATGTGGAGTTGTATATCCAACACACACTCTGTGATCTCCCCTTGAGACAACGGGGAAGCATTGATGGTAACCACCCGGATGGGGTTCGGCAATTTCTCCACCGGAAATCCCACTGTATGCGCGAACCTCTCATCAATGAGATTGGCAGCTGAGCCACTATCAATAAATACTGTAATAGAGAGCATTTGCCCCCCAAGTACCACCCTAGCAGGGAGCATACACTGGGAAACCATGACGGAGGATACACAAAGGCTCAGACTAGACTCCTCCAAACCCTCTGAGCCTATCAGTTTTCCGCCGGCGTGCCCTTCTTAGGTACCAGGGGGCAAGCGTTAATAAAATGTCCTCCTTTGCCACAACAAAAACAGAGCCCCTGCCTTCTGTGCCAAGGACGTTTAGGCTTGTTACTTGGTGACTGTGCTATACCAGCGATCTGCATGGGTTCCACGGATTCACCCACGGCAACCTCACCGACCACTCCCCCACCTCCCGGAGGCAACGAAACCAGCGCCCCCTGACGGAGACGTCGGTCTATGCGTACTACAAGTGCCATCGCAGCCTCCAGAGAGGCGGGAGTCTCGTGTATTAGGAGAGTCTGTTTAACCCTTCCAGAAACCCCATGCAAAAATTGACTTCTAAGCGCAGGGTCATTCCACTGCGTGTCCACCGCCCAGCGCCGGAATTCTGTGCAGTAATCCTCAGCTGGTCGATCACCCTGTAGCAGTGAGCATATCTTAGACTCTGCTAAGTTTAATCTATCCGGATCGTCATAGATCAAACCCAGAGCAGAGAAAAAAAAATCTACAGATTCAAATGCCGGTGAGTCTGAAGGGAGTGAAAAGGCCCAGGCCTGTGGGTCACCACTCAGCAAAGAAATCACCAAGCCCACGCGTTGAGCCTCATTACCTGAGGAATGTGGACGCATACGGAAATACAATTTGCATGATTCACGAAACACCGTGAACTTACCACGATCACCAGCAAATCGTTCAGGAAGGGGAAACTTGGGCTCAGCTGCCCTGGCTGCAGCCTCAGCAGGTACTGCAGGAGCTGACAGGCCTTGTTGCTGGACCGCCCCCCTGAGTTCAGTGACCTGTATGGATAGAGCCTCCAGCTGCTTGGTTAGGGAAAGTATAGGATCCATAGTAAGTAACCCCTATATTCCCTATCTATACTTTTTTTTTTCTCTCACTTTATTATTTGGGCCGACTATAATGTCATGGTATGCCTAGTAGAGTTGAGCGAAACGGGTCGAAAAAATTCAAAAGTCGCCGACTTTTGGCAAAGTCGGGTTTCATGAAACGAAACCCGACCCTAGGATGAGGTCGGCCACGAGGTCGGCGACTTACGCGCCAAAGTCGCGTTTCAAAAGTTTGTTTTGCGATCTTTTTCAGCCAATCAGGATCCACGGACACTGTGGGCAACGTGATGACCTAGGCACGGGTCACCACCATCTTTCAGAAGGGCATGCAAGTGATTGGCTTGCTTTGGTGGGCGTCACAGGGGGTATAAAAGGGCGTGCACGCCGACCGCCATCTTACTTCTGCCGATCTTAGTATAGGGAGAGGTTGCTGCTGATTCTGTAGGGAGAGCATTAGGCAGGGAAGAAGACAAAAAAACTGCTTCTGCTGCTAGCGATTTGGCCTGCACAACACACAAGTCACTGTGTGTGCAGTGCAAGGGGAGGCTATATTGTGGTGTATCAGTGGTGTTGGTTGTTAGGCTGCCTTTTAAGGCTTCCTGACACGCTGGCATTGCTGTTTACCCACTGCTCCGCAAACTGCTTTTTTAAAAGCAATCCAATCTCCCTTATCCTCTAGTCACTTTTGTCACAGCTGTGCCATCGAGCCTGTCACATAGCGCTCAGATATCAGTGGGCCTCACACAATCCACAAGTGTCCAGTGTCCAAAAGTGTGCGCAGAGATTCAAAATCTCCATTATCCTCTCGTCACTTTGGTCACAGGCAGCTGTGCCATCGAGCGTGTCACATAGCGCTCAGATATCAGTGGGCCTCACACAATCCACAAGTGTCCAGTGTCCAAAAGTGTGCGCAGAGATTCAAAATCTCCATTATTCTCTCGTCACTTTGGTCACAGGCAGCTGTGCCATCGAGCCTGTCACATAGCGCTCAGATATCAGTGGGCCTCACACAATCCACAAGTGTCCAGTGTCCAAAAGTGTGCGCAGAGATTCAAAATCTCCATTATCCTCTCGTCACTTTGGTCACAGGCAGCTGTGCCATCGAGCCTGTCACATAGCGCTCAGATATCAGTGGGCCTCACACAATCCACAAGTGTCCAGTGTCCAAAAGTGTGCGCAGAGATTCAAAATCTCCATTATCCTCTCGTCACTTTGGTCACAGGCAGCTGTGCCATCGAGCGTGTCACATAGCGCTCAGATATCAGTGGACCTCACACAATCCACAAGTGTCCAGTGTCCAAAAGTGTGCGCAGAGATTCAAAATCTCCATTATTCTCTCGTCACTTTGGTCACAGGCAGCTGTGCCATCGAGCCTGTCACATAGCGCTCAGATATCAGTGGGCCTCACACAATCCAAAAGTGTCCACTGTCCACAAGTGTGTGCAGAAATTCTAAATCTCCCCTGTCCTATAGACACCTTGTACCTTGTTTTACATTACTATATAGTTTGCTGGATTTTGTCTACATTTCTACCAAAAATGAGGAAGGCTGGTGGAAGAGGCCGTGGAATTGGGCGGGGGTTGGCAGCTGGTAAAGATGGTGTTGGTGGTGGATCTGATGGTAGTGGCAAGAGCAAAATAGGACCGAATGCAGGAGGTGCTGACCCTGCGTCATCGTCTGGCTACATAAGGCCTCGAACGCTTAGTTTTCTAGGAGTTGGCAAACCGCTTTTAAAGGCAGAGCATCAGGAAAAAGTTTTGTCTTACATTGCTGACTCAGCCTCCAGCTCTATCGCCTCCTCTTCTTCAGTTGTAAAAAGTAAAAGCACTGAGTCCTCATTGGAGGCTCATGTTCATGAACCACACCTTTCCTTGTGTCCTTCACCCCAACCAAGATTGAAGGATGACGCAGGCCATACTACTGATTACTCCATGGAGCTGTTTTCACATACCATGCCTGGATTATCAAGTGAAATGGTGAATTACCCAGGCCAAGATGAATCTGACATGGAGTGCACTGATGCACAGCCGCTGATGGATGATTCTGCTGGTACATTCACTCAGAGCACTACATTGTCCTCGCAGTGTACAGAGCCAGATTTTGACCCTGATGAGACTCAGGTGCCCCTTCCCGCACACTATACCACCATACACGGTGACACAGAGAAAGGTGCACATGACATAGAAGAGGAGGTGATGGATGACCCAGTTGTTGACCCAGATTGGCATCCATTGGGGGAAGAGGGTGCTGCTTCCAATAGCTCAGATGAGGAGCATCCACAGCAGACATCGACATCGCAACAGCTGTTATCTGGCAGGCCCGGAGCACTCCAAAGACAGGTTCCAAACATCAAAAGAGTTGCTGGACAGCTTGTCCAGAGGGTCAAAAGATCACAGCGTGCTAGGCCGCAAAATGTCTGCCAAAGTAGGAAGAGTGCAGTGTGGCACTTTTTTGAACAAAATACTCATGATCAGGCCAAGGTTATCTGTAAGAAGTGCGCAAAGACCTTTAGCCGAGGGAAAAATCTGAAAAATTTGAATACCAGTTGCATGCTTAGACATTTAACCAGCATGCACTTGCAAGCGTGGACACAACACCAAACCTCAAGTGCCACATGTGCAACTGATCACAACGAAGGTAGTCAGCAACGCTACATTGTTTCCCCCACTGTAAGCCCACCGGTTAGTACAGCAGCAAATGTTGAGGTGTCGTTGCAAGACCACAGCAGTCAGGGAATCCCACTGTTATATCAACGAAAGACTGATTCTAGGCCATCAGAAAGAACACCAACTCCATCACCATCATCAACCCTCTCTCAGTCCGCCCTGTCCACCGCTACTTCCACCATATGCAGCTCTCAAGTCCAGCTCACCCTCCCAGACACTATGAGTAGGTCAAGAAAGTACTCAGTCTCTCATCCGCGTACACTGGGTTTGAACGCCCACATTGCCAAACTAATCTCGTTTGAGATGATGCCCTTTCGGTTGGTGGAAAGCACAGCTTTCCGCGAACTCATGGCCTATGCAGTACCACGCTATGACCTACCCAGTCGCCACTTCTTCTCTCGCAAAGCCATCCCAGCCCTCCACCATCATGTGAAAGACCGCATTGTCCATGCACTCAAGCAGTCAGTGAGCGGAAAGGTGCACCTCACAACTGATGCATGGTCCAGTCGGCATGGCCAGGGCCGTTACGTGTCCATCACTGCGCACTGGGTTAATGTGGTGGATGCAGGGTCCACAGGGGACAGCGGTGGTGGGACAGTGCTGCCTAGCCCACGGTATAGGAAACAGTTGGCTGTAGGCGTTCGACCCTCCTCCTCCTCCTCCTCCAGAAGCGAAAGCTCGTCCACAGAGCGCAGTCGTACGAGCACTCCATCTGCAGCTGCCACTGTTGCACACGATGTGTCCCCCTATCGAGCAGCTAGTGGAAAGCGTCAGCAGGCTGTGTTGCAGATGATGTGTCTGGGCGACAGACACACCGCCGAGGTGCTGGCCGAGAACTTGAAGCGACAAACTGAGTCATGGCTGGGCAGTGTACATCTTGAGGCAGGCAAGGTAGTTAGTGATAACGGCCGTAATTTTGTGGCAGCCATAGCCCTTTCAAAACTCAGCCACATACCTTGCTTGGCTCACACCTTGAACCTGGTGGTGCAGTGCTTCCTCAAAAATTATCCGGAGTTAACAGCCCTGCTCCAGAAGGTGCGAAGACTGTGCGCGCACATCCGCCGGTCGCCTGTACACTCCGTTCGTATGCAGAAGCTGCAGCGATTGCTCCACCTTCCCAACCACCGCCTCATTATCGACATTGCAACAAGGTGGAACTCCACCCTGCACATGGTGGAGCGGCTGTGCCAGCAGAGGCAGGCCATAATGCATTTGTGGGAGGATACATGGCCAGGCACTTTGAGAGCAGACATGGAGTTGACAGGCGTGCAGTGGTCGAAGCTGAAAGACCTTTGTAAAGTCCTTCAGTGTTTTGAGGAATGCACACGGCTGGTAAGCGCAGACGACGCCATCCTAAGCATGAGCATCCCACTTATGCGTCTGCTCATGCAAACTTTGAAGCACCTTAAGGAGCAGGCGTCTGCAGCCAATGTTGATGAGGAGGAAGAGGAGGAGGGAATCCTTGATGACATTCAGCCATTATCTGCTCAGGGACCTCTCCTGGACGAGGTGGAGGAAGAAGAGGAGGATGAGGAGGATGATGGGGATGATTACTTAGGGGAGGAGGATGCATCTCGTGGGGCAAGTGAAAATGTTGGCGTGGCAAGGTCTGGTACAGGGTTTGTGCGTGACTGGAGGGATGTGGATTTGCCAGAAAGTGCTCCTCCACCCAGCACTCGCAGTGCATCATTGACACCGGGAACATTGGCCCACATGTCAGATTATGCCTTGCGGATCCTAAAAAGGGACCCCCGCATTGCCAAAATGATGAACGATGACGACTACTGGTTGGCCAGCATCCTGGATCCACGCTATAAAGGCAAATTACAAAACATCATGCCACAGGAGAACCTTGACCTAATATTGGCTAATAAACAAGCAACTCTGGTAAATCGGTTGCTTGAGGCATTCCCAGCACACAGCAGCGGTGATGGTTCTCACACGAGCCGTACGGGCCGGGGGCAGCTTGGCAGAGGTGTTCGTGGTGCACACAGCAGAAGTGGCATTGGAGACAGGGGTTTCATGACAATGTTGTGGACTGATTTTTCAAATACCGCTCACACAACTGGTAATACTGCATCGATGGAAAGTGACAGGAGACAGCAGTTGTCAACTATGGTTACAAACTACTTTTCCTCCCATATCGATATTCTCCCACACAGGTCATTCCCCTTTGACTATTGGGCCGCTAAACTGGACACCTGGCCTGAATTGGCCCAATATGCCTTACAGGAGCTCGCTTGCCCAGCTGCAAGTGTGCTATCGGAAAGAGTCTTCAGTGCAGCTGGATCAATCCTGACAGAAAAAAGGACCCGTCTGTCAACCCAAAATGTGGATGATCTAACCTTCATTAAAATGAACCACGCATGGGTTTCCAAGGATTTTGTCCCACCTTCCCCTGATGACACATAGTGTGACAGAAAAATGGCTTGCTTTGGTCCACCTCTTCCTGGTACTTCACCTATTTCGCCTTTTGCATCAGCTGAATGTCCAACATCAACATATGCCACTTTCTAAAACTCCCTAACTGTGCTGCCTCCCCCCCATGGCCGGGGTCACCACCTAGCGCACGACACCGTGCGAGTGCCGTTGCCCTGGACAGGTAGGTAGGCCAACTCTTGGGCGCGGGCACTGGCACAGGGTCCCTCATAGTGCAATCAAGTGTCTCTGACGGTGGTGGTGCACACCCGCCGTCAGACACACCGCTGTACTATGAGGGGCCCAGTGCCAGTACCGACGCCCACGAGTGGGCCCCCCTTGCTTGGGCAGGGCCCCAGCATTTGCAATCTTTACCTCTCCCTGCTCCTCCGCTGTGTAATCTGGGCCGTCAAATCCATACTGTGCCTGACACCGTCTGAGCCTGCCTCCTGAGACATATATTTTGAATGTGTACGCTATCCATACATGTTATCCAGGGATACGGTACCCTTTCTAACCTTTGTGCAATCACGTGCAATCCATACTGGGCCTAACACCGTCTGAGCCTGCCTCCTGAGACATATATTTTGAATGTGTACGCTATCCATACATGTTATCCGGGGATACGGTACCCTTTCTAACCTTTGTGCAATCACGTGCAATCCATACTGGGCCTAACACCGTCTGAGCCTGCCTCCTGAGACATATATTTTGATTGTGTACGCTATCCATACATGTTATCCGGGGATACGGTACCCTTTCTAACCTTTGTGCAATCACGTGCAATCCATACTGTGCCTGACACCGTCTGAGCCTGCCTCCTGAGACATATATTTTGAATGTGTACGCTATCCATACATGTTATCCAGGGATACGGTACCCTTTCTAACCTTTGTGCAATCACGTGCAATCCATACTGGGCCTGACACCGTCTGAGCCTGCCTCCTGAGACATATATTTTGAATGTGTACGCTATCCATACATGTTATCCAGGGATACGGTACCCTTTCTAACCTTTGTGCAATCACGTGCAATCCATACTGGGCCTGACACCGTCTGAGCCTGCCTCCTGAGACATATATTTTGAATGTGTGCGCTATCCATACATGTTATCCGGGGATACGGTACCCTTTCTAACCTTTGTGCAATCACGTGCAATCCATACTGGGCCTAACACCATCTGAGCCTGCCTCCTGAGACATATATTTTGAATGTGTACGCTATCCATACATGTTATCCGGGGATACGGTACCCTTTCTAACCTTTGTGCAATCACGTGCAATCCATACTGGGCCTAACACCGTCTGAGCCTGCCTCCTGATACATATATTTTGAATGTGTACGCTATCCATACATGTTATCCGGGGATACGGTACCCTTTCTAACCTTTGTGCAATCACGTGCAATCCATACTGGGCCTAACACCGTCTGAGCCTGCCTCCTGAGACATATATTTTGAATGTGTACGCTATCCATACATGTAATCCGGGGATATGGTACCCTTTCTAACCTTTGTGCAATCACGTGCAATCCATACTGTGCCTGACACCGTCTGAGCCTGCCTCCTGAGACATATATTTTGAATGTGTACGCTATCCATACATGTTATCCAGGGATACGGTACCCTTTCTAACCTTTGTGCAATCACGTGCAATCCATACTGGGCCTAACACCGTCTGAGCCTGCCTCCTGAGACATATATTTTGAATGTGTACACTATCCATACATGTTATCCGGGGATACGGTACCCTTTCTAACCTTTGTGCAATCACGTGCAATCCATACTGTGCCTGACACCATCTGAGCCTGCCTCCTGAGACATATATTTTGAATGTGTACGCTATCCATACATGTTATCCAGGGATACGGTACCCTTTCTAACCTTTGTGCAATCACGTGCAATCCATACTGGGCCTAACACCGTCTGAGCCTGCCTCCTGAGACATATATTTTGAATGTGTACGCTATCCATACATGTTATCCGGGGATACGGTACCCTTTCTAGCCTTTGTGCAATCACGTGCAATCCATACTGGGCCTAACACCGTCTGAGCCTGCCTCCTGAGACATATATTTTGAATGTGTACACTATCCATACATGTTATCCGGGGATACGGTACCCTTTCTAACCTTTGTGCAATCACGTGCAATCCATACTGTGCCTGACACCATCTGAGCCTGCCTCCTGAGACATATATTTTGAATGTGTACGCTATCCATACATGTTATCCAGGGATACGGTACCCTTTCTAACCTTTGTGCAATCACGTGCAATCCATACTGGGCCTAACACCGTCTGATCCTGCCTCCTGAGACATATATTTTGAATGTGTGTGCTATCCATACATGTTATCCGGGGATACGGTACCCTTTCTAACCTTTGTGCAATCACTTGCAATCCATACTGTGCCTGACACCGTCTGAGCCTGCCTCCTGAGACATATATTTTGAATGTGTACGCTATCCATACATGTTATCCAGGGATACGGTACCCTTTCTAACCTTTGTGCAATCACGTGCAATCCATACTGGGCCTGACACCGTCTGAGCCTGCCTCCTGAGACATATATTTTGAATGTGTACGCTATCCATACATGTTATCCAGGGATACAGTACCCTTTCTAACCTTTGTGCAATCACGTGCAATCCATACTGGGCGTGAGAACAGCTGGCGAGCTGTTAAGCAAGCTACAGCACCTGTCCAGACAAGTACAGGGATTCCCTAGCGAGGAGACTTATTTGATTGTTTTCAATGTTGGGACAGCAATTTTTGGGAAGCACTATACTCTGGAGAATGATAGATGGGGCCCACCATACACTGGAACATTCCAAAGGTGGACATCAGACACTGGAGCAGCATTTACAGAGCCCATTATACACTAGAGCACTAGAAATGGGGCCCATTATGTTTGGAGCATTATTTGGGCCCATAAGACAGTGGAGCTTCATCCATGGGGACCAACATATACTGTAGCATTATGTGGAGCTCATCATATACTGTTTCAAACATTATATGGGACCAATGATTCTGTATGGAGAAATAGATGGGCCTCGTCATGAGATGTAAAAAGTGAGGTATTTTTCATTGTACTATACCGCTATTTATCTGCCGTATCGGAGCATGATGAGTTGTGGTATGTGTTAAAGGGGCGCTCTTTCGCCCAGGGCACATGAAAACCTGCAGCCAGCCCTCCCCCCCCCCACAACTTTAGCCAAATAACCCCCATTTTTCAGTGCGTAACTTGTATTATGAAGTTAATTAAGGTTGACAAGCTTAAGTAAGAAGAATTGATGCTTTTGGCATTCAAATGGGCACTGTAGGTTTGTTTCCTGTCCTCCTCTCACTGCCGACTTTTATTCCCCATTGACTTACATTGGGTTTCATGTTTCGGGACGACCCCGACTTTTCCCTATAATCGGACGATCTTGCTCGACCCGACTTTTGGAAAAGTCGGGTTTCACGAAACGAAACGCGACCCTAAAAAACCAAAAGTCGCTCAACTCTAATGCCTAGGTTACTTTAGGCAAAAACCCCGGGACCCCTGCGATGTCCCTCAGACTAGGGGAACCCTGTCTGTCCCTCTACCCAGGGTTTACACTGAAGGTGTGCCTGCCTGAGCCTCCACCCTGTCCCTGTCTCCTGTCCAGCCCTAAGCTGAACCCACCTCCCTCCACCCAGTGAGGGGACCAGACACCAGACCCCACAAATACGTATGGACAGGGGTAAAAGAAACACCACACAGTTAATACACAAGGGAATGCAATAATGTGCAAGGGCAACCAAATATATATATATATATATATAACAGATTGGAGAAAGAACCACTGAGGGATATACTGCACCAGATATCAGAAGCTCCAACACCACCACTGCTGACCGGTATTGCTAGCACTAGGCTAAAGCTATAGTCGGCGACGCCCATAGTCAGGACGAACTATTTAAAGACCAAGGGCGAGGCCCAGCCCTCAGCCAGCATGACAACCTGGTTAACCCTATCCCGACTGGAACAGAATACCCAACAGGGTATTACCGCTGTCTGCCAGACACCCTGGTGTGAACAGTGTCCGACATGACATTCATGTCCTCAGAACTACCAACCCTTATCCTGGGAGTCTTCAACATCCCCATTAACAGCCCCACTTCCACATCTGCATCCCAGTTCCTATCACTAACCACTTCTCTAGTTCTCTAGGCCTGTCACAGCTCTCAACCTCTGAAACACACAAAGACGGTAACACCCTGGACCTGGTTTTCGCCCGGCTCTGCTCAATCTCCTACCTAGATAACTCACTGCTTCCCCTCTCTGACCACAACATTCTCTCCTTTACACTCACAAATCCTCGCTCACCCCAGCACCCTCCTACCTACTATTCAGTCAGAAATCTACAAGCCATTAACCCTCATACACTTTCAGACTCCCTACACTCATCATTGTCCCCAATCTCTTCTTTGTCCTGTCCTGTTCTAGCTGTACATCACTTCAATGACACTCTTAGAAGCACCCTTGTCCAAGTAGCTCCCCTCACCCTCAGAACCTCCAAACGCAGAGTGAAACAGCCCTGGCTCACATCACAAACCCGATTTCTCCAGCGATGCTCTAGGTGTGCTGAACGCTTATGGAGGAAAACACGCACACCAGAAGACTTCATACACTTCAAATTTATGTTAAGGATATATAATTCTGCCCTTCACCTCGCCAAACAGACCTACTTCACCACCCTGATCTCCTCACTATCCAACAACCCCAAGAAACTTTTTGACACCTTTCACTCCCTCCTCAGGCCAAAAGCACAAGCCCCTATCACAGACATTTGGCTGATGACCTGGCCTCCCACTTTATAGAGAAAATAGACAATATCCGCCAGGAAATCCACTCCCAGTCACCAAGTTCAGTGACTCTCATCCCTCCCTACATTTCCCCTGGCTCACTCTCCACATTTGATCCCATCACAGAAGAAGTCTCCAGGCTCCTCTTCTCTTCTCGTCCGACTACATGCACAACCGACCCCATTCCCTCACATCTCCTCCAATCTTTCTCTCCAGTCGTCACAACACACCTAACAACAATCTTTAATCTCTCCCTCTCCTCTGGCATTTTCCCCTGCTCTTTCAAACACTCCATCATTACTCCACTACTAAAGAAACACACCCTCGACCCATCCTGCACAAACAACTACAGACCAGTCTCCAATCTCCCCTTCATCTCTAAACTCTTGGAGCGCCTGATATACTCCCGCCTTACCCGTTACCTCTCCACTCACTCCCTCCTAGACCCTTCACAGTCCGGTTTCCGCCCCCTACATTCGACAGAAACTGCACTCATCAAAGTGACAAATGACCTTCTGACAGCAAAACGTAACGGTGACCACTCGACCTTTCTGCAGCTTTCGACACTGTTGACCACCCTCTCCTACTCTCTAGGCTCCAGTCACTAGGCATTAAGGACACTGCTCTCTCCTGGTTCTCCTCCTATCTTTCTGACTGCTCCTTCAGTGTTCTGTTCTCTGGCTCCACTTCATCTCCTCTTCCTCTCTCACTGTCGGGGTACCTCAGGGCTCAGTCCTTGGCCTCCTTCTCTTCTCTCTCTACACGGCCCCAATTGGACAGACCATCATCAGATTTGGCTTTCAGTACCATCTTTATGCTAATGACACACAACTATACACATCATCCCCTGACCTTACCCCCGCTGTGCTACAGAACGCCACTGACTGTCTGTCTGCAGTCTCCAAGATCATGTCTGCTCTCTATCTGAAACTCAACCTCTCCAAAACTGAGCTTCTTCTGCTCCCGCCATCTACTAACCTCCCTAAATCTGACATTTCCCTCTCCGTGGGTGGCACCATAATAACACCCCGACAGCAGGCGCGCTGTCTGGGCATTATGTTTGACTCCGATCTCTCCTTCACCTCCCATATACAATCTCTTGCCCGCTCGTGCCGCTTACACCTAAAGAGTATCTCTAGAATCTGCCCTTTTCTCACCATGGAAACAACAAAAACCATCACTGTCGCCCTGATCCACTCCCGCCTGGACTACTGTAACGCTCTATTAATTGGCCTCCCCCTCACTCGACTCTCCCCTCTCCAGTCCATCCTTAATGCAGCAGCCAGGGTTGTCCATCTGGCTAATCGTTTCTCGGACGCATCCGCTCTTCGCCAGTCGTTACACTGGCTGCCCATTCATTACAGGATACAATTCAAAGTATTTGTTCTCACCCACAAAGCTATCCACAGTGCGGCACCCCCTTACATCTCCTCCCTCATTTCTGTCTATCGGTCTAACCGACCACTGCGCTCTGCAAATGACTTTCGACTAACCTCTGCCCTAATCCGTACCTCCCACTCCCGACTCCAAGACTTCTCCCGTGCTGCGCCAATTCTCTGGAATGCTCTACCCCAAGATATTAGGACCATCCACAATTTGCATAGTTTTAGGCGCTCGCTCAAAACACATTTGTTCAGAGCGGCCTATCACATTCAGTAATCAAAGTCATTTTATGCTTGTGTGTGTGTAGGCCATTCACTATCTCCATATATCCCCCACCCCCTGAAGATGGCTGGACCGTCATTGTAAATACATAATTGTAAATACAAACCTGTGCTTTGTATCGCCCCCACCTCATTGTAGATTGTAAGCTTCCATGAGCAGGGTCGTCTTATTTCGCTTTAATTATTGTATTGTTAACGTTATTACTTATGACTGTTGTGTTTGAAACTGTTCAACTGTAAAGCGCTGCGGAATATGTTGGCGCTATATAAATAAAGATTATTATTATTATTATTGGTGTCAAACATAATGTCCAGACAGCGCGCCTGCTGCCGGGGTGTTATTGTGGTACCACCCACGGAGAGGGAAATGTCAGATTTAGGGAGGTTAGTAGACGGCGGGAGCAGAAGAAGTTCAGTTTTGGAGAGGTTGAGTTTCAGATAGAGAGCGGACATGATATTGGAGACTGCGGACAGACAGTCACAGGCGTTCTGTAGTATAGAGGGGGTAAGGTCGGTTGAAGACGTATATAGTTGTGTGTCATCAGCATAAAGATGGTACTGAAAGCCAAATCTGCTGATGGTCTGTCCAATTGGGGCTGTATAGAGAGAGAAGAGATGGGGGCCAAGGACTGAGCCCTGAGGTACCCAGACAGCAAGAGGAAGAGGAGATGAAGTGGAGCCAGAGAACAAAACACTGAAGGAGCGGTCAGAGAGATAGGAAGAGAACCAGGAGAGAGCAGTGTCCTTAATGCCTAGTGACTGGAGTCTAGAGAGTAGGGGATGGTGGTCAACAGTATCAAAAGCTGCAGATAGATCAAGAAGAATGGTCATCTAGTACTGTGCTCAAATAATGCTGCCCAATCAATAAACAAGTGGCTGTAGCTGCATCCTTTAGAGCTGTTTCCATTGTTTTGTGCACTTGAGGAAAAACTGGGGTGCAAATTACAGGTTTCCTGACCATCCAGGCAAGAGGTAGGTCCTGGGTGGTGCATTCTGTGTGACTACATTGAAACCCCCAAAAAATGAAATACCTGAAAACTAAGCATTTTAAGGAGTGATTTCCCTATTTTTTATTCCATTTGTCTGACTGTGAATGGTAGCATAATTGTGCTAGAACCCAAAGTGTAACTTGAGAATCCTGGGCCCCAATGCTAAATACGTAACAGGTGTGACAAAGAGGATTTGGGGTCATTTCAGGCACCTGGATCCTGGCATAACTAATAAATATAACCTCAGTAAGGAGACTCCAAGATCATTTTTCTTCAATTTCTCCAATTAAATAATTTTAACTTGCCCTTTTTAAAAGGCCAGTTCCTTTTTTTACACCCAACCTTGACTTTTCGAGATACAGTGTAATCACGCTGAAGTTATGCACATACATTGCATAACTTATCCACCCCATAAATAAAATATTCAGTGCCAGTAAAATTAGTTTGAGAGTTGCATTCTGATTGCTAATATGCAGTAAAATGATACGATGGAGGACTCGTGGATTTGCTGTTGAGCTCAGTTCATGGGAAAAGCTCTCATCTCATGGTCTTTCCGCCAATGTCATCTGGTTGTCTCATCAATATGTTCGCCAAGCACCCAAGTTCCCTGGTCCTTCAGATCCCTGTTGTGCAGCCACACTGGGTAGACACAGTTCAGTGTACAGACACTAGCGCCAAGACTTTGCCTCTTCCTCTATTGATCATCAATATTGTTAGACCGGACAAGCTTTTTTATTCAGGAGAGGTCATGAATAGGGATGAGCAACTTTGCCTTTTTTTAGGGTCGAGTCGGGTTTCATGAAACTTGACTTTCTCAAAAGTCGAGTCGAACGAAATCGGCCAACTATCGTGAAAAGTCGGAGGTCCGACTGAAACACGAAACCCAATGCAAGTCAATGGGGAAGCAAAGTCGGCAGGGAGTGGAGGACAGTAAACACACCTACATGCCGGACCGCTTTTTTAAAGTGCGCATGCCCGGAAGATTTTCGCTGGCATGAATTTTAACCCTAGAGGTGGCGAAATCTCTCTCTCTTTCTCCCCGGACACTGCACATGTCATCTCGTTGCCCACCGTGTACGTCCTTGCTCATTGGCTGAAAAAAAGTCACGTGCAGGCATTCTGGGAAACCGACTTTGGCGCTTGGGTCGACGACCACATGGCCGATTTCACGCTGTGGTCGAGTTTCGCTTCCCGAAACCCAACTTTTCCATAAGTCGGCGACTTATGAATCTGGCCGACCTGTTTCGTTCAACTCTAGTCATGAATATAAATATGCCACAATTCTGGGGGTAAGTGGAGTAGTGTGACCAATAGGACCATCACTGATCCCAAGAATCAGGTTCTGAAATGCCATTTGTTGTCTGTATGAGTACCCCCCCAAAATGTATCCAATGTAAAATACTAAATAAAAGACATGAGCAAGTGAGAAGAGGCGGAGAGGGTGGAGGACAATGGGGCTGCAGCTTCTGACTGTAGGACTCATGCTGTGATAGAAGAGGAGGAGCAAAAAAGGGGAGACTTCTGCTTGGCTCAGAGCCCACCTCTGGTTGGTTCCACAGGGTCTCGTTTCTTGTCTCTTATCTCCTTATGTCGCACCTTCTTCCAGATGCCATCAGGAAGGTAGAGGTCCTCAATGCTCCGCAGTCACAGACTACTGATGTGGCTGATAGACCGGATCCTGCAAATCGATTCAGACCAACTGTAATATTTATTAAAAAAAAAAATCTGTAGATAATATACATTATTCCTATCTACCTTACATCTAATAGACATCTGCAGAAACTGGAGGGGGGGAAATGTGGAGTTTCTTTTTATAACATTCAGTTTAAAGCACTAACAAATTGCAAAATATTGTATATCGGCTTTTTATAAAGAGAGTCAAGAATAGATGAGGCCTTAATTTCAGTGGAAGAGTGGAACACAAGTGATCTGTTGTATGATGTTCCTCTATTCATTTTTTTTCAAGAAGTGATATGACTTTAGCTCAGTTTTCCCCAGGATTGATGCTGAAAGTCCTGTTATCAATCAATCATACATAAGAACCGATAGTACTCACCTCAAGACCACACAGCTCTTAATTCCTCTGCCTTAGATTAAGACATTTTTTGATGAGTGGCTGACTGCCGTCTGCAGTGAAAGATTCCTTCCCTCTGCCCTCCGCCAGATGAGCATTTATCAGGCGAAAGTGGCTTGCTGCAGAAAAGTATTGATCATATCCTGACTTGTGTAGATTTTTTAGGGTCGGTTGAGAAAGAGCTCTGTCGTTCATCAGCTCCGAGAAGCCTCAGGGAAATTTTACACAGGCCTCATATACTTTGACTGTCATTCGTACAAGTTTTGAGTAACCCTGAAAGTTCATCTGCCTTACGGCTCAACAATCTTAATTTCTGGAGTCACTGCTACGATCCTCAGCATGGAGACTCTAAGAAGGAGCAGCTTCTCCTCCGGTAGACCAAGTTTAATATTGTATTTCTCTTGAGGTGGTCTATCACCGATCCCAGGGGATTTAAAAGCTGGACATGTAATGATAAGCTGACTTCTGGGCCTTCTTCTGTTTGGGTAGGGATTGTCTACATGGACAATTTAAGGAGCTCCATTTTTTTTTCAATCCCAGAAATATTTGAAAAGACATTGTATGGTGGACTTCCCATGCAATAGATCTACTCTAAAAGCTAAAATAAGAGGCGAACATCAGTGTTCTGTTATATATCATTACCGCATTAAAAGGGAATCGGTCACGAGGTTTTTGAAGCCCCATCCGAGAGCAGCATGATGTAGGGGCAGATACACTGATTCCATTAATGGGTCACTTACTGGGCTGCTTACTGTGGTTTTGATAAAATCACAGTTTGATCTGCCACAGGTTTAGCAGGGCTTTAAATGCTGAGCTCTGTATAACCCCACCCACATGACTGATTGCACAGTGTACGCAGAAAACTACCAAAGGCGGAAAGCAGCCAATCAGTGCTGGGGGCATGGTTGAACTACCTGGCAGCAGGTTTACTCGTCTCCTAACGATAATCTCCTGCTAATAAAACTGATTTTTATCAAAACAACAGGAAACAGCCCAATAAGTGACACATCACTGGAATCTCAAATCTCAAATAAATCTCAAATTTGGTGGCAGACAACAGGTCACATATTCTCTACAAGGAAAGTGTCAGAATAGTCCTTTTAGCTCTTAGCAGTCATCACAACACTCACTGTATATCCATACCACTTACTGCAGGTGTGGTATTAACTGTGATATACCCAGAACCTATGTATCAACTGCTCACAGTGGTAATCAGTATAGTCTATGGTTTATGTATTGTGTGTTGCAAAAATTATAAAAAGCGCCAGACAACAGCCCCATACCCAGCATCATAATGTTAGTTACTAGTCCCATATAATATCAGACGTGATGTTCTCAGAGCAAAAATAACATTTTCCTGCACATCCTTGTGTTACGCACCTTCCGGCCTCCTGATAGATTTCTACATGTTTTACATATGGAGGATATTCAGTAAACGTGCAGAAGTGAAGCAGGAGGTGATTTTGCCATTTTATTTCTTTAGCTGTTTGTGAATCGTTGTTTAGGTTGCTGTCAGTGTAGAACATCTGTGTTCCTACAATATAACAAGAAAATCAACACAATTACCTCCCATACATGATTTCATTCATCTTTTTAATCACAACTTGCTATATAAAAGCCACGCAGTTCATTAAAAGCCGCAGAACGGAGATCAAACGTCTTCCTTTCATCTACCATGCAAACTGAAGACTTTCCTATATCAATGCATGAGATAAACTGCTGAATGTGAGGCCCAAAAAGAAAATCAGAAATGTTCTTAAATTGGATAGTAATTTATCTACTGCTCCCAAGCACCACAAGGGGGAGCTCAGGAGCTAACTGCATACTGCAGTCTGTGTGTTTGGAGCAGGCAGGGTAGAAAGGCAAAATGAGCAATTGTAAGTACACAGTGCTATATAATGCGATGATTGCCATATATTAAGAGGAGAAAAACTTTGGTGGGAGCGTTTAAGTGTAATATAAAAATTTTGTTCAGCTATAATAAAAGACACACAATTGAACTCACTTCTCTCCAGTTAAAAAAAAAAAACATATTCTGTATCACCATACCATAAATGTATACAAAAAAAGACACAAAATTGATGTTCTTAATTCTCGAACCTTCCCCCCCAAAAAATGCAATAAAATGTGATCATTGTGTCATATGTACCCCAGAATGGTATCATTAAAAACTACAATTAAAGAAACAAAAAACAAGCCCTTATACATTTCCATCAATAGAAAAATTAAAAAAAGTTATAGGACTTTATGGATTTTATTTTGCAAAGTTTAGAATTTTTTTTAAGCCTGTAAAATAGTAAAAATCGATCAAAAGAGGAGGGAAAAAAAAGAAAATGGCAAAAATGGCTGTGTCCTTAAGGGGTTAAAAGCTTTTTCACATAAATCACATATATGACCTTTCCGCAGGATAGGTTAGAACTGTACGATTGCTGATGGTCAGACTGCTAAACCCCCCTATTGTTCCTGAGGACGAGGGTTTCATGTTCTCCTTCATAAATGGAGGGATAATGCTTATGTGTGATCACCACCACTTCATTGACATCTAGTAAGTATATGGGAAAGGTAGTGACAATGAGGTGACGCGACACCCCCCTTCTCACGATTGGCGGTTAGACCCCACTGTTCATCCATTTGTCACCTATATATGTATGCATACAAGACTCTAACAGGTATAAATAAAAGGATATATTTTCTAGGAATGGACATCGATTCTCCTTTAGCAGAACCCACTGGCAGATTAATACAAATTACCCCATTTGGTGTGACCTTTGGGGAGCAAGATAAATCTATGACTTATGTTAATGGGAGCCTGTCAGTACGAAAATGCTTCGTAATTTATGGTCAGTAGGTTATAGAGCAGGAGAAGCTGATTAACATAGGTTTCTTGGAAAAGCTTTAATACAACTTGTACTTTCTTGATTGAAATTCTTGCTCTTTCTGGATTTAGGAGTCCAGTAGGCGGTCCTAATAAATGATTCACAGAGGTACCACCTGTGATGACTCAACGCCAATCTGGCCACTGGTGTGGGGGTAAATTATTCTTAATTTTGCCAGACATGCTATTCCTTAGTTCAGTAAGTCAATGGACATGAGCCATTGTTTCATGTGAGACTGTCAAATGACCCTTTCTGTTTGTTAATTTGTGGAATGCCTCTTATGTATGGTATCAGCCCCCTTGCAGTGTACTAGTCTGCACCACTTGCAGGACAATTATGCAGACTAATTGGACAATTGAACAATAAGGGAAACCCATGTGAAGATAGAGCATTAATTTTATTTATACAGATTCATAGCCGATCTTTTGCTAACCAGCCAAGATAATGCTGACAGCTGAGAGCTGCAGCCTGCAACTGTCAGTTTTACCTGCGCTAGTTAGCAAAAACAGAGGGGACCCCCACACTTTTTTTATTTTATTTATTTATTTATTTAATGCACAGGCGCTGGCTCATGAATACTATCATCATCGTACGCTTACTCTCACTGCTATCAGCGAGACTGGGCATATGATGATGAGAGTAGTACTCTCATCAGCTGACGCCTGTGACCGGCGGTAATCTTTTTTACCGCTGGTCACAGCTGCTGGCTCACATGCTGTCATTTGTATGACAGAGAACAGCAGCGTTCTGACCGGCAGCTTTGAACTTACCACAAATCAGAGGTGGTGTTTCTTTCGCTGTCATACAGATGACAACGTGGGAAACACCAGATGTTCGAGCTGCTGAACAGTAACGCAGGCTTCAGGGAGAAGTCCGTGTTCTGGGTCTGTGCATGGATGCTAGGTATTCGGTATGGACACTGAACTTTACCGTTCGAGTTTGCCCATCCCTATAGGGGAGTGTAAAAAATTTGTAACCCCTTCCTGGTAGATTCAATGTGCACCAGATTTTTTTTTAAGCAAATTGAATTTCCTGGACGATTATTAGCAAATCTGCAAAATTTGTATTCTGGCAGATTTACTAATCTCTACTAAAAACTGTTTATTACTCTCATCTGCTCCTGTGCAATGGAAGTGAAGTGTTGATACTAATAAGTGTGAATTGGAGGAAAGGTCTAGAAACACGTAAACACACGGGGTGGTGCAAAACAGTGACTATGATCTAACGATGCGTGACTATGACGATTATACTTTTTAAAGATGTATTCTTGGCGATTTCATTACCATGAGGCAAAAACTGTTAGCAATTGTAAAAAGTAAGGTGATGAATAATACACTCCCTAGAGACCTTTGAAGACAGGGCTTATGCCTAGTTTGAGCCTTCCTGGGGTAATGGATGCCCAACCTGGTCGATAAAGAAACAAAACAGAAGAATCGACACCTTACGAAATGTGATGCTAGAGAAAGATGTTATCAATACCATGGATGGCAACAATAACAAAAAAAATTGTTTTGAAATAAATGAAGCCGAACATATTACTCGAAGAAGAATCACCGAGCTACAACTTGCCTACTTTGAACATATCATAAGAAAAGAGCAATCACTGGAGAAGGACATCATGGTCATAAGAAGGAACAAGGCGAAGAGGAAGACGAGCAACCTGCTGGCTTGATACTTTGAGGATAACAGTGGAGAAGACCCCGGTGGCCCTATCTAAGCTTCCACAAGATCCATCTTCCTACAGAGCATTCATCCATCAAGTCACCATGGGTCCAGATTGAGCCTGAGGCCGTTAAAAAAACCAAAGAGAAAATGGAAAACGGTCTTAGGAGCGCAGGAAAGAGACTCAGACGAGAGATGGGGTTAAACCACAACGCGTTTCGACGGAGGATCCGTCATCATGATGAAGACGGATCCTCCGTCGAAACGCGTTGTGGTTTAACCCCATCTCTCGTCTGAGTCTCTTTCCTGCGCTCCTAAGACCGTTTTCCATTTTCTCATTGCTCTTATCCTCCATCGGAGGTTTTCGGCTGGAGCTGCGGTGGAGACCTGACATTCTAATCTGCCCCTGGGCTGTTTCCTATGCGCTCCTCTATGACCGCTCATTACTGACTCTAGTTAAAAAAAACAAAGACCTTTTTCATTTTTTGTAAGTTTTTCTATTTTTATTTATTTTTAGTGAACCTAAGAAATAGAGATGTCCTGATGTGCAGAGAACAGTGGGGCAGTGGCACACACACAAGACCTACTGGGGGCACTGATGTGCAGGTAAAAAACAAGAGGTTGAACTCGATGGACTCCCTTTTAACTTAATGACTATGAATGTTCTTTTGAGAAAAAAGTATAAGAAGCTAAGTGAGTGAAGTGCCTGTCAAGTCTTGTTGGAAAGAAGGGGAATCTTGCCAGTATGCACAGTGTGCACATACAGTAACTGATTGCAAACTTTTTAAATTTTTACTTGAGCCTTGAAAGCCCTTTTAAAGGGAATATATCACCAGGTTTTTGCTATATAATATGAGAGCAGCATGATGTAGCGAATGAGACCCTGATTCTAGTGATGTGTCACGTACTTTACTGAGTGCAGCAGTTGTGATACAATAAGAGTTTTCTCTGCTGTGGATGTAATAGCTTTCTATGCACATTGTATATTTTCAGTAAGCTGCTAATCAGTGGTGAGGGCGTGGTTAGACTAAGAGGCATGAGGACAGCTAGTCCTGTGGTGACAATCTGCTGATAAAACACTGATTGCCTTGAAAATACAGCACACAGCCTAGTAAGTGAGACATCACTGAAATCAATGTCTCACCTCCTACTTTATGCTGCCCTCAGATTACATGGCAAAAAGCTACTGACTGATTCCCCTTAAGGTATGTCAAAATAATATGGAACTTCAAATATTATATAAAAGGTTTAACCGCAGGCTGCGAAAAATCACAGACAATAACCATGAGCTAAGCCAAATTATCTATATGCAGTAGCTATTAAAAGAAGAAAGCGGTCATTGTCCCTAGTACAAAAGAAGAGTGGTGTCTTCATTAGAAAGATCACAGCTCGAGATGTCGGCCCAATGTTCAGCACCGAAGCATTGACACGTAACATTCACGGGATGGCACCTGAAGCTATTGACACAGTTTGGCATCATAGGCAAAGTCTTTATGCATCCACCACGTTCTAAGAAGTCTACATTTCATTGCGCGCGCGAAGACAAAGACACGAATCTCCACCATTCTTCAGGTCAAGTGAATTTAGCCTCTGCCTGTGATCAATTCTGATAGCTTCATGGAAAGGTTCAGGTACGGACAGTGAGTGGCAGCACAGACAAACTGAAAACACGACATGAAGAAAGTCTCAGAGATTTGCCATCAATTTGGGGAGAAGCACTGCTTAAGAAGAAGCATAAACGATGCCTCATTTTCAAAACAATGTATGCGGCGGGTTTGGAGAGAGAAGAATAAAATAATATGCACATGTAATAACAAACGAGCAAGAGAAATGAGAGAAAAAGTAACTCACTGCCTGCCAGGAGAAAGACAGGCGATATTTTCACGAGTGCCCCTGAAAATTCATGTTGAGTTGGCAACTACGAAGACTAAAAAAAAAAAGATAGCACAGCTTGAAAGCATCATTCCCGAATCCTCATGGCTTTGTGGTGGAAATCATGAGGAAACCACTGATTGTGTAAAGTATGCAGGTTGCTATTTGTGTCTCTGCCAGCTCATTAATAGCAGTTTCCATTATCAAAGGCCCTGACTTAGTCACTCTGGGACAATTTACTGTTTTCCAAAAGCCCTACCTCCTGCCCGCAGGGCAAAATTTTCTGCCTCTGGAGGTATGGATCGTTTCTTTTCTATGTTCTTTTTGGATTTTCTTACCATTTACATCTCTATTTGAAGATCCTCATTAAACACTAATTACTTCGAAATATCTGCTGCAGATCAGTGGAGTTAATGTCTAAGCAGAATTACACATTTTGGCAATGACTGTGTCTACAGGGGCAACTATTATGTCTTATCTGGTGAGGTAGATCCTTGAAGTTCATGGTCCGGATGAGCAGTTATAAGATAGAGGTTGTCAATGCCATGGGGTAAACTAGTCGGGGGGGCTGTAGAGACTCAGTGTTGTTAGGTCGATGAAGAAGAATTGGTATTTTGACTTTGCACAGTAGTCTCGTGGATGTACCAGAGCTGAGTAGGGCTGTAGATGGAGCAGTGTTGTATTGTGGCAGAGCCTAGCAACATAGCAGGGAAGGTTATATCAGATAACTCATTTGTGGTGTTTGTAAGATGAGTCACTAGTAGTGATGCCCAAATCCCAGAAGTTTAGGAGTTGGGTATCTCAGGAGACTTGCTTGAGATAATATAGCAGTGCCCAGCTATGTAGCAGAATTTGGCATGTTAGATGACTAACTGGTGGTGATGAAGTAGATGCAAGTGGTGGAGCAGAGCTGGATATGTCCAGAGATAATGTAGCTGCTCCCAGCAATGTAGAAGAACTTTGTATGTCAAGAGGCTCACTTGTGAGAGAGCTGGTACAATGGCCGGTGTCCACCTAAGAGAGAAGGATCACAGCTAACTGAAGACTCCTAAGCTGCCCTTTATGGCCTGAGGGTATATTGTCAGAGATATCACACAACTAGATGCACTGGATTGACTGCAGGGAGCAGAGTTTTCAGATAGTCTTTCGTGAATAAGTGAGAATGAGGATGCAACTGTAGGAGGAGCCATCCCCGCTGTGTGCCCGGGCCGGAACCAAAGGGCTGTCACCAAGGTTCCTAGGGAGACTGTTTCCGGGGGACAGAATTAGAGGATGGGAAATAGAGAGTTCCAGAGAGGTTGGGGGAGGAGCCACTATAAAAAGGACTGAGTACGCCAGGAGGAGTGAGTCAGCAGAATGGGAGAGGAGGAGGAAGGAAGCCAAGAAGCGCCAGAGAGCCAGAGCAAAAGCCAGAGCCAGAGCAGAGCAGGGAGAGCAGTGACCAGAGAGACTGCAGGGAGACTCACGGTGGACTCTAGGGATATGGCACCGAGCCGTCCAACAGAGAGACAACGCCCGACTCCACCCCGCGGGTGCGACCTGTCCGCTGCTGCCCGTGGCTGCCGCCCAACTCCAGCCCGCGGTTGCGGCCTGCCCGCTGCCCACAGCCGTTGCCGCTCCACTCCAGCCTATCCGTTGCTGCCCGCAGCCGCCACCGCCCCGCTGCAGCCCGCAGCTAGGGCCTGCCCCTTGCCCTCAGTGGGACTCTCTGCACAGCCCCAGGCTGTGCCCGCGGCCTACCAGCCGCCACTCCGCATAACTTCGGCTCGCCCCTGCCCGGGGGCTGCGGCCTCGTTCATCCCGCCAGCAGGCGGAACCCCGCTGCCCTCACGAGGAGTTGCTCCGCCAAAGGACTCGCCTAGGGCCTGTTGCGCCCCCACCTCGCCAGGGTGTAGGAACACCCGAAGACTTCACCAGATCCTCGCCGGTTGGGCGATCCTCGCCAGCTGGGCCCAGCGGCTGCAACACCACAGCATCGCCGAACAGCACTCCGCCGGACATCAGAAAGATAAGTGACACATTGGAACTAAGGACCCGCTGTCGGTCATACCGTGGCCCTATAGTGACCCACCTTTGCTGGGTTAGTCGTGTTCGCATTATCAGTGTATTCTTGTGATTGGTCCCTGCGAGGACAATTATTGTTAGCTTGTTTCTTGGTTGCTCAAGACAGCCCCAAAGGCATCTATAGATATAAAAGTTACACCTTAAAGCCCAAACCGTCTCACGCCTCATCACTGCATCCCCCGTACCTGCGAGTACTACACAACAATAGTGGCCATAACGGTGCACTGAGCCTATTGGTCACACCAAGGTTGCACCAAGCACCCTAACTAGCATAGCTGGTTAGCCTTCAGTTTTGGTAGAATGAATTCAGCAATTTGAAACACTTTAGGTGGGATGTTAATGGGGGCTATATCCTCCACAAGACTATGGCTCAGATTCATCAAGACAGGTGTGATCAGCACAAGCCTGTCAGAAGCTTCAACACGACCCCTCATCAAGCTGATGAATCTGAGCACATCTGAAAGATGGAGTGAACCTCTGAGTGCCTCGCCACAAACATTACTCCGATCATGCACTGGAGTAAGATTTCTGGCATAAAGGTACACCACAGGTTGTTATGAATTAGCTGATTTATGACATTACTCCCCTGTTCCATCCCTGTCAAACACCAAAAATGCTGCAAATATTTTGCAACTTATGAAAGTGGAGGAAACAGATAGCTGACTAATCGGCTACCTCCATCTTACAAAATCTGGTCAGGTCATCAAATGGGGGTTTCAGGAGGAGCTTCGATCTTATTAACAGTGGGTATGCCTAGCACAGTAAACCTCAGCAGTGAGCAAAATATCACTTATTTGTAGCATAGCTAATAACATACAATCTTGCTGCAAGATAAAGCCCCAGGATGATAATAACTCTCATTTTGCAATTCCCCAAAATATTTTTCATAGCCTGATGCATAATTAAAGCTAAAATAGGAAAGTACCATACTTTCAGCCGCATTGGCTTCTACCTTCTTCCAGGTACATAGGATCGGATGCTGTAATTTATACTGCAAGACACAAACCCATCGACAAAGTCTGTAATGATCCTTGTACTAGCAGCAGTTAAATGGTTAATTTTATATTATTAACGCTGCAGTATTTCAATATCTGATTTTTTTCTTTTTTTTTTTTGGCTTTCAAACTCTGCGTGGTGATTGATTTTCAATAGTCTGCTTTTAGTATTGTAGCCAAAAGTCAATTAACAAAAATGCAGTAAAAGCAGCAGAAGAACATTTCCAGCAGGTGCACAAAATCCATCCAAGAGTTGAACTCTTTGCCAAAGAAAACTCCTGCCTGCGATGAACGTGCCCCATCCAGGTAGAGCGAGTTCATCGTGCTCTTATAGAACAGAGCAAAAGAATGCGCAGAATTCAATTATACTGAAAGTATGAGAGTCGTTTATGCTGGAAGAAAAGTCCTGAAATAACTTGACAACACTAAGGAAAGCAAAACAACCCACACACGAGACCTCGATAACTCCGATGACCCCATTTTAGAGTTTAACCTGCAACAGACAAATTGTCAACAAGTTTTTCTCTTCCAGGCGAATGTTCAGTATAAAGAGACAATGCTTAAACTTTCTTCGAGGTATCGGTAGAGACAATGTTTGTCATGTAGTCAAGTCTAAAAATGCGCCAAATTTATCATTCTAGTGGCTCATGATGCTTAATAAATCGGGTGCATCTTTAGACAGCGTAGTTTAAAGCACAACTCCAGCATTTTTTTTTATTTCACCTCTAAAGTGGTGCTGCTGACGAAAGATCCCTGCACCTAAAATTATACTCATCGCTTACTGTCTTCAGCCCTTCTTGGTGCCGCTCCAGTCCTGGACCACCATTATGTGACAGCAACAGTCACAAGCTCTCAATGCAAGGCTGTCAAAGCAAGAGTGTAACTCTCATTGAAAAGTGACCTACTGTCACAGGTTTACAGCAACAGAGAGAAGCCAGAAGATCGTAGCATCTGATTTCTTCTACTCCTGCACGGATTAGAAGCCCTTCACTTTCTAATTAAATGGTTTAAATTTCTTTTGGCAGTGCAGGAGCTAATCTGCTCTGTTGAGACCTCTTGGAGGTTTAGGTTTTCAGCTGTGCACTGATAGCCTCTCCCATCTCCTATATAGTCTGGGTCCTGGCTAGCACTCATTGTCAGAGATAGCTTATCCTAAATGGCTGGAGGTTGTTGGTGGTTGCTATTGGAGAAGGCGTTTGGTGGATTTATTTGTGACTGTTGCTAGGTTTTGAGTGTGTGATAATTCCCCTTCTTCTCCTACTTTGGTTTAACCCCATCCTCCTCTCCCCAGTGCATTCTTCTGTTGTCTGTGTGTGTGAATTTGTTTATTTGGTATTGTTCGTTATCCCTGTTCCTATTACCTTGCTACTCTGGTTGGTGTACTACAGTACATTACTACTCCCCTCTTCCCTGGGTGGAGGAAGGGTAAAGACTCAGGGCGGTTTCAGGAGCTAAGGCAAAGTACATGGCCCCATCATCTTCATGATCAGAATTAACCCAGCGAACAGGGTCAACTAGGGTGGCCCTAGCGTTAAGAACAGGGAAGGAGAACCTGGTCCCGGGACACCTGACAACAGAGTAGTAACACCTACTGCTCGTTCCAGCAAACACTGAAGCGATCTGGCAGGTCACAATCTTGCGGCACAACTCCAGTGCAGCAATTTAAAAAAACAATGTAGAGGTGCTTTAAGTTTACACCATCTATTAGTTGGCTTATTTTTTGCCTACAATGTGGCACTTTTTTAGTGCACAATGGCTTTGATTAATCAAGACCAACACTTTTCTCACCAATCGTGATGAGGGGGCAGAGTAGAGTCAGATGAATCATGAAGTCCCTCCATGTGCTAAGCCAGAAATCTCACTCAAATTCAGGGACTGGAGTGAGATTACTGGTGTGAGAAGCCCCACTGCTCATCGTGAATTTCATGGGCCATTGGGTTACAGCCCCAAACCGTCCCCTATTCTGGCCCAGCTCTTCCTATTGCAACAAAGCTGGGAATAACTAGCATTAAAACAACAAAAATAGCAAAATGTTGGTGAAATTCCAATTTGCACCAATAGTTTGCAACTTTTCAAACATTTTGTATTGTGTTAAAGCTTTATTGAATCGGAGCCAGTGTTACACATAAGATTAGAGATGGGAGAACCCGATTAGTGAAGTTTGGCATCCATACAAAACATCTACTGTTCGGGCACAGACACCGAACACGGACTTCACCAGGAAGTCCGTGTTACTGTTCGGGTTCCGCCTCCCAAACATCTGGTGTTCATTGCATTGTCATATGCATGAAAGTGCGGCAAACACCGCTTCTGACCGGCGGTGAAATCATCCCCGCCAGTCAGATAGCTACGGTTTCCACTTTGTCAAATGATAATGTGAGCCCGCAGCAATGATTCCTACATTTCTAAAAGGAATATCAAAGGAACAGCACAATATAAAAAAATGAGAAAAGATGTTCCAGAGTAAAAATTCATAAAAAAATTCAAACAAATATTTAGAGTGATCAATGAGTGGAACAGGCTGCCACAGGAGGTGGTGAGTACTCCTTCAATTGAAGTCTTCAAACAGAGGCTGGACAGACATCTGTCTGGGATGATTTAGCGAATCCTGCTTTGAGCAGGGGGTTGGACCAGATGGCCCATGAGGTCCCTTCCAATGCTACGATCAGGGGCATAACTACCGGTGTAGCATCCGAAGCGGTTGCTTTGGGGCCCGGCCCATATAGGGGCCCGCCGCCCGGGTCCCCGGCTCCGATCGGCGCTACCCGGTAGTGCAATTTAATTACCCCAACCACCGGTCCGCGGCCCACCACTGGGGCATTGCAGTGCTCTTGCCAGTCCGTGGACACAAGGGGAGCCGGCGGCTGTGTAGCAGCTGATACTCACCCTGCATAGCGGTCCCTATCGGCGCAGCAGCTTCATCCAGATTCCAGCGCTGAGCTGTCAAGTGTACCGCTCATTTAAGGTCCTGAATATGGACGCCACTCCTCTCCCATAGGCGTGGCGTCCATATTCATGCACCATAATGAGTGGAAGAAGCTGAAGCGCCGTGAGATGCAGGGAGGGAAGTTCAGCGACGGGAGGGAAGTTCAGCGACGTGAGGGTAAGTATGATGGGGGAGGATGGGGGAGGCAAGCGGAGCCATATATACAAGGGAGGGAGAGTGGGAGTGGAGCCATATATACAAGTGAGGCCGGGAGAGTGGAAACAGAGCCATATATACAAGGGAGGGAGAGTGGGAGCAGAGCCATATATACAAGGGAGGGAGAGTGGGAGCAGAGCCATATATACAAGGGAGGGAGAGTGGGAGCAGAGCCATATATACAAGGGAGGGAGAGTGGGAGCAGAGCCATATATACAATAAAAGGGAGGGACAGTGGGAACAGAGCCATATATATAAGGGAGGGAGAGTGGGAGCAGAGCCATATATACAAGGGAGGGAGAGTGGAAGCAGAGCCATATATACAAGGGAGGGAGGGTGGGAGCGGAGCCATGCTTACAGGATGGGACAGGGGAGCCATGCATACAGGATGGGACAGGGGAGCCATGTATACAGGATGGGACAGGGGAGCCATGTATACAGGATGAGAGGGTTGGAGCAGAGCCATGTATACAGGATGGGAGAGTAGGAGCAGAGCCATGTATACAGTATGGGAGAGTGGGAGCAGAGCCATGTATACAGGATGGGAGAGTGGGAGCAGAGCCATGTATACAGGATGGGAGAGTGGGAGCAGAGCCATGCATATAGGATGGGAGAGTGGGAGCAGAGCCATGCATATAGGATGGGAGAGTGGGAGCAGAGCCATGTATACAGGATGGGAGAGTGGGAGCAGAGCCATGCATACAGGATGGGAGAGTGGGAGCAGAGCCATGTATACAGGATGAGAGAGTGGGAGCAGAGCCATGTATACAGGATGGGAGGGTGGGAGCAGAGCCATGTATTCAAGGATGGGAGGATGGGAGCAGAGACATGTATACAGGATGGGAGAGTGGGAGCAGAGACATGTATACAGGATGGGAGGGTGGGAGCGAAGCCATGTATACAAGGATGGGAGGATGGGAGCAGAGCCATGTATACAGGATGGGAGGGTGGGAGCAGAGCCATGTATACAGGATGGGAGGGTGGGAGCGGAGCCCTGTATACAGGATGGGAGCAGAGCTGTTATGAATGGGTCACCGAGGAGAAAAAAACAAAACAAGCTAAACCACAGAAAACCAGAGAAGTTGGTAACTATGCAGATTGCAGATCCCTGATCTTACCACACAACTAGCAGTAGCCGTGGAGCGTGGCTACGATGTTCCTAGACGCCTCGTCACGGCTGGAGGACTACATAAGCCTAAAGCAAGAAAAGGGAAAGCTAACTGCCCCAGAGCAGATCCCAAAGGAATAGATAGCCCCCACACATGTATTAACGGTGAAACAAGATGAAGGCACAAACACAGGCAGGAAAATAGGCTGAACAAATGATGGGGCCCAAACTAACTAGACAGGAAAAGAAAGGCAAGTCACTGTCTGCAACCTGCAAAAAACCCTACAAAAATAATGTCCAACACTTCTGATAGCAAAATTAACCCTGAAGTCACTAGACTTCTCCCACTATATCAGCACTCTGGAATATTCTGAGACAGAGCAAAAAGACACCAAACTAGTAAGGGACAAAAAGCCAATTGGCAAAATACTGATAAATAAGAGTGGAAATTCAGCTCAGCCCCCAGCCGAGGCTGGCAGACCACACAAAAAACTGAATAGACCAACAAAATCAAGTGTGAACATTAGCAGAAAAACTTAGCTTGAGATGACTGGAACAGAGCTGAAAACCAAGAGCTGACAAGCCAGAAGGAATCACCAGCAACTGAATAGGGCGTCGGCTGTCTTAAATCCAATCTGAGAATCCTGAGATCCAATCATCATCCTCATTCTCAGTTGGCAGATCTCCACCGATCAAACCAGCCACACCACCTCCCGTCACCACCAGAGGGAGTCCAGAAGGGGAACTCACAACTGGTGGGAATGAACTAACAACACAGAGCCATGTATACAGGATGGGAGAGTGGGAGCAGAGACATGTATACAAGGATGGGACAGGAGAGCCATGCATACAACAGGGGAAGCCACACAGAGATGGACAGGATGGGGGGAACCACACATACATTTTCTGATGATTAGAAAATAATCAGCATGTACAGTACTCCACTACAATTTTTCTTAAGTTCTCAATGCTCCATTTCCTTGTAGGTTCCAATCATCATTAGCAGTGATGGTCATCAGTAGAAGTAGCCCAGTGCTCCCACTGAAACAGAGAAACAAACAAGCCAGGTGCTCCCACTCATTCAAAAGCTACGGTGAGTTGAGTCACATTATAAATGCTATAATTAAATGATAAGTGTGCACTGCTAAACTACAACCACGTCCATAGCCCCGCCCCCTTATGACCAAAGCCCCGCCCCTGTCACACCTCCATCCCCGCCCTGCCAGGCCATGGAAGAATGGTCTTGCTTGAAGCCGGTCCCTGGTGCAAAAAAGGTTGGGGACAACTGGTGTAGGGGATCTGGGGCCCCGGCGGAAAAAAATGTACACTATGATTTTGCAGCCTACGCTGCATTTCTGTGCCTGCTGTACGGAGCGAAGCACATATTGGGCCCGCTTCCCTGCCTGCAGCATGTCACAGAGTGTATTGCTTCAGACTAGTTCAGTCCCGCCCCTTCCCTGAGCCCTCGGTCTATTAGCTCTCTGCAGAGCTGCCTGCTGCATGGACCTCCAGGAAATGTAGTTCCTGGAGCGGTGTGTCTTTGAGGGGGTGTGTCTTTGAGGGGGCCCCATTTAAAAGTTTGCTATGGGGCCCAATCAGTTCTAGTTATGCCCCTGTCTATGATTCTATGATTCTATTTAGTAAAATGAATGTGTCAGGAAAGATGACAAATCCTCTTTAAACAACCTCTTAGACCTTGCAAAATCAAAAAAAGTTACAATATCAAGCCTTTCTCCTACATCCACACAAATGAAGCTGAAATCTTAAGTAATTAGCATCTGCAACCTCCAAATCCAACATTTTCAACAGCAGAATCAATAGGATCAAAGGATAGAATCCCTTGGGAGATACATTAACACATTCGAACTGATGTGACGGGTGATACATTCCACGTTCTTCTTTGTATACTTTTTTGGTTAAGTGTTGTTCTACTGTTGGAAAAATAGAAAATCGTCTTCATTCGCTGGAGAGATTGATGTGTTAAAATGGGCCAGAAAGCCGTTAATTCAATTCGTAAAGACATGTAACAAAAAAAAATTCTTCAGCGTTCCCTAATCTCATCTGTGTTGTGTAGTGTATCGTCTTAGTGGCTTTTCCGAAGTGTCAGGGCACCGATCATGGAAGCAGTGATAGCAATCAGACGTACAGCTTTGCTCCACACTGCAACCTGCTAATTTGATAACATTTGCTTATCACATTAGCACTGCTGGGACAATGTTCTGGAACAAAACTACACATGTTACAAGAATCTCTCGCTATTTTACATTTCACTGATGTCCCCAAAGGGCAGAATGAGTTCAAGGAATAGGAACTGGCAGAGAGTAATTACCCAGCTAAAACATTATATTCGACGTGGTATCCGAGACTCAACAAAAATAGAAAAATGGCAATTATAATCGTGTACTATTAGAAATAGCTCGCATGATAATGAAAAAGATTTGTCCATTGCTTGGAAGCAGCGCCACCAATAAGATAACACAGGTTGCCAAACTTCTATCTACCGCACCCTCCACCATCCACCTATCGATACAGGCACAGGAGTTACAAATTGTCACTTAAATGTAAAAAAGTAAAATCAAAAGGTCCTAGCCATTAGACAATGATGAGCCAACTGGGTTATGTCACGCGATCCCTGCGACTGTTTACTCTTCTCTCCTACGGATGTTATTGACACCCAGAAAAAGTAAGAAAGCTACGTCAGCTCTCATTTCCTCTGGATGACTTGATTTGTCCAAAGGAGGAGGCAGTGAAGTCCGCATCGATTGGTTGCAGGGATCACGTGACATAAAAATGTCATGCGAGCCCCAGGGGAGCCAGTGACCACACCGCTAGAATAGCACTGGTGCTGGAGGTGAGTATAGATGCAAATATTTTGCTGGGATTAAACATAAGGATTCAGAAGAGGTCGTCCATGTAGAGCTTAAAAAGGGTCTGAGATAATCCTAGGAGACTTCAGAGTCTCATATATTTTTTTCAGGGAAATTGAAGTACTTTTCAGAAAAATTAGGCAAAGATGGTAAGTTCGAATCTCAAAGTTACTCATTTCCAGTTCTAAGTAAAATGTCTGGAAAAGTGTGGACTTGGCTCAGAGAAAATGCAGCAAATACATTTTTTCTCTGATGACCAAGCTAAATAACATCAATGAGTAGTATATCTTTTAACAGTTTACCAAAAAATAGAGCAATTCTTCAGATACAACTCAATAGAATTTATGTTTTGGGAATAATTGATGCCCTAAGATCAATGAAAAATTTTGAAACATTAGTGAACAAAAACCCTACTCTTAGGGCCGCTTTTAGGCAAAGTGGGGTCCTAGGCAAAAGTTTAAAATGGTGCACCAAATGCTAACATATTGCACATCACACAGAAACATTTTGGTTATATTTATGTGCGCTGAGTTCAGGCCACTAAATGAGTGCGATCGACAATATTGAAGTTGTTCAACAGTTGTTTCCCGGCCTCTTTCCACCAACTGAGGAATAATGATGGGACAGAACAAGCACTAATCGATCAATCTGTCCCCATACAGTATCATGTTATCAGCAGCATATCTACAGTTTACACCGGCGATGTGCTGCTGAGCAATGATTTTTGATCCAGCTTAAACAATCCTATCACTCGATGAATTAGCATCATTTTGCTTGATACACGACATTGGTTTCCATATAGTATAATGTGCACCACAGTCCTCCATATTGTATAATGCACACCCCATAGTCCTCCATCTAGTATAATATACCCTCTATAGTGCTCCATATGGTATAAAACACTCCCTATAGTCATCCTTAGGCCGGGGTCACGAGTGAGAGGAGTTAAAAGCACGCATTACACACGGACAAATGATTCTCTATGGGGCAGCTCCCAACAGCCGTATAATTCTCGCCCGTATTCTACAGTCCGTGCCAATCGCAGCATGCTGCGATTGTCAGCGTGCTACGCCCGTAGTACGCCAATACAAGTGTATGGGTGCGCCAAAAAAATGGATTACACACGTACCACATGTGTGACTTGCGAGAAATATGCAGGTCTTTTGGCAGGTGACAGGAAATGGGCCAATCCATGATCAGGATGCTTAGACATGCAAATGAGCTCAAAAAGCGCTCCAGACATCCAGGAAGTACCCCTCCACAGAGTTCTGCAGCGTCATGGCGCCAATATTTTCTCAATGTGGAGATGCTGATTGTCTTAGTGCAGGAGCGGCCAGAAATCTAGGACCAACGTGATGCCCATTATGCCAACCGGGCAAGAAAGGAGGCGTCATGGAGGCGCATATATCGCCAGATGTTCTACGATTTTGGTGATCGGCCACGTGAGGAGCATCAGCAATTGAGTAAGTACAACCCAAAAACTGTTTAAAATTACCTCACTTCAAAAAATGCATTTGGAATCTGCCCCCCTTCCTGTGCTTGTACTTTTTGCCTCATGAGGCAGGTAGATTTTGATGTGACCCATGGTTTTACACTGCCATAATTTGGCACAGCCCACAAGCTCCTCATCCTCCTAGCCAACCAATTTATTAAGTGTAGTTACTTGATGCACGAACTATTGTGCCCCTGTGTATCTGGCCTGGATGCCCCAATTATATATACCACCCTGGGTAGAAAGCGCACCCCAGAATGCCACATGCCTAGGCTCCAGGTAGCAAATTTGACCTATCAAATATGTGAAATTGAGAATATTTCCTGTCACATTGCAGTGGAAGATGTGATGAGACGCTGGCGCAGCATCCGTGACCAATACAGGTGGGAATGTCAGCAGTGGTCCAGGAGTGGTGATGCGGGCCACATAAAGAGGAAATACATCTATTATGACCGCCTCTCCTTCCTCGCTCCTATTCTGGATCTGAGACCGTAAGTAGATACCTCACACCACATTACACAGATACTTTACAGGGCCAAAAAAAATGATTTATTTTTGGCTCTTTTCTATTTCATAACAGAACTCAGTCCAACCTTACGGAGAGAGGAACTGGCTCAGATACCGATCCCATCATAGATCCTGGGTCTGTAGGTCTGTAGGGGATGAGGTGGCTGGCCCATCTTCTCCCCCTCCAAGAAGCATGGGTGAAGAATCCTCTCAGGAAAACCCATTGCCTGTGCTACAAACCCCACCACCAGGAGCACATCCACAAACAGGACATCTGCTGCTGCACCATCAGCCATACAGGAGGAGCAGGGCAACATGAGCAGCAGCCCAACTGGCCAGATCCGGGGCTCCCCACAGCCTGCTGGACCATCCCGGCAAGGAAGAAGGAGGCGCCAGATCCCTGCCCAAGATACCCATACCAATGTGGACCCAGGGGTACTGAACTATCTGGCTAGAGTCAATAATGATGATGGCGAGGAGGCATACTCACACAGCCTGGCCCTTTATATTCATGTCCTTTCCCGTGAGGTGAGGCTCCGTATTCAACGATGTTTTCAGATCCTGCTTGATGCAAGCACACACCCCAATACCCCATATGAGTTATTTGAATATCTGGAGAGGTGGCAGCTTTCACCCAGAAATCTAATGCGCCTTAGACACCCCACACACATGCTCAAGCAGGCTCTGAGGATCCTCAAATATGTGGGCCTACACCTCACCCCCTTCCTCCCCCTACCCAACCTTTCCAACAGCAGCCACATATGTCTGGCTCTAGCCAACCTCACCAATATGGCCACTTGTTCCCACCCAGTGTTGGAGGCTGGTCCCAACGTGGTTGGGGATGACATGGCTATACTGGTGGGTATGAGACACGGGCCTACCAGACCCAACAAGAGGCCCCTCTCCAGTATCACTCTCACCAGTACCACCACAATCCCAGGAGGCAGCACACTACCCACATCATGGGCAACAGTATGCCCCCACACAGGGCGATGGCCAGGTTGGGCAAAGTAGCCAGCAGCAAACACAGGCTGGTCTTCCACCTTCTCCTCCCCCGACGTACCAAAATTTATAATATTGCCATTTTGTTATTGTCTAATGGTATTTTGTTTGTTTTATAGGTCCGAAAATGTTAATTGTACCCAATTTTCACATCTGCACAAAGGCCAATTTGGCCCATTGCCACATTTCTCATATGGCAATAATATGTTTAGCTTCAAGAAAAAAAAAAGGCAAAAGTAAACATTTGTCTACTACATTTTACGTCTCTGTCTCAATTCAAAAAAGCGGTGTCAGCATACTAACATACGCTTACCAATGCAATTAAACAGTCATAGAATCATAAGGGGTTTAAATATATATATTTAGACAGGCATAAACCAAAAAATTATAACATAGACACAGCATGCTCTTGCCAAGAAGTTTCCCCCTCAGGTGACATAAAGCAATTTTTGAAAATATCAGGCACTTTGAGCCCAGAGAGCGGTCTACATTGAGGGTTGATATGTGGTCTCTCCCTACGTACATTGTCCGACCCACACACAACACCAGCAGAGGAGGAACAATCATGTATCCTGGTGAAGTTATGAAGAACCACACAGACTTTAACAACTTCATTAATATTTTGTTCACTCAGCTGAATGGCAGACTGGAGTACCCGCCATTTGGCACAAAGAATGCCAAAGGAACACTCCACCAGTCACCGAGCACGTGATAGGCGCAAGTTAAAAATTCTGCGCCAGTGGTCCAGGTTGCGCCGGGGATATGGCCTCATGACATTGCGCATTAACTGAAACGCCTCATCTGCCACAAGGACATAAGGGACTGATTCATGAGTGGAGCCTGGTAGCTGGCGTGGTGGTGGTAGATCCAACTGGTTGGTGCGTAGCCGCCAACCCATAATGGAAGTATTGAAGACTCTAGAGTCCCCCATCCTTCCATAGGCCCAAATGTCAACAATTATAAACTTGTATAGATGGTCGGCCAGAGCCAACAATACAACAGAAAAGTATTGTTTATAATTGAAGAATTGGGAGCCAGAGTTCGGCGGCTTACACACCCGGATATGTTTGCCATCAAGGGCCCCAATACAATTAGGAAACTGGCATTCCTCCTCAAAGTCCCTTTATATCCTCAACCAGTCTTCCATCCTGGGCTGGGGCATGACGAGTTGACGTAGTCTTGACCATATTTCACTACATGTCTACCTGACTATGCCAGAAATGTGACCCCAGGTAGGTTACATATGAGAGTGGACCCTCTGGATTGCGGCACTGGAGCTCCCGGGGGTGAACGCGCCAGGTGGTGCCGACTCCTATACAGGGGCCGTTAGGGGCAGGCCCTCGGAAGACAGATGCCGCGACTGCTAGAACCAAGAGGGGCGGCTCAAAGGACTGAGTGAGGGGTGCAGGACTGAGAACGGAATGCAGAAGGGAGTAGGAAGTACAGAGTGGAGTGCAGGACGGAAACACAGAGTATAGGACCAGGCACAGAGAGGGGAGTACGGGACGGAGACACGGAGTACAGGACTGGGCACTGGGGTACAGGACGGAGACACGGAGTACAGGACTGGGCACTGGAGTGCAGGACGGAGACACGGAGTACAGGACTGGGCACTGGAGTACAGGACTGAGGAGAGAGAGTGAGAAGGGGGAAACCCCTAAACACTTGGCCAGGATACCGAAAGGAAAGGCACATGATAATCAGGCGTCTCCACCATGTTGGAGACGCCTGATATACCCCGTGCTGTTAGCTGATTGGGCGCTCAGGCTTCTGGGCGGGCGCTGCAGGGTTAAGAGACCTGCAGAGTGCGCGCCCACGGCTAAGACGCCCGCATGAAGCAGGCACGCGCTGAACAGAGGGGAACGAGGAGGAGGCAGGCACAGTGCGGCGTGGTGAGCGCCGATAAGTATAGGTGGCGGTGGGCCCCGCCGCTGCTGGGACGGTGGCGGCTACCACCGCCGACGTAACAGTACCCCCCCTTTACGTCTCCCTCTCCTGAGGTTGGACATTCTCCTTGGGTTCCCAGGACCTCTCTTCGGGACCAAAACCCTTCCAATCAATGAGGTAGAGGGTACGCCCCCAAACTTTTTTCACGGCAAGAATTTCTTTCACCACAAAGACGTCATCGGCCCCTACTGTCAGAGGGGAAGGAGGTGGGACTGAGCGGTACGGATTCAGAACAACAGGTTTGAGGAGTGAGACATGGAAGGCGTTATGGACCCGAAGCGAAGCCGGCAACTTCAATTTATAAGCCACGTTATTAATGCGTCCCAAAACCTCGAACGGACCGATGTACCGAGGACCCTGTTTGTAAGAAGGTATCTTCAAGCGGATATACTTAGTTGACAGCCAAACTTTGTCGCCAGGTTGGTATGGCGGAAGATCCCTGCGCCTCTTGTCTGCATGTCTCTTAATCCGGATACTGGATCTTTCAAGTGCCTCTCTGGTCTCCTTCCAGACTTGAGAAAATTTGGTAGCAAGGGCATCTGCTGCGGGAACACCAGAAGGCATAGAGAGAGGTAGTGAAACACCGGGTTTCTGGCCGGAAACCACGAAGAACGGCGTTTTGGTGGTGGACTCATTAGGATGGTTGTTGTGGGCGAACTCTGCCCTGTGCAGAAGAGACACCCAGTTGTCTTGATGGGCGTTAGAGAAGTGATGGAGGTAGGCTGTTAACACCTGATTGATCCGTTCCACTTGCCCATTGGACTGAGGGTGATAAGCAGAGAAGAAGTCCAGAGATATACCCATGAGCTTGCTGAGTGCCCTCCAGAAACGGGACGTAAACTGGACCCCTCGATCGGAGACAATTCGTTGAGGGAGTCCGTGAAGCCTAAAGATCTGGTGTATGAAGACCTTGGCCAGCTCAGATGCCATAGGTAACCCGGGCAGCGGGATGAAATGGGCCATTTTGGAGAAGCGATCGACCACTACTAAGATGGTAGTACACCCGGAAGAGCGTGGTAGATCGGTAACGAAATCCATGCCAATCTGTCGCCAAGGGGCTTCAGGAGGAGACAGAGGGTGGAGTAGACTGGACGGCAGACTTCTTGGTACCTTGTTCAGAGCACAAGACGTGCAGGAGGCTATAAAATCGGTCACATCTTGGCGAAGGGATGGCCACCAGTAGTAGCGTGAAAGAAGGCTGAGGGTTTTCTTGACCCCGACGTGACCCGCAACCTTGGAGGGATGCCCCCAATCCAGGACTTACGACCTCTTATTCTGTGGGACGAAGGTCTTGCCTGGCGGAATGGGAGAGAGCGTCACGGGCGCCAAGGTGATAACTTTGGCAGGTTCAATGATGTGAGACGAACCCTCCTCAACCTCGGGTGACTGTAGGGACCTGGATAGAGCGTCTGCCTTGATGTTTCTGTCCCCAGGTCGAAAATTAAGTTTGAAGACAAACCGGGAGAAATATAGCGACCACCTGGCTTGCCTGGAGTTGAGCCTTTGCGCGGACTGAAGATACGCCAAATTCTTGTGGTCCATGAAGATTATGAATGGATGAACTGCCCCTTCTAAAAGATACCGCCACTCCTCCAGAGCCATCTTAATGGCCAGTAATTCCCGGTCTCCAATTGCATAATTGCATTCTGTGGGAGAGAATGATTTAGAGAAGTACCCACAAGGCACCACTTGACCAGAAGTTGTCCGCTGAGAAAGGACCACTCCCGCACCAGTAGAGGAGGCATCCACCTCTAGGATGAAGGGCCTATTGACTAATGGCCAATGTAAAATCGGAGCGGCAGCAAAGGACTGTTTCAAGGCGAGAAAGGCCTCTGGAGTCCAGGTATTTGGTTTGGTCCCTTTCCGGGTCAAAGCAGAGATGGGCTTGGTCACCGAGTAGAAGAAGGGAATGAACTGTCTGTAAAAGTTTGCGAAACCCAGGAACCATTGGATGGCTTTCACTCCAACCGGACGTGGCCCTTTGAGCACAGCAGACAATTTTTCGGGATCCATCTTTACTCCGGAGTCCGCGATGATATACCCTAGGAAGGGCAACGAGTTTTGCTCGAACAGACATTTTTCCAGTTTAGCGTAGAGTCTGTTCTCCCGTAGACGTTGCAGAACCAGCCGAACACTCCTTCTGTGGGTCAGGGGAAAAGATGAGTATGTCATCTAGGTATATGACGACACATGAGTAAAGTAGGTCTCGAAAGATCTCATTAACGAACTCCTGGAAAACCACCGGGGCATTACAGAGACCCAAAGGCATAACCAAATACTCGTAATGGCCGTCCCGAGTATTGAAGGCCGTCTTCCATTCATCCCCAGCACAGATTCGGATCAAGTTATAGGCTCCCCGCAGATCCAATTTGGTAAAGATCCGGGCCCCTCTCAAGCCGTCAAAGAGTTCTGGGATCAGCAGAAGGGGATACCTATTTTTGACCGTGATACTGTTCAGGCCTCGGTAGTCAATACATGGCCGAAGGTATCTGTCTTTCTTCCGGACTAAAAAGAACCCTGCTTCAGCAGGAGAAGATGACTTTCAAATAAAACCCCGAGCCAAGTTTTCCTGGACATATTCAGACATGGCCGCAGTTTCTGCCGGAGACAGAGGATAAATTCTTCCCCTGGGAGCAATCGCTCCTGGCAACAGCTCAATTGGGCAGTCGTAGGCACGATGCGGCGGTAGTGCCTCAGCCTCCGTCTTACTGAAGACGTCGGCGTACAAGTGGTAAGCCGTAGGAAGCCCAGGAAGATCAATAGGAGCTTGTTGCGGACTTGGGCGAGATACCGGCAACAGACAGCATTCATGGCAGAAGTGTCCCCAGTGGAGGATCTCCCCGGACGGCCAGTCTAGAACGGGCTCATGTAGACGAAGCCAGGGTAAGCCGAGGAGCATGGCGTGGGACAGACTGGGCAAAAAAGGCGATTTTTTCCCGGTGAAGAGCTCCAACTTGCATCTTCACCTCGACAGTGACCATGGTGATGGGTTCTGGTAGTGGTTTGCCATCCACGGAGGCGATGGAGCGTGGATTCTCTAACGTAACAACCGGAATTCGGAGCTGGTCCACTTCTTTGAGCCGGATGAAGTTACCAGCCGCACCCGAGTCCACATACGCCTCCTCAGATCTGTGCTCCCCACCTAAAACAATTAAAGCTGAAATAGTAAGGGGCAGAGAGGAATCGGTGTCACCTAGGAAGGCCTCTCTTACCTGGCCTAGGCGGAGGCGTTTCCCGGCCGCACTGGGCAGGTACGCACAAAATGATTAGCCCCACCACAATAAAGGCATAGGCCCTGCGTCCTTCTCTCCATGTGTTCTTGCTCGGACAACCTTACTCGGTCTACTTGCATGGGCTCAGGAGAGGAATTACTAGAAGATGCCGGAGAGTGGGGAATGGACGCTTGGTATAGCCTAAAAGATCTCTTCTCCCTAACTGACTCCCGGGTGCGTTCCTGAAACCGTAAATCTATACGGGTAGCTAGGGATATAAGATCTTCCAGAGTGGTAGGAGTGTCTCGGCCGGCAAGCTCATCCTTTATTTTACCGGAGAGTCCCCTCCAAAAGGCCCCAACTAAAGCATCATTATTACACCCCAGTTCAGAGGACAGTGTCTGGAAGCGGATAGCATACTGTCCTATGGTGAGAGAGCCTTGGCGAAGATTGAAAAGAGCCTCAGTGGTGGAGGCCACACGGCCAGGGTCATCAAATACCCTGCGAAAAGTATCCAAGAAGTTGTGGATGCTTGATACCTCCGGGTCATCTCTCTCCCACAGGGGATTTACCCACGCTAAGGCCTCCCCCTCAAGATGGGACACAATGAAGGCTACCTTGGCCCGATCAGAGGGGTATTGCTGAGGCAGGAGCTCAAAGTGCAAGCGGCACTGGTTTAAAAACCCCCGACACAACTTAGGGTCGCCACTAAACCTGGGAGGTTTCCCCAAGTGTGGTGGCGGATGGGATAGGGGGTCCCGAGGTAGGGCTGAAGTGGCAGCAGAGGACTGTAGGGACTGGAGTCAGTTGTCCACGGACACCATGTAGCTCAGAATATGGGACTGGATGTCACGATGCTGCGCGAGCTCCTGCTGGAGTCCCGCTAGTAACGGGGCGTTCCCCGGATCGGTAGTTTGTAAGGCGGAAAGGCGGGTGTCCATGGATTTCATAAAGGACATTATTCTAGCTTGATTTTCAAGCAAAAAGAGCAATTCTTTCTGGGTGGCCGCCGAGGCGCTAGCAGGGTCCATGGCCTGATTATACTGTGACGCCAGGTAGGTTACGTACGAGAGTGTACCATCTGGATCGCGGCACTGGAGCTCCCGGGGGTGAGCGCGCCAGGTGGTGCCGACCCCTATATAGGGGCCGTTAGGGGCAGGCCCTCGGAAGACAGATGCCGCGACTGCTAGAACCAAGAGGGGCAGCTCAAAGGACTGAGTGAGGGGTGCAGGACTGAGAACGGAATGCAGAAGGGAGTAGGATGTACAGAGTGGAGTGCAAGACGGAAACACAGAGTATAGGACCAGGCACAGAGAGGGGAGTACGAGACGGAGACACGGAGTACAGGACTCAGCACTGGGGTACAGGACGGAGACACGGAGTACAGGACTGGGCACTGGGGTGCAGGACGGAGACACGGAGTACAGGACTGGGCACTGGAGTACAGGACGGAGACACGGAGTACCGGACTGGGCACTGGGGTACAAGACGGAGACACGGAGTACAGGACTGGGCAATGGGGTGCAGGACGGAGACACGGAGTACAGGACTGGGCACTGGGGTGCAGGACGGAGACACGGAGTACAGGACTGGGCACTGGAGTACAGGACTGAGGAGAGAGTGAGAAGGGGGAAACCCCTAAACACTTGGCCAGGATACCGTAAGGAAAGGCACACGATAATCAGGAATCTCCACCATGTTGGAGACGCCTGATAAACCCCGTGCTGTTAGCTGATTGGGCGCTCAGGCTTCTGGGTGGGCGCTGCAGGGTTAAGAGACCTGCAGAGCACGTGCCCGCGGCCTAAGGCGCCCGCACGAAGCAGGCACACGCCGGACAGAGGTGAACGAGGAGGAGGCGGGCACAGTGCGGCTTGGCAAGCGCCGGTGAGTATAGGCGGCGGCGGGCCCCGCCGCTGCTGGGACGGCGGCGGCTACCACCGCTGACGTAACAAAATGGTAGATCTTCCAATGAGAAACTCATGGAGGAGGGCGGCATAAGACAGGCCAGTAGACAGGAAGCTGAAGAAAAACAGAAATGTAACATTTTAGAATGCACAAATTAACTGAAAACCAGGTACATACATACCAAACTTGTTAATAATTCAGATCTACTAACACACATATATTTGGTCGCACAATGACTTAGTGATATTCAGTACATATTACACATAACATTCTGGTCTGTAAGTTTAAATATATGTGGAATAAGATGAGGGTATTAAACTTAGTCCAAGAAGCAAAAAATACATACTTTGGGCAACACATCATGAACATAGAGAATGTGGTTGTGTAGTACAAACCATAATGTGAGTAGAAGTTGCTCCTCTGCAGATATAGCTTTGCGCATCCTTGTGTCCTGAAAGGTTATCCCAGGGCGCACTGCCTCCAAGAGTAGATCAAATGTTGCAAGGCTCATGCGACAGTATTGGTAAAATTTTACAGGATGCTCCCGCAGAGAAGAATAGAGGCGATGAAAATGACCTCTTGTGAGTCGTTTCCTCAAAAGTGGATGGACCCACATGCGTCTCCTCCTCCGCGGATCCACTGTCACTGGGTATGGTTGACCAAAGCCGCGTGACAAAAGCCAGTTGAAGAGAACTTGCTCAGTTGTGTTGAAACTCAGACTGTCTGCCATGTCGCACATACAAGAGCAACACACCTAGTCAAGGCAAGGTCACAAATGGACAGAATGGAGGCAGCCACCTGTTCTTGAGCCAATAAATAGGGTGCAGGCTAATGATTTAAATAGTTAGCATGCCTCAAAACCGTTAAATGTCCATTTTGCAAGCCTGCTAGAAAATCTCACCATACGGATGCCATACGGATTACATACGGATGCTGACATGCGCAAAATACGCGACCACACCTTGCTTACGGATGACATATGGAGCACTATTTAGGGGTCATTCATCCGTATTACGCATGTAAACTGCGGACCGTATTTTGCGTCGGTTAGTGTGACCCCAGCCTTTTAGTAAAGTACATTCATCAGTGCTCCATATAGTATTATATACTCCCCATTGTCCTCCATATAGTATAATACACTCCTCATTCCTCCATATAGAATACACTCCTCAGTCCTCCATATAGTATAATACACTCCTCATAGTGCTCCATATAGTATAATGCACCCACATAGTCCTCCATGTAATACAATTCACTTCCCATAGTATAATGCACCACATAGCTATTCATATAGTGTAATGAATTCCCCATGGTCCTCGATACAGTATAATGCAGCCCCTATATAGTATAATGCAGCCATCCCACAGGGAATAATACAGCCACCCCACAGAATATAATGTAGCCCTCTCAGAGTGTAATACTGCCCCGCCATACAATATAATGTAGCCCCCATACAATATAATGCAGCCCCCTCATATAGTATAATGCAGCCCCTCCATAAAGTATAATGCAGCCCCCTATAGAATATAATGCAGCCCGCTCATATAGTATAATGCAGCCCCTCATATAATATAATGTAGCCCTTTCATAGAGTATAATGCAGCCCTCTCATTGAATACAATGTAGCCCCCATATAGTATAATGTAGCCCCTTAATAGAGTATAATGAAGCCACCACTTACATTATAATGTAGCCACCCAATAGAATATAATGCAGCCCCCCATAGAGTACAGTGTGACCCCTCACATTGTTTAATGTAGCCCCCTCAAAGAATATCATGCAACCCCCCTCAGAATATAATACAGCCACCCATAGAATATAATGTAGCCCCCATAGAATATAATACAGCTGACCTCCCCATAAAAAATAATATAGCCCCTTCATAGAGTATGGTGCAACCCCCCTCAGAATTTAATACAGCCCCCATAGAATATAATGTAGCCCCCCCAAAGAATATAATGTAGCTCCCCCAGAAAATATAATTCAGCCCCCCAGTCCAGTACTCACTGATATATTTAAAAAAAACACAATCCTCACCTCTCCTCATTGTGCCCCATGCTGCTTCCGGCTCGGTTCTGGTCTCAGCGGCTGTAGTGTCCGGCACACAGTGGGTGCACGATAAAGTGAAGTCTCCCACACCCACAGAGTCAGAGGCAGAGGGGAATGATGGGAGAAGGAGCATTATCTGACTCTCTCCACCATCATTGCTTTCAACTGTAACTGCGTAATGACGCCGATATAGTTGAATGCTGAGTGCAGGAGGGGATCGGTACTGGGGCCAGGCGGGCTCCCTGACTCATGGGCCCCATAGTAGCTGCGTGGTGTGTCACTATTAGCGGCATGCCACTGGATGGGGGTCCCTGGGGGAGCGGGGGCGTAGGCAGCTGCCTAGCCTGCCTGCCTCTAACGCGACCCTGCCTATTCTAATACTACAGCCAGAGGTTTATCTATAGTAATAATACCTTTTAGGTCTAAAAACAGCCATGGATAAATGATTGCTCTAATTATTTGTCAGTAGTGAGGAATAAGATACACACTATGAGGATTCATTAATTAAAAAAAAAATCTGATGTCTGAGGAACACATGAGGATATAAGTTCAGATGTCTTCTTTCTTACCTTTCCTCTTGTTGAAATATTACTGATGACTCCGTGATCAGTGACATGAGATGACCAGCTTCTTCAGTACTCGTTGGTGCCTCCATTCGCTGACTGGATCTCACATGATGTCGCACAAATAGCCCACTATGGAATACATCAACAGTAGATTTGAGCGATACCGTCCGATACTTCAAAGTATCGTATCGGATGGTATCGGCCGATCTTTAAAAAAAGTATCGGTATCGCCGATTCCGATACCGGAAGTCCCATTCAAGTCTATGGGACTTCCGGTATCGGAATAAGAAAAACCCTTTCCTGCCCTTGTACAGCCTCTCTGGGGTCTGTACGGGCCTTTCGGGGGGCTGTGCCGGCCTGCCAGGGGGTCTGTGCAGGCTCCGGTGGTCTGTGCCGGCCTGCCGGGGGGCTGTGCCGGCCTGCCGGTGGTCTGTGCAGGATCCGGTGGGCTGTGCCGGCCTGCCGGGGGGCTGTGCCGGCCTGCCGGGGGGGCTGTGCAGGCTCCGGGGGGCTGTGCCGGCCTGCCGGGGGGCTGTGCCGGCCTGCCGGTGGTCTGTGCAGGCTCCGGGGGGCTGTGCCGGCCTGCCGGGGGGCTGTACCGGCCTGCCGGTGGTCTGTGCAGGCTTCGGGGGTCTGTGCAGGCATCGTCCGATGGGACTACAAGTCCCATCGGGCGATGTCTGCTACCATGACAGTGATTGACACATTAGCCAATGATGGGACAGTAATAGTCCTATCATCCGGCTAATGTGTTGAATGTAAAAAAAAAAAAAAAAATTACATGCTACATACATACAACATGCATACTACATACATGCTACATTCATACTACATACTACATACATGCTACATACATGCTACATTCATACTACATAAATACTACATGCAACATACATACTACATATATACTACATACATACTACATATATACTACATGCATGCTACATACATACTGCATGCTACATACATACTACATGCTACATACATACTACATGCTACATACATACCACATATATACTACATACATACTACATACATACTACATGCATGCTACATGCATGCTACATGCTACATACATAACACATATATACTACATGCATGCTACATACATACTACATGCTACATACATACTACATATATACTACATGCATGCTACATACATACTACATGCTACATACATACCACATACATACTACATACATGCTACATGCTACATATATACTACATATATACTACATGCATGCTACATACATACTACATGCTACATACATACTACGTATATACTACATGCATGCTACATACATACTACATGCTACATACATACCACATACATACTACATACATGCTACATGCTACATATATACTACATATATACTACATGCATGCTACATACATACTACATGCTACATACATACTACATATATACTACATACATACTACATACATACTACATGCTACATACATACTACATATATACTACATACATAGTACATGCTACATGCATGCTACATACATACTACATGCTACATGCTACATATATACTACATGCATGCTACATACATACTACATGCTACATACTACATATATACTACATGCATGCTACATACATACTACATGCTACATACATACTACATATATACTACATGCATGCTACATACATACTACATGCTACATACATACTACATATATACTACATGCATGCTACATACATACTACATGCTACATACATACTACGTATATACTACATGCATGCTACATACATACTACATGCTACATACATACCACATACATACTACATACATGCTACATGCTACATATATACTACATATATACTACATGCATGCTACATACATACTACATGCTACATACATACTACATACTACAAAAAGTCCCTAGTCTCACTTTATGCCATTGCTGTGTGGGAAATTCCCACGCAGCAATGGCATAAAGTGAGACTAGGGACTTTTTTTTTTTTAAGTGGCGGAGGAATACAGTGCGGAAGGATACCTACCTTCCATCATTGGATTCCTACAGCCCGTAGAGAACGGCAGCATCATCTGATGCTGCAGTTCTCTACCCAAGATCGTCGTGGGACACACTCGTGGACTGCTTCGGATCGTGGGTGAGTATTTTTGTGGTTTGTTATGTTAATATTTATTCCGGAAAAGACAATGGCTTCGGGGAACAATGTGACAAGTATTGGTAAGTATGTTACTCTATGTTATATGTACTGTATGTCTATGTATGTATTGTATGAATGTATTGTATGTATGTAGTATATATGTGGTATGTATGTAGCATGTAGTATGTATGTAGTATGTATGTAGCATGCATGTAGCATGCAGTATGTATGTAGCATGCATGTAGTATATATGTAGTATGTATGTAGCATGCATGTAGTATATATGTAGTATGTATGTAGCATGTATGTAGTATGTATGTGGTATGTATGTAGCATGTAGTATGTATGTAGCATGCATGTAGTATATATGTAGTATGTATGTAGCATGTAGTATGTATGTAGTATGTATGTAGTATGTATGTGGTATGTATGTGGTATGTAGTATGTATGTAGCATGCATGTAGTATGTATGTAGTATGCATGTAGTATGCATGTAGTATGTATGTAGCATGTATGTGGTATGTATGTGGTATGTATGTAGCATGTAGTATGTATGTAGCATGCATGTAGTATATATGTAGTATGTATGTAGCATGTAGTATGTATGTAGTATGTATGTAGTATGTATGTGGTATGTATGTAGCATGTAGTATGTATGTAGCATGCATGTAGTATGTATGTAGTATGTATGTAGTATATATGTAGTATGTATGTAGCATGTATGTGGTATGTATGTAGCATGTAGTATGTATGTAGCATGTAGTATGTATGTAGCATGCATGTAGTATATATGTAGTATGTAGTATGTATGTAGTATGTATGTGGTATGTATGTAGCATGTAGTATGTATGTAGCATGCATGTAGTATGTATGTAGCATGCATGTAGTATGTATGTAGTATGCATGTAGTATGTATGTAGTATGTATGTAGTATGTATGTAGTATATATGTAGTATGTATGTAGCATGTATGTGGTATGTATGTAGCATGTAGTATGTATGTAGCATGCATGTAGTATATATGTAGTATGTAGTATGTATGTAGTATGTATGTGGTATGTATGTAGCATGTAGTATGTATGTAGCATGCATGTAGTATGTATGTAGCATGCATGTAGTATGTATGTAGCATGCATGTATGTATGTAGCATGCATGTAGCATGCATGTAGTATGTATGTAGTATATATGTAGTATGTATGTAGCATGTAGTATGTATGTAGCATGTAGTATGTATGTAGTATTTTTTTTTTAACATTTAACACATTAGCCGGATGATGGGACTACTACTGTTCCATCATTGGCTAATGTGTCAATCACTGTCATGGTAGCAGGCATCGCCAGATGGGACTTGTAGTCCCATCGGACGATGCTTGCACAGACCCCCGGACATCAGCACAGCCCCCCGGCAGGCCGGCACAGCCCCCCGGCAGGCCGGTACAGACCCCCACAGGGTGCACAGACCACCGGCAGGCCGGCACAGCCCCCCGGCAGGCCGGTACAGACCCCCACAGGGTGCACAGACCACCGGCAGGCCGGCACAGCCCCCCGGCAGGCCGGTACAGACCCCCACAGGGTGCACAGACCACCGGCAGGCCGGCACAGCCCCCCGGCAGGCCGGTACAGACCCCGGGCAGTCCACACAGCCCCCCGGCAGGCCGGCACAGCCCCCCGGCAGGCCGGCAGAGACCCCCGGAAGGCCCGAAATGACGGCGCATCATGATGCGCACACACCGCGCATCATGATGACGTCAGGCCGTCAATCAACTGAACTTCCGATTCCGATGCCGAATTCCGATATTGAAAAAATATCGGAAGTCGGTATCGGAATTCCGATACAGCAAGTATCGGCCGATACCCGATACTTGCGGTATCGGAATGCTCAACACTAATCAACAGACCAGGCCAATCAGGATAGGAAACTACTCTTTACAGAGTATCAAGGGTGGTTCCAAGTTTGGAACATAACCTGTTACACACCTGTCCCAGTTATCTCAGGATCTGCTCCCTTCACGTACGTCCGCTGCCCTCTGTTGGGCTCCACATCCCAATTTCCAGGTTGCCCAAGGTGGCTCAGTGACGTCATCTCCATTATCTTATCTTAAGCTCAATAGGACACACACCTGTGTCTTAGGATTGAGAGTCAAGGCTTCAGTTTTGTGCACAACACCTTTTGTGGACACCATGCTTTAACTTACTTCATTTCTTGCTGTTTTCCACTCCATCCATCCTGCTGCTCCCAATATTCTTATATGCCACATCCTCCCTCCCCACATCCTGCCAGTTGCACCTATGCTCGGGGTTGGTGTGCCCACCCGACCTGGGGCTTAATGGATCTACTTCACAAGGTGAGCCTCACACAACCTCAATGATGTCTAGATGTTATAGAACGTGGGCAGTGGAATTTGGGATACTGCATATACTGTGTATCTGTATGTGACCTATACCTATAGCGCCTTGGCCAGTTCATAATGTCAGCATCTAGTGGCTGTTATGATGCTTGATTTATCTATGTGTGGTGACAGGGAATGTACCTGATCAATCAGCATTCTTCTCTCTTTTTATTATGCTATTTACCTTGTCTTATTCTCTTTCCATCGCCTTTCATCTTCTGGTTCTTTTCACACTTTAATCTTTTTCTTTGACCATTGCCTTCAACTTATATCAAAGACATGTTGTTTACTTATATATCATAGCCTAATTATTAGAACACTAAGACTCAAGTATCAAAAGCGAACACATTTTGTTCCATCAACAAAACTTAAAAGGTCTGGGAATTGTTGGAAATGTTGGAACCATTCTAAATTTATATATGAGGTATTGACTATAAACATGGTTGCTAAATATCAATAGATATTATATGTTCCTTTAAGGGTTTCAGGATTAAAGTCATGTCATACCTATCCATGGCTTGTATCTGACTTAGTTGTCAATGGTTTTACATTTATCAGGATGGTTTAGATTTTTTTCTTTTATGACTTATCTTATGATGTGGATTCACTGAGCCGTAGGTCTGGATAAAAAGCTCAGATATAGGCAGCAAGATTCAGAAAAATTGTGGAACATCTGAGAGCTGAGCTGGATTAGCAGGTTCCATATCGATCTGTGTGATGTGGAACAGTTGAGAAGGAACTTCTAGTTGGTATATGGAATAGTATGGTACAGTGTAGGTGAATGTGCAATCAGTTACAGCAGAGTGAAATATGCAGACAGGCACTTTAAAACAGCAGAACCGAGTGTGTAGACAGCACTGTGGAACAGCAGATGTGTGTGTGTAGGAAACACTCTTTGGCGGAAACATAACACAGCCGAGAGAAAGAATAAAGCTGGATTTTGATAGTGGCTCATGATGATCCGAGCACATGGTACCCAGCGTCTGTGTAACTACCTGAATACTCAGGCGGCATGGGCATGCATGGTAACCCAACACTTACAAAAGCAGAGGGAACTGACTGCCTGGACAGGCAGAAACAGAGCTCGATGCTGTAGCCAGGACTAGTGAGTAACATTTCTGAGACAATCCCAGAGAATTCAGGGATGTCCTTGGCTGAAATGGGCAGTCCCGTACTGCTAAGTTGTGTTCCTGGGTGTGTCCTGGAGAAAAACTTAAAAATACTCAGAGTCCTAACAATTCTTTGACTAATGTGATACATTCTCAAAGATTCCAATGAATTCCCTGCATGTTGACTTCATACTTGCAATCAAATTTCAATGCATTTGGATTTGTGGGCCTCCATAGGCGCTCCTTCCTCTAGTCATGCTGCATTAATTACCATTTGTGTTATCACATGGATTTCTGTGTTGACACACACTCCACAGTGTTACAGCACCTAAAATTCACGCGACAAAATGAGCTTTTAACTTGTACTAAATTCAGTCTTGCTTAAGGTAATGAAAATCTGAATGTGCAATGTACTTTTTATGATGGACAATTCACTTAAAATATTTCTTTCCCTCTGTAATATATTCATCACATCTCTGAAGTCAATATTTTTCTTTAGTTGCTCTGCAAAACCCCTTTATCTTGATGATATCAAGGCTATTACATGGCATAAGGTAGTGTTTTAAATGCTCAATGTCTGCCCACCCAGCACAAATATACTACTGATACACTGCTTTGCAGCTCTTCTATTCTGCTGCCCAGCATATGAAACACAATTCTTCAGGGATAGAAGGAGAAGAGCCAGGGATCAGTAAATATTACATCCCATACCTCAAAATGGGATGATAATATAAGGGATGATAACTATGTGGGCAATGCACAAGACTTAGCAGAAGCAGGAGATAAAACACCAGGATCATGGTCCGGAGACTATATGTAAGACTAGATTGCAAAGTCATCTCAGCTATCCACAGTACATTTGTAAACTAATATTCTTAAACATTTGAAATTCCAATTTTTAATGACCATTAATCCCCTTTAACTACAAAGACCTTGGGTTGTGGATAAGCATAAAGTCTTCCATGTCAATGCTTTTTAAACAGATCCTTGCACATGATATGATAATATATATATATATATATATATATATATATATATATATATATTACAACAAGTGCAATAAACTTGTCTTTCTTATGAATAAAATATAATATTATTTATTTATAACTCTTATTTCACGAAAAGCCCATCTTCTTACCTACAGTAAGGGATCTTTTATTTCCATTGCTTGCATAGCCACATGAACTGAGATTTTTCTACCTTTGTCTTCCTTGTATCTTTCCTATTGCCTTCATCTTTAATGACCCTCTGGCATTTCAGACTGACAAATCTAATGCTTCAATTTTTTCATTAGACTTGTGGAGAGGATTACAGCAATGTGAGTATATAAAAAATAACTGCTGTATTTGGGGATACTGTAATAATTTTGTGTATACCGCTTGTAGCCTTTTCAGTTACGATAGTCGTGTTCGGGAAGTTGTCTTGTTCATTTTATGTTTTCTTTGTATTTCGGATTATTTAATTTCTAAGAATTAACAGGAAGGTAGTTGCTAACTATTTGGCCGGTTGTGCCCGGCGTCGATGTAATGTCGATAGAGCTTCTTTTCTGCTCCGATCCATAGTCTGGGCGTGACTGCCAATGTCATGTTGATTGACAGCTTAACTGCTGGGATCTGGCTGTCATTTATCACAATTATCATGAAGTCAGCAGTCCCGCATCATCCACGGAGCAGCCCAAAAGAAGAGCTTCTCTGTTGACGTGGAGCAGCTGAATCGCCGGCAGGAGCGGCCAGTGACCGTCCTGTGCCAGCACTGGGTAGAACAGTCAGGTAGCTTCTTCTGTTAGCAACAACCAGCCTGTTAATTTATAGACCAATAGTAAAAAAAATGATAAAATATTCTTGGACAAACCCTTTAAGCATTCTTTAAAGAATTAAAAATGAAAAAGTAATACCGGTAGCGGTCTGTTCTGCTGTTGTGTTCAATGAGGGTGTCCTTTGTAGCCCAAAGAAATTATGATACAACAATGAACATTAATACTTGTGGCTGCCATATGCCGGTGATCTCCTTATAGTCAAGACAGTGGAGACACTTGCCAGAAATGTCAAGGCATTTGCGCTGTAATCCCTCCCTGTCCGACTTGATTGATGTTTGTCAAGGAAATGTCATTACAAGTCTAGGAAAACTCAGCGGAGGAGATTCCAGCACGTGTTTATCAACTTGATGGAGCCGAGGCAAGTAAACCCAGCGTTACCGCAGAAGATAAGGTCCATATGTGCAAGATTTTTGCTGGGATTGTGATGTCCTTCCCCGTCCACTAAGATATCAAGCCTAAAGCCCTCGTTACACACGGCGAGATCGCTAGCGATATCGCTGAAGCGACAACGATTTTGTGATGCAACAGCGACATCGCTAGCGATCTCGCTAAGTGTGACACGCAGAAACGACCGGCTCCCTGCTGCGATGTCGCTGATCATGTGCGAACGTTCAGGATCATTTTTTGATCGCTGGCGTCACGCTGACCAGCATGCATCGCTGTGTTTGACGACCCTTATCAACGACGAGCGACCTCGTTGGCGACTCCGAACTCATATAGATAGCGCTGAAGGACGCCTATTTAAAGTCTGAATCGCTATTATAGACAGTGTGTGACACGGTACCAATGATCGCCGTGGTCGTTAGTGACATCGCTGATCGCTGATGCGTCATTATGAAGATCGGCCTGTATGACTGCTTACTAGCGATGCACAAACGATCTTAGCCAGATCGTATCGTTGTCGGAATCGTTGGTGTGTCGCTACGTGTAACGGTACCCTAACTAGTTGAAATTAGGTAGTAACATACTGGCTTTTCTTTGAATCGTGCCCACCTACTTGCCTGAAAAAAACTCATTAACATATGGCAGGTAAAGGTATTAAAGTTATTTTTTTCCATAGTGGTGCTAAAAAGTGGAAATATATTGGCTCAGTCTAAAATCTTGTTTCTCTAATGGAAACCCTTCCATCAGTCCCTCCGCTGACTGCATCACACAGAAAATCCAATTCTAAAATCCCAAATTTATTCTACAAATGTTCAATCTATTTCTTGCCTAAAACACCCTACAAACAGCCCCTTTAAGAGTCTTCCTTCCATAGCTGCTCCCAATATTCTGCTGGTTGTACTTGAAAGAGACAGCGGTCTATTTGCACTACAGAGTCAGACATGTATGGGAAAAAAATGAGGGACTCAAAACTAGTAAATGATAAGTAAGGAGAAGTTTTTTTTGAGCTTTCCTTCAGATATTAACTATTCACAAAGTAGATAATGATGCCGATCTTTCTTCACCAGAATTGCCCTCATTATTAACTCTGCTCTGTTTTTGAAGTATGATGAAAGGAAATTCAAAGAAGATGAAATGTACAGACAACTATTACATTCCATGTGGACTGCCATGGAAAGTAGCCCACTTCATGGCCTAAAATGCTTCTCGAGGAACCTCAGCTTCCAAGCTTTCACTTTACTGAAGTTTCTGAAGCTCTGTTGGTAGTCCTAGTATTCCTCATCGAATGCTTTTAGTCTTGTGGTTCTCACAACAACCTTCGTAGGTCCGCGGGTAGTTGGCATAAATGTGCCGATATGCTAGGATGTTGGCGAAAAATTAATTCCTCCGTCTCGTCAGAGTATCTGTGCTTTTTCAATTCCCTCGGGAACAAAAGCTCAAACATGTTAAAATTTAGCATACCCAATCCTTCTTTCCACCAACACCTGCCTTTGGTCAGGATACGCTTTTTTTATTTTAGACAGTCGTGCTGTTGAAAGAAAGAAGTTTGCAATGGATCCTGCAAATTAGATCTCTCCCAGAAGACAGATAACTATCTTGCTAGTACCACCATCAAAGGTAGCTATCTGAAAACTCAATGTTCCACCCATTAAAGAGCCTTGCAACATGACCAGGGAATATTGGAATATGTTCTTATCTGTAGCATCTAATTAAACCATATAATTTACTGCTTTTTTATGAATTTTTAAAAAAAGTCATAAATCATACTGCTCTTGTTATTCACATCCTTCCAAATAGTATGATGTCCACACAGCCCCCTACACAATAGGATGTCCCTATAGCTCCCCACACAGTAGGATGTCCATACAGCTCCCCACACAGTAGGATGTCCCTACAGCTCCCCACACAGTAGGATGTCCCTACAGCTCCCCACACAGTAGGATGTCCCTACAGCTCCCCACATAGTAGGATGTCCCTACAGCTCCCCACACAGTGGGATGTCCCAACAGCTCTCCACACATAGTTGGATGTCCCTACAAGTCTCCACACAGTAGGATGTCCCTACAGCTATCCAAAAAATAGGATGTCCTTTCAGCCTCCCACGCAGTATGCTCTCCATACAGCTCCCCACACACTAGGATGTCCCTACAGCTCCACACACAGTATGCTGTCCCTACAGCTCCAAACACAGTAGCATACTCCTACAGCCCCCACACACTAGGATGTCCCTACAGCTCCCCACACAGTAGGATTTACCTACAGCTCCCCACACAGTAGGATGTCCCTACAGCCTCCCACACAGAAGGATGTCCCTACAGCCTCCCACACAGTAGGGTGTCCCTACAGCCTCCCACACAGAAGGATGTCCCTACAGCCTCCCACACAGTAGGGTGTCCCTACAGCTCCCCACATGGTATGATGTCCTCACATCCCTAACAGCATGATGCCCTCACGGCCTCTTACACACAGTATGATGCCCCCACACACAATTTTATGCCCCAGTCTTCCTCGCACTGTATGATGCCACTACAGATTCCCACACAGTATGATGTCCCACTCCTTCCCACACACAATATGATTTCCCCCAGCTCTCAGCAAGTAATGACTGACAAAAAACAAATAGATTCATCTCACCCCATTTCACCAATGCGCTGCTCAGCTCTGTGTAGTGTGTGGACTAAGGCTACGTGCAGCAAGTCCAATTTTGTAATATCATCATGCCTCTTTTTATGAGACGCAGAAGCACAGGCCGACACACATTGCCCTCTCCCCATTGCATTCAACTGACTCTGCATCCTGAAAATGCAGATAACTTTGAAATTGAGACTTTTTGCTGGCAGAGGGTTGAGGGGCAATCACATGGGCTGATGCACCACTCCTTCCAGCCTCTAGGCTGAATCAGTTAATGGGCCACATCCGGCCCTTTGACTGTACCTATCCAGGTCATAGTTTACCGAGGCTTGGACTTGACCAATACAAAGCATTGTTATAATTCTGTCTTCATTTATTTATGTTATTTTCTATATCACTGTCTGCATATCTGCAGACTGTTTCGAATTTTCAAGCACTGCCCCCCCCACATTTTCAGTCACAATCCTAGGAAATTTGGACCTGGCTGGGTTTTTTGTGTACTTACCACCCACAGTGAGTGGTCCTGTTTTGATCAGGGGGCATTGTGGGGAGGGTGGTGTCATTTGCTGTTATGGGTGGAGACATTATGCCCTTGGCCTAGGACAACTCATAAAGTCCCATGGCTTCCAGTACCACCTGTATGCAGATGACACTCAGATCTACCTCTCTGGCCCAGATGTCACCTCTCTGCTGTCCAGAATCCCAGCCATATTCTCCTTTTTCACATCTCGCTTCCTAAAACTCAATGTAGAGAAAACTGGACTCATTATTTTTCCTCCATCTCACGTATCTTCCCTACCCGATCCATCTATTATGGTAAACGGCATCACGCTCTCTCCCGCACCAGAAATCCACTGCCTCGGAGTAACTCTCGACTCTGCCTTGTCCTTCAAACCACGTCCAAACTCTTGCCACCTCCTGTCGCCTCCAGCTCAAAAATATTTCCAGAATCCGTCCCTTCCTCAGTCCTCAATCTACTAAAACTCTTGTACATGCCCTCATCATCTCCCGCCTTGACTACTGCAACACTCTCCTCTGTGTCCTCCCTGCCAACTCTCTTGCACCACTCCAGTCTGTCCTCAATTCTGCTGCCTGACTAATCCACCTCTCTCCTCACTAGTCCCCTGTCTCTCACCTCTGCAAATCCCTCCATTGGCTCCCAATTCTCCAACGAATCCAATTCAAACTACTAACACTGACCTACAAAGCCATCCACAACCTTTCCCCTCCGTATATCTCTTAATATTTAACAAGGACCATTACAGCAAATATAGATATAAAATAGGAGCTAAACCCTTGTTAAAGCCTAAATTGAAGACAAAACAACCACACAGTAACACAAACAACCGTGTCACCTACTGCACCGTACAAAGGGGTCCTGATATCAAACTTTGATTGAAGAAAGTCAGGACATTTGGGATATACATGATGAAAACAGGTCACTTCTCCTTCAATGATGGACTTTTTCTCTTTGCACACTAAACTATTGTCATTCCACTCAAGGAACAAAAAGGGCGAGAATAGAATAAAAAGAGGTAAAGTAAAAAAAAACAAAACAGAACAATTGTTAACAAATTGTAATACAGTATAGACTGTTGGCAGAGGAAAAAATGCATGAAAAAGAGAAAAATGTCATGTGCGGCAAGTTGAGGACTATCAAGAGCTGATTTTCATGCGGGTCACAAGAGAGAGATACTTATGATACTGTCATGTAGCAGCTCTCCCCATAGTAAGTCAGATAAAATAAGGATTGTTCACACTGTAATCTCACACAGAATCTTCATTTTTAATCCACAGAAGCCTGTCTTCTCTATCTAGACGTACATACATAGAGACACATGTATAGCATCCAGCCGCTGGGTCATGTAAGACGTACAGTCGTATTAAAGTGTTTCTCGCTTGCAATGTAGGATTGCATTTCAATGAAACATCCATAGCATGTGTATTGTAAGGCGGCATTATCCTTCCGGCTCTCCCTTGAGCGCAAATGGCAAAGATCTAAGCACATTGGGAATAAGGAAGCTCAGCTTATAATATAGAGGAGCTCAGGAGCTGAATAATGAAAAGTAAGCCACCTGAGACATTTTGTTGGTGGGAAATTGTTCATTTTTTTTATCAGTCATGTTACAATTTATAAAAATTATTTTTAAAAAAATAGTATTTTGGAATCATTTTATATAAAACTTATGTGAGATAAAAACTACCCTATAAAGTCTTATTTGGAGAGTTACCAGATGATAAAGACACAAGGCAGCTTCAAGATATTTTTATCAAATTTAGGCTGAAAATGTAAAAGGGTTGTGGTTACGTTTTCTATACATTTTTGGACCGTTTGGAGTTTCTAGATGGAAATCCCATCGATTAATTAAGAGAAGAGGTGCTCGAAGGAATGTCTCTTTCTCAAAGGACTCAGCAGTGAAGACAAACGGACCCAAACTTTAAAGTTTAGTGTTCGTACCGTGCTGAACTCCGAACACGGACTTCTCCCAGAAGTCCGTTTTAATGTTCGGAGTTCCAGCAGGAGAGAGAGAGATGTAACTTTTGAACATAAAGTTTGATCAGATACCAGAACCCAAACTTCCATGGGTCCACTTGTCCCTACCCAGCATGTCTGTGCTTCATTTGATCTGCCCATTGATTTTAATAAGAAGCATGTGATACTTAATTATCCCTGTGGGGGCACTGCAGGGTAATTTAACACTTGCTGCATGATTGCTGTGATCAAGTGATTTTCAAGAAATGTGGGATTGTTAGGAGATTACTGTTTTATAGATACGGATGCCTCCTTGATGTAATAATACAGTTATTCCAGTGCCAAGCTGAAATGGAATGAAAAGAAAGCCCTTCTGAAATGAAACTTGTGACTCTGTCAGATGTCTTGGCACATTACCCTTCCATGAAAAACTTTTATTCTTGTCTCTCTTGTGCACATCATATTTACTTTTTATTATCTTCATCTACGCAAATAACTCAGCTTCTTCAAGACCAGATTTATTTTTTCATTTCTGTTATTTATCTAGTGCTGTCGTTTTAGTCCTTTGGATTAACTTCTTGTAATATTTTATACCTTAAAAAGAAAAAAAATCAGCTCTAAAAAAGTTACTGCCTTACTGACTGCAGTAGTTTGTAATCAGGAGAGTGACTATTATTGGTGCATGGATTGCAGTCTTACCTGCGCCCAAAAGATCTCATTGGTCAATATTAGAAAAACGGTGATAGTTGGGGGCACTGTTGGAGTTTTTGTTGGTCCATCAATGGTCTAACTTGAAGTTCATGGGCCCCAATGCAAAATCTCCAACGAGGCCCCCAATTATTGCAAGAGGTTTCTTCATATAAGCCAAAAGAACTTTTTGGGCCCCAGGACTCATGTGCAATTGTAACCTCTGCACCTATTGTAGTTACTCCTCTAGGGTCCACCATCTTCAAGTTATGCCCTTGAATGTAATCAATCATTTTCAGGGTAACCCAGGTAAAGCTTCTTGGATAATGTTTTAAGACATTGCCTTCATTTTTATTACTAACGTCATGTAAAGGGGTCATCCATCCTTTTTTTACTTTTAAAGCATGATCTAACATTAAAAATATTGCATGCTAAACTATTGATCTTGCCCGTTCTGGTTGAAGCTCTTTGTAAGTCTTCCTGCCGTAGCCAAGTTTTCTTTTTCACCTGGGAAAGGCATATAACCACTCCAGGAACAGGAATCAATGCGTCACATGTCTTTACGTCTGGATAGGATGTACGTAGCTGCTAAGTCTATACAAACATGTGAACGCTGCAGCCAATCACTAGGTACAGCAGTAATACAATAGTCACCACTATGGTCAAGGATTGGCTACATCTGGCACAACATGCCTTTCCCTCCTTGAAGACGACATTCAGAGATCCTTAGAAGGCCCATATGGTGCTATAAGAACAAAGGAGATAAGAAGGATGGATTCAGGATGAAGACTCTACTTTCCAAGCATTGTGAGACTTGAGGGAGCCTGGGTATAGTTGAAACATTTTTAATTCTCATCATCAGCTAACTCCAGTGAATGATCCATTTTTTTGCCATTGGGATCTCTGGTCACCTCAAATTTTTCATTTTGATTATGATCTTCTGGAACTACCATTGGAAGACTATTCCACAGCAACCAGGTTGTCTGCACGCATCTGTATTGGTTCATGAGGTATATGGAGTTGAGTCCTATCACCACAACCCCAGCAGGTGAGAGGCTTGTCTTTTAATGGTCACATCTGTACTCATCTGCTATGCTCAGAGAAGCATTACTCTCTTCCCCCTTTTTTTCCATGTAGTATTTATTGATGAAAGTAGAGAACATGAAGGCACATAGCAAGAATTGTCATAATCATTTTTGACAGGAGCTATGAGTCATATATCCAGAGTCCATGATGGATTGCCTTGATAACTGTTCCCGTACTTGCCATATGGCAATACTCTACCTGGAGGCATGATTTAAAACACAGTTGCTACCACCACCCATGTGCCATTTAAGACATTAGTGTCTTTCTATGTGGCATGGCACCTTTTTGTCTCTTTAGGCACCAGAAATTCATAGTAAATGCTGCCAGCACACTATGCCCAAAATACACGTTCCCTCCGTGCGGCGTTGTTTCTCTTAGGGCACAGACAGACGACCATATAACACGGACGAGAATTCCATCACAGTGCTCGGACTGGCCGGTGGCTTTTCGACCTGACCCAAGCTTGACAGCTGCATATGTAGGAGGGTGGACTGATGTGTGGACCTGTCTGATGGAAAAGTGAATGTGAAAGGTGTAATGTACAATGCCTTGTTATAAATTATATATATTTGGGGGACAACAGCTAGATATTGTGAGAGACTGTCTAGTACTGAGTTTTGGCCACTAGATGGAGACAAAGTGATAGTGAGAAGAGGAACCTAACAGCAGCTGAAGCTAGGAAGCCAAGTCATGGTGGGCAGAGTTATGGGACTAAGGAGGGGAATTCTCAGGAAAGGGGATAAAAGGAAGGAGAGTCCCAGGGTTAAGAGATCTCTCATAGGGAGCGACAGAGGACAGAAGAGCTCAGGAGAAGATAGAAGACAGCAGAGCTCAGGTGAAAACAGAGGAGAGAGATGGATAGTTGGGGGTGGCCCTGACAGGACAGCTGCAGAACGAAGGACGCAGGACAAAGGAGGCCTGGGGTACCGGATGGCTGGACACCGAAGGGGTAGTAAGCATCCCAGCGGGCAGACTTGGCCGGGGGAAGCACTGTGGCCGTGGGCCTAATGGCAGCCACAGTGAAAGAACCCAGGGGGCCATCACAAACAGGAGTAGGAGGTGACAGGTACACTGGCCAATGTGCAGAAGCTGTCGTATTGCTGTGAATGTCAAAGAAGACACCCAATAAAGTGGACCTGATTGAAGGATTTTTGTGTCTGTCTCCAGTCTGTTTCTCAGCCGAAAGGGATCACCCCCCAGTTGGCACACGTACTACACATATAAGTAAAGGCTTTCACGCTTTGGTCAGGAGAGTCACAGGCCAGTCCGAGCATTGCGATGCGAACGACGATTGTGTGACTGCGCCATTGCAATATAGTTGTGGTAGTTGTTTAGTTGTTTTCTTCCACCTTTCTGTTGGCACAAGGAAACCTGTTGTCAGAGGTTCTATAGTGGCACAAAGTTGAGGACCAATAAAGGGGTTGTCCTGTCCAAATCTATTAGTCTGCAGTCACTCTGTGTGACTGCAGACTCATGAATCCTCCCAGATTGACTGCAGTCTTATAGATTTGGACCGGACAACCCCTTTAATAGAATTGTGGCAAAAAGCTATTAACTGAGCACACCTAGGTGTTTAGTATGCTGGATAGTATGTAGTAGAGCATTTACTCAAGTATTCTATCAATCAAAGGTTGAGTTTCATGGAAGGAAGTATATACCAGCCAAAGAAATACAGCAGAAGACGGGGTCATCAGGAGACGATGCTGGAGGCTGGAGAAACACTCTGGAGAAATTCAGGAGCTGCAGAATTTTACATTACAGGAAAGGGGTGTACACATCTACGGATTCACTGGAAATGGCAAAAGGTTAATATAGTGAGGGATTTAAAATATTCCTGGCACAGACTTATTTTAAGGTCATACAGGATATAAAAGAAAACCGACAACCCAAGAACTCGAGCTTATAAATCACCGAAAGTGCATAAAGAGCGGACCCCGTGGCTCTCGTCTAATGTTAAATTGTGTGCTTCTACAGACTTCCTCCTTGCTGGAACTTCAACCCTACACTGAGATTCCCTGTTGTTTTTCTTTTTATCAAGGAAAGTTTTGTCTGCTAAACTTACGTATAGATAACTTTATGGGGGAAGTTTATTACTTTTACTATATTGGTTAAAATAAGTAATTTTTAAAGGTATTGTCCATGATCTGAGACAAAAAACAAAGTCTGGTGTTTTTCTAGGAACAGCGCCCTGTTTGTCAATAGGCAAGGTCTGGTATTGCAACTGGTATTTAACTGAATGGGGAGAAATTGCCATACCGGAGAAGGTCCATGGACCAAAGAGGTAATTGGAGGTTTCTGGGGGGAAAAAAATGAAGATGCCATTTTCCAAGTCTTGGACAACTCCTTGTGTCATCGTAAAATTAACCAATATTTTAAATCAGATTTTTTTATTTTATTAAATGTAATTTTTTTTACATTTTTTGCTCTTTCCAACATGACCTGTATTAAAAATATACATGATCAATCCTGCAGTTTTCAAACCAGCCACTGGGGCTATTTTATACATTGACTTCCTGTTCTTTCAGGAAATCCACATGTACATTAACACTCAGTCTTTTGGATTGAAGCCACTAATGAGCGTGTGCAAAAGTAAATTTGAAGGGAGGGGGATCATAGTCAGATGTGATATTATTACCTATTGTGATTGGTTGATCCTGTGTTAATAGATGTGCTACCTGTCATTGTAGTCTTGCCTCTGATGATAGTGAGACTGCTGTAAACTCTTCCTGAAAGATAAGTTTGAGTCTAAAAAAACCCTAGTTGCCAGTGCGAATATTGACGGATAGCTATTTTTTAATACAAATAATAATATAAATATAATATAAAAAAAATGGCAAAAATAAAAATAAATGCATTTAACATTAAGACCTTTGTTTTTTTTCTGATGATGAAACCTTATATTTGATGGTTGTCAAGTGAATGAATACTTCAGCTCATCTTTGCTTTTTTTCGGCTAGCTCGGCACACGAGCTTACAAGGGTTAAGCAGAGTTTGCGGGGGAAAGTCGGTGCTGGAGGCTGGATCAGGACAGCAGGGAGGGAAGGTGACACTACCTGCTCTGCGGAAATACAGAATTGCATTAAAGTTATTAGATGGCGGATTATCTTGCCGGGTGATGTCTGCAGTATTACTGGCATCTGTCAGGTAGCGGGATTCTACATTTTGTCCCTGTAGGCGTTCACCAATCAAATCATCTCGGTCCATGTACTTCTGTTGGAGACGCCACCTTGTTGGCAAGAATTATAGTGCAGAGTAATAACATTATAACATCCCGGTAATAGTTGAAGAAGCTCGGGGGAAGAGTGACGCGTCTGCTGAAAAGCACAGCGACTTTGAAGGCGAAAAAAGGCTGAATTCGACAACCTGCTTTTTATGACCTTGGGCAAATTATCCTATCACGCTGCTGATCAGAAGAAATTTCACAGTTTTCCTTTTAACCAGGGTCGGCACGTACTAATAGAAATAAGAGATGGAAAAAAAAAAAGAAGAAAACGTTTCTGAAATATTTTAACCTTGATACGATTGGTGCCAAATAGATAGCGAGGCGGCTGACACATGGAGGCTTTACGTCCCCGGAATTGGGCAGTATATAATATTAAAAAAAAAAAGCTGTTCTGTCATCCTCAAAGGACAAGACAGTGTGTGAAATGAAACTTTTCACTGTGGATATTTATCATGGCCCTGAAAAGCTAAAGATTTCTTTCGCGGAGAATTCATTGATGTTTTTTAGGACTCTTCTTGATGTGAAAATGGAGAGTTTGTACAGATCTTTGACATTTCCGCAAGTGAGTCTCGCGGTGTCATCATCGCTGATACATAGAAACCTACTTGCTTTGCTATGTGCAAAAATATAACCTATACATTTATTTCTAATAATTATTTCCTTGATGCACTTATAAAGAGTTGGAAAATACATTGTATGGCCTAGCGATATACTGTATACAGAAAGCAGGAGACCCCATAACTACGATTAAACTGAGCCCCCATTATAGTGATGGATTTTGCCATGTAGGGAAAGATCTTTTCCTTGCATTCTCTACTACTCTCTTTTCACGAGTCTTGAGATAATTTCTTAATCTTTTGGTTATAGATGACTGGATCTTTTGAAATTCATCCAGACGAAGAGCTGTTGTTGTGTCCTTTACTCCCTACTCTGAGTCTTGGGTGGGGTCTTACACTATTTAAACCCCCTTCTCCCTGTTTCCAGTGCTAGTTATAAATTCTACTTACTCTGGTTCTCTCCCATTGCTCCTGGTTAGCTCTATTTGTTCTGTCCTCACTAAATGAAGCAGACTTCAGGTAGCTTATACAGGCAGCTAAACCGCTATACCGGGGTCCAATAAGGAGACTGTAGGTTGAATCTGTGTTTTATTGAACGTGGTGGTATATTGGTGCAGTGAAACTACAAACAAAAACATATATATACGCTGGGTTAATACAGGGTACATCAGGGATACATATCATACATAATACATTATGAATCAACATCTGCGCTACTTGCTGAGGAGGGGAAAACTAACTAGGCAGGCTAATATGGGACAGAAATTAGATACAGGAAGCGTGATTACATACCAGTGATGCTGTCACAAAGGCAAAAGAGAAATGAGATGCTTCCAGGATGCAGGCTGAGTGAAAATGGAGAACTGGAGGGAAAATGGGGGCTGGACTAACCATAATCCCTTGCAAAGCTTACCAGGGTGCCTTGCAACCTTCCCAGAATACATTGTAAAGGGAGGGAAAAAGATTCAGGAAGTAAAACACACAATAACACTGTGGTTATGACTCTGGTCACTAGATGGAGCCAGAAACAATGAAAACATTAAATTTATGGAAGAAACTAGACATTCTGGATATTCACTAGTAATAAAGTATTATCAGATAGACAATCAAAGATTATGAATTAAATGTCGGAGATAGAACACTGTTGATTCCTGTTTCTAACCTTAGATCATGTTTTCACTATTCTTCTGCCTCACAATTTTGTTCCTAATCTCCTGGTACTGAATCAGCTTTCTGCCACCAGTTTCACTTGCCAGCAGCCACTCCTTGGATTCAACCCAGCTGCTACTGAATAGTTCAAGAAACATGTATAGAGTTTAAAAGGTGAAGATGGAATGACTAGTGCAAGGATTGTCTGTGGAAGCCCTTTTAAGTGCGGCTTGCTTACCACTGATGCAGCTCACTGATACTGAGCAGCTATGCACAGTCTTACCTCACCAAGCACAAAGAAAAATGTCAGACTGAGTGGTGTAAAGCCGTCATCACTAGATTTTAGACACTGGAAATATTTTCTGTGCAGTGATGGACTGATGTCTGGTGGACAAATCTGGGTTTGGTGAATGCCAAGAGAACGTTACTCGCTGACTGCATTGTGCTCAATGTACAATTTGGTAGAAGAAACATAATCCTCTGGGGTTTTTTCTTGTTTTTTGGGGTCGGCTTCTTAGTTTTAGACAAAGGAAATCTTAATTTCTTAACATACCAAGACATTTTATTCAATTATATATTGACAACATTGTGGGAAAAGTTTGGTAAAGGCCCTTTTCTTTTCCTTCATGACTGTGAAAAGAGTGACTGTGAACAGTGATGATAGGCCGCACAAAGCCCTGACTCCATTTAACATAAAAATCATAAGAGCTTACACTCTACAGGAGAGAGAGAGGACTCCACTGACCATAAGAGCTCACACTCTACAGGAAAGAGAGAGGACCCCACTTACCATAAGAGCTTACACTCTACAGGAGAGAGCGGACCTCACTGACGATAAGAGCTTACACTCTACAGGAGAGAGAGCCCCACTGACCATAAGAGCTTACACTCTACAGGAGAGAGAGGACCTCAATGACCATAAGAGCTTTCACTCTACAGGAGAGAGAGGACCGCACTGACCATAAGAGCTTACAATCTACAGGAGAGAAAGAGGACCACACTGACCATAAGAGCTTACACTACAGGAGAGAGAGAGGACCCCACTGAATATAAGAGCTTACACTCTACAGGAAAGAGAGAGGACCCCACTGACAATAAGAGCTTACTCCCTACTAGAGAAAGAAGACCCCACTGACCATAAGAGCTTACACTCTACAGGAGAGAGAGCGGACTCCACTGACCATAAGAGCTTACACTCTAAAGGAGAGTGAGAGAGGACCTCACTGACCATAAGAGCTTACACTCTACAAGAGAGATTGAGGACTCCACTGACCTTAAGAGCTTACACTCTACAGGGGAGTGAGAGGACTTCACTGACCATAAGAGCTTACACTCTAAATGAGAGAGAGGACCTCACTGACCATAAGACCTTACAATCTACAGGAGAGAGAGAGGACCCCACTGACCGAAAGAGCTTACACTCTACAGGAGAGAGAAAGGACCCCACTGACCATAAGAGCTTATATTCTACAGAAGAGAGAGAGGACCTCACTGACCATATGAGCTTACTCCCTACTGGAGAAAGAGGACCCCACTCACCATAAGATCTTGCACTCTATAGGAGAGAGAGGATCCCACTGACCATAAGAACGTACACTCTACAGGAGAGAGAGAGGACTCCACTGACCATAAGAGCTTACACTCTACAGGATCATAAGTTGAGGATCCAAGAAAAGCACTTCTGAGCATCCGCGCTGCTTTAGTGATAAGCATTCTTCAGAAATCCATATAAGTCTTTCAAGTTCTTTATTATATGTAGTACAGAAACTACGCGTTTCGAGGTGACAAACCGCACCTCTTCTTCAGGTTACAGACAACTCTGTACTGTAACCTGAAGAAGAGGTGCGGTTTGTCACCTCGAAACGCATAGTTTCTGTAGTACATATAATAAAGAACTTGAAAGATTTATATGGATTTCTGAAGAATGCTTATCACTAAAGCAGCGCAGATGCTCAGAAATGCTTTTCTTGGATCCTCAACTTATGATACCTAGTGGACGCTGTCCACCTGCACGAGTTCTGCAGCAGCTATATGACTGCAACAAATGTTGAGAGTGGTTGTGTCTGAACACAACCCATAAAGGGTGAGTACTCCAGAGTACTTTTATATTTTAATTGATTTATACCAGGTGAAGCCCTATGTCTGCGCCCCCGCCCTTGTTTTCTCTTATACACTCTACAGGAGAGAGAGGACCTCAATGACCTTAAGAGCTTACACTCTACAGGAGAGAGAGGACCTTGTTATGAATGAGTCACCGTAGGAGGCAAAAATAGAAATACTAGCTAAGTCCAGAAAACCAGAGAAGTTGGCAGCTATCGGATTGCAGACCCCTGAACCTAACAACAACAACTAGCAGTAGCCGTGGGGGGTTCCTATGGTGCCCTAGACCCCTCGATCACAGCCGGAGAACTACATAGCCTAAAGACAGAAAGGGAAATCTAAACTGCCCCAGAGCAGACCCCAAAACAATAGGCAGCCCCCAACATATAATGACGGTGAAGCAAGATGAAAAAACACTCAAACAGATAGAAAGATAGGCTGAGCAAATGATGGGGCCCAAGCTAACTAAATAGGACAGAATAGAAAAGCTGCTGTCTGCAATCCGCCAAAACCCTCTCAAACACAAGAGCCAACAGACTGATAGGGAAAAAAGCCCTGAAGATGCTAGGCTTCAAAAAGACTATATCAGTACTCAGGTATTTTCTGAAGACAGAGCAAAAAGGAATTCAGCTCACCCAGCAGGGGAAGGCAGAAATCCAGAAAAACAAGGCAAAACACAAATGCAAAAAACAGAGCAGAAAACTTAGCTTTTGAGGAGCAGGAATCAGACTGGTCTCCTAGAATCCCTCAGAGAAATCACCCGCAAGGCAGAAGGGTGTCGGCTGCCTTATATCCAGTCAGCAATTCCAGTCACCCAGTCATCATCATTCTGCTCAGGTGCTTTGTAATCAGCCTCACTACCTTCCTTCACCAGAAGAGGGAGTTCATCAGACCTCAAAGGTGAAGGGGAAAATGAACTCACAACATTACCTCCCCCTTGAGGAGGGGTCACCGAACCCTCATCCATGCCACCAGGGCGATCAGGGTGAGCCCGATGAAAGGCACGCACCAATCTTTTGGCATGAATATCAGAGGCAGAGACCCACGAATTATCCTCCTGACCATAACCCTTCCACTTAACCAAATACTGGAGTCTTCGTCTGGCCAGACGGGAATCCAGTATGTTCTCTACCTCATATTCCATGTTACCTTCAACTAATACAGGGTCCGGAGGTGCCACCCCAGGAACAACTGGTTCAACAAACCTCTTCAACAAGGACTTAAGAAACACATTATGAATTTTAAATGTGACAGGAAGAGCCAAACGAAAAGAGACCGGATTAATAATCTCCAAAATCTTGTAAGGTCCAATAAATCTAAGCTTAAACTTAGGAGAAGCCACCTTCATAGTGATATTTTTTGATGATAACCAAACCATATCACCAACCTTAAACTGGGGACCAATGGTCCTATGTCGGTTGGAAAACCTCTGGGCCTTTTCCTGGGAGAGAGATAACTTTTCCACCACTTGGTCCCAGATCTGGTGCATTCTCTCCACCACAGTGTCAACACCTGGGCAGGCAGAAGGCTCCACCTGCCCTGAAGAAAATCGAGGATGAAACCCAAAGTTACAAAAAAAAGGTGACATCAAAGTGGCAGAACTAGCTCTATTATTTAAAGCAAATTCGGCCAAGGGCAAAAATGAAACCCAATCATCCTGATCAGCGGAAATAAAACATCTCAAATACGACTCCAAGGTCTGGTTTGTTCTCTCCGTCTGCCCATTGGTCTGAGGGTGAAAAGCAGAGGAGAAGGACAACTGAATTCCCAGCTTGGAACAGAAAGTCCTCAAAATCTAGACACAAACTGAACTCCTCTGTCAGATACAATGTTCTCAGGAATCCCGTGCAAGCGAACCACCTGTTGCAAAAACAGGGGCACCAACTCAGAGAAAGATGGCAACCTATGGAGTGGTACAAGGTGAACCATCTTAAGAACCTATCACAAATCACCCAAATAACAGTCATTCTCTGAGAGACAGGCATATCAGAGATGAAATCCATTGAAATATGGGTCCATGGCCTCCTTGGGACCAGCAAAGGCATCATCAACAAGCCACTAGAGCGAGAACAAGGTTTAGACCGGGAGCAAGTCCCACAGGACTGCACAAAATTCCTGACATCACGAGACAAGGCGGGCCACCAAAAAGACCGACTCACCAGATCTCTAGTACCCAAAATACCTGGATGACCAGCCAATGCAGAGAAATGAACTTCAGACATCACTCTCTTCTTCCACTGGTCAGGAACATACAACTTTTCACTGGGACAACGCTCAGGTTTGTCCTCCTGGAACTCTTCCAGAGCACATCTCAAATCGGGCGAGATGGCAGAAAGAACTACCCTTTCGCCTAAGATGGTAGCAGGCTTGGTCACCACAGGAGAATCAGCAAAGAAGCTCCTAGAGAGGGCGTCTGCCTTGACATTCTTAGTGCCAGAAGAAAAGAGACCACAAAATCAAAACGAGTAAAAGACAAGGCCCACCTAGCCTGTCTAGGGTTCAAGCGTTTGGCCGACTCCAGGTAAATCAAATTCTTGTGGTCAGTGAGGACCACGACTTAATGTTTAGCTCCCTCCAACCAATGTCTCCACTCCTCAAATGCCCATTTCATGGCTAACAGTTCCCGATTCCCCACATCATAGTTACGTTCAGATGGAGAGAACTTTCGGGAAAAAAAAGCACAGAGATTCATTTTAGATGTTACAAGATCCTTTTGGGACAAAACAGCTCCTGCACCAATCTCAGAAGCGTCAACCTCTTTCTGGAACGGGAGTGAGACATCAGGTTGCCGCAAAACCGGGGCAGAAGTGAATCTTCGCTTCAGCTCCTGAAAGGAAGAAACAGCCTCCGGAGACCAATTCAACACGTCAGCACCCTTCTTAGTCAAATCAGTCAATGGTTTGGCAATACCAGAAAAATTAGCTATAAATTTCCGATAAAAATTAGCAAAACCCAAAAACTTCTGGAGGGCCTTCAAAGAAGTGGGCTGAACCCAATCATAAATGGCCTGTACCTTGGCCGGGTCCATTTCAATAGTTGACGGAGACAAAATGAATAACAAAAATGAAATCCTCTGTACCCCAAAAAGGCATTTCGATCCTTTGACATACAGGGAATTCTCCCTCAAGATCCGGAACACAGTCCGAACATGTTCCACATGAGAATCCCAATCCTTGGAGAAGATCAAAATATCATCCAGATAGATAATCAAAAATGTATCCACAAAGTCCCGGAAAATGTCGTTCATGAAGCACTGGAAGACAGAAGGGGCATTAGTGAGCCCAAACGGCATCACCAGGAACTCAAAATGTCCCTCCGGAGTATTAAACGCCGTCTTCCATTCATCCCCATGCTTAATGCGGGTAAGATTATACGCCCCCCTGAGGTCAAGCTTTGTAAACCAGCAAGCACCTTTAACTCTGGAGAATAGATCCGAAATCAGGGGTAACGGATACTGATATTTAATAGTAATTTTGTTGAGGGCACGATAATCATTACAAGGCCTTAATGAACCATCCTTTTTGGTCACGAAAAAAAACCCGGCACCTAAGAGTGAAGAGGATGGTCTAATATGACCCTTCTCCAATGCCTCCTTAATATAGGATCGCATAGCCTCGTGCTTGGGTACAGATAAATTGAAGAGCTGACCCTTGGGAAAATTACACCCCGGGCTCAGTTCAATTGCACAGTTATAACTCCTATGAGGAGGCAAAGACGCAGACTCATTCTCACTAAATACATCAGAAAAGTCCGCCAAATAATCAGGAACATCATGCGACTGAGGAGAGGTGAAAAAAAATGGAGCCTCACTAAGGGCACACCGACAACCCCAACTCACCACAGACACAGATTTCCAATCCAAAACTGGATTATGAATTTGCAACCAGGGAAACCCCAGAACAATGGTATCATGCAAATTATGCAACACCAAAAATCTGCAATTTTCTTGATGTCTGGGGCGACCCGCATTACCACCTGGGTCCAAAACTGAGGTTTATTTTTCGCCAAAGGAGTAGCATCAATCCCCCTCAAAGGGATAGGCGTCCGCAGAGGTGTCATCGGAAATCCACAACGTTTAGCAAAATCCAAGTCCATTAGGTTCAGGGCTGCTCCCGAATCCACAAAAGCCTTGGCGGAAAATGTGGACAAGGAGCAGATCAGAGTAATTGCCAGAAGAAACTTAGGTTGAACACCACCCACAGAAAACGTGTGTGCAAAACGTTTCTCTCATTTAGGACAGACAGAAATAATATGCGAGGCATCTCCACAAAAAAAACACAGCTTATTACGCCTTCTGAACTCCTGACGTCGCTCCCTGGACAAAACTCTATCACATTGCATAGGTTCAGACACTTGTTCAACAGGTGGCAACCCCTCTCGTGCAGTCCTGCATTCACGTAAACGCCGATCAACCTGAATGGCTAATGACATAGAATCGTCAAGACCAGAGGGAACAGGAAATCCCACCATAGTATCTTTTACGGCTACTGACAAACCCTTCCGAAAGAGAGTTGCCATGGCATTATCATTCCAGGTAGTAAGGACCGCCCACTTTCGGAATTTTTGACAGTACAATTCTGCAGAATCTCGACCCTGGCTCAATGCCAACAGGGTCTTTTCAGCCTGATCAATAGCATTAGGTTCGTCATACAACCCCAAAGCTTGAAAAAATGCGTTCACATTAGACAGAATAGGATCATCTGGTTTCAAAGAAAACGCCCAATCCTGGGGATCGCCACGCAACAAAGAGATGACAATTTTAACCTGCTGCGCAGAGCTCCCTGACGAGTTAGGCTTCAAGGCAAAAAATAATTTCCAATTATTTTTGAAATTCAAAAATTTAGACTGATCCCCAAAAAACACATCAGGAGTAGGGATCTTTGGTTCAGCAGCATGTGAATGAGCAAAGTAGGCGGAAATTCCCCGCACTTCCGCAGCAAGCTGCTCCACACGATCAGACAATTGCTTTATCTCCATTGAGAGAGAAAAAAAAAATTCCCCCTACAGCCTCAGAGATATAGAGGAAAAAATATACACACTTTTTTTTTTTTTTTTACAATTCTTTCCTGCTATTGAGAACCCTAGGATCTGCGGTATGGCAGGTGATTCTGTTATGAATGAGTCACCGTAGGAGGCAAAAACAGAAATACTAGCTAAGTCCAGAAAACCAGAGAAGTTGGCAGCTATCGGATTGCAGACCCCTGAACCTAACAACAACAACTAGCAGTAGCCTTGGGGGGTTCCTACGGTGCCCTAGACCCCTCGATCACAGCCGGAGAACTACATAGCCTAAAGACAGAAAGGGAAATCTAAACTGCCCAAGAGCAGACCCCAAAGCAATAGGCAGCCCCCAACATATAATGACGGTGAAGCAAAATGAAAAAACACTCACACAGATAGAAAAATAGGCTGAGCAAATGATGGGGCCCAAGCTAACTAAATAGGACAGAATAGAACAGCTGCTGTCTGCAATCCGCCAAAACCCTCTCAAAAACAAGAGCCAACAGACTGATAGGGAAAAAAGCCCTGAAGACGCTAGGCTTCAAAAAGACTATATCAGTACTCAGGTATTTTCTGAAGACAGAGCAAAAAGGAATTCAGCTCACCCAGCAGGGGAAGGCAGAAATCCAGAAAAACAAGGCAAAACAAAACCAAAACACAAATGCAAAAAACAGAGCAGAAAACTTAGCTTTTGAGGAGCAGGAATCAAACTGGTCTCCTAGAATCCCTCAGAGAAATCACCCGCAAGGCAGAAGGGTGTCGGCTGCCTTATATCCAGTCAGCAATTCCAGTCACCCAGTCATCATCATTCTGCTCAGGTGCTTTGTAATCAGCCTCACTACCTTCCTTCACCAGAAGAGGGAGTTCATCAGACCTCAAAGGTGAAGGGGAAATGAACTCACAACAGGACCTCACTGACCATAAGAGCTTACAATCTACAGGAGAGAAAGAGGACCCCACTGACCATAAGAGCTTACACTCTATAGGAGAGAGAGAGGACCTCTCTGACCATAAGAGCTTACACTCTACAGGGGAGAGAGGACCACAATGACCATAAGAGCTTACACTCTACAGGAGAGGAAGAGTACTCCACTGACCATAAGAGCTAACACTCTACAGGGGAGAGAGAGGACCTCGCTGACCATAAGAGCTTACACTCTACAAGAGAGAGAGGACCCCACTGACCATAAGAGCTTACACTCTACAGGAGAGAGAGGATCCCACTGACCATAAGAGCTTATACTCTACAGGAGAGAGAGAGGACCCCACTGACCATAAAAGCTTACACTCTACAGAGATAGAGAGGAGAAAACAAAAAGCAAAAAACACAAATATAACTAAAAAGTAAAAAATATACTGCAAATAATGCATAAAGGTAATGATAATAATAAGGGTATTTAGTAAACATAATTTTGATCAAAATAATGTACAAGCCATCCCGCCACGTCACGGCAACCCTTGTGGGACAGTCCCTACTCTAGTATTTAAAACCTTTTCACTTGCCAAGTGGCGTGAATGTGAATAAGGGTCGAGCGACTGAACCACTAGTAACAGCTTAGGCCAGACTTGATGGCTTTCCCAGCTCAGAAAGAGGGCGGTCACACCCATATATGCACTGAATGCACAATGAAATGAATAAAAAACAAATCTCAACTGAGAAAAGTAAGTTAATGTGTATGCACAATGTAAGTGCATATTAACACATGACCATTAACCAGAGAAAACAAAAAGCAAAAAACACAAATATAACTAAAAAGTAAAAAATATACTGCAAATAATGCATAAAGGTAATGATAATAATAAGAGTATTTAGTAAACATAATTTTGATCAAAATAATGTACAAGCCATCCCGCCATGTCACGGCAACCCTTGTGGGACAGTCCCTACTCTAGTATTTAAAACCTTTTCACTTGCCAAGTGGCGTGAATGTGAATAAGGGTCGAGCGACTGAACCACTAGTAACAGCTTAGGCCAGACTGGATGGCTTTCCCAGCTCAGAAAGAGGGCGGTCACACCCATATATGCACTGAATGCACAATGAAATGAATAAAAAACAAATCTGAACTGAGAAAAGTAAGTTAATGTGTATGCACAATGTAAGTGCATATTAACACATGACCATTAACCAGAGAAAACAAAAAGCAAAAAACACAAATTGTTTTTTATTGTTTTTTTTTTTAGAGATAGAGAGGACCCCACTGACCATACCAGCTTATACTCTACAGGAGATAGAGAGGACCTCACGGACAATAAGAGCTTACACTGTACAGGAGAGAGAGAGGACCCCACTGACCATAAGAGCTTACACTCTACAGGAGAGAGAGGACTCCACTGACCATAAGAGCTTACACTCTACAGGAGAGAGAGAGGACCTCACTGACGATAAGAGCTTACACTCTACAGGAGAGAGAGTACCTCAATGACCATAAGAGCTTACACTCTAAAAGAGAGAGAGGACCTCACTGACCATAAGAGCTTACAATCTACAGGAGAGAAAGAGGACCCCACTGACCATAAGAGCTTACACTCTACAGAGAAAGAGAGGACCCCACTGACCATAACAGCTTATACTCTACAGGAGAGAGAGAGGACCTCACGGACAATAAGAGCTTACACTGTACAGGAGAGAGAGAGGACCCCACTGACCATAAGAGCTTACACTCTACAGGAGAGAGAGAGGACTCCACTGACCATAAGAGCTTACACTCTACAGGAGAGAGAAAGGACCTCACTGACGATAAGAGCTTACATTCTACAGGAGAGAGAGGACCTCAATGACCATAAGAGCTTACACTCTACAAGAGAGAGAGGACCTCACTGACCATAAGAGCTTACAATCTACAGGAGAGAGAGGACCCCACTGACAATAAGAGCATATACTCTACAGGAGAGAGAGAGGACCTCACTGACCATAAAAGCTTACACTGTACAGGAGAGATAGCACTCCACTGACCATAAAATCTTACACTGTACAGGAGAGAGAGAAGACCCCACTGACCATAAGAGCTTACACTCTACAGGAGAGAGAGAGGACCCCACTGACCATAAGAGCTAACACTGTATAGGAGAGAGAGGGGACTCCACTGACCATAATAACTTACACTCTACAGGAGAGAGAGAGGATCCCACTGACCATAAGAGCTTACATTCTACAGGAGAGAGAGAGGACCCCACTGACAATAAGAGCTTACACTCTACAGGAGAGAGAGAGGACCCCACTGACCATAAGAGCTTACACTCTACAGGAGAGAGAGAGGATCCCACTGACCATAAGAGCTTACACCCTACAGGACAGAGAGAGAACCCCACTGACCATAAGAGCTTACACTCTACAGGAGAGAGAGAGGACCCCACTGACTATAAGAGCTTACATTCTACAGGAGAGAGAGAGGACCCCACTGACAATAAGAGCTTATACTCTACAGGAGAGAGAGAGGACCTCACTGAACATAAGAGCTTACACTGTACAGGAAAGAGAGTGAACCCCACTAACCATAAGAGCTTGCACTCTACAGGAGAAAGAGAGGTCTCCACTGACCATAAGAGCTTACACCCTACAGGAGAGAGAGAGGACCCCACTGACCATAAGAGCTTACACTCTACAGGAGAGAAGAGGACCCCACTGACCATAAGAGCTTAAACTCTACAGGAGAGAGAGTGGACCCCACTGATCATAAGAGCTTACACTCTATAGGAGAGAGAGAGGACCCCACTGACCATAAGGACTTATACTCTACAGGAGAGAGAGGAACCCACTGACCATAAGAGCTTACACTCTAAAGGAGAGAGAGAGTTGCCCACTGACCATAAGTGCTTACACTCTACAGGAGAGAGAGAGGACTCCACTGACTATAAGAGCTTGCACTCTACAGGAGAGAGAGTGTGGTCCCCACTGACCATAAGAGCTTACACTCTACAGAAGAGAGAGAGGACCCCACTGACCATAAGAGCTTACACTCTACAGCAGAGAGAGAGGACCCCACTGACCATAAGAGCTTACACTCTACAGGAGAGAGAGAAGATTCCACTGATCATAAGAGCTTATGCTCTTCAGGAGAGAGAGTGTTGCCCAGTGACCATAAGTGCTTAGACTCTACACGAGAGAGAGAGTTGCCCAATGACTCTGCTGTGCAACAGTGCTCTGCTGGAACCTCTGATCCGTGACGACCCAGGTGACCACCACTGTACAAGGTGTGATAATCCATAAGATGTCATAGGTAGTGTTGAGCGATACCGTTCGATACCCAAAAATATCGTATCGGATGGTATCGCCCGATACGAAAAAAATATCGGGTATCGCCGATTCCGATACCGGAAGTCCCATTCAAGTCAATGGGACTTCCGGTATCGGAATTTAAAAAAGCCCTTTATTTCCTTGTTGGCTAATTCTACATAATTGAAAACAAATAAGAGTCATGTAGAATGTAATGTGGGAGGTGGAGGAGACATTAAAGGCATAGTGGTGTATTTAAATCACATGGCATAGCATTAATTCCAATTTTTTTTTTCAATACGTTCGGAGTTAAAAAGATATTGACTATGTTAACCTTTTTTATATTTAGTCAGATATGTATGTTTCACAACTTCCATGCTCTTCACCTTCTTTTGTACTTCTCCCACACTTTCTCCTTCATGATCCGCAGCAGTAGCATTTTTTTCATCAACTTTTTCTTCACCTTATTCATCTTCTTCTTCTTCTTCTTCCCATTAATTTTTTTTCTTCCATTCTTCATATTCTTCTTATTCAGCTATTATTAATTTTCATATGCTATTTCTTCAACTTCTTTCTATTCTTCTTTTTCTTCATTTTCTTATGGTCACAGGCATTCCTGTAGTACTTATCTATAAAAGTTAGAAGATTACACCTTACGTTCTGCCTGTCACTAAAGATTTACAACAGGATTTGTCCGCGTTCAGTTTGGCCTGCAGCAGCAGGCATTTTCCAGGGGCACCACGAGGAGGAACGGACTCACCCGCATTTACTGTTTAGTCTTCTTCTGCTTATAATTTTGATTTCTTCTATGCTGATTTTTAGTCTTATGCTTAATGTTCTTCTGCTTTTTGTTCTTCTTCTTTTGCTTCTTCTGCTTCTTGCTCTTCAGTCTTTTCTTCTGTATCTTGGTGGTTGTCTTCATGTTCTTTGTCCTCTTGGTCATATTATTTAGGGTCATATTTCTGGCCTTCTTTGGTGTGGTCTTCAGGGTCGTCGTCATCAGGGTCGTCGTCATAGAGACCAATACGGATTACCAAAGACAATTTCAAAAAGCTTGATCTTGGAAATGTAGCAGAAGGTACAAGAAGGCTGAGAAACTGGCGAGAACCAGCTGACAGTACTGGAACCCGTAGTGGCAGCAGAAGGAGCAAGAGCCAATGGCACTACTGAGGAACAGCTGACGGTGCTGGAACCCAGATGGGTAGCAAAAGCTACAAGAGCCAATGGCACTACCGAGGACCAACTGACGGTGCTGGACCACGGTTACTAAGCAGAAGGTACCTGTGCTAAAAAGCACTACCAAGGACCAGCTGACGTTGCTGGACCTCGGATACCGAGATGGAGGCACCTAGGCCAAAGGCTCTGGCGAGAACCAGCAGACAGTGCTGGAACCCGGATGGGTAGCAGAAGGAACAAGAGCCAATGGCACTACCGAGGAACAGCTGACGGTGCTGGACCACGGTTACTAAGCAGAAGGTACCTGTGCTAAAAAGCACTACCAAGGACCAGCTGACGGTGCTGGACTTCGGATACCGAGATGGAGGCACCTAGGCCAAAGGCTCTGGCGAGAACCAGCTGACAGTGCCGGAACCCGGGTGGATAGCAGAAGGTACCCATCCAAAGCAAAGTAGCCAGGCCGCAAGCCAGCCGCAGTTACCGAAAACCACAGTCCTACAGGGGGTCCATGTCCCATTGGCACTACGGATCCAGCCTTCAGTGCCAGTTCCCGCAGCCCACATAGGAGTCACCTAAACTGCAGGCACCCTAGAGTCGGCTAACCCGGCCGCAAGACAACAGGACAACGGATTGGTGGCATAGTGACCTTGACACTACCCGGAAACAGCTGGCGTGCTGGAACCAGGCTGGGCAACAGGGAGTACCCGTGCCAAAGACACTGCCGAGCACCAACTGGCGTTGTTGGAGCCCAGGGACAATCATGGTGCAGGCCGAGGCCTATTGGTGGCAGTTTTAGATTGTTTGTAGGCTACAACAGACTGTCAACGTGCTCCAGTAAGGCATCTATCTCCACTCTGTTTCCAGGATTTCACGTGACCACCAACACCGCCAGTTTATGCATACAGCAGCCGTCTGCCCAATCCACACGTGTTCCTGGGTTACTGGGGTTCTGTAATGTCAGCAGATCCCCTGATGTGTGTCTGCCACTGTCTCCTGCTCTGTCTACATTCCCACCGCTTGCAGTGGGAAGGTAGACAGCGCAGGAGACAGTGCCGGACACACATTGGGGGATCTGCTCACGTAACAGAACACCAGGAACACAGGAACAAGTGTGGAATGCGTGGACGGCAACTGTGAGCAGGAACTGGCGGTGTTGGAGGTCAGGGGAAATACTAGAGACAGAGTGGAGACAGAGGCCAAATCAGAGAATGTTTAAATCTGAAGTAGTTACAATTTGGAGGCAGCAGCAGTTTGCCCTCCACACAGCAGGGGATCAGCTGACGTTACTGACCCCCACTTTCACATGAACGAGTGTTTTTTTCTGTATGGACAGTACTTCCGAGCACCAACTATCGTTGTTGGAGCCCAGGGACAATCAGGGTGCAGGCCGAGGCCTACTAGGAGCCAGGTGTAAAGCTGAGGTATTTTGACTTGGGAGGGAGCAGGACACTTTGCCCTCCACACAGCAGGGGATCAGCTGACGTTACTTACCCCCACTTTCACATGAACAAGTGTGTTTTTCTGTGTGGACAGCACATCCGAGCACCAACTAGTGTTGTTGGAGCCCAGGGACAATCAGGGTGCAGGCCGAGGCCTACTTGGTGGCAGTTTTAGATTGTTTGTAGGCTACAACAGACTGTCAACGTGCTCCAATTAGGCATCTGTCTCCACTCTGTTTCCAGGATTTCACGTGACCACCAACACCGCCAGTTTATGCGTACAGCAGCCGTCTGCCCAATCCACACGTGTTCCTGGGTTACTGGGGTTCTGTAATGTCAGCAGATCCCCTGATGTGTATCTGCCAATGTCGCCTGCTCTGTCCACATTCCCACCGCTTGCAGTGGGAAGGTGGATAGCGCAGGAGACAGTGCCGGACACACATTGGGGGATCTGCTCACGTAACAGAACACCAGGAACACAGGAACATGTGTGGAATGCGTGGACGGCAACTGTGAGCAGGAACTGGCGGTGTTGGAGGTCAGGGGAAATACTAGAGACAGAGTGGAGACAGAGGCCAAATCAGAGAATGTTTAAATCTGAAGTAGTTACAATTTGGAGGCAGCAGCACTTTGCCCTCCACACAGCAGGGGATCAGCTGACGTTACTGACCCCCACTTTCACATGAACGAGTGTTTTTTTCTGTGTGGACAGCACTTCCGAGCACCAACTAGCGTTGTTGGAGCCCAGGGACAATCAGGGTGCAGGCCGAGGCCTACTAGGAGCCACGTGTAAAGCTGAGGTATTTTGACTTGGGAGGGAGCAGGACACTTTGCCCTTCACACAGCAGGGGATCAGCTGACATTACTGACCCCTACTTTCACATGAACAAGTGTGTTTTTCTGTGTGGACAGCACTTCCGAGCACCAACTAGCGTTGTTGGAGCCCAGGGACAATCAGGGTGCATGCCGAGGCCTACTTGGTGGCAGTTTTAGATGGTTTGTAGGCTACAACAGACTGTCAATGTGCTCCAATTAGGCATCTGTCTCCACTCTGTTTCCAGGATTTCACGTGACCACCAACACCGCCAGTTTATGCGTACAGCAGCCGTCTGCCCAATCCACACGTGTTCCTGGGTTACTGGGGTTCTTTAATGTCAGCAGATCCCCTGATGTGTGTCTGCCAATGTCTTCTGCTCTGTCCACATTCCCACCGCTTGCAGTGGGAAGGTGGACAGCGCAGGAGACAGTGCCGGACACACATTGGGGGATCTGCTCACGTAACAGAACACCAGGAACACAGGAACACGTGTGGAATGCATGGACGGCAACTGTGAGCAGGAACTGGCGGTGTTGGAGGTCAGGGGAAATACTAGAGACAGAGTGGAGACAGAGGCCAAATCAGAGAATGTTTAAATCTGAAGTAGTTACAATTTGGAGGCAGCAGCACTTTGCCCTCCACACAGCAGGGGATCAGCTGACGTTACTGACCCCCACTTTCACATGAACGAGTGTTTTTTTCTGTGTGGACAGCACTTCCGAGCACCAACTAGCGTTGTTGGAGCCCAGGGACAATCAGGGTGCAGGCCGAGGCCTACTAGGAGCCAGGTGTAAAGCTGAGGTATTTTGACTTGGGAGGGAGCAGGACACTTTGCCCTTCACACAGCAGGGGATCAGCTGACGTTACTGACCCCTACTTTCACATGAACAAGTGTGTTTTTCTGTGTGGACAGCACTTCCGAGCACCAACTAGCATTGTTGGAGCCCAGGGACAATCAGGGTGCAGGCCGAGGCCTACTTGGTGGCAGTTTTAGATGGTTTGTAGGCTACAACAGACTGTCAACGTGCTCCAATTAGGCATCTGTCTCCACTCTGTTTCCAGGATTTCACGTGACCACCAACACCGCCAGTTTATGCGTACAGCAGCCGTCTGCCCAGTCCACACGTGTTCCTGGGTTACTGGGGTTCTGTAATGTCAGCAGATCCCCTGATGTGTGTCTGCCAATGTCTCCTGCTCTGTCCACATTCCCACCGCTTGCAGTGGGAAGGTGGACAGCGCAGGAGACAGTGCCGGACACACATTGGGGGATCTGCTCACGTAACAGAACACCAGGAACACAGGAACACGTGTGGAATGCGTGGACGGCAACTGTGAGCAGGAACTGGCGGTGTTGGAGGTCAGGGGAAATACCAGAGACAGAGTGGAGACAGAGGCCAAATCACAGAATGTTTAAATCTGAAGTATTTACAATTTGGAGGCAGCAGCACTTTGCCCTCCACACAGCAGGGGATCAGCTGACGTTACCGACCCCCACTTTCACATGAACGAGTGTTTTTTTCTGTGTGGACAGCACTTCCGAGCAACAACTGACGATGTTGGAGCCCAGGGATAGTCATTGTGTAGGCTGAGGCCTACTTGGAGGCAGTTTAAGATAAGACGTTGTTTGAATTTTGAGGCAGCAGGAGAGTTTGCCATACACACAGCAGGGGATCAGCTGACGTTACCGAATCCCACTTACACATGAGCGAGTGTTTTGTCTGTGCGGACAGCACTTCTGAGCACCAACTGACGGTGTCGGAGCCCAGGGAAAATCAGGTAGTAGGCCGGGGCCTACTTGGAGGCAGGTGTAAATCTGAGGTTGTTTGACTGTGGAGGGAGCAGGACACTTTGCCATACACACAGCAGGGGACCAGCTGACGTTACCAAACCCCACTTACACATGAACGAGTGTTTTGTCTGTGTGGACAGCACTTCTGAGCACCAACTGGCGGTGTCGGAGCCCAGGGAAAATCAGGTAGTAGCCGAGGCCTACTTGGTGGCAGTTTGCGATTGTTTCTAGACTACTACTAACTGTCAACATACTCCAATTAGGAATCTGTCTTCACTCTGTTTCGAGTATTTCCTCAGGCTTCCAACCACGCAAGTTGCTGCTCTGAAATGCTGTCAGCACAACCCACACTTGTTCCTGTGTTACTGGGGTTCTGTAACAGCAGCTTCTCCCTAGAGGTGAGTCAGGCAATGTCTCCTGCTCTGTCCACATTTCCACTACAAGTAGTGGGAATGTAGACAAAGCAGGAGACATTGCCGTGCTCACCTCTGGAGATGAGCAGATGTTACAGGACCCAGGTAACACAGGAACAAGTGTGGATTGTGCAGACGGCACTTGAGAGCAGAAACAGGCGGTGTTGTAGGCCGGAGGAAATACTCAAAACAGAGTGGAGACAGAGGGCAAATCAGAGAACATATTAAATCAGAGGTAGTCAGAAGTTGTAGGCAGCAGGAGAGTTTGCCGTACACACAGCAGGGGATCAGCTGACGTTACCGAACCCCACTTACACATGAACGAGTGTTTTGTCTGTGCGGACAGCACTTCTGAGCACCAACTGGCGGGGTCGAAGCCCAGGGAAAATCAGGTAGTAGGCCGAGGCCTACTTGGTGGCAGTTTGAGATTGTTTCTAGACTACTACTAACTTTCAACGTACTCCAATTAGGCCTCTGTCTTCACTCTGTTTCGAGTATTTGCTTAGGCTTTCAACCACACCAGTTGCTGCTCTGATATGCCGTCTGCACAAACCACACTTGTTCCTGTGTTACTGGGGTTCTGTAACAGCAGCTTCTCCCTAGAGGTGAGTCAGGCAATGTCTCCTGCTCTGTCCACATTTCCACTACAAGTAGTGGGAATGTAGACAAAGCAGGAGACATTGCCGTGCTCACCTCTGGAGATGAGCAGATGTTACAGGACCCAGGTAACACAGGAACAAGTGTGGATTGTGCAGACGGCACTTGAGAGCAGAAACAGGCGGTGTTGTAGGCCGGAGGAAATACTCAAAACAGAGTGGAGACAGAGGGCAAATCAGAGAACATATTAAATCAGAGGTAGTCAGAAGTTGTAGGCAGCAGGAGAGTTTGCCGTACACACAGCAGGGGATCAGCTGACATTACCGAACCCCACTTACACATGAGCGAGTGTTTTGTCTGTGTGGACAGCACTTCTGAGCAACAACGGGCGTTGCTGTAGCCCAGGAAATAAAGTTCAGGTCATAGAAACATGAACACAACAGTAGACCTGGATCCTGTTGCCAGACAATTATTTATTCTGGAAGAGGACTGGCAAATTCAGGTGAGATCCAGGCCTTGTTCATTTTCAAAAAAGTAAGCCGGTCAACATTATCAGCGGATAGTCGTGTGCAACGGTCTGTTACCACACCACCTGCAGCACTAAAGACACGTTCCGATAATACACTGGCAGCAGGGCAAGCCAGCACCTCCAATGCATACTGGCTAAGCTCTGGCCATGTATCCAGCTTAGAGACCCAAAACTTGAACGGGGAAGAGCCGTCTGGGAGTACACTCACAGGGCAAGACAAGTAGTCTGTCACCATCTGACGGAAACGTTGCCTCCTGCTGACTGAAGCCGTCTGTGATGGTGTAGCCTTTTGTGGCGGTCCCACAAAACTTTTCCACATTTGGGCCATACTGGCCTTGCCTTGTCCTGCGGCACTGCCTCTGCTACCTCTGTGTGCAGAGCTTCCTCCACTGCCTCTACCCACATGGCTACTTTGAAAAGCACTATCAGCAACACTTGCGGGGGGAATGGAGAACATGATGGCCTGCACAAGTGTTTCTTGGTACTCCCGCATTTTTCGCTCCCGGTTCAACTGTGGTATGAGGCTTTGTAAGTTGTCCCGGTAGCTAGGATCTAGGAGGGTGTACACCCAATAATCAGCCGTGTGGAGAATGTTGGCGACGCGGCGGTCATTTAACAAGCACTACAGCATGAAATCAACCATGTGCTGCAGAGTGCCAACTGGACCGGAAACGCTGTCCCCAGCTTGAGGCAGCATCTCTGCCTGCTCAGCATCACCCCACCCTTGCTGTACACACTGACTACTAGAGCCTTGTGTACCTCCCTCCTCTGGAGAGATGTGTTCCTCCTCCTCCATTGACTCCTCGTCATCCTCCTCACTAAGTGTCCCCTGCCTGGGCCTTTGTGTGGAAGCACGTTGCGCAGACTTGCCAGAAGCAGATGGCATTTCTGACTCCTCATACTCCACCTCTTCAAAAACCTCCTCACTTAGTGCTTGTAAGGTTTTTGAAGCAGACAGATGAGGGGAACAGTCATGCTGATTAGTGCATCATCTGCACTGGCCATCCGCGTGGAGTCATCGAAGGCACGCAAAACTTGCCAGATGTCCCTCATAGTGGCCCACTCAGTGGTGGTAAAGTGTGTCCGGCGCACAGTGCGTCTTGTTTGCACCTGATGCAGCTGGTACTCCATTACTGCTGCCTGCTGCTCACACAACCGCTCCAACATATGTAACGTTGAATTCCACCTGGTGGGGAGGTCACATATGATGCGATGTTCTGGCAGGCGGAATCGGCGTTGCAGAGATGCAATGCGCGATCTTGCCATGCTGGAACGCCGCAAGTGAGCACTCTCTAGGCGAACCTTGTGCAGCAGTGCATCAAGATCCGGATAGTCCCTCAGAAAGCTCTGCACGACCAAATTGAGCACGTATGCCAGACATGGTATGTGAGTGAGGTTGCCTAGGCCCAGAGCTGCCACTAGATTTCGGCCATTGTCACTCACTACCAAACCTGGCTGGATATTCACTCTGGCACAAACCACACATCGCTCTCCTGCTTGATGGCATTCCAGAGCTCCTATGCTGTGTGGCTCCGATTCCCCAAAGAAATTAATTTAAGGACAGCCTGTTGACATTTGGACACACCTGTGCTCATATCTGGCCTAACATGCTCATGCAGTGCTGATTCCGAGGAACTAGAGTAGGAGGAGGACTCAATATGTACAGACTGCATTCCTGCAATCCTTGGAGTTGGCAGAATACGTACAGAGCCACTCTCCAGATCTGTACCCGGCTTCACAACATTGACCCAATGGGCAGTGAGGGAAAGGTTTCGTCCCTGTCCATGGCTACTGGTCCACGCATCGGTGGTCAGGTGGACCTTGCTACTGACGGCGTTTAGTAGTGCATGTTTTATGTTTGCCTCCACATGTTTCTGCAGGGCAGGGACGGCTCGCCTGCTGAAATAAAAGCGGCTGGGCACGGTGTATTGTGGGACTGCCAATGCCATGAAGTTCCGGAAGGTGTCAGTCTCCACCGGCCTGAATGACAGCATCTCAAGGGCCAGTAGTTTGGCAATGCCGGCATTCAGAGCCAGTGCTCGAGGATGGTTTGCCGAGTATGGCCGCTTTTTCTCCCATGCCTGTGCTACCGATTGCTGGTGAGTGGCCTGGGAGTGTGCTGATGACTGCGAACGTGGTTCAGTGGGTGGAATTTCACTGGGTCTCTGGACAACAGTGGCAGTGGTTCTTCCATGGCGTTCCAGTGAGGAAGCCGAACCAGCTGTGTGTGAGCTGGAGGAAGAGGCCCCAACACGAGCTGAAGAGGTGGTAGGTGCTGCTGAAGGTTGGCCTACATCTTCAGTGTGTCAGTGTAACTCCACCTCGTGCTTGGTACGCACATGTTTCCACATATTTGTGGTATTGAGGTTGCTCACATTTTTCCCTCGTTTCACTTTCTGATGACACAGCTTGCATTTGACAAAGCAAATGTCATCTGCAACTGTGTCAAAAAAAGACCACGCACTGCAAGTCCTGGGAGCGCCCGTTTTGTGTTTTGGAAGAGGATTGCTCCTCACGGGTGCCAAAGTGGAGGCTACAGGCAACCAAGTCTGCCCCTGCCCTCTCCCTCCTCTTTTGGCCGTTCGGGGAATCTCTTCCTCAGAGCTGCTCCCACCATCTTCCTGTGGCTGACGCCATGATGGGTCAAGGACCTCATCATCTCCACTCCCCTCTTCAAGCACCGACTGGTCCTGGGTTGTCTCGCCAGCACCGTACGCACCAGAAATTGGCAACTGAGTCTCATCATCATCAGATGAGCACTGAGGTGTGCTGACAATAGGCACTGGCCCACCCGCCTCTTCAGATTCAGAGGGACAAAGCAGTTGCGCATCACTGCATACTCCCTCTTCTTCACGCTCTAGAATTCTGCTTGGCTGGCCACCTCTTTCCAAGCCAACAGATTCTGAGAACGGAAGTAAAGATTGAGATGGCTCCTGTCCAGGGCTCTCAGACTGCCTGGGCAATTTGGCAGGTGGTGAAGAGACAGATGGTTGCTCTTCAGTGCTCTGGCCTTGGGAGGATGCAGAAGTCATTGAAGTGGATGCGTTAGCTGCCATCCATCCGACAAAGGCTTCCATTTGTTCGTCACGCAGCAGTGGGGTACGGCGAGGTCCTACAAAGCTGCGCATGAAGGACTGTTGCCTGGTAAAAGTGGGGGATGCCGGGTCACTGGTGGCCGCAGCAGACACCGAATCCTCACGTCCTCTCCCTGCTGAATCCCCCCGTCCTCTCCCTGCTGAAACTCCACGGCCACGACCACGTGCCTTACTCCCTGCCTTCTTCATCTTGGTAGACTGATAAAGATAGGCAGAAAAGTAAAAAAGGGGTGGCTTAGTGTTCTTATTTCTGAATACCTGCTATCCAGTATAAGAAACACTAATTTGGCTAAGAGTGTGTGTACTACACTTTACTATGATCTAATGTGGCCTACACAACTCTAAAGTGGAGTGTTTGGTGAACTTTATTTCGTTTTTTTTTTGGGGGGGGGAAAGAAAAGGATGTGACCAAAGTTTGAAAGCTATAGTGTCACAAACTTTTTGGAGCGATTACAATGCAGGAAGCTAACCTACAATGCAATTGATGAGCTCCAAAAAATAGGGTGATACTAGTCTGGCTGGCCCTGAAGGGCACAAGCCAGCAAAAAGGCTCCTCTATCTAATCCTATATAGTGTTTGCAACCAACCAATGACAATGGATGCGGATCAGTGGCGGATTAAGTGGACTATGGGCCCGGGGCTGTTCATAAAACCTGGGCCCCTGTACCCCCCTTCCCACCTGAGCGCTGCGGTCCCTGTGCGGGAATTGACAGCCGTACGGACCGCAGCACTTGGTTTGCTGCGGGTCCATACGGAAAACCCGCCACCATTCCACCACGTGTGGACATGGCCTAAAAAGACGTTGCACATAAGCTGTAGGCCTACGGCCAATATGCACAAAATCGCCCAACGTGATCCTGGCCATAGGGGATCCACTTTAATGTCCCCACTTTAATTTGAAGTCCCCTTACTTCATCCATTGCAGTCCCCTATCACCCACTCACTTCATCTGCAGTGCCGCTTCATCATTGCAGCCCCTTATCCCCCCTTCCATTTTATCATGTGCAGTCCCCTTCCCCCCCAACTTCATGTACAGCCCCACTACCCCATCATCATGTGCAGTTAATTTTACCCCCACATCATGTGCAGTCCCCCTTACCCCCAATTCATCATGTGCAGCCCCACTCACCCCCCTTCATCATATGCAGCCCCACTCACCCCCCCTTCATCATGTGCAGCCCCACTCACCCCCTTCATCATGTGAAGCCCCCACTCATCCCCCCTTCATCCTGTGAAGCCCCCACTCACCCCCTTCATCCTGTACAACCCCAGTCACCCCCCCTTCATCATATACAGCCCCCAGTCACCCCCCTTCATCATATACAGGCCCCAGTCACCCCCCCTTCATCATATACAGCCCCCAGTCACCCCCCCTTCATCATATACAGGCCCCAGTCACCCCTCCTTCATCATATACAGGCCCCAGTCACCCCCCCTTCATCATATACAGGCCCCAGTCACCCCCTTCATCATATACAGCCCCCAGTCACCCCCACTTCATCATATACAGGCCCCAGTCACCCCCCCTTCATCATATACAGGCCCCAGTCACCCCCCCTTCATCATATACAGCCCCCAGTCAACCCCCCTTCATCATATACAGGCCCCAGTCACCCCTCCTTCATCATATACAGGCCCCAGTCACCCCCCCTTCATCATATACAGGCCCCAGTCACCCCCCCTTCATTGTGTACAGCCCCCACTCACCCCCTCCCCCATTTAATTCATTTTATAAATAAAAAAAAATAAAAAAAGTTCCCCATACTTACCTCACAGCCGGCTCGCTCCCCAGCAGCGCCCCTGCTTTCAGCATCCTCCGGGACATGTCGGCGCGTGCACGATGACGTCATCGCGCACGCCCGACATCTGACCCGGAAGTACAGCCGGAACTGAGCAGCCGTCAAGGTGACGGCCGTGCACAGCTCCCGGCCCCTCATAGAATGTGACGCGGGCGGCTGTCTGCTGCCGGCGGCGTCACAGCACAGGGCACGGCCGGCCCTGTACAGGTGCTGGGGGAGCGGTCCGGGGGACATTTGCCTCTGGGCCCCTGGGCCAGAGGCGTATCTAGGCTTTCTGGTACCCGGGGCAAGAATTTGGTTCGGCGCCCCCCCCCAAGTACATATGCGACTTGCACAGTTAGTCATGTACCCACGAGCTGCTCTCCCTAATGCTCTCAATGTTCAGTAAAAAACTGAAAGCAGGAAGAGAAGCTCGTTGTCACAGGACCATAACTATGAAAATCGCATATGAGTGAGGTGTCCATGTGATGAGTACTGGAACCTGCAGAGCTGAATCCTGACATTGCAGCTTCTGAATTCTCACAACGAATGCACTGCACACATTTAGGATTCTCCCTTGCCGATATACAGTCATGTCAACACAAGTATGTGATTTGTATACTTCTGGCCACATTCCAACTAGACGTGCCCGGCCTCGCTCCGTTCACTTTCATTGAGTGAGGCCACACATGTCTAGTCAGCATGTGACCGCATGTATGTAAATTACCAGCACGAGAGAATCCTGACAGCATTCAGTGAGCACTGTGAGAATTCAGAAGTCTGCAGTCACATAGAATGTCTGCAGACTCAGCACAGACCTGGACAACCCCTGTAATGGTCCTGACATAAATAAAAAACATGAGAATTAGTCAATATCACAAATAATATTTACATCCAGGTACCTTATAGATGACGTCATCTCTGGAGTCGTTCTCCTTTTCTTCTTCTTGTCCAGACCCCATGATGAGTTTGCTCATCCACATCTCGTCTCTGCAGACTTCCATCTTCTCCGGTCTTCTGCAGCAAATCTCCACACGATCCCCTTAAAGATAGAAGTGTCATTATAATGCCCCTAAATACAAATATCTGCAATATACTGTCTCCTCACACTATTCCCCTCCCTCCTCATACTGTCTCCTCATATATTTACCCCCTCACTCTCTATACTGTCTGCTCACACATATCCCCGACTCCCCATACTGTGTCCACATGCATTCACCCGTTCGCACCCCTTACTGTCTGCACCCATCCCCCATACTGTTTCCTCATACATGCCCTCATACATACTCTTCATTTTGTGTCCTCAAATCTCCCCACATACATTAAATACCATCCCCACTCCAAATCCCCCCCATCCCCAATCCCCCACACACATTAAGTACCCCCCATCCCCACTCAATAACCCCTCGTCCCTACTCCCAAATCCCCCCACACATTATGTACCCCCACTCCAAATCCCCCTACACATTATGTACCCCCACTCCAAATCCCCCCACACATTATGTACCCCCACTCCAAATTCCCCCCACACATTAACCCCCATCCCCACTCATTAACCCCTCCACACATTAACCCTCATCTCCACTCATTAATCCCCCATCTCCACTCATTAACCCCCATCTCTACTCATTAACCCCCATCTCCACTCATTAACCCCAATCCCCACATTAACCCCCCACATTAATCCCATCTCCACTCATTAACCCCCATCTCCACACATTAACCCCCATCTCCACTCATTAACCCCCATCTCCACTCATTAACCCCCATCTCCACTCGTTAACCCCTATCCCCACATTAATCCCATCTCCACTCATTAAGGCCGGTTTCACATTAGCGCTTTTTAAGCGCACGCACAGCCGGGGGTAGCTCCGCCCCCGAGCCGGCTCTCTGCCCGGCGTGCCCGCCCCTTGATTGTAGCGCCGCCTACTAGCGGACAGCGGCGCCTGCGATCGGCGCACCCTATCTTTAGCATAGGGTGCGCAGATCGTGCGCAGGCCGTGCACTAGTTGCGCTTTGACCTGCGCTGCGCACTTTTGACGGTGCGCCGTGCGCGCCAAAATCAAACTTTTCGGATTTTGACGCGCACGGCGCACCGTCAAAAGTGCGCAGCGCAGGTCAAAGCGCAACTAGCGCACGGCCTGCGCACGATCTGCGCACCCTATGCTAAAGATAGGGTGCGCCGATCGCAGGCGCCGCTGTCCGCTAGTAGGCGGCGCTACAATCAAGGGGCGGGCACGCCGGGCAGAGAGCCGGCTCGGGGGCGGAGCTACCCTCGGCCGTGCGTGCGCTTAAAAAGCGCTAATGTGAAACCGGCCTAACCCCCGCACATTAATCCCCCATCTCCACTCATTAACCCCCGCACATTAATCCCCATCTCCACTCATTAACCCCCATCTCCACTCATTAACCCCCATCTCCACTCATTAACCCCCATCTCCACTCATTAACCCCCACCCCCACATTAACCCCCCTCTCCACTCATTAACCCCCATCTCCACTCATTAACCCCCACCCCCACATTAACCCCCCTCTCCACTCATTAACCCCCATCTCCACTCATTAACCCCCCTCTCCACTCATTAACCCCCATCTCCACTCATTAACCCCCACCCCCACATTAACCCCCCTCTCCACTCATTAACCCCCATCTCCACTCATTAACCCCCACCCCCACATTAACCCCCCTCTCCACTCATTAACCCCCCATCTCCGCTCATTAACCCCCATCCCCATCTTCGGTGGTTCTTCAGCTCCACAGAGGAGCACACTTACCACCAGCGTTCGCTCTGGGCGCCGGGAGTGACGTCAGCAGCGTGATCACATGACCTGATCACGCTGCTGACGTCGCTCTGACCCGGCGGTCAGAGCTTCAATTGTACTGGTGTCAATAGACGCCAAGTACAATTGCTGCCTGGGAGTCGGCGCGGCCTCCTTCTCTGCGTCGACTGTCAGCTTGACAGCCGACACAGAGAACCGCCGACTCCCAGGACTGGTAGCGGCAGAACACAGCCGCCGGGGGGGGGGGGGGGAGGGAGATACTGGCATACTGCGGACCGCTGCATTAGGCGGCCGGGCGGCTCGACTGCGCCCCCCTGCTGTGGCGCTGCCTGCCCCCCCTGGATACGCCACTGCCCTGGGCCCCCAAAAAACCTTGGGCCCGGGGCGACCGCCCCATCCGCCCCTATTAAGATCCGCCATTGATGCGGATGGAAGCACACTAATATAGGAACAAAAATCTGGATAAATTAGCTGCAAAAAAAGGACTATGTATGAGGCAGTGACGCACGCTCAGCGGACTACAGCTAGCGGTGGCTGTAGAACACACTGCAACGTGAGCTGCACTCACACACAGAGAGACCTATCGGACAGCCAAAAACAGTGCAGAGAAATGGGCTATAGCACTGAAAGGCTGCTGAAAGGCTCCGCTGTCCACTCCTTTAGTGTTTGCAACCAACGTATATGGATACGTATGGAAGCACACTATAGAGGAGAAAAAAAAAGCAGCAATAAAAGAAAAATGTGTATGAGGCAGAGACACACGCTGGGCGGCCGACAAGCAGACGTGCCTGCAGGACACACTACACAGCGTGGGTCTGCACTCACACAGCCCTTGCAGACAGCTATTAAAACAGCGCTGCTGGGCTACAAAAATGCTACAGTGAAAAGAAAAAGATAAGGAGAGACAGCGAAATTTTTTTATATTTTTATAATAATGTTAATAAGCAATAATAAATAATAATATATCGCTGACCAATATTGGACTGTTTATAGGACAGTCGTATTAGAAACAAACAACCTTACAAAAGCACAAACGACCATAGTCCCAAAGAAATATTATTTATTATTAAAATAATTATTAAAAACATTCCATTCAAATAAATGTATAATACATATACTGAAACATTATTAAAAAGAGGGTCATGCTACCCAGATATACAATATGTATAAAATAATACAAAATAAAAAAAGGTGATAGTAACAAAACTTAAATGTTATTATTAATAATAATAATAATAATAATAAAAAACAATAATACAGTGCATATAATACACATGCAAAGAAATAAAACAACAACAGTGTGTGACCATAAGCATAAGTGTGAACCACTACCACAATGAGCCAGTATATATCACAGTATGCCCATATAGTGCGTCCATATAGTATCAAAAAAAGGAAGACATAATGTGTATCACCATAAAATAATGATGCCTTTCGACCAGGAAAGGAGAGCCAATGTGAAAAAGTGTGAAAAATTATGAGTGGATATAAAATACAACCTCTCCTGGTCTCCTGGGATAGCAACCTGGCCCCGACGCACGTTTCGGCGCTAAGCCTTCATCAGGGGGTGGCGTCTAACAGAGACAGGTGAGTATAAATACTAACACTAACCAATAACAAATGTGGGTGTGTGAAAAAAGACCAATCAATACAAAGGGCGTATACATTAATTGCAACGTCATAGCGCAACTGCGCAAGAGCGAAAATTGAATGCTGGTATCCCTGAAGAAATAGTCATAGTTAAGACAATCTATCGGTATAAAACCGGAAGAAAATGTCCACCAACCGGAAGTGATCGTTACCAGGCAACCAGACGCATAAATTGTCATATGACCAAATGGATTGAGCCGACGTAAAGAAGCATCATAGTTGCTAAGAAACGAGCCGTCCCATGACCGGAAGAAGATGGCCGCCATATGAAAATATCGTTACCAGGAGACCAGACACGCAAATTATAACGTGACAGAAAAACTGTGGCTAAAATAAAAACCATTACAATTACTAGGTAACAGACAATCATGGACCCAAATGAAAATGTAGATCACATAAAACCAAGTGGTCACTTAGCCGGAACGGTTCGGCTATCATATCATCTTGACACTAGACATATAACTGCCATATGGCAATTAACATGTATATCGTCAGAATACCTAGCAATTTAAAAACAAATACATATAAACAGAAAGGCATCATTATTTTATGGTGATACACATTATGTCTTCCTTTTTTTGATACTATATGGACGCACTATATGGGCATACTGTGATATATACTGGCTCATTGTGGTAGTGGTTCACACTTATGCTTATGGTCACACACTGTTGTTGTTTTATTTCTTTGCATGTGTATTATATGTACTGTATTATTGTTTTTTATTATTATTATTATTATTATTAATAATAACATTTAAGTTTTGTTACTATCACCTTTTTTTGATTTTGTATTATTTTACACATATTGTATGCCTTATATCTGGGTAGCATGACCCTCTTTTTAATAATGGTTCAGTATATGTATTATACATTTCTTTGAATGGAATGTTTTTAATAATTATTTTAATAATAAATAATATTTCTTTGGGACTATGGTCGTTTGTGCTTTTGTAAGGTTAAAAATGCTACAATGGTGGATTATGTAGCCTGGGTAGAGCAATAGATATCTTAGAAGATCGCTATTTCTAACTGTCCCTCACAGTCTTCAACAGCAGCCTGTCCCTAACTGAATTCACAGCAGAGTGAACCCGAAATGGCGGCTGCTGCGGTTTTTATAGTGCATCATGACATCATTTCAGCAGCCAATCACAGCCTTGCCAGTAGTTAACATGCCTACATGCCTAACAGGATGTGCCCACACTTCTGAGGATCCCCATTGGCTGAATCAAATCGAGCGGGTTCCTAGCATTTTGGGAACTTCTGATTCCGGTATTCGATATGAAAAAAGTATCGGAACTAAGTATCGGAATTCCGATACAGCGAATATCGGCCGATACCCGATACTTGCGGTATCGGAATGCTCAACACTAGTCATAGGTGCTGAGTATTATAGGGACTCCCACATGACAATGCAAAATGACTTTAGCCTGTGTGGAAAATGGTGGCGAGTAAGTTTGTATTTTTTCTATGAACCGAATTGAATCTCAATATATCCGAATTTGCGTGAAATCGTAAATTTCCCAAACTTGATCCTCCCGTCTCTAATTATAATTTTTTATGCATAAATCAGCCGTACAGATGAATACATGCAACTTCGTAAAATTAAAGGCAAAAAGACCCATAAAACACATCTGACTGCGCTGCAGCTAGCACAAATCTACACACAATAAAGAGGTGGAATTTTTTCTTTTGTTGCACCTTGAGGGGGAGAGAATGTTTTTGAGAATATATTTTGCTGAATATGTTTTTCTCTTATTATGAAGTAATTTCACATCATGCTTCGGCGTAGAGCGCAGCTTTCACATTCCTTTTCGCCTTAGGGAATCTTTCCTCTGCTCATTGTCACCCCTCAGTCTGAATGATCAGCCAAGAGGAGTGATGGAGGGCGAGCGACAGCATCGATGGTCGCATTTCAGTCTAATATTGCCTCTATATAGTTACAGGTTACAAGCACATAAATCTATATGTGCATTAAAATAAAACATATATAATACAATCCAACTCATACTTTTCAACTATAAGAAATCACAAACAAGAACAAAGCTAATATTCCGTGTTACATCTGTTGACTTAAAGAGGATGTGTTAATGCAAAATGACCTATTGTTTAAGGCAGGTTTATGTTAATGTTTTTAGCATATTTTTGCTTAAAATCTCTATTTATATATAAAAATGAAAAATTTAAGCTTAATCTTAGAATTCAACTTTCTGCTCTTCACATACATATTGGCAGCAATAAACTGAGACCAATGACCATATGTACAGTATTTGTACAGTATAGAAGTGTTATCTGAACATGTTGTAATCAGTGCAAAGGTTATTATATAAGTAGGAGGAGGTGAGCTGTAATATCAACTAATGTCAAAAGTGTATTCTTTGTTATCTACTGTGTATAGACGTATTATCAGTCATTGTACAGGAGAGGGAGGAGATGAGCTGTGATATCATCTAATGTGAATGGTGGATCGTGTACTATCTACAGTATATAGAGCTGTTATCTGCCATTATGCGAGAGGAGAAGGTGAGCTGTGACATCCACTATTGTAATCTACTTTATATAGGGGTGTTACATTGTACAGGAAGAGGAGGTGAGCTGTGATATCACCTATTGTGAATGGTGCATCCTGTGTTATCAACTGTATATAGAGGTGTTATTAGTCATTGTTCATAGAAATGTATAAAATCCATGGAAAGATATCAGTGACATAAAAAGCAAACAATACAAGAACATCACACCGAATAGATGGTCATGTGCAAATTCAAGGGGGCATTAACTTATTACTCGTACAAAGGGCAAAAATGGAACAAGAAGGGTAGAAAACCTGCCTAAATAAGCCTCTAAAGCCCCCCGCAATCATCTGGTCCCAGAAATTTCAGAAGTCAATAACTAGCCCTATAGCAATTTTGTAAAACAAGCTAACCCAAATTAGCACTGAGAAACCCATTGAGAAGTCTACAATCCCCAACAACAGGTGTTTTGCTAGAAATGCTAGTCAGGAGTAGTGGCTTTCTTGGTGGCTCCCCCTCTTATGGCTCAGAAAAATGGCGGTTAATAGCCTCTATTTGGCTGATTCTGGTCGGCAGCAAATTACAAAAAAAATCCAATTTTTGTCAAATGCAAATTTTGGTAAAATTTGAGTGGAATTTATTTCCAATCGAATATATAAACTCAACTCTTGTTGTGTGTTACAGAAGGTTTGCTTCATGACTTGTGACATGAACAGGCCATACTTTATTTTATTTTTTTTAAATCTTCATAGTCCAAAAATTTAAACAAAACACCACTGTGTGTTTATTTTTTACTAGCCAAATAGGTTGAGGTCACTAAGACATTAATAAAGATGTGCTTGCCATATAAAAACTAAAAAAAAAATGGGTTTAACACAGTCCTGGATGACCTCAGAGTGTTATGCCCACATTTTTCGGGGCAATATTTAGACTTGGCAATTTTTAGACTTGAAGCAAGTGTATGTGACACAAATTTAATTTTTGGGGAAAATTTGGCGAAGCTGGAAAACCCATTACTAACAGCTACGCCTTTATAATGGAAAATAATATTGAGAGGGTGGTAATAAGTTTTAAAGAAAGATGAAAGAGCTTTAAGAATGTTAAAAAACATGCAAAAGACAAAAAATAATAATAGCAAAAACATTAAGGTAACTAATATTAAAACATTTAATATTATCATTATTCTTACAGCCAATACAGAGTCAATTGCATTTTTATGTGCTGTATATATTTTTTATTTTCTTTATTTTTCAAACAATTAAAATGTTACAATTCTACAGGAATAATAATAATAATAATAATAATAATAATAATAATAATAAAAAAGCTGCAGAATCCTCCAGTAACCTCCAATAGATTAACATCTGCTTGTGCTGGAGAGAGCTTGTTCTCTTCCTTGATGTGAGTGATGCCTATGAAATTGAGGTCAGTCCCAGACTAATCAAAGTTCAAACACTAGCAGCGAGCAATAAAGAATTTATATATCATAATCTAAGTGCTTTTAAAAGAGAGGAAAAAAATACAGTAAATTGTATTACAAAACGACAGGAAATAATCACACACGAGGTCCCTGTGTCTCCCTGTGTCCCTTTCCTTGACACGCCGGTGATTAATCGACGTCCGTCAAACTCACACATTGACTTGTCTCTATCCTTGTATTCATCGCTTTCTGCGAGGAGCTTCTAGAATAGAATGTTCTATAGGAACGGGAACGCAGATTGTGCTCGATTCAATGTGTGTTAGAGCCAAACTGGAACCATGAAAACCTCATTATAATTCACAAACAAGAGGCCGGACGCAATTCACAAAGGTGTGATAAATTTATTGAAGCTGTCAGCAGCATTTTCCACACTGACTATTAGCTTTTTATGCCGCTTTTTTAAAAGATGTTTCCTTACACGTTAGGATATGGAAATAAGGAAATAATAGTTGGCAGATAGATAGAGAAGTAATAGATAGATAGATAGATAGATAGATAGATAGATAAATAGATAGATAATTTCTGTTAAAGCTAAGAGGCCTAGCTCGCCCTGTTCCCCGGGTTACTTTTGAACGTGAAGATGCCAGGGCCACGTACCTTGCTTTAGCTCCTGGATTCTAACTCTGTCTGTAACCTTCCCCCCACTCAGGGAAGAGGGGAGTAGTAATGCACCGTAATACAGCAACCAGACTAACAAGGTAACACGAACATGGGAAACGGAAAATGCCAATCATATAAATATTCACACACATATAACAGAGGAATTCACTGGTGAGTGGAAGATGGGGAAAAACCAAAGACTGAGAAGGAAAGGGAATTATAACAGTTACTAAACCAAGCCCCAGTCACAGATAAACCTACCAAACACCTTCTCATATGACCACTAACTACTATCTTCCCAGCCATGCAGCATAAGCTAGCTCTGACAATGTGTTTCAATCAGGACCCAGATTATGTATGGGATAGGAGTGGCTAACCGTGCTCAGCTGAGAGCCCTAGCTCTTTTATTCTATAAACTACTGACAAGTTCATGTCTCTGAATTTCCAAGCATTAATTTTGTATTTATTTTCAGAAAGTGAGAAATGGTCGAAAAAACAAAAAAAAATGCAGTGCTTGCAGACCTCAAATAATTCTAAGAAAACAAGTTCATAATCATTTAGAAGCAACAATACTAATGTTTTAACTCAAGAAGAGTTCTGAAATCAATATTTTGTGGAATAACCATGATTGTTAATCACAGCTTTCATGCGTCTTGGCTGCTTCCCACCAGTCTTTCACACTGGCTTTGGGTGACCTTATGCCACTCCTGGTACAAAAAATTAAGCAGTTCTTAGTTTGATGGCTTGTGACTATCCATCTTCCTCTTGATTACATTCCAGAGGTTTTCAGTGGGGTTCAGGTCTTAAGATTGGGCTGGCCATGACAGGGATTTGATCTGGTGGTCCTTCTTCCACACATTGATTGACCTAGCTGTTTGGCATGGCACATTGTGCTGCTGGAAAAAACAGTTGGGGAACATTGCCTGAGCAGAAGGAATCAACTGTTTTTCCAGGATAACCTTGTTTGCGGCTTGATTCATACGGCCTTCGCAAAGATTAACCTGCCCATTTCTTGCCTTGCTGAAGCATCCCCAGATCTTCACCAATCCTCCACCAACTTTCACAGTGAGTACAATACACTGTGCCTTGTATGCCTTTCCAGGTCTCCGTCTAACCATTGGACGACCAGGTGTTGGGCAAATCTGAAAATTAGACTCATGAGAGAAGATTCAGAGAAGATTATCTTTCTCCAGTCCTCTATGGTCCAATCCTTATGGTCTTTGGCAAACTTCAGCTTGGCTCTCTTTTGCTTCTCATTGATGAAAGGCTTTTTTCAACCTTTACATGATTTGAGCCCTGCCTCTAGGAGCCTGATACGAACTGTTCTTGTTGTGCAATTCACCCCAGCTGCCATTTGCCATTCCTTTTGTAGGTCATTTGTTGTCATCCTGCAGTTGCTGAGTGACATTCGAATAAGATTATGGTCATCCCGGTCAGTGGAGAGTCATTTTTGCCCTCTGCCGGTCTGTAGCTTTGTTGTCCCCAATGTCTGCTGCTTTACCTTGTTGTAATGGACTGCCGTCTTAGAAATTTTAAGAATGGAGGCAACATGAGGCTCACTGTATCCCTCTGCTAGTAAAGCCAGAATTGAGCTTTTCTTTTCCTCATTCAAGACTAGAGTTGAGCGACTTTGGTTGGATTGGGTTTCGTGAAACCCGACTGAAACAAAATTTGAGTCAGATGAAACTGGTCTGACTAGGACAAAAAAAGTCGGAGAGTTGTCCGAAACCCGTCCCCAAAGCAAGTCAATGGGGAATAAAAGTCGGCATTGAGCGGATAACATTCATCCACTCAATGCTGACTTTTATTCCCCATTGACTTGCTTTGGGGTCTGGTTTCGGACAAAACTCCGACTTTTTTTGCCCTAGTCGGACCAGTTTCATCTGACTCAAATTTTGTTTCAGTCGGTTTTCACGAAACCCGATCCGACCAAAGTCGCTCAACTCTACTCAAGACTTTTATTTTCAACCCCTTTGGAATGGTTAAAAGTTATTTTTTCATTCCTATTACTTTTGGGATACTAGTAGCACTTGATTTGCCATCCAGCTTGTCCTATTGCAAGAGGATTGTGAACACCACAGCAGGGTTTTTTATACTTTCATAAAATAAGATTTGGTTCAGGTGATCCCCTAATCAGAAGCACACTAAGTAGAATGAGGTGTACTCTGGTTGGAATTCAACTGACACTGGAATGGAATGGCTGTCAGACATGTAGAGAAGCTGATTTTTATAAAACTGTGCAGTGGGCTCTTAATTTTTGCCAGAGCTGTATAGATAATAGATAGATAATAGACAGATAGATAGATAGATAATAGATGATAGATAGATGATAGATAATAGATAGATGATAGATAGATAGATAGATAATAGATAGAATGGTAGCCAATTTGACTTTACATCTTTTGGACAGCTTATCAAAAAATATGACAATGATTTTTATGGACACACTGTAAAACCATAGTCAATCATTGTGATTATAAGTGATCTCTGTCTATAGCTCATAATTCTGGCATAAATACATCAGCTGAGTTCACTGTAAATGCTAAAATGTTTATGATTTTCAGTCATAATAATCTGTATAAGTTTGTCAACCACAAACAAATCATTAATCTTAAAAAAAAAATACACACCCCCCCTGACGTTTTTCTTACAAGCAAGAGACGATATCCAGCAAACCCTGCAAACTGGCCACAGAAGGTAAATTATTTATTGTCAGCATTCTGCAGCCCAGATATGCACTGAGATTATGTGAAAAGCCCGGACAATCCCTTTAAGATGATTTTTTTTTATGGACAAAAAATGACCAATTTTATGAACTGTATTCAAAGTTCTGTATGATTGGCATCCCAAGCGGATACACGTAGTGGGGAAAATAAGTATTTGATCCTCTGCTGATTTTGCAAGCTTTCCCACCTACAAAGAATGGAGAGGTCTGTAATTGTTACCGTAGGTGTTATGATGAGTCACCGAAGGAGGAAAAAACAAAATACCAGCTAAGTCCAGAAAAACCAGAGAGGTTGCCAGCAATCCGATTGCAGACCCCTGAACCTATCCACAACAACTAGCAGTAACCGTGGGGGGTTCCTACGGTGCCCTAGACCCCTCGATCACAGCCGGAGAGCTACATAGCCTAAAGACAGAAAGGGGGAAAAACTAAACTGCCCCAGAGCAGACCCCAAAGCAATAGGCAGCCCCCAACATATAATGACGGTGAAGCAAGAAGAAAACACTAACACAGATAGTAAGGTAGGTTGAGCAAATGATGGGGCCCAAGCTAACTACATAGGACAGGATAGGAAAGCTGCTGTCTGCCATCCGCAAAAACCCTATCAAAATGAGCCAACCGACTGATAGGAAAAACAGGCCCTGAAGTCGCTAGGCTTCAAAAGACTATATCAGCACTCAGGTATATTCTGAAGACAGAGCAAAAGATCAACAGGTCAGAGACAAAAAATGGAATTCAGCTCACCCCCGGCCGGGGATGGCAGAACTCCCAAAAAACAAGGCAAAACAAAACTGAAGAGTACAAAGCAGAGCAGAAAAACTTAGCTTTGAGACGCAGGAATCAGACTGGTCTCCAAGAATCCAGCAGGAAAAATCACCAGCCAGGAAGAAGGGCGTCGGCAGCCTTATATCCAGTCCTCAATTCCAGCCACCAAGTTATCATCTAGCTGCCCAGGTGTTTGGTAATCAGTCTCACTACCTTCCTTCACCAGAGGAGGGAGTTCATCAGACCTCAATGGTGAAGGGAAAAATGAACTCACAACAGTACCTCCCCCTTGAGGAGGGGTCACCAAACCCTCATCCATGCCACCAGGGCGATCCGGGTGAGCCCGATGAAAGGCACGCACCAATCTTTCGGCATGAATATCAGAGGCAGAGACCCAGGAATTATCCTCCTGACCATAACCCTTCCACTTAACCAAATACTGGAGTCTCCGACTAGCCAGATGGGAATCCAGTATCTTCTCTACCTCATATTCCATGTTACCTTCAACCAATATAGGGTCAGGAGGTGCCACCACAGGAACTACTGGTTCAACAAACCTCTTCAACAAGGACTTATGAAACACATTATGAATTTTAAATGTGACAGGAAGAGCCAACCGAAAAGAGACCGGATTAATAATCTCCAAAATCTTGTAAGGTCCAATAAATCTAGGCTTAAGCTTAGGCGAAGCCACCTTCATAGCGATTTTTTTTATGACAATCAAACCATATCACCCACCTTAAACTGGGGACCAACGGTCCTACGCCGGTTGGAAAACCGCTGGGCCTTTTCCTGGGAGAGAGACAACTTATCCACTACTTGCTCCCAGATCTGGTGCATTCTCTCTACCACAGTGTCAACACCTGGGCAGGCAGAAGGCTCCACCTGCCCCGAAGAAAATTGAGGGTGAAAACTAAAGTTACAAAAAAAAGGTGACATCAAAGTGGCAGAACTAGCTCTATTATTTAAAGCAAATTCGGCCAAGGGCAAAAATGAAACCCAATCATCCTGATCGGCAGAAATAAAACATCTCAAATACGACTCCAAAGCCTGGTTTGTTCTCTCCGTCTGCCCATTGGTCTGAGGGCGAAACGCAGAGGAGAAGGACAACTGAATACCCAGCTTGGAACAGAAAGTCCTCCAAAATCTAGACACAAACTGAACTCCTCTGTCAGATACAATGTTCTCAGGAATCCCGTGCAAGCGAACCACCTGTTGCAAAAACAGGGGCACCGACTAAGAGGAAGATGGCAACTTAGGGAGTGGTACAAGATGGACCATCTTAGAGAATCTATCACAAATCACCCAAATAACAGTCATTCTCTGAGAGACAGGCATGTCAGAGATAAAATCCATTGAAATATGGGTCCATGGCCTCCTGGGCACCGGTAAAGGCATCAACAAGCCACTAGAGCGAGAACAAGGTTTAGACCGGGAGCAAGTCCCACAGGACTGCACAAAATTTCTGACATCACGAGACAAGGCGGGCCACCAAAAAGACCGACTCACCAGATCTCTAGTACCAAAAATACCTGGATGACCAGCCAATGCAGAGCAATGAACTTCAGACATCACTCTCTTCCTCCACTGGTCAGGAACATACAACTTTCCACTGGGACAACGCTCAGGTTTGTCCTCCTGAAACTCTTCCAGAGCACGTCTCAAATCTGGCGAGATGGCAGAAAGAACTACCCCCTCGCCTAAGATGGTAGCAGGCTTAGTCACAACAGGAGAATCAGCAAGGAAACTCCTAGAGAGGGCGTCTGCCTTGACATTCTTAGTGCCCTGAAGAAAAGAGACCACAAAATCAAAACGTGTGAAAAACAAGGCCCACCTAGCCTGCCTAGGATTCAAGCGCTTGGCCGACTCCAGGTAAATCAAATTCTTGTGGTCAGTAAGGACCACGACTTGGTGTTTGGCTCCCTCCAACCAATGTCTCCACTCCTCAAATGCCCATTTCATGGCCAACAGTTCCCGATTCCCCACATCATAGTTACGTTCGGATGGGGAGAACTTTCGGGAAAAGAAAGCACAAGGATTCATTTTAGATGTCACAGGATCTTTTTGGGACAACACCGCTCCTGCACCAATCTCAGAAGCGTCCACCTCCACCTGAAACGGGAGTGAGACATCAGGTTGCCGCAAAACCGGAGAAGAAGTGAATCTTTGCTTCAGCTCCTGAAAGGAAGAAACAGCCTCCGGAGACCAATTCAGCACATCAGCACCCTTCCTAGTCAAATCCGTCAATGGCTTGGCAATACCAGAAAAATTAGCTATAAATTTCCGATAAAAATTAGCAAAACCCAAAAACTTCTGGAGGGCCTTCAAAGAAGTGGGCTGAACCCAATCATAAATGGCCTGTACCTTGGCCGGGTCCATTTCAATAGTTGACGGAGACAAAATAAATCCCAAAAATGAAACCCTCTGTACCCCAAAAAGGCATTTCGATCCCTTGACATACAGGGAATTCTCCCTCAAAATCCGGAACACAGTCCGAACATGTTCCACATGAGAGTCCCAATTCTTGGAGAAGATCAAAATATCATCCAGATAGATAATCAAAAATTTATCCACAAAGTCTCGGAATATATCGTTCATGAAGTACTGGAAGACAGAAGGGGCATTAGTCAGCCCAAAAAGCATCACCAGGTACTCAAAATGTCCCTCCGGAGTATTAAACGCCGTCTTCCATTCATCCCCATGCTTAATGCGAATAAGATTATACGCCCCGCTGAGGTCAAGCTTGGTAAACAAGCAAGCACCTTTAACTCTGGAGAATAGATCAGAAATCAGGGGTAACGGATACTGATATTTAACAGTAATTTTGTTGAGGGCACGGTAGTCAATACAAGGCCTTAATGAACCATCCTTTTTAGCCACGAAAAAAAACCCAGCACCTAAGGGTGAAGAGGATGGTCTAATATGACCCTTCTCCAATGCCTCCTTAATATAGGATCGCATAGTCTCGTGCTCGGGTACAGATAAATTGAAAAGCCGACCCTTGGGGAATTTACACCCCGGGTTCAGCTCAATTGCACAGTCATAACTCCTATGAGGAGGCAAAGACGCAGACTCATTCTCACTAAATACATCATAAAAGTCAGCCAAATAGTCAGGAACATCATGCGACTGGGGAGAGGTGGAGAAAACAGGAGCATCACTAAGGGCACACCGACAACCCCAACTCACCACAGACAAAGATTTCCAATCTAGAACTGGATTATGGATTTGCAACCAGGGAAACCCCAGAACAATGGTATCATGCAAATTATGCAACATCAAAAATCTGCAATTTTCTTGATGGTCTGGGGCGACCCGCATTACCACCTGGGTCCAAAACTGAGGTTTATTCTTCGCCAAAGGAGTAGCATCAATACCCCTCAAAGGGATAGGCGTCCGCAGAGGTGTCATAGGAAATCCACAACATTTAGCAAAATCAAAGTCCATCAGGTTCAGAGCTGCTCCTGAATCCACAAAAGCCTTGGCGGAAAATGTGGACAGGGAGCAGATCAGAGTAATTGCCAGGAGAAACTTAGGTTGAACACCACCCACAGAAAACGTGTGTGTACAACGTTTCTCTCGTTTAGGGCAGACAGAAATAATATGCGAGGCATCTCCACAAAAAAACACAGCTTATTACACCTTCTGAACTCCTGACGTTGCACCCTAGACAAAACTCTATCACATTGCATAGGTTCAGACATTTGTTCAACAGGTGGCAACATCTCTCGTGTAGTTTTGCGTTCACGTAAACGCCGATCCACCTGAATGGCTAATGACATAGAATCGTCAAGACCAGAGGGAACAGGAAATTCCACCATAGTATCTTTTACAGTTTCTGACAAACCCTTCCGAAAGAGGGCTGCCAAGGCACCATCATTCCAGGTAGTAAGGACCGCCCACTTTTGGAATTTTTGACAGTACAACTCTGCCGAATCCCGAACCTGGCTTAATGCCAACAGGGTCTTTTCAGCCTGATCAATAGCATTAGGTTCATCATACAACAACCCCAAGGCTTGAAAAAATGCGTTCACATTATTCAGAATAGGATCATCAGGTTTCAAAGAAAACGCCCAATCCTGGGGATCGCCGCGCAGCAAAGAGATGACAATTTTAACCTGCTGCGCGGAGTTCCCCGACGAGTTAGGCTTCAAGGCAAAAAATAATTTACAATTATTCTTGAAATTCAAGAATTTAGACCGATCCCCAAAAAACACATCAGGAGTAGGAATCTTTGGTTCAGCAGCATGTGAATGAGCAAGATAGGCGGAAATTCCCCGCACTTCAGCAGCGAGCTGCTCCACACGATCAGACAATTGCTTCATCTCCATTGAGAGAAAAATTCCCCCTACGGCCTCAGAGATATAGAGGAAAAAATATGCACACAAAAAAATAAATAAATAAATAAAATTCCGACACTTTTTTTTTTTTTTTTTTTTTTACAATTCTCTCCTGCTATTGAGTACCCTAGGATCTGCGGTATGGCTGGTGATTCTGTTATGATGAGTCACTGAAGGAGGAAAAAACAAAATATCAGCTAAGTCCAGAAAAACCGGAGAGGTTGGCAGCTATCGGATTGCAGACCCCTGAACCTATCCACAACAACTAGCAGTAGCCGTGGGGTGTTCCTACGGTGCCCTAGACCCCTCGATCACAGCCGGAGAGCTACATAGCCTAAAGACAGAAAGGGGGAAAAGCTAAACTGCCCCAGAGCAGACCCCAAAGCAATAGGCAGCCCCCAATATATAATGACGGTGAAGCAAGAAGAAAACACTAACACAGATAGAAAGATAGGTTGAGCAAATGATGGGGCCCAAGCTAACTACATAGGACAGGATAGGAAAGCTGCTGTCTGCCATCCGCAAAAACCCTATCAAAATGAGCCAACCGACTGATAGGAAAAACAAGCCCTGAAGTCGCTAGGCTTCAAAAGACTATATCAACACTCAGGTATATTCTGAAGACAGAGCAAAAGATCAACAGATCAGAGACAAAAAATGGAATTCAGCTCACCCCCGGCCGGGGATGGCAGAACTCCCAAAAAACAAGGCAAAACAAAAACAAAACTGAAGAGTACAAAGCAGAGCAGAAAAACTTAGCTTTGAGATGCAGGAATCAGACTGGTCTCCAAGAATCCAGCAGGAAAATCACCAGCCAGGAAGAAGGGAGTCGGCAGCCTTATATCCAGTCCTCAATTCCAGCCACCCAGTTATCATCTAGCTGCCCAGGTGTTTGGTAATCAGTCTCACTACCTTCCTTCACCAGAGGAGTGAGTTCATCAGACCTCAATGGTGAAGGGAAAAATGAACTCACAACACGTAGGTACACTTAACCTGTGAAAGACCAAATCTAAAATTAAAATCCAGAAAATCACATTATATGATTTTTACATAATTAAATTGCGTGAAATAAGTAGAGGAAAAAAGGGCAATTTTCCAGCTCCTAAAAATTCAAGATTCTTTATTGAAAAAACTCTTCCATTAAAACATAATTGCTCTGGGACAGATTGCATGGCAAGAATGATGGCAAAGCGACGCGTTTCGATCACATACATGATCTTTGCCCTAGCTTGAAATAAGTATTTGATCACCGACCAACCAGCAGGAATTGTGGCTCTCACAGAGCTGTTAGTTTTTCTTTAAGAAGCCTCGTACTCTGCGCTCAGTACCAGTATTAATTGCACCTGTTTGAACTGGTTATCTGTATAAAAAGACACCTGACAACACACTCAATCACACTCCATCCTCTCCACCATGGTCAAGACCAAAGAGCTGTCTTAGGAGAACAGGGACTAAATTGTAGAGCTGCACAAGGCTGGGATGGGCTACAGGACAATAGGCAAGTAGCTTGGTGAGAAGGAAAAAACTGTTAGCACAATAATTAGAAAATAGAAGAAATATAAGATGACTATCAATCTTACTCGGTCCGGAGACCCATGCAAGATCTCTCCTCATGGCATAAGGATGATTCTTTGAAAGGTCAGGAATCAGCACAGAACTACATGGGAGGACCTGGTCAATAACCTGAAGAGAGCTGGGACTACAGTCTCAAACATTACCATTAGTAACACACTACGATGTCATGGATTAAAATCCTGCAGGGTCCGCAAGGTCCCACTGCTCAAACCAGCACATGTCCAAACTCCTTTTGAAGTTCTCCAATGACCATATGGATGGTCCAGAGGAGACATGGGGGAAGGTCATGTGGTCAGATGAGACCAAAATAGAACTTTTGGGTACCAACTCCACTCACAGTGATTAGAGAAAGAAGAAGGATGAGTAAAACACCAAGAACACAATCCCAACCGTGAAGTGTTGTGGTGGAAACATCATACTTTTGGGGAGCTTTTCCGCAAAGGGGAGAGGATGACTGCACCATATTAAAGGGAAGATGTATGGGGTCATGTATCTTGAGATTTTGGCCAACAACCTCCTTCCCTCAGTTTGAGCAGTGAAGATGGGTCTCCCAGCATGACAATGATCCAAAGCACACAGCCAGGGCAACTAAGGAGTGGCTCCTTAAGAACCATTTCAAGGTCCCGAAGTGTCCTAACAAGTCTCCATACCCAGAGGCGTATCTAGGCTTTCTGGCACCCGGGGCAAGAATTCGGTTTGGCGCCCCCCCCCCGCCCAAGTACATATGCGACTTGAACACTTAGCCATGTACCCACGAGCTGCTCCTCCTAATGCTCTCAATGTTCAGTAAAAAACTGAGAGAAGCAGGAAGAGAAGCTCGTTGTCACAGGATCATACCTATGAAAATCGCATATGAGTGAAGTGTCCATGTGATGACTACGGCAACCTGCAGAGCTGAATCCTGACATTGCAGCTTCTGAATTCTCACAACGAATGCACTGCACACTTTTAGGATTCTCCCTGGCCGATGTACAGTCATGTCAGCACAAGTATGTGATTTGTATACTTCTGGCCACACTCCAACTAGATGTGCCCGGCCTCGCTCTGTTCATTTTCATTGAGTGAGGCCACACATGTCTAGTCAGCATGTGACCGCATGTATGTAAATTACCAGCACGAGAGAATCCTGACAGTGTGCAGTGAGCACTGTGAGAATTCAGAAGTCTGCAGTCACATAGAATGACTGCAGACTCAGCACAAACCTGGAGAACCCCTTTAATGTTCCTAACAAATAAAAACATGAGAATAAGTCAGTATCACAAATAACATTTACATCCAAGTACCTTATAGATGACGTCGTCTCTGCAGTCAGTCACCTTTTCTTCTTCTTGTCCAGACCCCATGATGAGTTTTCTCATCCACATCTCGTCTCTGTAGACGTCCATCTTCTCCGGTCTTCTGCAGAAAATCTCCACATGATGCCCTTAAAGATAGAAGTGTCATTATAATGCCCCTAAATAAAAATATCTGCAATATACTGTCTCCTCACACTATTCCCCTCTAGCATCCCACCTGTTCACCATACTGTCTCCTCATATATTTACCCCCTCACTCTCTATACTGTCTGCTCACACATATCCCCGACTCCCCATACTGTGTCCATCCACATACATTAACCCATTCGCTCCCCATACTGTCTGCACCCAACCCCCATACTGTTTCCTCATACATACTCTTTATTTTGTGTCCTCAAATCTCCCCACACATTAAATCCCCCATCCCCAATCCCCCACATACATTAAGTACCCCCATCCCCATTCCAAATCCCCCCCACACATTAAATAACCCCCCATCCCCACTCCAAATCCCCCCACACATTAACCCAATCCCCACTCATTAACCCCCATCAGCACTCCAAATCCCCCCACCCCCACTCCAAATACCCCCACACATTAACCCCAACCCCACTCATTAACGCCCCCATACATTAACCCCCATCCCCATTCATTAACCCCCGCGCACATTAACCCAATCCCCACTCATTAACCCCATCACCACTCCAAATCCCCCCCACACATTAAATAACCCCCATCCCCACTCCAAATCCCCCCACACATTAACCCAATCCCCACTCATTAACCCCCATCAGCACTCCAAATCCCCCCACCCCCACTCCAAATACCCCCACACATTAACCCCAACCCCACTCATTAACGCCCCCATACATTAACCCCCATCCCCATTCATTAACCCCCACGCACATTAACCCAATCCCCACTCATTAACCCCATCACCACTCCAAATCCCCCTCACACATTAAATAACCATCTGCACTCCAAATACCCCCACACACATTAACCCCCATCCCCACTCATTGATGCCCCCACACATTAATCCCCATCCCCATTCATTAACCCCCCCACTCATTAACCCCCATCACATTAAATAACCCCTATCTCCACTCCAAATCCCCCCACACATTAACCCCATGGCATCCCCACTCATTAACCCCCACACACATTAACCCCCATCCCCACTCATTAACCCCCATCCCCACTCTAAATACCCCCACACATTAACCGCCATCCCCTCTACAAATCCCCCCCATCTCCACTCATTAACTCCCCCTCATCTCCCATCTTCGGTGGTTCTTCAGCTCCACAGAGGAGCACACTTACCACCAGCGTTTGCTTTGGGCGCCGGGGAGTGACGTCAGCAGCGTGATCACATGACCTGATCACGCTGCTGACGTCGCTCTGGCCCGGCGGTCAGAGCTTCAATTGTACAGGCGTCTGTATAGACGCCAGTACAATTGCTCCCTGGGAGCCGGCACGGCCTCCTTCTCTGCGCCGGCTGTCAGCTTGACAGCTGACACAGAGAACCGCCGACTCTCAGGCGGGGGGCGGCAGAACACAGCTGCCAGGGAGGACACTGCGGACCGCTGCATTAGGCGGCCCGACTGCGCCCCCCTGCTGGCTGCGCCCGGGGCAACTGCCCCGGCTGCCCCCCCCTAGATACGCCACTGTCCATACCTGAACCCAATAGAAAATTTTTGGAGGGATCTGAAACTCAATGTTGCCCAGTAACATAGTAACATAGTAACATAGTTATTAAGGTTGAAGGGAGACTTTAAGTCCATCTAGTTCAACCCATATCCTGTCCTAACTTGCCCTAACATGTTGATCCAGAGGAAGGCAAAAAAAACCCATGTGGCAACAGTAAGCTTCACATTGGGGAAAAAAATTCCTTCCCGACTCCACATACGGCAATCAGACTAGCTCCCTGGATCAACGCAATATTAAGGAGACTAGTGTATATACCCTGTAATATTATACTTTTCAAGAAAGGCATCCAGTCCCTTCTTAAATTTTAGTAGTGAATCACTCATTACAACATCATATGGCAGAGAGTTCCATAGTCTCACTGCTCTTACAGTAAAGAATCCGTGTCTGTGAGTATGCTTAAACCTTAGTGACAGCCCCAAAACCTGAAAGATCTGGAGAAGATCTGTATGGAGGAGTGGGCCAAAATCCATGCTGCAGTGTGTGCAAACTTGGCCAATAACTGCACGAAACATCTGACCTCTGTAATTGCAAAGAAACATTTCTGTACCAAATATTAAGTTCTCTCTATTGTATCAAATACTTAATTAATTTGAACTTTATTACATGAAATAAGTAAAAATTATAAAATGTGATTTTCTGATTTTTATTTTTAGATTTGCACCCAACTTTTACATACTGAGTCCTAGTGCTGCTTTTCAATTGTTCTTTGATAGATAGATAGATAGATTGCCTCGTTGTGGAACATGGAGATGAAGCACAATGTGATGAAAATGTGCCCTAATAACGACATGTAGGTTTAAGCACAGGACAAACAGCCCTATGGTATAATACTTAATACAGTGAAATATGTCTTCGGCCTCAGCCATCTTCTTCTGGTGACCTCACCGTAACCCACCAGAGATGACACAGGCTGGAGATGAAGAGAGTACAGGAGAGCTGCCCTCCATCACTCACGGTGACGCTCCTCGTAGCGTGGTTATTGATATATTGATAATGAACTTCATCTGACAGCTAAAAAGACCTGATGAAGGATTCTTCTTGCTAAAGCTTTTGCCATGATGGCTTTACATCTAGTCTATGTCATAAGAAAGAATGAGGTGGATGACGTGGGCTTCCATGGACATCCAAGCAATTTTCTATACAAGGTAAAAACAAGAAATAACTATATCTTAGGTTATTTGAAAAATTGTGATGAATGGAAATTAAGAGACAGTCATTGATTGGGTGTGAAGGAATCTGTTTACAAGGAAGTATGAGGAAATGGCATGAACTTGTAAATTATATATCTGGCATTTTGCACAAGACATAGAATGTGATGGCATATCAAAAGTTAAATATTCTACCACAAAGAGTTATAAACATAAAGAATTTGTACATCGAAATAATAAAAGTTGTCAAAACGTACACCATCAACCTGATAAACAGGACAAATCATCAGCTGCAATTGATCCAAAATATCGTCTCGGCTAATTCCTTCAGAAACACCACCGTAAAAAGACCTTCACATAATAATCACCAACGTGAAACAGCTCAACCTCCAATAATGTGCACCTGTTTTATCTCCAAGTATACATGTAATAAATGGGCGCTTTTCAGACAATCAGGATATTGATATATTGGATGAATAGTGAAGGATCTAAAAAAGAGACAGTGGGTATAGTATAAAGACTAAAGATTATGGAGGGGAAGGAAGGAAGGAAGGAAGGAAGGAAGGAGAGGAAGGAAGGAAGGAAGGAAGGAAGGAAGGAAGGAGAGGAAGGAAGGAAGGATGGAAGGAAAGGAAGGAAGGAAGGAAGGAAGGAAGGAAGGAAGGAAGGAAGGAAGGAAGGAAGGAAGGAAAGAATGAAGGTAAGGAAGGAGGGAAGAAAGGAGGGAAGGAAGGAGGGAAGAAGAGAGGATGGAGGAAGAAAAGGAAAAGATGGGTAGATAAAGTGGAAATTCAGAATTAAAAAAGGAAAACAGGAAGAAGGTGGAAGTCAAGTAGAGGAAAAAGGTGAAGCTACATAAGGAAGGAAGGGGGGGAAGGGAGGCAGGAAGGAAGGTTGATGGGAGGATGAGTGGGCAAATTATAAAGAAATGGAGAGGAAATGCTGGGTGCTCAATGGATAGGAGGTAAAAATGTGGGAGGGAATAAAGAATGGAAGAAGGAAGGAATGAAAAAAGAAAGGAAGGAAAGAAATGTAGAAAGCGAGGATTGGAGGATAAAAAGTGAATGAGAGAAAATGGTTTTGAAAAGCTAGGAAATGAATGGCGGAATGAAAAAAGAAACATGCTTTGTTCCATGGAGAAGTATTCCAGATTCATGAAAGAAGGAAATGAAAGTTAAAGGGAACCTGTCATCAGAAAATAACGCTATTAACCTGCAGGTATGGGGTTTATCTGCATGTTAATATTGTTACTAGCCTGCCTGGCACCTGCACTTAGCTAAAAGCTGCCTGGAGAATATGGACTTTACTCTCCTCCGCCAGTGTTCTATTTTCAGTCATGAGGGTGGCGCCGGTGCGGGTTCCATCACTGCTCTGAGTAAAGAAAGCGCACCGCCGGTCCTTACTGACAGCAGCTCAGTATTAGGACTGTCTGTCAGTCAGTGCCGGGGGACGCTGTTACAGCCTCCTCTCTCTATACTCAGAGCAGTGACTGAACCCATGCCAGCGCCGCCCCTGTGACTGAAACCGGAAAAGCTGCCGGGGGGGAATAAAGTTAATTTTCTCCCTTCAGGATTCAGCTGCGTGCAGATGCCAGGCGGATTATAAAAAGCTACTAACCTGCAGATTAACCCCATATCTGAAGTTAATAGCGTGACAGGTTCCTTTTAAGGTTCTGTATATGGAATGGAGGAAAATATAGAAGTAATTAGCAAACAAAGGAAGTATAAAGGAACTATACGGGGAAGGAAAAAGGAAGGAAATGTGTTATTTTATAGAACTGTTTCAATATGTCGACATCTAAGAAGAACTGTCTGCAGAATGTCCGCATCACTGGATGAGCCTGACCTCTCATGTCCTGACGATCGCTAAATCAGCTACAGCTCTGTTTGAAACAGCAGAGGAATTGCTCTTTTCTTCTAATTCTTACTCCTGACAGCAACTTCTTGGTAACATTCATATTTCATACCATTCACATGAATTATGCAGCCCAGCAGATTTAATGATATTTTGCTTCTTTTTCCCCCCCATTATGCAAGCTTTGAATTAAGTTCCATTTCCTGTTCAAAAGCTGCAAGGACACATAAAGTCGACCCCCTCCCTTAATCCAAAGCTACAATTTTTTTGACAAGTACACTTTGCAAATAAAGCCCAGTATTAATCTTAAGACGCCCTTCTCACTACAAGACCGGGAAACTTGATTTGAAGTCTTAGAGAGGTGAAAGCACAGAAAAAACACAGTGTCAGGAAACTGTCAAAGTACGAGAGAAAGAAAAAAGCTGTCATAAAATCCCATTGCTGAGACCTCGAAAACATCCTACGGTTCCCTTTAGCTACATCTCTACAATTAGACATGTCTGCTGGGCTTGTTCTGCCACGCTGCGGTGCTGATGATACCCGGAACACACTGACTTGGCTAATTGTTGCCACTGATTCACTTTCTAGGACTTTCTATATCAACATAATTGATATAAGGTCCTCTTTTGTAGATTTTCTTAGCGTATGTCCCCTGAGTTGTCATAAACTCCCAGCTCTACATGATAGCAAAGTCTATAGTATTCTGATCACTCGTCCAAGGCAAGCAAAGAAATATACCTGTAGGTAATGTAGCCAAAAATAGCTAATGCTTCCACTAAATGCCAGGTTATTGTTTCACTATCTTTAAAGTGGACCTGTCTCTTGCTATAAATATGTAATTTTTTTTTTTTGCCAGGTGTTAAAGCCGCTTTTCGTCTGAATCCTGCCTTGTCTTACTTTTGTCCCTCTGTGTCTCCGTTCCTGAAATATGGTCATCTCTTCCTTGTAGCGTGTGTAGTTCTGGTCTTGTTGGCCAATTGGGCATCGTTCTTAAGACCAATCCCCCAAGGAATAGTTGAGAACCATGCCCATTTGGCCAAAAAGTCTAGATTTGCATACAGAGCTGAGGGGGCCATATCTCAGGAAAACAGCGTAATTTACACCATATAAAAAATGGATGTTTTCCCTTTACAACTGGTTAATTACAAAGTACTTCTCTGTGAAGACCCTAGGCCATCAGTTCTAATCCTTGGGGTAACCTGTTAAATTCTCCAGCAGAGGCCACACAGGGGAAGGAAAGTATTACACATTCATATTAAGGCATTGACATGAAAGGTCCTGCAGAAGTACAGATGCTCTGCATAGCTACTGTAGGGATTTGCTCTGATAGGCAATGACAGGGACGGAGTAATGAGGCAACACACAGGCTTAGAGTCCAACTTCAGTGGTTTAATGTCACTTTAAGACAGCAGGTTAACAGAAAGTAACGGAAAAACACAAACATACTCCAGTTTGGAGAACCACTGGTCCCAGACTCACCCTTGCATGGGACGGGCTTAACTAAGCGGCTGCCAGGTCAGCAAAATCCACCCGGTGCTATTCCTAGGGTTTGTTTGGAGTCTTGCTGCTATAGCTCTGCAGCACGTGCAGTCCAACAAACAGATTCAGGCTAACTCCAGCCAAGCTCCTGTATCTTCCACACACACACACCATGTGCCAAACACCAACCTCCATTACATAGCCCATAACCCCTCCCACAGGTGAGGTAGACATTACATGGATTGATTACGTGACCATGACATCATCGCAAGTCCTTGTCTTTAGGGAAAATCCCTGCCAAACATTATCCTGCTGGGAGAAATGATTCTCCCATCCAGTAAAACACCCTTTGCTGTACCACATTCCTCCCTCCTATGTTCAACCCTATGACATACAGTGAACTAAGGGCAGGGCATCTGTGTTCCCCTGTAGTCTGCCTGCCCAATGTTCTACTGAAAATTTAAAAATTTGCAGGGACAGGAGCCACCTGGTGACTCATGCATTCCTCTCTTTAGCTTGACTCATCCACGTAAGAGGGGAGTGATCGGTCACCAAATGAAACGTTCTCCCCAGCAAATAATAGCGCAATGACTCAAGTGGCCACTTAATGGCCAGGCACTCTCTCTCTACAATACTGTACCTGGTTTCAGCTGGGGTAAGCTTCCGGCTAAGGAAACTAATGGGATGCTCTTCCCCATTAACCTCCTGAGACAACACGGCACCGAGCCCTATCTCAGAGGCATCAGTCTGCACAATGAACTCTTTTGAAATCGGGTGTGATCAGAACTGGTGTACCACACAGTACCAATTTTAACTTTACAAAGGCCTCCTCTATCTGATCATTCCAGCGGACCATCACAGACTTCCTCCCCTTTACGCAGTCTGTTAAAGGCGCGGACAGGGTTGCAAAGTTGGGAATAAACCGCCTGTAATATCCCACTAAACCTAAAAAGGCTTTTACCTGTTTGGTTGTGAGGGAACGCGGCCAGTTCTGAATTGCCTCGAATGTTTACTTGAGGCTTGAGAACTCCTCTCCCAATGACATATCCCAAGTACCGAGCTTCCTTCAACCCTATGGAACACTTCTTTGGGATGGCAGCTAGCCCTGCTTGTCACAGAGAATCTATCACTGCCTGTACTTTTGGTAAGTGACTTTCCCAGTCTGTACTGTACACCACAATATAGTCTAGATAGGCTGAGGCATAGCAGCGATGGGGACGTAGAACAAGATCCATTAACTGCTGAAACGTTGCTGGCGCGCCATGCAACCCTAAGGGTAACACCTTATACTGTAACAGTTTCTCTGGTGTTACAAAAGCCATTTTTCCCTCGCTGCCTCTGTTAGAGGTACCTGCCAATATCCTTTTGTGAGGTCCAAAGTTGAAAAATACTGTGCCTGCCCAAACCGCTCTATCAACTCATCAACCCGGGGCATGGGGTAGGCATCAAGTTTTGAAATTTCATTAAGTTTTTCTAAAATGATTACAGAACCTTAGAGTCCCATCAGGCTTGGGCATTAGGACTGAATTTAACAAGCAATCACCATCTATGCCATGCTATACATGACCAATATCAGTGCTCTCAAAATACTGTGATAATTGTTGCCCTACATATACTGAGGGGGCCACTTAATATGCTTGACCATAATAATTAAGGTAAATGAGAAGGCAAGATCATTAAGAGAGTTCTACCAATATACCTGCAGTCATGTTGCCATCTGGTAAGTTGACCATGTGGGCCTGTGATGCACCCCGACGCGTGTTTCACCGCCTCTGCAGTTTCATCAGGAGGCACCCGATATGGCTTTAGTTGGACTTTGGCCTGTGGCTCCGTGACAATGTCATGTTGGATTAGGGAGATGCGTCCAGGGAGCTCCGAGAAAACATCTGTATTTCGGCTAACAAACTCCCGGACCTCCTGAGCCTGTCTAGGAGACAAAGTATCTGCTATTTTGACTACGGAGTGGGTTTCTCCTGACTCACCCAGAGGTAATGGAATCTTTGCCATCTGAAATGCAGGCAGTGGACTATCCCCACCTGATGAATGTCATCCGCTCAATGCCGACTTTTATTCCCCATTGACTTGCATTGGGGTCGGGTTTCGGACGAAACTCCGACTTTTTTTGCCCTAGTCGGACCAGTTTCATCTGAAACAAATTTTGTTTCATGAAACCCGATCCAACCAAAGTCGCTCAACTCTAGTTAGGGGTGCTAGACTGAGATTCCCTTAAAGTAGAATTGTACAATAGGTATTTGAAAACAGATTTTCTAATTTAGACAATCATTTTAAATTGTCATTTTATGGTAAAATTCCATTGTTTGGTCTTGATCGTGAGTGACAGTCTGGACTATAGTACAGAGCTCCATTAACAATTTTCTAGGGTTTAAAGTTGAAACTGTCATGATCCAGACCGGGTTTTGAGTTCTGTATTTCCATGTTCCCGATCTGTTCTTTTCAGGGGTTAACTTTTCTCAGCCTCAGTCTGGTTTCAGGTTTGCTATTTAGCTCTGCTGAATCCCGCAGGTGGTGTCAGCTATAGTTCTGCCTTTGGCGTGTCTATCTGACTCTGGTATATCCTAATTTGTCCTGCTGTGATCCCTGACTTTCTCCGCATCTTTTTATTCCCTCTCTCTGTCCTGACTCAGTGTTTCCCTGTAAGTTTGTTGACTCCCTGGTTTTTACTTGGCTTGCATTCGGACCTGCTTCTGGCTTTTGTCTTTGTCTTATCCGCTTCCGACCGTTGCTGATCCCCTGGCTTGTTTCTGACCTCGTGTACTGCTGTGACCTTTGGTACTTCCGCTCCTGACTGTTTCTGACTCGGCTCGTCTGACCAACTCTTTCACCACCTGGTGGCGCTCATGCTTCTGCTCAGTGTTGCTACGCTGTGTGTGCAACTTCTCTTCCCTCACCAGCACCCCCTGGTGGTGCTCTCTGTGCGCTCTGTGCACTCGGTGTGCGCTCAGTTAGGCGCTCTGCACTCCTGTCTTTCTCTTCTGTAATGTGACCCTAAACATCCCCTACCCGCACCATACTTATAATAGTCCTTTAAATTCTATAGTCTACAATTTCTATAGTCTACAATAGGACCAGTGCCATGTTTAATAATGTTTAGGCCAAGCAGTCTGGATGCATGACACATGAATTTTCCTAATAACAGTCTTTCAAGAGAATATGTCAGCATATTTTTTCTATTTGACCTATGAGCAGCATAATGTAGAGGCAGGGACCCTGATTCCAATCATGTGTCACTTATTAGGCTGTGTGCCACAGTTTCAATACAATCAGTGTTTTATCAGCAGGATATTCTCAGTGCAGGACTAGGTTTCATGTGTAGGCTAATCTGACGCTGACTCACTTCTCATAGACAAGCCGTGAGTCGTGGAAGTCAAGGAGTCGAAGGTCATAAGCCACGAGCGTACGTCATAGACAGAGGGGTGAGACAAAGGCATAGTCAGGTCAGAGTCCGGGGTCAGAATTCCAATAACGTAGCGGATTAAGGCATTATTCATATGTCAGTATTTGGTAAGGATTTTGCATCAGTGTTTGTATGCTAAAACCAGGAGTGGGACTTACAGAGAAAAACTATCATTGAAATATTGACACTTGTTCAGTGTTTTAGAGACACTGCTGGCTTTGAAAAACAAATACTGATGAAATACTGATCAAAGATACTGATGTGGCCTAAGACAAAGAGGCTAGGCAAATGGATGGCCCAAGTCAAATTCAAGGTCAGGCAACAAAGATCAGAATATAAGAACTCAGAGCGGGCACATGCCTCTAAAAATAAGCTACATCTGGCAATATTCTAACAATTTTCTGCCAGCTAAATAGTCAGGTAATCACTCAGAATGGGCAACACCCGAAGGAAACCCCACAGGCCCGGTCAGAAAGGACAGCTGAGCTGTCTTTCACTATCCTGACAGCTCAGCATGCCCCCTAATCCTATAGGTCGGCTGAGTGTCCTTAGGACACTGTGAATGGTGGAATCATGACAGGCAGCTTTCTGCCTATGCACAGTGTACACAGTAAGATGCCAATCAATCAGTGGTGTGGGTGGAATTATACTGTACACAGCTCAGCTTTCTAAGCACCACTGGATCTGCAGCAGAGAAAACAGCCAAAAGATTCCCTTTAAATTCTGTATCATTCTCCACCCTCTTAGATCTCACCTAGCTGTAACCTCTGTATAAATAATTTTTTTTTATGCTGAAGAGGCTGAAAACTGCAGTTTTGACACAAACATGAACACCTTTATCACTGACAACCAAGACTGGTAATTTTCTTAGCAGGCCGGATTATCTGGATCTGCTCCTTCCGACGGAGCAATATACTCTATCAACAACGTATCAGAGATTTACTGAGCCTCCCCGAATATACGGAGAGATGCTTATAGAAAGATTGGCTTATTTACCCGCATTCTCCAGCCTGCCGCGAACGTGTGCGCTCCTAGATTTATACACCGGTGACTGACAATCTGCACCAGGCAAGAAGATGTAGTCTATTTAATGATTTGTGGTATGTGTGGACAAGACTTTCCCAGATGATACAAAGTCCCTTTTATATAGAACCGATATCCTGTAGCCAGAATATAGGCTAATAAAATTATTATGAAGGAAAAGTTGTGAAATTGTAATTTTTCACAATTATGGTTCCTGTTACAAATCTCTTGCTTAAATACAAGACAGTACTCACCACTAGGCATACAAGGGCAGGAGTCTAAGGCAAAAAAAGAAGTTTAGGGGAATGATAGTATAATTAGAAATTATCAAATTAATTCTCGAATTTATGAAAATTTTGGATTTTCCAAAATTTTGTGGAGCCAATTTGCACGAATGCAACAAAATCCAGCCGGCCACCATTTCACCAACAAAGGGTTAAAAAAACAGTAACATATTATACTCACCTGTCCTGCTACATAGCGCCTTGCCCTGTCCTCCATTTGCTTTAGCTATATTTAGGATTTGGTACTCGGCGGGTAATGCGGTACTCGCGGTACTCGCGGTACTCGAATCCTAGCGAGAAAATTTCACTACTCGCCTCACAATACTCAGATCTACCGCCCGGCATGTGGTGTCAGTCAATCACAATAAAGCCACCGCCTTCTTTGTTGTGGCATTTCTGTGTCATATGTGTCTGAAGGGGTCTGTGCGGGCTCTGCCGGGCTGATCGGGGGTCTGTGCGGGCTCTGTCGAGCTGATCAGGGGTCTGTGCGGGCTGTGCCGGGTTGATCGGGGGTCTGTGCCGCACAGACCCCCGATCAGCCCGACACAGCCTGCACACACAGCTCCACATACCCCCACACACATTCTCCGCCCGCACACATAGTCTCCGCCCATTGCTCGCATTTCCCATAGACATACATTGGACTCGCTACTTGTTACGAGTACCCGAGTATTAGGAGCAACTCGTGACGAGTACAGCGAGTCCGAGTATTTCACTACTCGCTCATCCCTAGCCATGGCTTATTGCATATTACATGCTTGTTACAATATTTTAATAGCCAAAATATTGGTTTTGGGTACTCCTCCGAAACAGCATGGAAATGTCTCACACAAACACTTGTGGATAATTTTTGGATAAAAGTCACCCTTTTTGCTCTTAATTTTATTTCTCTCATGATTCAGTCAACAACGATATTTTTTTTTGCACTTGGGTGTTATTAAAACTTTTGGACCGTTTGGCTTCCTCTATGTATCAAAGTACATCACAGAATGGAAATAAATCAGCCTGGAATGTTAATCAGAAGATGATAAATAAGGACCACATGCCCAGCCATCAGAAGAACCTCGCTGACGGTTTCACTGGTAGTTCATCCTTCAACCAGTCTGCCCTGTACTGTGATACATAAAGGCTGTAGAAGCTAAAGAATTCAAAACTTCTCAATGAACTCTTTTACAAAAAAATATTAAATGCACAAATTTTGGAAAATAAAAATGCCCCCATATCTTTTAAAAGCCTTCCATATAGATATTTGCATGCATAATATGTCCAATTATATAATTTGTAAATCCATAACATATTGTTTGATTGGTTTTCCCATATCATATCAGACTGAATTGATCCCCAATTAGTTCACCCTTGTCTTAAACCCATATCGCCCCATCCATCCTTACAGATTGCGTAGGAACATATCTAGCAAAATTCAAAATTTCTCCTGCTTGTGCAGATTTTCCCAAGAAATTTGATTCGCAAAGAAGTTGATCTCTTCAAACTTAATGTCCCTAATTATAATCTGTGATTTCTAAAGACCCCAGAGCATAACAAATCTGATATGGAAAAAAGAATCTGTATCTTCGCCTCATGGGTAGAGTTGAGTGAATATGTTCAGAATCGGTGTCCGAATCTGAATTCGCCATATTCGTGCCATATGTGTACCCTATTCGTGCCTAATTTATGCTTGATAATCAGTTCCAAACATATTCGGTAATTTCTACTACCATTGACTCCAATGATGCTTGGGTGTGTTCAGCAAATATTGCAAAAACAATATTTGCTGCCCATCTTAATCGGAACCGAATTTTGAAAAATTTGCTCAACACTACTCATGGCTCACGTCTCCAGCACCTGAGCTCCTCATTGACACCCGTCTGGTCCTTGCTGCATCTTCAGATTGTCGCCCTTCTTCTTGAATTCCCATCCTCTAATGTTGGGTCCGAACTTTTGGATCTAATGAGGGTTGCGTGCAAGCGTGCCAAAGGATCATTGTGTCATGACGTCACGGCATGTACCATGGCCTCGCTTGCGCATGCGCAGAACCCTCCCAGGCCTGATCGAACCTTGAAGTCCAGGCCCAGCAGCAAAAAAACGGGGAATTCAACACATGCGAAGATGATCTGAAGATGCAACATGGATTGAACAGGCGATGGAGGGGAGCAGAAGGGCCTGAGAGTTGATCGGTGACGTGAATATGAAGATAATTTTTTTTCTTTTTGATAATTTTTTTTACGGTTCAGAAAAAAATGGCATCCGATGACCGCAATGGAGGCGAATTCCTAAAAAAAATCTTCATTTTGATGAATGCAAAATTTTGTAAAATTCATGTAGACTTAATTTCCACTCAAATTTATTGGCTCGTTTCTATTATAGACCTCTCTGTCACCCTGAGGCAAGAATGCAGGATACAATCTAAAAAGAGGTAATATTTTGTGAAATCCCGCTCCTCATGGTAAGCTGCTCTGGTTTACAATCTCCCAGCTTGTCTGGAGAACCCATCCTTATTTGTTCAATCGGAATTCATTCTCAGCGGCTTATAGAGATATTGAGAAAACAAGCCAAGTAATTCCCCCGGGATAGGGACCCTGAAGAAAACATCGCTTTACCATGTTCTTCTGCAAGATTCAATCGCCCCCTTGTCAAAGCCAGAAATACGCTAATTCCTGCCCTGGCTCGGAGAATCATTATTCGTAGGGTAGAACGGTGCAATTATGGAGGCTTTTTAAACAGATGTTCGCCCGACATCTGCCGTGACTTTCTACAGCCGCGCAGGCGGCGAGATAACAATTACAAATCAGATGCAATGTGTGACTGAGTCCTGAGTGAAGTCGGTGCTCGCAGGGAGACTGCAGGCCATAAAACAACTGCCAATTAAACAAGATCAGGGCGAGAAGACGCAGGATTCCGCTCCGGAAGACTGAGCTGTAAGAAAGGATTGAGACTGACACCAGGATGGAGGGTCACGTGGATCCAGTCCCTGGTGCTGCTAAATCTCCTCACAAGAAGAAAGAACGGAAGCAGCGGAGGGGAGAGGGACTCAAGTGAAAACGATTTTGGATAAAAACACTCTCAGCTGCCATTACAGCTAACAGTGTTTTCATAGGAGCTCGACATAACAATAATTGGCCAAAGGTATGCTCATTACAGGGCTTAAGAGCTAATGGAGGCTGGCAGTCACACACAGGTAAGAGCGCACACTAAGCAGCGTGGAAGACTCCACAGCCCACAGTGACCCCAGCCACAGCTAAAGTGGGTATTCTTCATCAGCTTATAGGGAATGAGGAATCTCCCTGTAATTAGAAAGATGACCGAAATGACTAAGAAAGAAACTGTCTGGTAATTTACTGCATAGAAGATGAAAACGATAGAAAATCATAGACCAAGATAATATGAGACATAGATGAATGGATGGATTTGTGGATGATGGATAGATGGGTGGGTGAATGGATGGATGGATGCATGGGTGGATGGATGGATGGATAGATATGTGGATAGACAGATGGATGGATGGATGGATGGATGGATGGCTAAGTGGATGGATGGATATGTGGATAGATAGATGGATGTATTTGTGGATGGATGGATGGATGGATGGATATGTAGAAAGATGGATGGTTGGATGGATGGATGGATGGGTGGATGGATATATGGATGGACAGATGGGTGAATGGATGGATGGATATGTAGATAGATAGAGGATGGATGGGTGGATATGTGGATGGATGAATGGATGGATGAAAGTAGGGTGGATGGATGGGTGAATAGATGGATGGATATGTAAATAGATAGATTGATGTATGTATGGGTTTAATGGATGGATGGATGGATGGATTGGATGGATAAATGGATGGACAGATGGGTGAATGGATGGATGGATATGTGGATGGATGGATATGTGGATAGATAGATGATGGATGGGGGTATATGTGAATGGATGTATGAATGGATGGAAGTAGGATGGATGGGTGGATGGATGGATATATGGATGCACAGATGGGTGAATGGATGGATGGATATGTGGATGGATGAATGGATGGATATGTAGATAGAAGAATGAATGGATGGATTGATGTAGGATGGATGGATGGGTGAATGGATGGATATGTAGATAGAAGAATGAATGGATGGATTGATGTAGGATGGATGGATGGGTGAATGGATGGATATGTAGATAGATAGATGGATGGATGGGTGGATGGATGGATATATGGATGGACAGATGGGTGAATGGATGGATGGATATGTAGATCGAAGAATGGATGATGGGTGGATGGATGGATATGTGGATGGATGGATGGAGGATGGTAGGATGGGTGAATGGATGGATATGTAGATAGTTGGATGGAGGATGGTAGGATGGGTGAATGGATGGATATGTAGATAGATGGATGGACGGATGGCTGATTGGATGGATGAATACATGTAGATAGATGGATTGATGGATGGGTTGAAGGATGGATGTAAGATGGTAGGATGGGATGCATGGATGTAGGATGGATGGATAGATTGATGAGTGTGTGGTAGATTGATGGGTGGTTGGATGGATGGATGGATTGACAGACAGACATACAGATGAATGTTCGGATAGATAGACAGATAGATAGATAGATAGATAGATAGATAGATAGATAGATAGATAGATAGATACAGTGGGGCAAAAAAGTATTTAGTCAGTCAGCAATAGTGCAAGTTCCACCACTTAAAAAGATGAGAGGCGTCTGTAATTTACATCATAGGTAGACCTCAACTATGGGAGACAAACTGAGAAAAAAAAATCCAGAAAATCACATTGTCTGTTTTTTTTTTCATTTTATTTGCATATTATGGTGGAAAATAAGTATTTGGTCAGAAACAAAATTTCATCTCAATACTTTGTGATATATCCTTTGTTGGCAATGACAGAGGTCAAACGTTTTCTGTAAGTCTTCACAAGGTTGCCACACACTGTTGTTGGTATGTTGGCCCATTCCTCCATGCAGATCTCCTCTAGAGCAGTGATGTTTTTGGCTTTTCGCTTGGCAACACGGACTTTCAACTCCCTCCAAAGGTTTTCTATAGGGTTGAGATCTGGAGACTGGCTAGGCCACTCCAGGACCTTGAAATGCTTCTTACAAAGCCACTCCTTCGTTGCCCTGGCGGTGTGCTTTGGATCATTGTCATGTTTAAAGACCCAGCCACGTTTCATCTTCAATGCCCTTGCTGATGGAAGGAGGTTTGCACTCAAAATCTCACGATACATGGCCCCATTCATTCTTTCATGTACCCGGATCAGTCGTCCTGGCCCCTTTGCAGAGAAAAAGCCCCAAAGCATGATGTTTCCACCACCATGCTTTACAGTAGGTATGGTGTTTGATGGATGCAACTCAGTATTCTTTTTCCTCCAAACACGACAAGTTGTGTTTCTACCAAACAGTTCCAGTTTGGTTTCATCAGACCATAGGACATTCTCCCAAAACTCCTCTGGATCATCAAAATGCTCTCTAGCAAACTTCAGACGGGCCCGGACATGTACAGGCTTAAGCAGTGGGACACGTCTGGCACTGCAGGATCTGAGTCCATGGTGGCGTAGTGTGTTACTTATGGTAGGCCTTGTTACATTGGTCCCAGCTCTCTGCAGTTCATTCACTAGGTCCCCCCGCATGGTTCTGGGATTTTTGCTCACCGTTCTTGTGATCATTCTGACCCCACGGGGTGGGATTTTGCGTGGAGCACCAGATCGAGGGAGATTATCAGTGGTCTTGTATGTCTTCCATTTTCTAATTATTGCTCCCACAGTTGATTTCTTCACTCCAAGCTGGTTGGCTATTGCAGATTCAGTCTTCCCAGCCTGGTGCAGGGCTACAATTGTGTTTCTGGTGTCCTTTGACAGCTCTTTGGTCTTCACCATAGTGGAGTTTGGAGTCAGACTGTTTGAGGGTGTGCACAGGTGTCTTTTTATACTGATAACCAGTTTAAACAGGTGCCATTACTACCGGTAATGAGTGGAGGAAAGAGGAGACTCTTAAAGAAGAAGTTACAGGTCTGTGAGAGCCAGAAATCTTGATTGCTTGTTTCTGACCAAATACTTATTTTCCACCATAATATGCAAATAAAATGAAAAAAAAACAGACAATGTGATTTTCTGGATTTTTTTTTCTCAGTTTGTCTCCCATAGTTGAGGTCTACCTGTGATGTAAATTACAGACGCCTCTCATCTTTTTAAGTGGTGGAACTTGCACTATTGCTGACTGACTAAATACTTTTTTGCCCCACTGTAGATAGATAGATACATAGATAGATAGATAGATACAAAGATAGATGTCAAAAAATGAAGGCAGCACACCAATGCAACAATTTTACAAAAGTTTTTAAATTTAATTGGCCATGATTAATTTAACATTTTGAATATATAGTTAATTGGCACATTGTACTGTTTGCATCTTTATGTCTCTACTGTATGTATATGTGTTTGCTGTCAATCAGAAAAAAATGTGCCCAAGCACTAACAAGCAAGTAGATGCGACTGCCTGTTGTGCACGACACTAGTCTCCACCTGCATAGAGCAGTCGCTGACCGCTCCTGCTTGTGCCTGTGATTCTGCTGCTCTGCCAATTCTTCTGACAGGTTCCCTTTGACAAAGTTTCACATATATTCTTTAATCTATCTAGAAAGTAAAAAAGGAAGCACTCTAACAATCTAGTAAAAATGAGAATCTGTACTTTTTTCTCCCATATCAAAATGCAACACCCCAGTTCCATATGGAGACGTTGCATTTTGATATGGGAGAATAAAGTACATATTCTCTTTTTCACTTACCATTGTGAGGATTTGGTAGAAGATCCTGGGATTTGTGTTGTTTAACTGCTGCTGCTTCTGCTTTTTTTTATTCTATCTTTCTGTCTGTCTATCATCTATCTATCTATCTTTCTATCTATCTATCTATCTATCTATCTATCTATCTATCTATCTATCTATCTATCTATCCATCCATCCATCTATTATCTTTCTATCTGCCTGTCTATCTGTCTATCTATTTTTCTATCTGTGATAATAATACTTACGTAGTGTAAGAGTTAATAACACCTTTAGGTCCTGTTAATACGAAGCCTAATTATTTGGTGACCGGCTTGTTACTCAGCGGCCAGGCAAGGGATTACGCTTTCCGTATTGTCACTCATCATCCGCAGACAGGTCAGGTGTCATGTATTTTCACGCCGCACTTACATCCTGACAGTTCTATTTCCAGCCATTTACTGCAGTTAGTAGTCGCCGCTGCCGGTCTCCATGTGACAAAACTTCAATAACTACTAATAGTAATAGAGGCTGCCGATAGGACACATTGTTATGTGATTGTACGTGCTGCGATGCCCGTCCAGAAATAATCCGAACATTTCATATTTTATGATCTTATATAACTATTTTCTATATTTAAAAAATGAAATGTAAGTTTCTGTGTGCTCATTAAAGGGCTCCTGTACAGTCAAAATACAAAGTATAGCATAGTAAAATTTCAGCACTGACCGCCCTCAGCTCCAATCACCGTGCAGTCTATTAGCCTCTATGGCGGCTAGAGAACAAGTTAATTTGAGACTTATCAAATTTGTTATGAATTTCCCAAAGTTTTCAGATTCTAGCGGATCCAAATTTTTTGGCATTGGATTCAAATAAATTCAACCAAAATCCTCAATTCAAATATGCCAGTAAGGGGTTAAAAATCTTAAATTTTCATACTCAAGTACACTCTCACCTCTCCCTGCTGCTATTGCTTTCCACTAGTGTTCATCTGTCTTCCAAGGGCTGCCTTCAGATGTTGCGTCTATTTTGTTGCAGCTCTGCAACCTTTTCAAAAATCTCAGCATCAAACATTGAGACATGGTGGCAGTGATAATTTTCTGCTGATAAAACACTGATTGTATTGAAACTACAGCACACAGCCCAATAAGTGACACATCCCTGGAATCAGGATTTCTCTTACTCTACATCAGATTCCCTTTAACCTGGGTCAAAAGATCCTGCAGGGATTGAATTTTGTGTTCCCTTCATAGTCATTATCCTTGTTACCTGATCATTGAATGATTTTTAATATATATATATAATTTATTTCATTTGCATACTTTGTTTTGATAGTGGGATATAATTTTTGTTACTTACTCAATCATGTGATTGTTTTGAAGACAATCTCTCTCCTCTTTTTATTTCATATTCTCCTCGTTAAAACTGTCACTATTTCATTCATGTTTTCATTATACTCTAGTAAAATGATAATATTATATTAATTATAAGTGTTTTTGTTGTTCCATTTGGTTCTTTGAAGGTATAAATTTGGAGACCCAAATTGAGTTTGTAAGTGAGTTGTGCCAGGACCTCCCATGTCACTGGTGTGTCAGATGCAACAGACTGTCACTCTACATCTGGCTGCAGAAGATCTCTGCATTTGGCATTGCAGACGCCTTCTTAATTCTTCTGACTCTTGGACGCAGGGGCAACCTCCCTCCAGCTCTTTTTGACACACTTGGACCTGGGTGTTTATAAATCCCCAGTCTGCTGCAGAGATTTGCAGGTGTTATTCACATTTTTCTCTTGTGAAGGCTTGGAGCTATAGCAGTTGGCTAACTTCCTCTCTGGATCTGTTTGAGGACATTTGGTGTTACCTCTCTGGCTATGCTCAAGCTAGGTTCATGCCCCCTGTATGCCTACCTTTTTGTCTTTAGCTTATGGTGGGGACTGACCAGTTCTCATCCCACCCCCTCCCTATCCAGGGCTTAGCTCTAGGGATATACAGAGCTTAGGTTCCTCCTCGGCGATTGGTGAGGAACCAATTTAGGGACTATAGGGCAGGTAGTGAGTTATCAGATCTGCCTAGAGGTCTCCACTCTCTCTTTCTCTAGTGTCTGGGCTTCCTTCCCCTCATCCCTTTGTGCTGCACTTAGTCTTCCCAACACTGTGTGTGTCACCCAGTTCAGTGAAACACTGCATTAAAAAATGAAATAATGGCCCTGAATCCTCATGTCTTTTATTAGTTATTATTAGAGTTGAGCGACTTTTGGTTTTTTAGGGTCGCGTTTCGTTTCGTGAAACCCGACTTTTCCAAAAGTCGGGTCGAGCAAGATCGTCCGATTATAGGGAAAAGTCGGGGTCGTCCCGAAACACGAAACCTAATGTAAGTCAATGGGGAATGAAAGTCGGCAGTGAGAGGAGGACAGGAAACACACCTACAGTGCCCATTTGAATGCCAAAAGCATCAATTCTTCTTACTTAAGCTTGTCAACCTTAATTAACTTCATAATACAAGTTACGCACTGAAAAATGGGGGTTATTTGGCTAAAGTTGTGGGGGGGAGGGCTGGCTGCAGGTTTTCATGTGCCCTGGGCGAAAGAGCGCCCCTTTAACACATACCACAACTCATCATGCTCCGATACGGCAGAGAAATAGCGCTATAGTACAATGAAAAATACCTCACTTTTTACATCTCATGACGAGGCCCATCTATTTCTCCATACAGAATCATTGGTCCCATATAATGTTTGAAACAGTATATGATGAGCTCCACATAATGCTACAGTATATGTTGGTCCCCATGGATGAAGCTCCACTGTCTTATGGGCCCAAATAATGCTCCAAACATAATGGGCCCCATTTCTAATGCTCTAGTGTATAATGGGCCCTGTAAATGCTGCTCCAGTGTCTGATGTCCACCTTTGGAATGTTCCACTGTATGGTGGGCCCCATCTATCATTCTCCAGAGTATAGTGCTCCCCAAAAATTGCTGTCCCAACATTGAAAACAATCAAATAAGTCTCCTCACTAGGGAATCCCTGTACTTGTCTGGATTCCTCGTCGTCCCCATCTTCCATCTCACTGCACAGTATTTCAACTTTGCAAGTGCTGTGATCCTGGGCAAGCAGGGGGGGCCCACTCGTTGGCGACGGCACTGGCACAGGGCCCCTGATAGTACGGTGGTGTGTCTGATGGTGGGTGGGCCGAACCTGCACTTTCATCTGCTGCTTCCTCTTTGTCACCGTGTAAGGTGGAACTGTATATGGGAAGGGTAACCTGAGTTTCATCAGGGTCAGATTCAGGTCGTGTAGCGTGCGAGGGGAATGTAGTGGTCTGGGTCAATGTACCAGCAGATTCATCGAGCAGTGGCTGGGCATCAGTGCACTTGTGTCGCCCCCAGGAGTACGGTCGCCACAGTGGCATTATTCCTAGGGAGTGTGATGTCATGCTTGGGAGCAACGAAGGATCTCTCTAGCAGGTTAACTGATTGGGCGGCGTTATTCCCACGAGTCATGACCCTCCAAACAGCGTTCATGAAGGCAAAGTGTTTGTTTTACGTGGGCAGTATGGTTGCAAAGCTGAACCTTAAAGGAATGTCCAGAATGGCACCACCAGGAGTGGAGCCTACGGTTAAATTCGACTCCACCTGGGAAACCTCAACCATGCCAGCTACAGAACAGATGCACACATTGCAAGCTTAATTTCGTTAACGAACGAGACTCCGTCATGCCCCGCGGTCCGAGTCCGGCTTACTAGAGGGACACGTGAGGCTCTGGCACATGAGATTGGCCAATAACTGGTGTGTCATGCCCTTACATGTCCGTGGCTGCATGTGTGCTACACTAAAAAGGCCAGCGTTTGTCGCTTACAGGTGCAGATAACCCGCTGAACAACGTTAGTGATGGGGATCACTGATTACAATTATTACCCGCGAACAATGATTTCCCAGTAAGTGCAGGTCAACCGCAGTTCTGGAATTAGGCCTAACCGTCATTCCTGAAAAAATGAAAAACTTACGTGTGCAAACCACAGGTGCTGTAGCTTGCTTAACAGCTCGCCAGCCGTTCTCACGCCCAGTATGGATTACACGTGATTGCACAAAGGTGAGAAAGGGTACCGTATCCCCGGATAACATGTATGGATAGCGTACACATTCAAAATATATGTCTATACATCAGAAGGCAGGCTCAGACGGTGTTAGGCCCAGTATGGATTGCACGTGATTAAACAAAGGTTAGAAAGGGTACCGTATCCCCAGATAACATGTATGGATAGCGTACACATTCAAAATATATGTCTCAGGAGGCAGGCTCAGACGGTATTAGGCCCAGTATGGATTGCACGTGATTGCACAAAGGTTAGAAAGGGTACCGTATCCCCGGATAACATGTATGGATAGCGTACACATTCAAAATATATGTCTCAGGAGGCAGGCTCAGACGGTGTTAGGCCCAGTATGGATTGCACGTGATTGCACAAAGGTTAGAAAGGGTACCGTATCCCCGGATAACATGTATGGATAGCGTACACATTCAAAATATATGTCTCAGGAGGCAGGCTCAGACGGTGTTAGGCCCAGTATGGATTGCACGTGATTGCACAAAGGTTAGAAAGGGTACCGTATCCCCGGATAACATGTATGGATAGCGTACACATTCAAAATATATGTCTCTGGAGGCAGGCTCAGTCGGTGTTAGGCCCAGTATGGATTGCACGTGATTGCACAAAGGTTAGAAAGGGTACCGTTTCCCGGATAACATGTATGGATAGCGTACACATTCAAAATATATGTCTCAGGAGGCAGGCTCAGACGGTGTTAGGCCCAGTATGGATTGCACGTGATTGCACAAAGGTTAGAAAGGGTACCGTATCCCCGGATAACATGTATGGATAGCGTACACATTCAAAATATATGTCTCAGGAGGCAGGCTCAGACGGTGTTAGGCCCAGTATGGATTGCACGTGATTGCACAAAGGTTAGAAAGGGTACCGTATCCCCAGATAACATGTATGGATAGCGTACACATTCAAAATATATGTCTCAGGAGGCAGGCTCAGACGGTGTTAGGCCCAGTATGGATTGCACGTGATTGCACAAAGGTTAGAAAGGGTATCGTATCCCCGGATAACATGTATGGATAGCGTACACATTCAAAATATATGTCTATACATCAGGAGGCAGGCTCAGACGGTGTCAGGCACAGTATGGATTTGACGGCCCAGCCTACACAGCGGAGGAGCAGGGAGTGGTAAAGATTGCAAATGCTGGGGCCCTGCCCAAGCAAGGGGGGCCCACTCGTGGGCGTCGGTACTGGCACTGGGCCCCTCATAGTACGGCGGTGTGTCTGACGGTGGGTGTGCACCACCACCGTCAGAGACACTTGATTGCACTATGAGGGACCCTGTGCCAGTGCCCGCGCCCAAGAGTCGGCCTACCCATCTGTCCAGGGCAACGGCACTCGCACGGTGTCATGCGCTAGGTGGTGACCCCGGCCATGGGGGGGGAGGCAGCACAGTTAGGGAGTTTTAGAAAGTGGCATATGTTGATGTTGGACATTCAGCTGATGCAAAAGATGAAATAGGTCAAGTCCCAGGAAGAGGTGGACCAAAGCAAGCCATTTTTCTGTCACCCTATGTGTCATCAGAGGAAGGTGGGACAAAATCCTTGGAAACCCATGCGTGGTTCATTTTAATGAAGGTTAGATCATCCACATTTTGGGTTGACAGACGGGTCCTTTTTTCTGTCAGGATTGATCCAGCTGCACTGAAGACTCTTTCCGATAGCACACTTGCAGCTTGGCAAGCGAGCTTCTGTAAGGCATATTGTGCCAATTCAGGCCAGGTGTCCAGTTTAGCGGCCCAATAGTCAAAGGGGAATGACCTGTGTGGGAGAACATCGATATGGGAGGAAAAGTAGTTTGTAACCATAGTTGACAACTGCTGTCTCCTGTCACTTTCCATCGATGCAGTATTACCAGTTGTGTGAGCGGTACTTGAAAAATCAGTCCACAACATTGTCATGAAACCCCTGTCTTCAACGCCACTTCTGCTGTGTGCACCACGAACACCTCTGCCAAGCTGCCCCCGGCCCGTACGGCTCGTGTGAGAACCATCACCGCTGCTGTGTGCTGGGAATGCCTCAAGCAACCGATTTGCCAGAGTTGCTTGTTTATTAGCCAATATTAGGTCAAGGTTCTCCTGTGGCATGATGTTTTGTAATTTGCCTTTATAGCGTGGATCCAGGATGCTGGCCAACCAGTAGTCGTCATCGTTCATCATTTTGGCAATGCGTGGGTCCCTTTTTAGGATCTGCAAGGCATAATCTGACATGTGGGCCAATGTTCCCGGTTTCAATGATGCACTGCGAGTGCTGGTTGGAGGAGCACTTTCTGGCAAATCCACATCCCTCCAGTCACGCACAAACCCTGTACCAGACCTTGCCACGCCAACATTTTCACTTGCCCCACGAGATGCATCCTCCTCCCCTAAGTAATCATCCCCATCATCCTCCTCCTCCTCCTCTTCTTCCTCCACCTCGTCCAGGAGAGGTCCCTGAGCAGACAATGGCTGAATGTCATCAAGGATTCCCTCCTCCTCTTCCTCCTCATCAACATTGGCTGCAGACGCCTGCTCCTTAAGGTGCGTCAAAGTTTGCATGAGCAGACGCATAAGTGGGATGCTCATGCTTAGGATGGCGTCGTCTGCGCTTACCAGCCGTGTGCATTCCTCAAAACACTGAAGGACTTTACAGAGGTCTTTCAGCTTCGACCACTGCACACCTGTCAACTCCATGTCTGCTCTCAAAGTGCCTGGCCGTGTATCCTCCCACAAATGCATTATGGCCTGCCTCTGCTCGCACAGCCGCTCCACCATGTGCAGGGTGGAGTTCCACCTTGTTGCAATGTCGATAATGAGGCGGTGGTTGGGAAGGTGGAGCAATCGCTGCAGCTTCTGCATACGAACGGAGTGTACAGGTGACCGGCGGATGTGCGCGCACAGTCTTCGCACCTTCTGGAGCAGGGCTGTTAACTCCGGATAATTTTTGAGGAAGCACTGCACCACCAGGTTCAAGGTGTGAGCCAAGCAAGGTATATGGCTGAGTTTTGAAAGGGCTATGGCTGCCACAAAATTACGGCCGTTATCACTAACTACCTTGCCTGCCTCAAGATGTACACTGCCCAGCCATGACTCAGTTTGTCGCTTCAAGTACTCGGCCAGCACCTCGGCGGTGTGTCTGTTGCCCAAACACATCATCTGCAACACAGCCTGCTGACGCTTTCCACTAGCTGCTCGATAGGGGGACACATCGTGTGCAACAGTGGCAGCTGCAGATGGAGTGCTCGTACGACTGCGCTCTGTGGACGAGCTTTCGCTTCTGGAGGAGGAGGAGGAGGGTCGAATGCCTACAGCCAACTGTTTCCTATACCGTGGGCTAGGCAGCACTGTCCCACCACCGCTGTCCCCTGTGGACCCTGCATCCACCACATTAACCCAGTACGCAGTGATGGACACGCAACGGCCCTGGCCATGCCAACTGGACCATGCATCAGTTGTGAGGTGCACCTTTCCGCTCACTGACTGCTTGAGTGCATGGACAATGCGGTCTTTCACATAATGGTGGAGGGCTGGGATGGCTTTGCGAGAGAAGAAGTGGCGACTGGGTAGGTCATAGCGTGGTACTGCATAGGCCATGAGTTCGCGGAAAGCTGTGCTTTCCACCAACCGAAAGGGCATCATCTCAAAAGAGATTAGTTTGGCAATGTGGGCGTTCAAACCCAGTGTACGTGGATGAGAGACTGAGTACTTTCTTGACCTACTCATAGTGTCTGGGAGGGTGAGCTGGACTTGAGAGCTGCATATGGTGGAAGTAGCGGTGGACAGGGCGGACTGAGAGAGGGTTGATGATGGTGATGGAGTTGGTGTTCTTTCTGATGGCCTAGAATCAGTCTTTCATTGATATAACAGTGGGATTCCCTGACTGCTGTGGCCTTGCAACGACACCTCAACATTTGCTGCTGTGCTAACCGGTGGGCTTACAGTGGGGGAAACAATGTAGCGTTGCTGACTACCTTCGTTGTGATCAGTTGCACATGTGGCACTTGAGGTTTGGTGTTGTGTCCACGCTTGCAAGTGCATGCTGGTTAAATGTCTAAGCATGCAACTGGTATTCAAATTTTTCAGATTTTTCCCTCGGCTAAAGGTCTTTGCGCACTTCTTACAGATAACCTTGGCCTGATCATGAGGATTTTGTTCAAAAAAGTGCCACACTGCACTCTTCCTACTTTGGCAGACATTTTGCGGCCTAGCACGCTGTGATCTTTTGACCCTCTGGACAAGCTGTCCAGCAACTCTTTTGATGTTTGGAACCTGTCTTTGGAGTGCTCGGGGCCTGCCAGATAACAGCTGTTGCGATGTCGATGTCTGCTGTGGATGCTCCTCATCTGAGCTATTGGAAGCAGCACCCTCTTCCCCCAATGGATGCCAATCTGGGTCAACAACTGGGTCATCCATCACCTCTTCTTCTATGTCATGTGCACCTTCCTCTGTGTCACCGTGTATGGTGGTATAGTGTGCGGGAAGGGGCACCTGAGTCTCATCAGGGTCAGAATCTGGCTCTGTACACTGCGAGGACAATGTAGTGCTCTGAGTGAATGTACCAGCAGAATCATCCATCAGCGGCTGTGCATCAGTGCACTCCATGTCAGATTCATCTTGGCATGGGTATTTCACCATTTCACTTGATAATCCAGGCATGGTATGTGAAAACAGCTCCATGGAGTAATCAGTAGTATGGCCTGCGTCATCCTTCAATCTTGGTTGGGGTGAAGGACACAAGGAAAGGTGTGGTTCATGAACATGAGCCTCCAATGACGACTCAGTGCTTTTACTTTTTACAACTGAAGAAGAGGAGGCGATAGAGCTGGAGGCTGAGTCAGCAATGTAAGAAAAACTTTTTCCTGATGCTCTGGCTTTAAAAGCGGTTTGCCAACTCCTAGAAAACTAAGCGTTCGAGGCCTTATGTAGCCAGACGATGACGCAGGCTCAACACCTCCTGCATTCGGTCCTATTTTGCTCTTGCCACTACCATCAGATCCACCACCAACACCATCATTACCAGCTGCCAACCCCCGCCCAATTCCACGGCCTCTTCCACCAGCCTTCCTCATTTTTGGTAGAAATGTAGACAAAATCCAACAAACTATATAGTAATGTAAAACAAGGTACAAGGTGTCTATAGGACAGGGGAGATTTTGAATTTGTGCAGACACTTGTGGACACTGGACACTTTTGAATTGTGTGAGGCCCACTGATATCTGAGCGCTATGTGACAGGCTCGATGGCACAGCTGTGACCAAAGTGACTAGAGGATAAGGGAGATTTTGAATCTCTGCACACACTTTTGGACACTGGACACTTTTGGATTGTGTGAGGCCCAATGAATATCTGAGCGCTATGTGACAGGCTCGATGGCACAGCTGTGACCAAAGTGACTAGAGGATAAGGGAGATTTTGAATCTCTGCACACACTTTTGGACACTGGACACTTTTGGATTGTGTGAGGCCCAATGAATATCTGAGCGCTATGTGACAGGCTCGATGGCACAGCTGTGACCAAAGTGACTAGAGGATAAGGGAGATTTTGAATCTCTGCACACACTTTTGGACACTGGACACTTTTGGATTGTGTGAGGCCCAATGAATATCTGAGCGCTATGTGACAGGCTCGATGGCACAGCTAAGACCAAAGTGACTAGAGGATAAGGGAGATTTTGAATCTCTGCACACACTTTTGGACACTGGACACTTTTGGATTGTGTGAGGCCCAATGAATATCTGAGCGCTATGTGACAGGCTCAATGGCACAGCTGTGACCAAAGTGACTAGAGGATAAGGGAGATTTTGAATCTCTGCACACACTTTTGGACACTGGACACTTTTGGATTGTGTGAGGCCCAATGAATATCTGAGCGCTATGTGACAGGCTCGATGGCACAGCTGTGACCAAAGTGACTAGAGGATAAGGGAGATTTTGAATCTCTGCACACACTTTTGGACACTGGACACTTTTGGATTGTGTGAGGCCCAATGAATATCTGAGCGCTATGTGACAGGCTCGATGGCACAGCTGTGACCAAAGTGACTAGAGGATAAGGGAGATTTTGAATCTCTGCACACACTTTTGGACACTGGACACTTTTGGATTGTGTGAGGCCCAATGAATATCTGAGCGCTATGTGACAGGCTCGATGGCACAGCTGTGACCAAAGTGACTAGAGGATAAGGGAGATTTTGAATCTCTGCACATACTTTTGGACACTGGACACTTTTGGATTGTGTGAGGCCAAATGAATATCTGAGCGCTATGTGACAGGCTCGATGGCACAGCTGTGACCAAAGTGACTAGAGGATAAGGGAGATTTTGAATCTCTGCACACACTTTTGGACACTGGACACTTTTGGATTGTGTGAGGCCCAATGAATATCTGAGCGCTATGTGACAGGCTCGATGGCACAGCTGTGACCAAAGTGACTAGAGGATAAGGGAGATTTTGAATCTCTGCACACACTTTTGGACACTGGACACTTTTGGATTGTGAGGCCCAATGAATATCTGAGCGCTATGTGACAGGCTCGATGGCACAGCTGTGACCAAAGTGACTAGAGGATAAGGGAGATTTTGAATCTCTGCACACACTTTTGGACACCGGACACTTTTGGATTGTGTGAGGCCCAATGAATATCTGAGCGCTATGTGACAGGCTCGATGGCACAGCTGTGACCAAAGTGACTAGAGGATAAGGGAGATTTTGAATCTCTGCACACACTTTTGGACACTGGACACTTTTGGATTGTGTGAGCCCAATGAATATCTGAGCGCTATGTGACAGGCTCGATGGGACAGCTGTGACCAAAGTGACTAGAGGATATGGAGATTTTGAATCTCTGCACACACTTTTGGACACTGGACACTTTTGGATTGTGTGAGGCCCAATGAATATCTGAGCGCTATGTGACAGGCTCGATGGCACAGCTGTGACCAAAGTGACTAGAGGATAAGGGATATTTTGAATCTCTGCACACACTTTTGGACACTGGACACTTTTGGATTGTGTGAGGCCCAATGAATATCTGAGCGCTATGTGACAGGCTCGATGGCCCAGCTGTGACCAAAGTGACTAGAGGATAAGGGAGATTTTGAATCTCTGCACACACTTTTGGACACTGGACACTTTTGGATTGTGTGAGGCCCAATGAATATCTGAGCGCTATGTGACAGGCTCGATGGCACAGCTGTGACCAAAGTGATTAGAGGATAAGGGAGATTTTGAATCTCTGCACACACTTTTGGACACTGGACACTTTTGGATTGTGTGAGGTCCAATGAATATCTGAGCGCTATGTGACAGGCTCGATGGCACAGCTGTGACCAAAGTGACTAGAGGATAAGGGAGATTTTGAATCTCTGCACACACTTTTGGACACTGGACACTTTTGGATTGTGTGAGGCCCAATGAATATCTGAGCGCTATGTGACAGGCTCGATGGCACAGCTGTGACCAAAGTGACTAGAGGATAAGGGAGATTTTGAATCTCTGCACACACTTTTGGACACTGGACACTTTTGGATTGTGTGAGGCCCAATGAATATCTGAGCGCTATGTGACAGGCTCGATGGCACAGCTGTGACCAAAGTGACTAGAGGATAAGGGAGATTTTGAATCTCTGCACACACTTTTGGACACTGGACACTTTTGGATTGTGTGAGGCCCAATGAATATCTGAGCGCTATGTGACAGGCTCGATGGGACAGCTGTGACCAAAGTGACTAGAGGATAAGGGAGATTTTGAATCTCTGCACACACTTTTGGACACTGGACACTTATGGATTGTGTGAGGCCCAATGAATATCTGAGCGCTATGTGACAGGCTCGATGGCACAGCTGTGACCAAAGTGACTAGAGGATAAGGGAGATTTTGAATCTCTGCACACACTTTTGGACACTGGACACTTTTGGATTGTGTGAGGCCCAATGAATATCTGAGCGCTATGTGACAGGCTCGATGGCACAGCTGTGACCAAAGTGACTAGAGGATAAGGGAGATTTTGAATCTCTGCACACACTTTTGGACACTGGACACTTTTGGATTGTGTGAGGCCCAATGAATATCTGAGCGCTATGTGACAGGCTCGATGGCACAGCTGTGACCAAAGTGACTAGAGGATAAGGGAGATTTTGAATCTCTGCACACACTTTTGGACACTGGACACTTTTGGATTGTGTGAGGTCCAATGAATATCTGAGCGCTATGTGACAGGCTCGATGGCACAGCTGTGACCAAAGTGACTAGAGGATAAGGGAGATTTTGAATCTCTGCACACACTTTTGGACACTGGACACTTTTGGATTGTGTGAGGCCCAATGAATATCTGAGCGCTATGTGACAGGCTCGATGGCACAGCTGTGACCAAAGTGACTAGAGGATAAGGGAGATTTTGAATCTCTGCACACACTTTTGGACACTGGACACTTTTGGATTGTGTGAGGCCCACTGATATCTGAGCGCTATGTGACAGGCTCGATGGCACAGCTGTGACAAAAGTGACTAGAGGATAAGGGAGATTGGATTGCTTTTAAAAAAGCAGTTTGCGGAGCAGTGGGTAAACAGCAATGCCAGCCTGTCAGGAAGCCTTAAAAGGCAGCCCAACAACCAACACCACTGATACACCACAATATAGCCTCCCCTTGCACTGCACAAACAGTGACTGGTGTGTTGTGCAGGCCAAATTTCTAGCAGCAGAAGCAGTTTTTTTTTCTTCTCAGCAGGACAAAAAAAAAAAATTGGGATTGCTTTTAAAAAAGCAGTTTGCGGAGCAGTGGGTAAACAGCAATGCAGGAATGTCAGGAAGCCTTAGAAGGCAGCCCAACAACCAACACCACTGATACACCACTATATAGCCTCCCCTTGCACTGCACACACAGTGACTGGTGTGTTGTGCAGGCCAAATCGCTAGCAGCAGAAGCAGTTTTTTTGTCTTCTTCCCTGCCTAATGCTCTCCCTACAGAATCAGCAGCAACCTCTCCCTATACTGAGATCGGCAGAAGTAAGATGGCGGTCGCGTGCACGCCCTTTTATACCCCCTGTGACACCCACCAAAGCAAGCCAATCACTTGCATGCCCTTCTGAAAGATGGTGGTGACCCCTGCCTATGTCATCACGTTGCCCACAGTGTCCGTGGATCCTGATTGGCTGAAAAAGAGCGCAAAGCAAACTTTTGAAACGCGACTTTGGCGCGTAAGTCGCCGACCTCGTGGCCGACCTCATCCTAGGGTCGGGTTTCGTTTCATGAAACCCGACTTTGCCAAAAGTCGGCGACTTTTGAAATTTTTCGACCCGCTTCGCTCAACTCTAGTTATTATATTTATTATTTTTATTAAGTCATTGTTCATTTTTTGTCTTACAGTATTCCTTGACTTTAAAGTCAACAAATTCATCAAAATTTGGTCCTTGAATTTGGCGCAAAATTAAACAGTGCTTCTTTCCTGCCAGCAAACATTTTATGCAACATCTTAAGAAAAATGATGCATCATCTCCAAAATGTTGCAAAAGATACGACTTTTGGAAAAGATGCAAAAAATCATTCTAACTGGGCAAGGTGGGACTGGAAACAAGTTGCACCAAATTTAGCGACTTACAATTCGTGAATCGGACAAAAATATCCGAAATTATTAAACTGTGCCCACAAAGCAGGAAAAAACAACAACATCAAAAGAGGCAAACAAATATAAAATAGACTTTATAAAAGGAATTGGGTGGAAACCAAAAAGTCACATAACACGTAAAACTAGAAAAAAATAAAACAAGCACAAAGACAACGACGAATTGGGGCCAATGTCCTTAAGAGGTAATATAATAAGTAATAATAATAATATAAAGTGTAATAAAAAAAAGTAATGAAAAATGTGGAAAAACAATCTAAAACCAATGGAGCCATCCATAAAATTCGATTAGCAAATACTTAATAATAATACATAATTTGATTCCAAGTACAATACAATGGTGGTAGCCATTGGCGAAGTATTCACCACTACACAGTACAGTACTACAGTATACTGAGAGTCCTATTCTCAACCCTCAGTTTCGCGTCCTTTTCCCTCTTAAGGGAACTAGTTTGCCAATATGGCTAGTACTTAGCTTCTTTGTTTCTGACGCCTGGAATTTCCTTACAGGGAAATTTCTTTGTCTCGCATTCTTTGTACTGTCCTGGACTGCTACCTCTCTGTGTAATAAACTGGGAACCTTAATGCTAGGTGTCCTGTCCCAGGACCTGTCCCCAAGGCATCACGCTTTCCTTTGATCACATCTCTCATTCACTCTCTCTCGTTACTCAAGATCACGCTATCCAACTGCCTTGGTCTCCACTCACATCAAGGACACCCATGTCTAGTGGCTCTGCTCACTAGTCAGACCATAGGTCTGCTTTGACTGCGCTCAGGGCCCTAGCTATCTTCCTGACAGGAAACTGTCTCTATCCCTTCACCTTAGCCCACTTTGGGCTAGTCCCAAACAATAACCACCATCTCTCCCTCCTGTCGAGGAGAACACATCTATATCACCAATAACACATGTCACAATACACATTAACCATTAGAATATACTGCAAAAATACATGTGTCATCAAGGGGGAACCTGGACAATGTGTTATTCTCCTTACTATGCAACTTCTTGTTTTATACGTTTCCAAATATTTTTTCTTGAGTCATATGGTGGAAAGAAGCAACAATCTTCCAGAATATGGGGTGTTTGATTAAAGGGATTGTGCCATATAGCTGTATAGGTGAATTACTGACCCAGTATTCCACTAGACACTAACAGGTGGTATAGTCAGCATTGTACTCCCTTTATCCAGATTGCTCCATAGTCTTTGTCAGCAGTTTCAGCTACAGAATAGTAAAACCTCTTTGTACTCTGCTGTTCAAGGTGGTTGTGACATGCCAGCGGCACAGACTGTGTCTAAGAAATCCAATTAAGACCCTACAAGACAGGCTGTAATAGATTCTATCATTTAAAGGGGCTTTAAAAAATGAACTTTCATCTACAAATCACATAACATTATTATACTTACCAACAGTTACACTGCACAATTTTGGACATTTAACCCCACGCCCAAGATGTCCTCCCTAGAACATCCTGGAGCCCTCCAACTCACCCACATAGCCTAGCCCATTTTGTGACCATATTTTACAAGACTGTCCCTGCAAAATAAGGACTGTTGGAACGTTGACTTAACTCCATAAAGACTGAGACAATTGGATGACTTTTACACTCTTTGATAAAAAAAAGCTATTAAAGAGTAACCACAAGTTTACATTTTTATTTCATAAGTCAATAGTTGACCTGAAAATAAGCAGGTTTGTAAAGTATCTTATTAGAAAAATGGTCTTCTTAGTCGTCCTGGATTGGTCTTTCTCTCTCAATTTGTGGGTAAGATCTGTAAAATATGTCTTCAGTGAAACAGATTTCCCCATTACTGAGATAGGAGATAACAGTTGGTGCTCATAAGATTCTATGGTGGGGAAGAAGGAGCAAGATGATGACACAGATATTCTTCTGCAAGTTCACCTGGAAGAACAGTAACACTTTAAAGGGGGTTATCCAATTATCAAAGTACATTTTAATCAATAGAACTTGAAATAATAATTTCCAAAATTGGATGTTTTTTTAAAAAAAATGTTGTTGTGCTGAGATAATCCAATAAATGTGTCCCTGCTGTGTACTGTGTAATGGCTGTGTATGACCATGCAGTGCTGCTCCAGATCATGGATGACACACACTACAGCTTGTGGTCAGGGTAAGAAACATAAGTCACTTATGATAAGTGAGCACCAATAAAACTGGTTTCTGAGATAACACATTTCCCTGCCTGTTTTTATCACAGGAGGGAGTGTTTCTGCCTCTACTCCAGCCCCTACTCCAAGTCAGAGATGCAGGAGCTCCAGCGACTGCTGAGGTTAAATGTAGCTGACTTGATTTATGATGATCTTACAAGACTGACTATGTGGCAAATAGACTCACTCCTGTGATAATACAGGCAGGGAAATGTCTTACCTCAGGAAACTGCAACTCTGAACCCCTGCTGTTTTATCCGTAAACTCGCCTATCATAAGTGAATTATGCTTTCTCCCCTGCCCAGGGGCTGTGTTATGTGCTGACTATGATCTTGAGCAGCTCTGCATGGTTGGACACAGCCATTACACAGCACATAGCAGGGGCATATGTATAAGATTATCTCAGCACAGGGACATTTTTAGCACATATTTTTTTCAGTTCATTGCATGCTCTCTCCTCTTCCTTGGGCCAGCACTCCTGCTCCTTTCACTTGATGTTGGAGCTGTGTGGTGGCCATCAATGCTGTGGTTTTGTGCTTGTAGGGTGGAGCAGCCTGGAATCATGGGGACTCAATCTTGCAACATGGGTGGTGTAAGGCACTAGGCCACCTGCCCTACTGGTGCATTGGCATCATGAATGTGGCTAGCGCACTGAGACGCTTCTTTCAGTCTATTAAAAGTTAGGACCCACTGAGAGTTTTGCCATAAAGTGGCAGTGGGCATCATGCAGTCTGATCAGCATGTTAAACTAAGAACCTCATGTTCAGTTTGTACATTTTTGTCTAGCGTCATTAGATCATCGCATGATTTTTTGGATGTGTGCTCCATGTCTTTTTTCAGTACAAATGTCATGTGAATGCTGCAGACGATCAGTAACCGCTGCGTTCAAATTTTTGTCCAAACGCTAGAAACACTGTTCTTCTTAATGGACATAATTGCCCTAGAAGTTATTGGAAACTTTGTGGCACTTTGCAGAGTGCCGGATACAAATATCAGAACAATATTCTATAAGAATTAAGTGGATCTCATGGTTCCTTTATTAATATTCAGGGGAACATCCTAAAATCTCCATAGAAGAAACTTTTGCATCTAAATAGATGTTTTCCGCAGTCATGCAAATGCGGCCAGTGAGTGCTTGGCGGCCATTAGTCTGTGACACTTGACAAACATACCCCAGATATGGGCGCACTGTCCTAATTTTGCCATCTTGGCATTTATAAATAGACTGTTCTCCTGCTGAGGATGGTTTCAATGGTTCCAGTAAGTTAAAAGTGCAAGATTCTGCCAGGAAAAGCATTGTGTGCCTCCCTCTATCATCTCTGTATCCGCTTGACTAAATGGAATCAGAATAATGCTGGCTTATAGGAACGACATGCTGTGACTGACAGGCATCGAGACTATGGCAGGGAGGTGAGCCAGGCGAGTATCAATATGGAAACTGTATGGTCAGAAAGCCTCCTTACCCACTCCTGGTGAATACATCCTAAGTATTGCTCCACATTTATGAGAAGTGTGCTGAGATCTGTTATTATTTGCAATCTTCAGCACTCAATTCTGAAGATCACTGTACAAACTTAAAGTGACTCCCCATTTCAATCAAATGTCCCTTTTAGGCTCAGCCTTCTGTAAGGATTATTTTCTTAAAATATTTATATAGCAGTGAAAGCTCTGGGTTTTCTTAAACAGAGCTCTAAATTCCTGGCAATGAATAAAAAAATAACATAATGGCTTTCTGCAGTCACCACTAGAGGGAGCCCAGGAGTTTGCTGAATACTCTTTTTAATAGTGAGTGCATAGTATGTCCAGTATACATTAAGCTCATAGTCTCCCCCTAGTGTTGGCTGCTGGCAGCTAGAATTTTACCATTTGTGCTTTATGTGCACACAGTGTGTTAAGAAATCTGAAACAGCAAAAACTAGAGTTGAGCGAAACGGGTAGAAAAATTTCAAAAGTCGCCGACTTTTGGTAAAGTCGGGTTTCATGAAACAAAACCTGACCCTAGGGTGAGGTCGGCCACGAGCTCGGCGACTTTAGCGCCAAAGTCGCGTTTCAAAAGTTTGTTTTCCGCCCTTTTTCAGCCAATCAGGATCCACGGACACTGTGGGCAACGTGATGACATAGGTAGGGGTCACCACCATCTTTGAGAAGGGCATGCAAGTGATTGGCTTGCATTGGGGGGCGTCACAGGGGGTATAAAAGGGCGTGCACGCCGACCACCATGTTACTCATGCTGATCTCAGAATAGGGAGCGCTGCTGCTGATTCTGTAGGGAGAGCGTTAGGCAGGGAAGAAGACACCAAAAACTGCTTCTGCTGCTAGCGATTTTGCCTGTACAACACACCAGTCACTGTGCGTGCAGTGCAAGTGGAGGCTATATTGTGGTGGATCAGTGGTGTTGGTTGTTAGGCTGCCTTCTAAGGCTTCCTGACGGCTGAATTGCTGTTTTACCACTGCTCTGCAAACTGCTTTTTTAAAAGCAATCCAATTTTTTTTTTTGTCCTGCTGCGGTACTGAGCGTGCATTTGTTCACACCATACAGGGGTGTACGCTCCTCACACAGTACTGTGTAATGGCTGTTATCACGGCCACAGTGAAGCTATCTGTGTGTGACTCTGTAAGAATAAGTCGAGGACATGTTCCGTTCTTACAGACCTCCACCTTCTAGTTTTATCTGTTTTTCAAACAGTTAAGTATATTTGCTGTTTGATCACATTCAAAACTACAGAGAGACAGCGTGTGTCAGTCCGTATACTTAAAAAACACGGAGCTTGACAATTTTACGGACACCGGACAGCGGTGTACGTGCACGCTTCTCTCTCAGTACCGTGTAACGGCTGTTATCACGGCCACAGTGAAGCTATCTGTGTGTGACTCTGTAAGAATAAATCGAGGACATGTTCCATCCTTACAGACCTCCACCTTCTAGTTTTGTCTGTTTTTCAAACAGTTAAGTATATTTGCTGTTTGATCACATTCAAAACTATAAAGAGACAGCGTGTGTCAGTCCGTATACTTAAAAAACACGGAGCTTGACAATTTTACGGACACCGGACAGTGGTGTACGTGCACGCTCCTCTCTCAGTACCGAGTAATGGCTGTTATCACGGCAACAGTGAAGCTATCTGTGTGTGACTCTGTAAGAATAAGTCGAGGACATGTTCCGTTCTTACAGACCTCCACCTTCTAGTTTTGTCTGTTTTTCAAACAGTTAAGTAGATTTGCTGTTTGATCACATTCAAAACTATAGAGAGACAGCGTGTGTCAGTCCGTATACTTAAAAAACATGGAGCTTGACAATTTAACGGACACCGGACAGCGGTGTACGTGCACGCTCCTCTCTCAGTACCGTGTAACGGCTGTTATCACGGCAACAGTGAAGCTATCTGTGTGTGACTCTGTAAGAATAAGTCGAGGACATGTTCCGTTCTTACAGACCTACACTCTAGGGAGATTCCTATTCTGCGCAATTCTATATACACCTTGTAGTTTGTCATACACTAGCCAATTTCTGCCTGTGACATAGCGGTGTGATATTCACTGGGCCTCACACAATCCAACAGTGTCCACAAGTGTGTTCAGAAATTCTACATCTTCCCTGTCCTATAGTGACATTTTTCACACCTGCGACATTGAGCCTGTGACATAGCGGTGTGATATTCACTGGGCCTCACACAAAATCCAACAGTGTCCACAAGTGTGTTCAGAAATTCTATAGCTGCCCTGTCCTATAGTGACATTTTTCACACCTGCGACATTGAGCCTGTGACATAGCGGTGTGATATTCACTGGGCCTCACACAATCCAACAGTGTCCACAAGTGGGTTCAGAAATTCTACATCTCCCCTGTCCTATATACACCTTGTACCTTGTTATACATTACTATATAGTTTGTGGGATTTTGTGTACATTTTTACCAAAAATGAGGAAGGCTAATGGAAGAGGCCGTGGAATTGGGGGAGGGTTGCCAGCTGGTAATGATGGTGTTGGTGGTGGATCTGATGGCAGTGGCAAAAGCAAAATAGGACCGAATGCAGGAGGTGTTGAGTCTGCGTCATCGTCTGGCTACACAAGGCCTCGAAGGCTTAGTTTTCTAGGAGCTGGCAAACCGCTTTTAAAGCCAGAGCTTCAGGAAAAAGTTTTGGCTTACATTGCTGACTCATCCTGCAGCTCTATCGCCTCCTCTTCTGAAGTTGTAAAAAATAAAAGCACTGAGTCGTCATTGGAGGCTCATGTTCATGAACCACACCTTTCCTTGTGTCCTTCACCCCAACCAAGATTGAAGGATGACGCAGGCCATACAACTGATTACTCCATGGAGCTGTTTTCACATACCATGCCTGGGTTATCAAGTGAAATGGTGAATTACCAAGGCCAAGATGAATCTGACATGGAGTGCACTGATGCACAGCCACTGATAGATGATTCTGCTGGTACATTCAGTCAGAGCACTACATTGTCCTCGCAGTGTAATGAGCCAGATTCTGACCCTGATGAGACTCAGGTGCCCGTTCCCGCATACTATACCACCATACACGGTGACACAGAGGAAGGTGCACATGACATTGAAGAGGAGGTGATGGATGACCCAGTTGTTGACCCAGATTGGCATCCATTGGGGGAAGAGGGTGCTGCTTCCAATAGCTCAGATGAGGAGGAGGAGCATCCACAGCAGACATCGACATCGCAACAGCTGTTATCTGGCAGGCCCGGAGCACTCCAAAGACAGGTTCCAAACATCAAAAGAGTTGCTGGACAGCTTGTCCAGACGGTCAAAATAGCACAGCGTGCTAGGCCGCAAAATGTCTTCCAAAGTAGGAAGAGTGCAGTGTGGCAGTTTTTTGAACAAAATCCTCATGATCAGGCCAAGGTTATCTGTAAGAAGTGCGCAAAGACCTTTAGCCGAGGGAAAAATCTGAAAAATTTGAATACCAGTTGCATGCTTAGACATTTAACCAGCATGCACTTGCAAGCATGGACACAACACCAAACCTCAAGTACCACATGTGCAACTTATCACAAAGAAGGTAGTCAGCAACGCTACATTGTTTCCCCCACTGTAAGCCCACCGTTTAGCACAGCAGCAAATGTTGAGGTGTCGTTGCAAGGCCAAAGCAGTCAGGGAATCCCACTGTTATATCAATGAAAGACTGAATCTAGGCCATCAGAAAGAACACCAACTCCATCACCATCATCAACCCTCTCTCAGTCCGCCCTGTCCACCGCTAGTTCCACCATATGCAGCTCTCAAGTCCAGCTCACCCTCCCAGAGACTATGAGTAGGTCAAGAAAGTACTCAGTCTCTCATCCGCGTACACTGGGTTTGAACGCCCACATTGCCAAACTAATCTTGTTAGAGATGATGCCGTATCGGTTGGAGGAAAGCGCAGTACCATGCTATGACCTACCCAGTCGCCACTTCTTCTCTCGCAAAGCCATCCCAGCCCTCCACCATCATGTGAAAGACCGCATTGTCCATGCACTCAAGCAGTCAGTGAGTGGAAAGGTGCACCTCACAACAGATGCATGGTCCAGTCGGCATGGCCAGGGCCGTTACGTGTCCATCACTGCGCACTGGGTTAATGTGGTGGATGCAGGGTCCACAGGGGACAGCGGTGGTGGGAGAGTGCTGCCTAGCCCACAGTATAGGAAATAGTTGGCTGTAGGCATTCGACCCTCCTCCTCCTCCTCCAGAAGCGAAAGCTCGTCCACAGAGCGCAGTCGTACGAGCACTCCATCTGCAGCTGCCACTGTTGCACACGAGGTGTCCCCCTATCGAGCAGCTAGTGGAAAGCGTTAGCAGGCTGTGTTGCAGATGATGTGTTTGGGCGACAGACACACCGCGGAGGTGCTGGCCGAGTACTTTCAGCGACAAACTGAGTCATGGCTGGGCAGTATACATCTTGAGGCAGGCAAGATAGTTAGTGATAACGGCCGTAATTTTGTGGCAGCCATAGCCCTTTCAAAACTCAGCCACATACCTTGCTTGGCTCACACCTTGAACCTGGTGGTGCAGTGCTTCCTCAACAATTATCCAGAGTTAACAGCCCTGCTCCAGAAGGTGCGAAGATTGTGCGCGCACATCCGCCGGTCGCCTGTACACTTCATTCGTATGCAGAAGCTGCAGCGATTGCTCCACCTTCCCAACCACCGCCTCATTATCGACATTGCAACAAGGTGGAACTCCACACTGCACATGGTTGAGCGGCTGTGTGAACAGAGGCAGGCCATAAAGCATTTGTGGGAGGATACACGGCCAGGCACTTTGAGAGCAGACATGGAGTTGACAGGTGTGCAGTGGTCGAAACTGAAAGACCTCTGTAAAGTCCTTCAGTGTTTTGAGGAATGCACATGGCTGGTAAGCGCAGACGACGCCATCCTAAGCATGAGCATCCCACTTATGCGTCTGCTCATGCAAACTTTGCAGCACCTTAAGGAGCAGGCGTCTGCAGCCAATGTTGACGAGGAGGAAGAGGAGGAGGGAATCCTTGATGACGTTCAGCCATTGTCTGCTCATGGACCTCTCCTGGACGAGTTGGAGGATGAAGAGGAGGAGGAGGATGATGATGGGGATGATTACTTAGGGGAGGAGGATGCATCTCATGGGGCAAGTGAAAATGTTGGCGTGGCAAGGTCTGGTACAGCGTTTGTGTGTGACTGGAGGGATGTGGATTTGCCAGAAAATGCTCCTCCAACCAGCACTCGCAGTGCATCATTGACACCGGGAACATTGGCCCACATGTCAGATTATGCCTTGCGTATCATAAAAAGGGACCCCCGCATTGCCAAAATGATGAACGATGATGACTACTGGTTGGCCAGCATCCTGGATCCACGCTATAAAGGCAAATTACAAAACATCATGCCACAGGAGAACCTTGACCTAATATTGGCTAATAAACAAGCAACTCTAGTAAACCGGTTGGTTGAGGCATTCCCAGCGCACAGCAGCGGTGATGGTTCTCACATGAGCCGTATGGGCCGGGGGCAGCTTGGCAGAGGTGTTCGTGGTGCACATAGCAGAAGTGGCGTTGGAGACAGGGGTTTCATGACAATGTTGTGGACTGATTTTTCAAGTACCGCTCACACAACTGGCAATAGTGCATCGATGGAAAGTGACAGGAGACAGCAGTTGTCAACTATGGTTACAAACTACTTTTCCTCCCATATCGATGTTCTCCCGCACAGGTCATTCCCCTTTGACTATTGGGCCACTAAACTGGACACCTGGCCTGAATTGGCACAATATGCCTTACAGGAGCTCACTTGCCCAGCTGCAAGTGTGCTATCGGAAAGAGTCTTCAGTGCAGCTGGATCAATCCTGACAGAAAAAAGGACCCGTCTGTCAACCCAAAATGTGGATGATCTAACCTTTATTAAAATGAACCATGCATGGGTTTGCAAGGATTTTGTCCCACCTTCCCTTGATGACACATAGGTTGCCAGAAAAATGGCTTGCTTTGGTCCTCCTCCTACTCTGCGAACTTGACCTATTTCGCCTTTTGCAGCAGCTGAATGTCCAACATCAACATATGCCACTTTGTAAACCGCCCTAACTGGGCTGCCCCCCCCCCACATGGCCGGGGTCACCACCTAGCGCACGAAACCGTGCGAGTGCCGTTGCCCTGGACAGGTGGGTAGGCCGACTCTTGGGCGCGGGCACTGGCACAGGGTCCCTCATAGTGCAATCAAGTGTCTCTGATGGTGGTGGTGCACACCCGCTGTCAGACACACCGCCGTACTATGAGGGGCCCAGTGCCAGTACCGATGCCCACGAGTGTGCCACCCTTGCTTGGGCAGGGCCCCAGCATTTGCAATGTTTACCTCTCCCTGCTTCTCCTCTGTGTAGTCTGGGCTGTCAAATCCTTCACTGGAAGTGCAACTACAAATTGATTGAACTGAAAGATGATGGTTAAGATGTAGCTATGCCCTGTCCTGCTGGCTGGGCTCTAGCTCCAGATGATCAATGGGTTCCATTTCTTATGGACGTCGACTCACAATGACATGCAGTGGTGGTTTATCATCAGCTTTCACAGTTTTCCTACTCACAAACGTGTGACATTCCGGCGCACATTTTAAAATGTGCCCTCTCATGCCAATCAAATAGAATCGCCTATGGCCTGTGGCTTCTGTCTTTTGCACTCCAAAGTTACGTGACAGATCATGATAGCCAGTGAGCACCATGTTTACATCGCTCCCTGTGATAAAAATTTGATTGAGATGAGTAACAGTGATGGAATCAACGGAAGTGCGATACAGCAAGACTTTATTCACAAAAAAATGTTTTCACTGTCTCAACACACAAATTGAGGGTCAGCATCGCCTATGAGAATTGTGACGGAAGTTTTTCCCGTGAATAGTAATTCCTAGATTTCTGCAATTACTAGCCTTTATGTCAGTAATTGTATGCATCTCATTTCCTATTGCGGAGAGGTTGGACTGTATTACTGAGACAGAAATATATATAAAGATTTAAAAATAACACCAAAAGTATATAGTTGTGTACGCCTCAAATTCATTTCCTTTTTTCCACTTTTTAGATTGCTGTGTAATCCATACTGAGAACACGTAGATATTACATGTTTAAACTGTGCTATATATACCTGCTATCCAGTGATAAAGTACCCTTTCTCAACTTTGTACAATCTGGTCAAATCCATACTGGGCCTGAGAACATCTGAGTCTGCCTCCTGATCTATAGACATATATTTTTAATGTGTAAACTAGGCTACATATATACGTGTTATCCGGTGAAACGGTACCCTTTATCAACTTTCTACAATGTTGTTGAATCCATACTGGGCCTGAGAACAGCTGCCAAGCTGTTAAGCAAGCTACAGCACCTGTGGTTTGGACACGTAATTTTTTCAGGAATGACGGTTAGGCCTAACTCCGGAATTGCGGTTGACCTGAACTTACTGGGAAATCATCGTTTTTTCATGGGGAATAATCTGAATCCCAGATCCCCATCACTAACGGAGTTCAGCAGGTTATCTGCACCTATAAGCGACAAAAGCTGGTCCTTTCAGTGTAGCGTGCATGCAGCCCCGGACATGTACTGGAATGCTAGACCTGTTATTGCTCGATCTCACGTGCCACAGCCTCGCGTATCCCTCTAGTAAGCTTGACGGGTACCGCGGGGCCATGCCGGAGTCTCGGTCGTTAATGGAATAAAGCTGAGAAATCGCTAGCACAACTACAAACACACATACCACACCACACACAGAATCGACACAGCTTTCAAAGTGTGCATCTTTTCTTTAGGTGGCATGGTTTCCCAGGTGGAGTCCAATTAAGCCACAGGCTCCACTCCTGGTGGTGCCCTTTTGGACATTCATAATAATAATAATAATAATAATAATAATAAATTTTATTTTTATAGCGCCGACATATTCCGCAGCACTTTACATTTCAGAGGGGATTTGTACAGACGATAGACATTACAGCATAACAATAATCACATACAGTAGATTATAACAAATACCAAGAGGAATGAGGGCCCTGCTCGCAAGCTTACAGTCTATGAGGAAAGAGGTAGACACGAAAGGTGGGTGGTAACAGCTGCCCTGATTGTATGGAGCAGCCATAATGTTAAGTTTGTGACAGTACAGACACAGAGGGCTAATGGATGCATAAAGCATGTGGGAACATGATGCGGGAAATCTGGTTATGGTAAAACTTTTGGCTGTGCCACACAGGGATAGATTAGGTTAATGTGTTGAGGCGAAAGGCCAGTCTGAATAAATGTGTTTTCAGGGCACGCTTAAAATTGTGGGGATTGGGGACTAATCGCATTGACCTGGGAAGTGCATTCCAAAGAATTGGCGCGGCACGTGTAAAGTCTTGGAGACGGGAGTGGGAGGTTCTGACTATTGAGGATACTAACCTCAGGTCATCAGCAGAACGGAGGGCGCGGGTAGGGTGGTATACTGAAACAAAGGAGGAGATGTAGGGTGGTGCTGAGCCATGGAGGGCTTTGTGGGTGAGGGTAATAAGTTTATACTGAATTCTGAAGTGGATGGGTAGCCAGTGTAATGACTGGCACAAGGTAGAGGCATCGGTGTAACGATTGGTGAGGAATATGATCCTGGCTGCAGCATTCAAGACAGATTGGAGAGGGGAGAGTTTGGTAAGAGGGAGACCGATTAGAAGAGAGTTACAATAGTCGAGACGAGAATGAATAAGAGAAACAGTAAGAGTAAGACATTCCTTTAAGGTTCAGCTTTGCAATCATACTGCCCCCGGAAACCAAAAACTTTGCCTTCATGGACGCTGTTTGGAGGTTCGTGGGAATAACGCCGCCCGATCAGCAGTCGGCATATGGGTCGCCCTCCCAGGGTGGGGTACTCGGTACCGGGCCGATGTCAGTGGGATGTGTCACAGCAGTGGTGACCCGGACGGTGGCCCTGGGCGCCCATGTAAATGGCGTGGTATAATGGTAAAGAGTTTATATAGATAGTTTGACGCCACCTGTGGTGTTCGGCAACATAGATGTTAGGCCGACGCTGCATGCAGATCCTCTGGGACTGATGGTGTTGTGCAGCAAAGATGGTGAAGCTCCCCACAGGTGGAGCTGGAGTCCCAGGGAAGTGTAGATGTAGTGATGGGGGAAAGGCACAGGCGGTGTAGGGGCTGGTACCCAGATGTAGCGGTGCTGGAATAACTGTAGGACACCAGAGCGTGCATTTCCAAAGCTTTACTCACAGTCTGCAGGTTACACAGATGCCTGCCTCCGTGCTGTGTCCTCCGGGTCAGGACCTCAGCCAACCTCCGCGGGACCAAAATGGAAAGCTCCCTTCCAACACTCCGCCAACATGTACCTTCCTGAACGTCTCCTTTCTAGCTCTTGTGGGGGAAGCACTCACAGGACCGTGGTTCACTGAAGCGCCTCCTGTCTAACAGATGTTCCTCAGACTTTACTTGTGTGGCAGACAGCTGTAGCCTTTTCCTTCTGGCTCCCACACGTCGATGCTGGGGCCTCTGAGCCTTAGTTGGGTACAGAGCATTTATAGCTGCTACTTCCCCCGGTTTCTGCTGCAGGAACGTCAGTGTCCCTACAAACTCGGAGACCAGAATCGGGACCATGCGCTCCAGCTAGGAATGAGCCTTAACTCTGCTCATCCTCCAGCTCCCCTTCTCACGTCCACACACTTCCCCTTCCCTGCACAGAGTGCCCTAACTTACCTCCTCCCGACCACAGAGAGCAGCTCCTCAGCAGTCAGGTTCAGAGGTCTCCCTGCTAGCCTGGAGTGGGAAATGTGTTGGGTGTTGGTTTCACTGCTAGAGAGATCCTTCGTTGCTCCCAAGCTTGACAACACACTCCCTAGGAGGAAGGTAATGCCACAGTGGCAACCGTACTCTTGGGGACGCCACAAGTGCACTGAGGCCCAGCCACTGCTGGATGATGCTGCTGGTACATTGACCCAGACCACTACATTCCCCTCGCACTCTACACTGCCAGAATCTGACCCAGAGGAAACTCAGGTTCCCCTTCCCACATACTATACCACCTTACACGGTGACAAAGAGGAAGGTGCAGATAAAAGTGCAGGTTCCTTGAGCAGGTGGGGGGGCATAGTCATGGGCGATGGCACTGGCACAGGGCACCGCATAGTACGCAAAAGTGTCTCTGCCGGTGGGAGGGCCTAAACAGCCAAGTGCAGTGAGATGGAAGATGGGGACAACAAGGAGTTCAGAGTAATGCAGGGATTCCCTAGCAAGGAGACTTATGTAATTGTTTTCAATGTTGGGACAGCAATTTTTGGGGAGCACTATACTCTGGTGAATGATATATGGGGCCTGCCATACACTGGAGCATTCCAAAGGTGGACATCAGACACCGGAGCAGAATTTACAGGGCCCATTATACACTAGAGCAGTAGAAATGGGGCCCATTATATATGGAGCATTATTTGGGCCCATAAGACAGTGGAGCTTCATCCATTGGGACCAACATATACTATAGCATTATGTGGAGCTCATCATATATGGTTTGAAACATCATATGGGATCAATGATTCCATATGGAGAAATATATGGGCCTCATTACTCTGTATAGCGCACTAAGCGCTGGCCATAATACTGTATGGAGTTATATACTGTCCGTTTTTGGAGGTATTGGAGAATTTAAAATGGATATCAGTCATGAGATGTAAGAAGTGAAGTATTTTTCATTGTACTATACTGCTATTTCTCTGCCTGTCACGTCGCCGTCAGACTCGGGGCCCGCTGTTCCGCCCTCAGCCACTAGGAGGCGACGGACTGTCACGCCGCCCTCGGGCTCGGGGCCTGCTGTCCAGGCCTCGGCCACCAGGAGACGCCGGACTGACATGTCGTCGTCGATCTCGGGGCCTGCTGCTCCGCCCTCAACCACTAGGAGGCGCCGTGGCTCGCGCCCGAGTGAGGGCGGCAACAATGAAAGGGCTTCTGCGCAGGCGTCTACTGGACGCAGACTCCGCTCCTCTGTCAGTCATGAAGGGGCTGGTGCATCATCATCAGGTCTGGTCCTGGGGGCGGTCCTGATGACATCACCAGCCCGGGAGCCTGTGAGGGACGACCTGATCCCTCAAATACCTTGGGACTGGGCTTGCAAGCCGCCGGATATATTCTTGGTTCCCCTACATGTTACTTGTGATTGCCTATCGTTAACTCCGACCTCAGCCTGAACTTCTGACTACTCTGTTGCCTGCCGTTTTTGTACCTTGCATTTCTCCTGATTACTGACGCTGACCTTGGCCTGGATTCCTGACCCCTCTACTACCTGACGATTTTGTACCTCCGCTACTCTCCCGGTTGACCTCTGCCTGGACTCTCGACTCTGCCTCTGCCTGCCGTTTCTGTACCTCCGCTGCTCGCCTGGTTTCCGACTCCATTTTTGGCTCCCTTCCTGCTGTTCTATTGCGACCGTTCTGCTCTGGCACTCTGCTCCTGTTCAGACAGCGCTTCCTGGGCTCTGCAGTAAATCCAGATCCCTGTATAGGGGTAAAGGGTGTCGGTGCTACTCGGGGCGCTGTCTGTCTGCAGCCCAGACCGCAGACGGACGCGACACTGCCGTATCGGAGCATCATGAGTTGTGGTATGTGTTAAAGGGGCGCTCTTTGGCCCTGGGCCCACGAAAACCTGGAGCCAGCCCTACCCCCCCACAACTGTAGCCAAATAACCCCCATTTTTCAGTGCGTAACTAGTATTATGAAGTAAATTAAGGTTGACAAGCTTAAGTAATAAGAATTGATGCTTTTGGCATTCAAATGGGCACTGTTGGTGTGTTTCCTGTCCTCCTCTCACTGCCGACTTTAATTCCCCATTGACTTACATTGGGTTTCGTGTTTCGGTCGGAACCCCGACTTTTCCCTATAGTCGGCCGATTTTGCTCGACCCAACTTTTGGAAAAGTCGTGTTTTATGAAACGAAACTCGACCCTAAAAAACCAAAAGTCGCTCAACTCTAGCAAAAACATAATTAAGGTTTAAAAAAAATCAATCAATACATAATTTTGGACCTATCTGAAAATATGCTGTATATATATATAGTGCAGGCCAAAAGTTTATATAATTAACAAAAAAGTGTGAAACAACTGAAAATATGTCTTCTATTCTAGGTTCTTCAAAGTAGCCACCTTTTGCTTTGATTACTGCTTTGCACACTCTTGGCATTCTCTTGATGAGCTTCAAGAGGTAGTCACCGGAAATGGTCTTCCAACAGTCTTGAAGGAGTTCCCAGAGATCGTTAGCACTTGTTGGCCCTTTTGCCTTCACTCTGTGGTCCAGCTCACCCCAAACCATCTCTATTGGGTTCAGGTCTGATGACTGGAGGCCAGGTCATCTGGTGTAGCACCATATCTCTCTGCTTCAAAGCAAAAGGTGGCGACTTTGAAGAATCTAGAATATAAGACATACAGTATTTTGAGTTGTTTCACACTTTTTTGTTAATTATATAATTCCACATGTGGTAATTCATAGTTTTTTGATGCCTTCACAGTCAATCTACAATTTTCATAGTCACGAAAATAAAGAAAACTTTTTGAATGAGAAGGTGTGTCCAAACTTTTGGTCTGTACTATATATATACAGTATATATATACAGTATATATATATATATATATATATATATATATATAAATATATATATAAAAGCAGCACCAAAATAGTAGTGGTGTGAACTGTTTAATAGCCTAGTGGCGTGGTGACATTTCGGATATGGCAATCCTTTCTCAAGCAATGAGTCTGTATCTATATAGCAAGTATAAAGTGAAATACAGTGCCATAAAGTGCTAATTTCATTCTAAATTTAAAAATTCTCACAGGTGTGTAATCTTATTTCAGGTACATGTGCACTCACATTATAAAGCTTCTCCATGGCCGCCGCTACTTGTCAGCTAGCCCAATGCTTCACTGCACATGTCTGTGTCAAAAAGACTACATATCCCACAATCCACTTTATACTTGTTATATAGATACTTGAAAACCATGTGTATATATGGAAAGTTTCGTGCATGGTGCAGCACTTAGCACTTTATGAATTCATGAATCATGTATATGAATAATGTATGATTTTATGTGAAATTGATTGATTGATGTTCATAGTATGTGCACCCTATAAAACTGTGTTTGTAACAGATTCATTGCTTGAGAAAGGATTGCCATATCCAAAATGTCGCCACGCCACTAGGCTATTAAACACTTCACACCACTACTATTTTGGTGCTGCTTTTTTTTTCTATTATCTAAGGACATAAAGGTGTCTGGAGAAGCGTGCACTGCTCTAAGGTATTTTGTGCTGTTCCTATTTTTTACATGTATATATATATATATATATATGTATATACATCTGTGCATGCGCGGCGGCCATTTTCCAGGAAGAAATCCACAGGAAAGCAGGCATGAAGCGGCAGAGACCCACCACGCTGAACGGGACAGCCACCGGGGGACAGAGCGCGACAGTGGCGGTAAGAACCGGGGGACAGCGCCGCGGCAGCACTGGGGGACAGCGCCGCGGCTAGTACTGGACACCCCCACGCTGAACAGGACAGAGCACGGCGGTGGGGGTAAGAACCGGGGGACAGAGCGCGGCGGTGGGGGTAAGAAGCAGGAGGACAGAGCGCGGCAGGGGTGACAAGCACCAGGGATAGAGCACCGCGGCGGCAAGCTCTGGGGGACAGAGCACGGCAGTGGTGGCAAGCACCGAGGGACAGCGCCGGGACAGCAAGCATCAGGGGACAGAGGGCGGCGGCAGTATCAGACACTGGCAGCGGCACGCTGCACATTAAAACACCCCCTCATCCCAGCAGCAATGTTCCACTCCGGCCTCCTCCAGCACAACCCCCAGTAAGCAATAATACGCATGGATTATAAGATCCACCACCATTTTATTAAAAAAAGTTTTTTCCCTATTTTTCTCCTCAAAATTTGGGGTGCGTCTTATAATCCGGAGCGTCTTATAAAGCGAAAAATACGGTATATATGTATATATATATATATATATATATATATATATATATAAATTGAGCTTGGTTTGAGATGGTACACGTGCAGCATATAAATGCATGTTCACATGGCCAAAAAGCGTACAAAACCTACAAAAGACAAAATGAAAAAAAAACCCTGCTGAGCTGGATATTGTATTTAAAGGCTTTCCCTGACTGGTGTCCGGTGGTTGGGACCCGGTCCTTGTCTGCCCTTATTCACATGGATGTCAACTTTGACACATGATAAGGATACTAATACTAGACAGTGTAGGACCGCCCCGACCACAGAGTCACCTTGTCGATGATGGGACGGCTTTTATGCTATGTTTGACCAAATACAGTATTACTAAGAACTCTGTATGATTTAAATGCACTTTTGCTTTTTACTTATTTAATTATAGCAGGGTTTTTTTCATTTTGTCTTTTGCAGGTTTTGTATATATATATATATCTATAATAATAAATGCCCTAAGCAGCTTCCGGTTGTAACAACTTCCGTCCAGTTGTAACCGGTGACGTCACCACACACACGCACGTTAACCCTCAACACACCACACCGCCTCAACACACACTCCTCTCACCTTTCACCTCCACTCATGTCCACTCACTCTTTCACTCCACATACGTTCCTTTCTCTCACTCCGTTTCTCATACTCACACCGTCATCGTCGCTGCCCCGACATCTTCCTCCGCCGCTGCGATCCAGGATCCAGACGTTCTCCAGGCCGCCGACATCGGGATCCAAAAAGATGGCGTCGGCGAAATCTCGCGAGATTACGCCGACGCGATTTTGGATCCCGATGTCGCCCATGCCAGCGACATGTTGTTGCGGCGACGCCATCTTGAATATCGCGGGACTTCACAAAATCCAAGATGGCGTCCCGCAAGAACATGTCGGCGGCCTGGAGAACGTCTGGATCCTGGATCGCGGCGGCGGAGGAAGATGTCGGGGCAGCGATGATGACGGTGTGAGTATGAGAAACGGAGTGAGAGAAAGGAACGTATGTGGAGTGAAAGAGTGAGTGGACATGAGTGGAGGTGAAAGGTGAGAGGAGTGTGTGTTGAGGCGGTGTGGTGTGTTGAGGGTTAACATGGCAAGAGGTGTGAGGCTGTGTGCACACGCTGCGGATTTTGCTGCGGTTCCGCAGCGGTTTTGGCCGCTGCGGGCCCGCAGCAGTTTTTGCTGCGGTGTACAGTACCATGATTCCCTATGGGAATCAAAAACCGCAGTGCAGACGGTGCGGAATTTTCCGTGCGGATTATCTGCGGTTTTCAATCTGCAGAAAGAATCTCTATTGAGGAGATGAAAAACCGCAGGGCAAAACCGCAGAGCAATCCGCAGGTAAAACCGCAGGTCTTTTGACCTGCGGTTTCACCTGCGGATTTTACAAAATCCGCGCGGATGAATCCACACCTAATCCGCAGCGTGTGCACACAGCCTTAACGACGTCGGCGAAATCTCGCGAGATTTCACCGACGCCATCTTGCATTCGTGAAATTGCGTCATTTACCTCACGCCGACTTGCTGTGCGGACGCTTGGCATTGCCTGTACCACCATAACTACTGCTGCCTTGGTCCTATGCCTGTTTACTGCCGGTGTCTAATTACAGGGCCAATTTGCCTATACTGCCATAACTATTGCTACCTTGCTACTCTGCCGGTGTCTAATTACAGGGCTAATTTGCCTCTACCGCCATAACTACTGCTGCCTTGCTCCTCTGCCGGTGTCTAATTACAGGGCTAATTTGCCTCTACCGCCATAACTACTGCTGCCTTGCTCCTCTGCCGGTGTCTAATTACAGGGCTAATTTGCCTATACCGCCATAACTACTGCTGCCTTGCTCCTCTGCCGGTGTCTAATTACAGGGCCAATTTGCCTATACCGCCATAACTACTGCTGCATTGCTCCTCTGCCAGTGTCTAATTACAGGGCTAATTTGCCTATACCGCCATAACTACTGCTGCCTTGCTCCTCTGCCGGTGTCTAATTACAGGGCTAATTTGCCTCTACCGCCATAACTACTGCTGCCTTGCTCCTCTGCCGGTGTCTAATTACAGGGCCAATTTGCCTATACCGCCATAACTACTGCTGCATTGCTCCTCTGCCGGTGTCTAATTACAGGGCCAATTTGCCTATACCGCCATAACTACTGCTGCCTTGCTCCTCTGCCGGTGTCTAATTACAGGGCTAATTTGCCTCTACCGCCATAACTACTGCTGCATTGCTCCTCTGCCGGTGTCTAATTACAGGATCAATTTGCCTCTACCGCCATAACTACTGCTGCCTTGCTCCTCTGCCGGTGTCTAATTACAGGGCTAATTTGCCTCTACCGCCATAACTACTGCTGCCTTGCTCCTCTGCCGGTGTCTAATTACAGGATCAATTTGCCTCTACCGCCATAACTACTGCTGCATTGCTCTTCTGCTGGTGTCTAATTACAGAGCCAATTTGCCTATACCGCCATAACTACTGCTGCCTTGCTCCTCTGCCGGTGTCTAATTACAAGGCCAATTTGCCTCTACCGCCATAAGTACTGCTGCCTTGCTCCTCTGACTGTTCACTGCCTGTGTCTAATTACAGGGCCAATTTGCCTCTACCGCCATAACTACTGCTGCCTTGCTCCTCTGCCGGTGTCTAATTACAGGGCCAATTTGCCTCTACCGCCATAACTACTGCTGCCTTGCTCCTCTGCCGGTGTCTAACTACAGGGCCAATTTGCCACTACCACTTCATAACTACTGCTGGGCAAGTACAGGGTCAATTAGTATCTGTTTACTCTACAATACTCCAGGACACCTTCTTCACTGCCAGATAACTGCCAAATAGACTCCTTTACCTGTGCCAACATGAGTCATAACAAAAAGTATGCCAATGCCAGTGAAAGGAAAGCAGCTTTAGCACTACGACAAAAACAACGCCGTGCTAATGAGACTCCTGAGGAAAAACACCATCGCCTTGAGAAGATTAAGGCTTATAAACGCCGTCGCCTCACACACGAATCCCCTAACTCTAAATCCATAAGATTGGCTGAAGAAGCCTCTGCACGCCGTCACCGCCGACAACAGACGGCCTCTTCCTCATCATTATTATTAGACTCACAACAGGATGCTTCCACATCAGCATGTGGAACAATTTACTGCTACACTTCATCCCATATGCCGTTCACTGACATAACTAATCAGCAATCTGTTTCTGCCCTATCAATACCACCATTCAATACCGATGCACAGTATGCCAATGCCAGTGAAAGGAAAGCAGCTTTAGCACTACGACAAAAACAACGCCGTGCTAATGAGACTCCTGAGGAAAAACAGCATCGACTTGACAAGATTAAGGCTTATAAACGCCGTCGTCTCACACACGAATCCCCTAACTCTAAATCTATTACATTGGCTGAAGAAGCCTCTACACGCCATCACCGCCAACAACAGATGGCTTCTTCCTCATCATCTATAATAATAAATGCCCTAAGCAGCTTCCGGTTGTAACAACTTCCGTCCAGTTGTAACCGGTGACGTCACCACACACACGCACATGTTAACCCTCAACACACCACACCGCCTCAACACACACTCCTCTCACCTTTCACCTCCACTCACGTCCACTCACTCTTTCACTCCACATACGTTCCTTTCTCTCACTCCGTTTCTCATACTCACACCGTCATCGTCGCTGCCCCGACATCTTCCTCCGCCGCCGCGATCCTGGATCCAGACGTTCTCCAGGCCGCCGACATGTTCTTGCGGCGACGCCATCTTGGATTTCGTGAAATCCCGCGAGATTCAAGATGGCGTCGCCGCAAGAGCATGTCGCTGGCGTGGACGACTCGGGATCCAAAAAGATGGCGTCGGCGAAATATCGCGAGATTACGCCGACGCCATTTTGGATCCCGATGTCGTCCACGCCGGCGATATGTTCTTGCGGCGACGCCATTTTGGATCGGCGAAATCCCACGATAGTCAAGATGGCGTCGCCTCAAGAACATGTCGCCGGCGAGGACGACGTCGGGATCCAAAATGGCGTCGGCGAAAACTCGCGAGATTTCGCCGACGCCATTTTGGATCCCGACGTTGTCCACGCCGGCGACATGTTCTTCCGGCGACGCTATCTTGACTATCGCGGGATTTCACGATACTCAAGATGGCGTCGCCGCAAGAACATGTCGCCGGCGTGGACAACGTCTGGATCCAGGATGGCGCCGGCGGAAGAAGATGTCGGGGATCGTGGAGCAGCGGCGATGACGGTGTGAGTATGAGAGACGGAGTGAGAGAAGGGGTCGTATGTGGAGTGAAAGAGTGAGTGGAGATGGTGAAAGGTGAGAGGAGTGTGTGTTGAGGAGTGTGTGTGTTGAGTGTTAACATGGCAAGAGGTGTGATGCTATCGCATCCTCCCGATGCGATAGCATCGGGCCATAATCTAGTATATATATAAATATATAGTTGTGTGAGTATGTGTTTGCTCTCTCCTGATTTCCTCTTGTTTTGCATATTTGTCACCCTTACATGTTTCAGAACAGCATACAAATTTTAAAATTGTACACAGGTAACACAAGTGATCAGAAAATGCCATTTTTAAATGAAGGTCTTTATTAATAAGGGGTAAATTAAATCCAAACATGTGTGAAAAAAAGTGATTGCCCCTTCACCTCCTTAACACTAGAACTACCGCATGTTTCATAATTCCTATAACTACCATTAGGGGTCATTTTGACCCCCATTCAAAAGTACTGACTCTGGAGTAAAAATAACTTTTTTGTTGCCAACAAATTAAAGAACATTTATTTTAACTTAGTAGGAACAGTGTTAAGATCAAGTACAGCACGCATTTTCCTTTTACATGGTCATAGCATGCGGTGTCCAACAGTTAACACAAACAGTACTTTCTTCCACTTTCCCAGTGCATTTTCCACAAACTGGTTTGTTACAGCTTGCGCAAGTTTTAGTTGTTTTGCTTTCGCTGCATCTTCCAACTCCACAATTTCGACGCTTGCGGGTTTCTTGTCCTTTTGTTTGTGGTTCAGACAGTGCGGATGATGGGCCACTTCTTCTGACTCATTTTCAGATAAATTCTGAAGACATTTCAAAATTTCATCACTTGTCAGACCCCTCTGCTTACTCATGCTTCAAATATACGTCGCAAAAAGGGACTTGTAAGATCGCAGAAGTAATAAAACGATGCCCCTGACGAAGCCACCTTGCGGTGGCGACACGCGTCGGGCAGGGCACTCCACACGCTCCCCCATATGTAAGAATGTTACCAGGACATTGCGGGCAGTATTTTTCACTTACCTCTTGTAGAGCATTCTGCATTTCTATCGTTAGATGATGCATGGGATGGTTTCCATTCACCTTGGTTCCATTTCAGCCTGTCCATTCATTCCTATCTGTATTGCTGCTGCAGCATTTTTGGACAAGGCTTGAGTCCACATCCTACCTTTTTATACAAGGACAACTTAAAAGGCATTATCAGAGGCATTTATATTGAATTGTGTATGTTGGATCTCACTGTTCATTATTAGCTCTAATTGTGTCTCTAATGCCTTCTCTTATTATCAGAGCGCTTGGATATGTTTACCTGCATAGGCTATCAACCATTGTCATTGTTGTTATTGATAGGGGATGTTGACATTGATGTTTTTTTGACTTAACTATCACATTTTTTGTATCAATTACACACTGCTCTCTTCAGGTCATCTGAATTAAAGATGTGTCAATTAAAGGTCAATTAAAGATGTGTCTGACAGGATATCAGGACTCTTCAGACCTACAGATGACTACCCATTCCTGCTACTACATGTGGGGACAAATGACACCGCAAGAAACGACCTGGAAACCATCTGCAGAGACTTTGAAGACTTAGGCAAGAAAGTGAAAGAACTGGGAGCGCAGGTGGTCTTCTCTTCCATCCTCCCAGTGGATGGCCATGGAACAAGGAGGTGGAATAAGATTCTGCAGGTGAACAACTGGCTACGTCGATGGTGCCGTCAGCAACGATTTGGATTTCTGGATCACGGAGTGAACTACTTATACGATGGACTACTTGCTAGAGATGGGGTGCACCTTACGAAGACTGGAAAGCATGTATTTGGAAGTCGCCTTGCTACACTTGTAAGGAGAGCTTTAAACTAGAACAACATGGGAAGGGAAGCAAAAGACCAGAAAAAGCCATACACCTGACAAATGCTATTGAGAACTCTGCTAATAGAAGTGGAAAGGAAGAACAAAGACGAAAGAATCTAATTAATAACAATATTGGAGAAAGAGAAACCAATCACAAACTAAAATGTTTCTATACTAATGCACAAAGCATGGGCAACAAACAAGGAGAATTGGAACTACTAACACAGGAAGAGAAATATGATGTCATTGGAATCACTGAAACTTGGTGGGACGATACACATGATTGGAATACAAGACTAGAAGGATACAACTTATTTGCAAGAAACAGACTTGATAAACGAGGAGGGGGTGTTGCATTGTATGTTAGAAATGCATATATCTGCACAGAGATTGAAGCTTCAGAGACTGGGAGTTCTGTGGAAACTGTTTGGGTAAGAATACAAGGACAGAACAATGGAAAGGACACCATTGTAGGCATTTACTACAGGCCGCCTGTGCAAGCTGAAGATATGGATGAACTCTTTATGCATCAAATGGCCAAGTTCTCCAAAAAATATGACATAGTTGTCATGGGAGATTTCAACTATCCAGACATTTGTTGGGAATCTCTCTCAGGCAAAACTAACAGGTCAAGGAAATTCTTATCCTCTCTTGCTGACAACTTTATCTTCCAAAAGGTAGGGGAGAAAACAAGGGGAACTGCTACCTTGGATCTAATCCTTATAAACAGGGAGGAAATGGTTGAGGAGGTAAAAGTGGCTGGAACCCTAGGAGGTAGCGACCATGCTATTTTAGAATTTTGGATAACTAGAGGCGGAAGACCTGTGAAGACTCAGACGTCAAGGTTAGATTTCAGAAAGGCAGATTTTAAGGGATTCAGAAAGATAATTGGAGGGATCCAATGGCTGGATATCCTTAAAGACAAAAATGTCCAGGAAGGATGGGAAATCTTGAAAAATGAAATTCTCAAAGCACAGTTGTTAACAATTCCGAAAAGAGGGAAGAATAGGAAGCATTTAAGGAAACCAGGATGGGTGAACACAGAACTTAAGCACATGCTAAAAAGGAAGAAAAAAATGTTTATAAAATGGAAAGAGGGAGGCATATCTAAAGAAGAATATAATGCTGTCTGCAGAATCTGCAGGGCACAAATCAGATTAGCTAAAGCTGAAAATGAATTGAGGCTTGCAAGAGATGTCAAAAGCAATGATAAAGGATTTTGGGGATATGTCAAAAGTAAAAGAAAAGTCAAAGATGCTATAGGATTTTTACAGGATGAAAATGATGAAATGGTAAGACAGGATGTTGAGAAGGCTGAACTTTTAAATTCCTATTTTGCATCTGTTTTCTCTCAGAAAGGAAATGTAACACCAACTGTTATTCACTGTCCTATTAAGGGAATAGAAGAATCCAGGATATCTATAAACAGAAAGATAGTGAGGAAACACTTAGCTAACCTAAATGAATTCAAGTCTCCAGGTCCAGATGAATTACACCCCAGAGTACTGAAGGAGATAGCAGAAGAAATTTCTGAACCACTCTCCATAATCTTTGAAAATTCTTGGAGAACAGGAGAAGTGCCAGAAGACTGGAGAAGAGCAAATGTTGTTCCTATCTTCAAAAAGGGGAAGAAGGTGGACCCAGGCAACTATAGGCCGGTGAGTCTGACTTCTATACCAGGAAAGATCTTTGAACAAATTATTAAACAACATGTAAGTCAATACCTGGATAAGAATGAAGTGATCAAACAGAGTCAGCATGGGTTTGTAACTAATAAGTCATGTCAGACTAACTTAATTTCCTTCTATGACGGTATCACTGATTGGGTGGATCAAGGAAATGCTGTAGATATAGTATATCTTGACTTCAGCAAAGCATTTGACAAAGTCTCTCATACAATCCTTATTGAAAAAAATGACTAAGTATGGAATGGACAAGGCAACTGTTAGGTGGATTCATAGCTGGCTTAGTGATCGGACCCAAAGAGTGGTCGTAAATGGCTGCACATCCAGTTGGAAGAATGTCTCAAGTGGGGTACCACAGGGCTCTGTCCTGGGCCCTGTATTGTTCAACATCTTTATCAACGATTTAGATGAAGGAATTGAGGGTAAACTGATTAAATTTGCTGATGACACAAAGCTAGGAGGGATAGCTAATACTAGAGAAGAGAGAGAGAGGATTCAAAAAGATTTAAATAAACTGGAGAAGTGGGCAGTAACTAACAGAATGGTTTTTAACAGGGAGAAATGCAAAGTACTACATCTGGGCAATAAAAATGAAAAAAGCATATATAGAATGGGAGGAATAGGGCTAAGTGACAGCACATGTGAAAAAGACTTGGGTATACTAATAGATCACAGACTGAATATGAGTCAACAGTGTGATGCAGCAGCAAAAAAGGCAAATGCAGTTCTAGGATGTATTAACAGAAGCATACAGTTTAGATCACGTGAAGTCATTATTTCCCTCTACTCCTCTTTGGTCAGACCTCATCTGGAATATTGTGTCCAGTTTTGGGCACCACATTTTAAAAAAGACATCAACAAACTGGAGCAAGTTCAGAAAAGAGCGACCAGAATGGTGACCGGTCTGCAAACCCTGTCTTATGAGGAAAGGTTGCAGGATTTGGGAATGTTTAGTTTGCAAAAGAGAAGACTGAGAGGAGACTTAATTGCTGTCTACAAATATCTAAAGGGCTGTCACATTGTAGAAGGATCAACTTTATTCTCATTTGCACAAGGAAAGACTAGAAGCAATGGGATGAAACTGAATGGGAGGAGACACAGATTAGATATTAGAAAAAACTTTTTGACAGTTAGAGTGATCAATGAGTGGAACAGGCTGCCACGAGAAGTGGTGAGTTCTCCTTCAATGGAAGTCTTCAAACAGAGGCTGGACAGACATCTGACTGGGATGATTTAGCGAATCCTGCTTTGAGCAGGGGGTTGGACCAGATGGCCCAGGAGGTCCCTTCCAACTCTACGATTCTATGATTCTATGATTCTATGATTCTATGATTCTATGTACCATTCATATATTACGTTCAGCTGCCTAGCCATTTTCTTAGGTGTATGGGGGATGTCTTTTTGGCTTTATTAGGAGCCTTGTGTACGATCTGTCATGTGTTATGACTTTTAACTGTTTTTATATTGGTGTTGTCTATGTTTGTCCAATAAAATTTATTACACTTTTTTCGTGATCCCTGCTTTTCTTTGGTCAGTAGCTTTTCTACTTTTATACAGTACCTGTTCTTTGCTGACTGCAGGAGGATCCCAATATCTTATTTGGTGGTGCCCTCCTTGGTTTCATTATTATATTAGTTATCAAAAATGCTTGATAGCAGTTGTTGCTGCTAAGGGTGCCCCAACTAGTTATTACGTTTTGGGAGCAATCATTTTTTTCACACAGGACCCTGTAGGTTTGGATATCTTTTTCTATTAGTAATAAAGACCTTCATTTAAAAACTGCATTTTGTGTTTGCTTGTGTTATCTTTGTGTGCAGCCCGCTGATATAGTTAAACTCTTTGGCCGAGCAATCTACCTGCACTGCTATGCGGTCACTATGGACCTTTGAGCTGGGGGAAGGAGCCCCATGCCAATATGGACTATGAGGTGCATTATACTATATGGAGGCTACTTAGTGGGCCATCATACAGTGAGGGGGCCATCATACAGAGTGGGGACTACTGAAGGAGCCATCATACAGTGAGGGAGCTACTGAAGGAGCCATCATACAGTGAGGGAGCTACTGAGGGGGCCATCATACAGTGAGGGAGCTACTGAGGGGGCCATCATACAGTGTGGGGACTACTGAGGGGGCCATCATACAGTGAGGGGGCTACTGAGGGGGCCATCATTCAAGGTGGGGACTACTGAGGGGGCCATCCTACATTATGTGGTAAAATGGTGTTATTCAAAACTATAACTCGTCCTGCAAACATCAAGTCCTCCTAAATTTATGTAGATGGAAAAATTAAAAAGTTATGTTTTTTTGGGGAGAAGAGGAAGAAAACACAAAAGAGCAAAAAATGAAAATTGTCTTAGTACGGTATTGATTGGGTTAATTCTCCGCTGTCCTCATTGACCAACTCTGATTGTGTTATTATAGATTTCAATGATTTGGAGGAGTTATTATGATGAATATGATTGTGGACTAAAATTAAATTGACTCCACAATGTAAAGGTGACCCGGTGTAAAATCATTAGTCATCAGGGTGATAAATGCATCTATGTCTTCAAGGGAACCTGTAATTTTCCCGAAAGTCTCAAACTCCCACCATGTGTTCATTGCTATCTTTATAGCCTTCCTAACAAGAACTTTTTATTGCTTTATTGATTACTGCATATGCTAAAAAAAATTTTTTCAAAGTGTGATAGTGATATGCTGATTAGTGAGTTACTAGTCATGGGGGCGTTGTTTTTCCCAAGCTAATTATCCCTATAGTCATGTGGGCGTGAGTAACATTTTTTGCAATAGCGGTGTCACTGCCTGCTCTGTGCAAATATCTGCCACCCTGGCAATTCGCAATAAGCCGTGTGCACGCTCCCCAGCTTCACTTGTGCACTGGTCATGTGCAGGGAAGAATCAATGGCCACCTATGAGCACATATCGCGGAAATATCTCAATAGAGTACCAGGATCTTGTGATATATTGAACAAAGAATAAAAGTTAGGAAGGACCCACCTGTACATATTGCAGCAGGAAACCCTTTATACTACTCGGACAACCCCTTCTCAGTCCATATTTTACTCTCCGTCAGGCGCAATAGATCTGACAGGCACACAGTAATTAGTTTCACTTCTCTCTCCTTGCCCACTTATCAGAAAACCCCACCCCTCCTAGTTATCTCCTGACTCTACAGGCTCTGTGAACCCTGATATCACAGTGACTCAGCAGACCTTCTAGTGAGCAGATATCAACACTTTGGCTTCTCAGGCACATTGCGCCTGATTTCAACACAAATTGAATGGTTAGTATTTTCGTTTTTTATTCATCACGATTGTGTATTTAGCTTGTTTTATGAAGGATTAATGCTAAGTTAGTGTACATAAGTACTGTTTTCTTAGACAAAAGGAGGGTGGCTTCTAAGGCACATTGCGCCCTAACACATACTCTTTCTCTCTTGCTTCAGATTTTCTGCTGCAATGGCCAGAAAACAGTATGATTCATCTAAACCCCTTCATTTAGAAGAAATGAAGATTTTTTTGTTAGAAGATGATGAGGAAGAACCAGCAGTAACTGAGGATTTAGAGGAATCTAGTGACATTTCATCTGAAGATGAGGTAGCAGAATGTAACACTGATTCTGGAACAGAGCAGGATGGTGATGACACTGATACAGAGGAAACAGACACAGATCTAGCTTATTATTTGGGCAAAGATAAAAATACAAAGTGGAACAAAAAGGCACCCAAGAACAAACAGCGCAGAGAATCCCACAATATTATTACACACCTTCCTGGAGTTATTGGAAGTGCTAGAAAAGCTAAAACTGCAGTGGAATGTTGGAGTAATCTAATTACAGATAGCATGTTGGAAACTATTGTTCGGTTCACTAACCAGTATATTGACACAATCAAAGAGCAATTCTCCAGAGAAAGGGACATCAAAAACACTGATGTGATTGAACTCAAGGCATTTATTGGCTTGTTATACCTAGCTGGTGCTTTCAGAGCAAATAGGCAAAGTTTGGAGGAGCTGTGGGGGACAGACGGTGATGGCATCGAAAAATTCAGCCTTGTGATGAATCTGAAACGATTCAAAGTCCTGATCCGTTGCCTCCGTTTCGATGATCTTCTGCTGCAATTGAAACCACTGAAGATGAGTAGAAAATAATTAAGTAACATCTAAGTGCAATATCCTTTAAGTTTTTTTCCATAATTTTCTATTTAAGCAATAGTTAAGTAAAGATAACTGGAGCCTATTTGGCGGTACTACCGAAAAGTGGTACTTTTAGTTTTAATAAGTTTATGGTTAATAAATGTTTTTTTTTGCATCTGATTTGGTGTAATCTCTTTTAATACATTCCTATGAAGGTCACTGACTACTTCTATAGTCCTGAAATTGAAATATGTAGCTACTATAGGTGGTTTTCTGACCTGTGCTTGTCAGGCACATTGCGCATGAACTGAGGAGAATCTATATTGCGCCTGACGGAGGGTTAAAATAAATAACAGCTATAGTGACCTCCAGTGCCGGCGTCATTCCAGCATTGTTGGTACTGGGGCCTGCATGACATTGTCCGCTCCTTAAGGTGGAACTGACATCCAGAAAGCTTTGGTGCTGCAACTGCTCTCTCATCTCATTTCCTCCAGATGTCTAATTTGTCCAAAGGAAGGGACAGTGAAGCAGCTGCTGATTGACCGCATTGATTGCATAACATAATAGTGTCACGCAAGCCCAGGAGACCTAGTGCCGAAACCTATGGAGCAACGTCGACACCAGAGGTGATTATGTGCTATCCTTTTATAAGTCGGAAACATAGTGATTTTATGTGTGTTGTCCCAGTATTGGACCCCCACTATGTAAATGAAATCTTTTATTTCTGTAAGATTGGTGTAGGAGAAAATGATCATTTTTCTTCTTCCTTTTTTTGCCACTTCTATTTTAATGCAGCTGGTATAAATGGGTATAAATTAAAAGTGCAAATAAAAAGTCTCTCTCACTCTGGAGGATCTCGTTCATTATTCAAATATTGCAATACCTTATTTGCCCTGTGGGGGTGCTGCAGAAACATTGAACAGTTACTATGAGGTTCCCTCATAGCTGATATTGAGGGCCCCTGGGGGTGAATCTTCTAACAGACCATGAAAAAGCCACCATGAGCTACAGATAGCACTATGTAGACAGGATCCAGATGCCTCAGTTCTTCATGCTTACTTTTCATTGTGCATGGCTTTGCAGTAAAATGCCTGATTTGTTTTGTGCCATGTAACGACATGCTGTTTTGCGCATCCCTTGTAATCCTTTTAATGCATAGTGCATGCCGCTCTTCATTTTAGATTATCTAGAAGCTGCCGGAGAGGTCCGTAAACAGTCTGCAACATGTATGACATGGAAATGAAGAAATTACATTGCCTCTGTTGCTTTTACTGCCTGATATTCGCTTTGCAGAGACGGAGCAGACAACAGTGCCGACCAACCACAACAACGCCTCATCTATGCATTAATCATTTCCTACATTTATTTCTTATTTGCTGATGTAGCACCAACATATCCCATTCCGTGTGTTACGAGATGTACAGGCGATGGGATGGAGTGGAAAAAATATCTGAAAAAAATTGAGATTGCTTGCTTTTGTCTCCAGAAGGGGGCACTTCATTTTTAACGTTACATAGCCATTACACCAGGACTTACAGTCACAAGGGCTACCAAAAAAGCAAACTACAACTCTATACACAAGTGGCTAAAGTTATGGTTCATGGGCCCCACAGGTCTTTACTGGAACCTACTTAATGTAGGGGAATAATCAGACTGGCTGGGGCGACTACAACGTGGGTCGACTGCAACATGGGGCGACTGCAACATGTGGCTCCATACCCAAGTCATTCCTTCCTCCTCCTGGACAAAAAGACCATGCATTCCCGCCTGACCTGGAGGTATTAACACTTGTTGGTTTACTGTTTTTACCCTGACTCTAATGTCAGACAAAACATTGCATAGACACCATGGATTAATTTTTTTACACCCTTGGTGATGCTTCATGTTACTTATCAGATTATAGCTGATTCCTCTATGGTCAGTATACAGATGTTTCCTTTCTTACCTTTTCACCTCCCTAGACAAGATGAATGGACCTAGATATGCAGCTTTTTAAAAAAATAATTTGTGATATCTTTTCGGGAAATGTTTTATCACGCACAGTATTGGAAGACTGAGTACAACACGAGGGGAAGGAAACCCAAATGCTAGGGAAAGGGGAAGAGGAGACCCCTAGGCAGATCTAATAACATCCTGCTTCCCTACCGTCCCTAAATTGGTTCCACCCCAATCGCCAAGCAGGAAACTAAGCCCTGTATCACCCTAGAGCTAGGCCCTGAATAGCAAGGGGGGATGACCACTGGTCAGTCCCCTCTGAACACTAAAGAGAAGAAGGGAGACACACAAGAGGGAATCAACGTAGCTTGAGCAGACTCAGAGAGATAACACTAAACGTCCCACAACAGCACCAGAGAGGGAGTAAGCCAATTGCTATAGCTCCAAGCCTTCACAAGGGGAAAATGTGAATATCATCAGCAGCTCTCTGAAGGAGAGGTGTGTCAATTAGAGCCGTAGGGAGGTTGCCACTGGGTCCAAGAGTCAGAAGGATTAAAAAGGCATCTGCAATGCCAAATGCAGAGACCTTCTGCAGTCAGATGCAGAGCATTTGTCTGTAGCGTATGACACACCCAAGACATGTTTATTCTATATGTGTCTATACTGTATGTGACTATAAAGTAGATTGTAGTCTGTGAAGGATTTTACTGATGTTCTGTGATTATGTAATAAAGAGAAATTGGAATTATCTGTGGAAGGTTGAAAGTGGACACAACATTTTTTTTTAGCAGGCCCTTGTGGCCAAAGGGACTTCCAAAAGAAGACAATCCCTTCCAGGAGAAGTGAAGTCAAGGTGCAACAGAAGGACCAAATATGATGAGGTCATGGTGGCCCAAGTGGTTAGCCCTGAATTTTCATGCAAAACAATCATACAAAGGGAACTTAAATTAGGCATTTTCAGTGGATAGCCCTAAATCTTTCAACACATATAAGTTGGGTTATATGACTCCAAAGGGTCAGTAAGGTAAAAGTTCCTATTAGGGCACAGTCAAATGGCCATATATATCGGGCAGAGATTGGAACACAGTGCATAGACAGGTCGGCGGCTCTCCCCACCTCAACGCTACAGCTTCATGTATTTCCATGCAGTTGCCACATTGGGTCGGGAGAGCTGCCGGCCAGCCAGTGTACTGTGTTCCAATCTCTGACTGATTTATAAGGTCGTCTGACTCTGCCCTTAGTAATAGTCATAATTAAAAGTCTTAATAGAAACAGGAACTGATATATGTATATAGCAATGTCATCTTTGCTGATCATTTCATCACGCCTCTGAATTAACAATAGTACGAATGTAGATTCCCATGCTGCAGTTTTGGGCAAGGTGTGAACTACTGCATCAAATATAAGAGATGAGTTGCGATCTGCTGAGTTTTTGAGGCATATGAATTCCCTTGTTTGTGAAAGGTTAAGGTTTACTCCAATCTTCTATTTGTTCATGGAGTAGTGGAAATGTGGCACTAATTGCTTCTATATTTTGGAGTAATTAGCACCAATTACCATTTCATTAGTATTTTGTTTTCTCAGGGACTGGTGGGTTAATGACCTTAACTGAACTGTTTGCAAACAAAAAAAAATTGTTGTTTGATCCTGATCCAGGATTCTCCAGTGGTCTGAGGTGCATCAAGAATGATATGTAACACCTACAGTAACGAACAGTCTCTGATGATCCTCTCCCACTCTTGTGGTGCACAGCCTCCACTTTCCTTTTTATAGATGTGGGGAGTTTGAGTTGGGTACGGTTCTGTCTGTGATAGGAGACAGAGAGTTTGACAGCAGGTGTCATGAGGCAGTCTGCCCAACAGAGGTCACTGGAGAGCGCCGATGGCAGTGATTATGTAACTGTCATTTGAGTGTTACATAACTGCCAGAGGTCAAGGTGACTCTGATTGGGCAGAGGTGACTGTCAGGTGACAGAGGGTGGGGCTACCTGGTCTGTCTGAATAAATACTGAGGTAAGCTTCCAGAAGCTTCAGTCAGCCAGGAGAGCTCACAGGTTAGGAGAGTCTGTCACACAAAGGAGACCCCTCAGAGACTTTAGACAGTGGAAATGGTCACGGGGAGTGACCGTATAGGACATTGGTCACAGGCAGAGACGGCCCGTGAGGACCTGGATTATTGGTGGACTTTGTAAGGTGAAACGCCGTGGTGGATTGGCCTAGGGCAGCCACGGCGGATAGAGCCACGAAGTACGCCTGACGGAGAAAGTGTACAAGTGAAGGTACCCGGGCCTGTCTGCAGGAGGATAACTGTGAAACATCTGTCGTGTTTTGTTCTGGTCGTTGTGAGGGCGGCCAAAAAAAGCAAACCTGTAGCATACAATTCCTGCCTCTGTCTCGTGCCTGTCGACGCCAAGAAGCGGGTCACCCCCCCATTCCTGTGAGTACAGCACACCTGCACCGCCTACCAGCCACACCACCTAAATACCACAGCAGGCTACCCTCCGCCCCAGCCTGCCACCCGGACCTCTACATTTGGCGTAGTCGGAAGGATCCATCACCGCAAATACAACATCTTCAGCGGTAAGCCTGCGCCAGAAGAATCAAAGGACCCTAAGCTGTGTGGGTTGAAGATTTTATTTTTCCCTGTGGATTACAAAAATTGGACTGTGAATTGCTGGATTTCTGCAGGTGGATCTGGAGCGAAAAAGGCCTTGTTAAAAATAGCTGTGGCAATTTGGTGCCAAAAAGAAGCACAGGAGTTTGCAGCCACCTTGGACTACCAGGAACAGCTGCCAGAGGAGCTGTTGCCGACTGTCCGTGCAGAGTCATCGGGCCTGGAGGCTGGCCCTGCCAGACGGCGGGGTGAAGAACATCTGCTGCTGAAGTAGCTGCGGGATGGACTGCCAGGAGCTGCGGTGCCGGGGAAGGTGAGCGTTACTCCGGCTCAGCCGGTGGCACCGCAGGCAGATCCCGCCCCCATGCCCCGTGTACGAGACACCGGCCGCCCCGCCTGACCTCTCGTTCTTCAGTGACCCCAGCCCCACCCCAGACCACCGCGGCCTATTCACCGGCATCCACGGCCGCCACTGCTCCATCCGTGGCCCCTGCTGCGACCTTCTTGCCGGAGCTCTCAGCCGCCTTGATCCCTGCTGCGGCCTGCGCCGCGGCCTACCCGCTGATGCCTGTGGCCACCTCTGTCCCTTCCGTGACTCTGGGTGTGGCCTGCTCCCCAATGTCCGCGGCTGCCACTGCCCCGTTCTAGACCCCGACTGCAGCCCGCCCACTGGACCCTACGGCCTACGCCGGACCCTCCGCCTGCGTTGCGGAGATTAATGAACAGAAGGAGGCCAAAGAGTGGGAGGTGTGGGCACTGCTACACGAGAAGGGAGAGGCAGCCATGACTACCCCTCAATCATATGGGCGGCTTGTACATGCTAACACCGCTAAAGGCTACAGGTTCATCTGGGACCTCGCCACCGGCCACAAAGACTACCTCAATGTGACCCCCATTGGACATGGACGGGCTCTGTGGGAGGGAGACCCGGTCTCCTATTACAATGAATACTGCCCCTGCGGCTACCATACGGTAGCGGTCATCACCTACCCTGAGGGGTATGAGCCTCCATAGAAAGAGACAAGGACTCCTGGGTCTCGGGCATCAGGGACACTCGAGGCCCAGAGGTATTTTTAGCATCCCAGGGACTTCACGGCTGTGGAGTTCCCTGCTAATTGGCGAAACATCGGCCGCCAGGAGGTGGCCTGGAGTATCCTGCTAAATGGACTGCCGGGGACTGTCGTGCGCCGTTGCACGACCTGGGGACAGTTCGAAGTCCTCAATTGGGTAATAAGTGCCCACTCTTGGTGTAGCGGGGATGCATATGGGGGAGTGCTCTCCTCAAAGGAAGGGGGAGCACTAGTGTCCTTGTTTGTTAAAAATTTAAAGATGTTATGCTTTATTTAAAAAAAAAAATGCTTTGCATAATGATACTGGTAGATATAGTGAGTAATTTAAGCATAGTATGGTACTTAATGTAGAATATTGCAAAGAAGAGGGTAAATGTTGTACCCATTAAAAAGTAATGTATGTCGAAGCTATGTGTAATATGTATAGTGAGTTAGAAATGTTATTTGAAAAATGAAAATGTGTATTCAGCAGGTCCCAGGTACGTGGAATATGCCGACCGTGACGATGTTAAGCTGAAAAGACGACAGGACAGAGAGAAGGCAAAATGGACCGGGTGCCTGAGTAAGAGAAGTCTGTGTGACACAGGAGTTTGTGTGACGCAGAGAGGTCTGTGCAACCAGGAGACTGTGTGATGCAGGGAAGACTGTGTAACAAGAGGTTCTGTGTGGCCAAGAGTTGTGTGACATAGAAGTTTGTGTGACACAGAGAGGTCTGTGCGACCAAGAGTTGTGTGACACAGGAGTTTGTGTGACGCAGAGAGGTCTGTGTGACCAAGAGTTGTGTGACACAGAAGTTTGTGTGACTGAGGGTCTGTGTGACGGAAAGTATGTGTGACTCAGGTGACGACCATGTCAGGTATTGATACCACGTTCATCCTCGGGATGCAAATTGTCGAGGACGACATTGGGCAAAGGAAGGGAGAATGTGGGGAGGTTGAGCTGGGTATGGTTCTGTCTGTGATAGGAGACAGAGAGTTTGACAGCAGGTGTCATGTGGCAGTCTGCCCATCAGAGGTCACTGGAGAGCGCCGATGGCAGTGATTATGTAACTGTCATTTGAATGTTACATAACTGCCAGAGGTCAAGGTGACTCTGATTGGGCAGAGGTGACTGTCAGGTGACAGAGGGTGGGGCTACCTGGTCTGTCTGAATAAATACTGAGGTAAGCTTCCAGAAGCTTCAGTCAGCAAGGGGAGCTCACAGGTTAGGAGAGTCTGTCACACAAAGGAGACCCCTCAGAGACTTTGGACAGTGGAAACTGTCACGGGGGGTGACCCTATAGGACATTGGTCACAGGCAGAGATGGCCTGTGAGGACCTGGATTATTGGTGGACTTTGTAAGGTGAAACGCCGTGGTGGATTGGCCTAGGGCACCCACGGCGGATAGAGCCACGAAGTACGCCTAACGGAGAAAGTGTACAAGTGAAGGTACCCGGACCTGCCTGCAGGAGAATAACAGTGTGAAACATCTGTCGTGTTTTGTTCTGGTCGTCGTGAGGGCGGCCAATAAAAGCAAACCTGTTGAATACAATTCCTGCCTCTGTCTCGTGCCTGTCGACATCAAGAAGCTGGTCACCCCCCATTCCTGTGAGTACAGCACACCTCCGCCGCCAACCAGCCACACCACCTAAATACCACAGCACGCTATCCTCCGCCTCAGCCTGCCACCCAGACCTCTACATAGATATTAAGGATCTATGTTCCACAAGATAATTGATGTTAATTACTAATAAGATGGCAAGGACTGCCAGTATAATCTAGCTTGGCTATCCACATATGACCATGCCCAACAGGGACCTCATTTACTAAGAGTGAGACCAGAGGACAGGGTCTATCTGCTGCACACCAGCGGTGGCCAGTAGCTGGAAGATTCCCAGCCAAAGGTGACCAATGGCCACATGCAAAATCGTTTGGCCATTAGTCTCCACAGGTGGACAGGGCTTCAACTTCTTATGACAGGTTGATAGTGTGGGCTTTCCCAAAAGAATAGGCGCAATGTCAATTTCCTTGTCTGGCTGTGACTTTGATTTGATTAAATCTACCTATTAATTTTTAAAAATAACTCAAATTTTTAGAGCGGATTCCAAATGTTTTTTTTTTCCAGAACTCAAAGTGCCTGTAACGAATGGAAGCAGAGGCACAGATGGTGAAGTGTACATTCGTTTATTGCTATTTTGGTGGAACCACTGGACCACTGTCCGGGGGGCTCCGAAGGCACCCGTACTAAGACCCCTCAAACAGGATCAGAGTGGAATGTCCAAGGGACACATGTGCTACCTCCAGTTAGACCCCGGACACGCGGAAGCTGGCCCAGCGAAACGGGTGAACAAACAGGGATAACAGATAGTGTAGACCTCAACAGGCGGGAAGCGGCTGGCCGGGACGGAGCTGGCAGGCAGTACTGACGTTGTCGTAGGTAACAAAAAGGTGGACGTCTGAGCCGGATGGAATTTGCACAGGCTGCACTGGTGTCGTCCCGAGGATGGAGCAGCAAGCTGCAGGTAGTCTTAAGGTACTGTCAGACTTAGCGATGTACCAGCGATCCCGACGAGCGATATGACGCGGTCAGGATCGCTGGTACATCGCTAAGTGGTCGCTAGTGAGCTGCCACACAGGCAGATCTCACCAGCGACATCGCTGGGGACGGGGGTCGCTACTTACCTGTCACACCAGGCGATCCTGCGTCCTCCTGCCCGGCTCCACGTGTCGCTCGTCGTCACAGCAGGAAGCGCCGCAGGAAGCTGACGACGAGAAACGGTCCAGGACGTTCTCGCGCGATCAGCGATAACCAGCGGGGGAGCGGGTTGTAGGTAAGTATCAGACATAGCGATATCGCTAGCAATATTGCTATAACGTCACTAGTTATAGCGATATTGCTAGCGATATCTCTTAGTGTGACAGGCCCTTTAGAAGACAAGCAGAATTAGCTGGGTACTGGCAGGACACAGGCAAAGCACAACAGATCACAGGAACGTCAGATCACAGAACCGGAAACTACCAACAGGAAACACTTGTTGCTCTGGCACCCTTTCTATGGCAGAGGGGAAAGAATTAGTACACACAATGCTATAATTGGTTAATCACATTTTGAAAAATGTGCGCTGTCTCTTTAAGAGACTGAGAGAGCTCGTGCGGGCTTAGTCTCATACCCAGGGATGTGCTGGCCGCACACCAGGAAGCAGAGGCAGGATCAGAGCGGCAGGAAGCAGACTGAGAGCGGGGACCCCGCCGGGGGTCCCACGGAGGTATGGACACCAAAGTAGGAGGACGGGACCCCTGTGGGGACCCCGCGCGGGCACAGGTGTTATGGTGCTAAGCTTTTGTTCAGACATTAAATCAAATTACATTTTTCTGGGAGGTTGAGAGTGGACAAATCAAATTTTTTCAGCAGTCCCTTGTGGCCAAAGGGATTGCCATAAGCAGACGATACCTTCAAAGTGACGTCAAAGTGCAACAGAAGGATCAGTTATGGCGAGGTCATGGTGGCCCCAGTGGAAATGCGGAATTTTCATGCAAAAACATAAATGTGAATCTATCCATGTCAAAAAGAATCTAAGTTTTGCATTTTGAGTGGATTTCCCTAAATTCTTCAAAATCATTAAAGTTGCGTTATATAACCACAATAGGTCTCTAAAAAAAGTCCTATTAAGGTGCAGCCATACAAATCGGGACAATGGGGACAGTAATAATATCTGTAAAGCACTGAGAAATTAATGGCGCTCTATAGGCAAGTATAGTAAATCAAGTTTGCTATCCCAGCCGTAAATATGACAGGTCTTCCCTTAGCTGATTTCTTGGACAATGGGCATCCTTCATTAGTTACAAGGCAGGTTTACCTGATTAATCCGGGTACTAATCAATATACGACAAGGTCTATAGACATCACGCAAAGGATAAATCTACAATCTAGGTCTGTAATATGATTCTCCCAAAACACTGGCTCATTAATTTATTTTTTTAATTTTGCTTCTGAAGGTTTCCATTAAGAACGCTAGTTAAGATGAGAACATAAAAAGACATAAAAAGTAAAAAACGTAACAGGGAAACAAATGACCTGACTTTGAAATATCTTGCATTAAATTACCAGAGGGATTGGACAGCCATTAACTCATCTTTTGTTCTTCTTTTCTTCTTTTTTTGGCCAGTTTTTGCATCATGAATTTGCAACTCTCTGCCTTTTGCCAGTGCTGCATTGCATTATTAATGCAAATCCCTTAAATCTGACATAAATGTGTTTTCTCTGAGAAGCGAAGTGAAAATGACCTAAATTGAATAATCTAGGCATCTTCGACACTACTGGCTGCTTGATTAATGGCGCTGTCCACTGGACCAACTTTTATGTTTACATCGTAAAGACCTTAGCTCAGCACTTGGGGATGCCTGGATGATTCGGCTACATTTCATGGCATCTCCTCCTGTGACTAGTAGTGGACTAAAGTACAGAGGTACCTTAGTTTACATTGGTGCTGGCTAGAGAAGAAATTCTATGAGAAGTTCCCCCAAAAATTAAAAAATGGCCAAATTCAGATTCATAAAAATTTGCAGTGTTTTGAAGGTGTTAAATAATAATTTTATCCTCACTTCTCTGCACTTCTCTGCACCCTCTGCCATTGGTCCTACAATCAGCTTTATTGTCTTCTTGTGTTTGTCTTTTACTCATTCCAAGCTTCCGCTCTTCTCTAGGCTGCATGCCATCGCACCGTACGTTGTCACATGAGGCTTGATGCACATCATTGATGTGAAGAATGGCAGCGTGCATAGGAGACACGAAAAGAGTAGAAAATAGAAGACAAAGGAAAGAAAACAGAGTTGATGATCAGAGGACCAGCAGTGGTGGAAGAGGTAGAGGAAGGGTCGAGGAGAAGAGAGGTTTTTATTTAACCCCCTTCCTGGCTGATTTGACCCAATTTATTTCATTTTGCTGGCCAATTTTGAGCAAGTCTGCTAAATTTGATTTTCTGCTCATTTGTAGTACTGATTAACCTGAGGTACAATGTTTATGGAACTCGCATTCTTACACTTAATCTTAAAAGGAATCTGTCACCTATTTTTTCGACTATCAGCTGCCAGCAACGCCATCAGGGGCTTATCTGGCGCCTCCCATCTTCTAGCTGAGACGTCCTCTTCTTTGCTTCCCATCGCGGCTCCGACGCAGGCGCACTGCTCTGCCCTGTTGAGGGCAGAGCAGAGTACTGCAGTGCGCAGGCGCCGGACCTTCTCTGACCTTTCCCGGCGCCTGCAAACTGCAGTACTCTGCTCTGCCCTCAACAGGGCAGAGCAGTGCGCCTGTGCCGGAGCTACGACAGAAAGCAAAGAAGAGGCCATCATTGCTAGAAGATGGGAGGCGCCGGACCGGATCGCGACAACCATCCGACCAAACCCGGACCCAGACTGCCCCTGGGTGAGTATAATCTAACTCATTTTTCTTCTCTTTCAGGTTACATTGGGGGCTTATCTACAGCATTACAGAGTGCTGTAGACAAGCCCCTGATGGTGGTGCCGGCAGCTGATAGTCAAAAAAATAGGTGACAGATTCGCTTTAACACGGAAGTCTTTTGAGTAGATTACTTTCCACAGTATTGTCTCATTAGTGATAGGCAAGTACAATGCAGGAGTGGCCTGTGGACACCAGTTCAATAAAAAGTCAGAGGTCAGAGGATATAAAAAGTCTGTGCACCCCTGTTATAATGTCAGGTTTTTGTCACGTAAAAAAAATCATACCAAACAGAATCATTTCAGAACTTTTTCTACCTTTAAAGTCACTCATAATCTGTACAAATCCATTGAAAAAGACTGAAATAATTTTGAGGAGAGAAGTAAAAATAAGAAAACTAAAATAATGTGATTGCTTGTAAGTCTGAACACACTCTTGTAATTGATGATGTAGTTGTGTTCAAAATTAGCCAATCAGGTTTAAACTAATGGTAAATAGTAGTCAGTACACAGCTGCCAACTCCATATAAAGTTTAGCTGTTCTAGTTGGGTTTTTCAAACATTTTCTTAGTCCTACTGTACAGCAAAAGCCATGATTTGTAAACAGCTTACAACACAGCAAAGGGATATTGTTGATGAAAGTTATCAGTCAAGAGAAAAGTACAAAGACTTTTTCAAGGCATTAGATTTTGTCATGGAACTGTCACGGTCACGCGTGGCTGGACACAGCGCCTCCAGCAGGGCGGATTTAGATGGCTCTTGTGACCCTGGATACACCGCCTCCAGTGGGGCGAATTTAAATAATAAAACGTGCAGCTGGATACGCCGCCTCCAACAGGCGAAGTTAGGTAATAAACGTAACATGTAAATCTGGAAACCCCGCCTCCAGTAAGGCGAATTTAAACAATAAGGGAAAACCTGGGTAACAATAACAATGGTGGCCCTGTGATAGGGAATGGGGATGTGGAGACCTCCTGCACTCCCCTGAGTCAGTGTCTCTACACTCCTAGCGTTCCCTAGGACAGTTCCGCACTGGGCGCCGCTCAGGATACCTTTAAACCAAAGAAGATTGGTCCTGGAGACCTACAGCAACATTACAGGAGCTTTGGGAATTTCTGTAAAGAACTGCTTGGAGGCTGCTTGTGACAAAAATCTGTAATATTCTTTATATGTCTGGCTAGTGGGTTAAGATGGCAAGATGGAAGTTTTTTTCTTACAATAAAAAACATCTAAACCCAGTTATGTTGCCAAAATGTAAAGAAAAATAAAGCCTGCCAAAACCATGTATGAAATCATGCTGTGGTTTGATGAGATCAAAGTTCAACTTTTTGGACATAATTCCAAAAAGGTATGTTTGATCAAAAGCAAACTCTGTGCATCATCAAAAGAACACCATACCCACAGTGAAGCATGATGGAGGCAGAATTATCCTTTGGGCCCTTTTGGCAGCTGGAACGGGGCTTTATTTAAGGTGCAGACAATTATGAACAGTACCAAATGTCAGTCAAGTTTACAAAAAATGTTTCATGTCTGTGCTAAAAAGCTGAGGATGAAGATGAAGAGGAAGTTAACTTTCAGCACAACAACGACCCTACACATACCTGACAATAAACAAAAGAATGGCTTGGCTGGAATATGATCACAGTTTTGGAATGGTCTAGTCCAGACATGAGTATAAATGAAAATGTATGGGTGATTTAAAGAAGGTGCCGTACACAGATGTCCTCGAAATCTGATAGAGTGCTACTGCACAGAAGAGTCGGCGAAAAATTGCCAATTCTAGGTGTGCCATGCTGATAGACTCCAACCCAAAAAGACAAAATGTTGTTTAAGGCTGTGCATTTTTATGCAACCACATTACTTCACTTGTTTATTTTTCTTTTGCCACCCAAAAAAATGTCATTTTATTTTTCAATTGAATTTCAGAGATGATGATCAATATTAAAAGTGCAAAAAGTTCTGAAATTAATGTTCTTTGCATGTTTTATTTTTATATTAAAATATCTGGCACATAAATTATAGTTAAAAATATTACTAACACAAAAGAGGAAAAAGGCCTGCTCACCCAGAAAGGATAAGTGTAACAGGTGCTCGGAACTCTGTCCTGGAGAAAAAAACGAGGTCTGATCCACATCCTTAATATAAGATCCACAATTCCATTCAGTTTATTCAGTCCATATTAAAATATTGAAATTACTCCTGTAAACTACTGTATTTTTCGGATCATAAGACGCACTTTTTTCCCCGTTTTATGCTCCGGATGCACTTACCAGGAGACACATCCGAGGCTGATGGGCGGCGGTATGGCAGATGATCGGTGCTGCGGGGGCTCCGCCGGCATTGGTGGAAATCTTGGAGCCCTGGCACATCGTCCCGGGCTGATGTGGCACTGTTGCAGGTGATCGGCGGTGCGGGGGCTCCACCGGCATTTTGTGAAATAACCGGAGCCCCCCCACACCTCCATTGTTGTAATGCTGAGTTGAGCTTCAGGAAAATGGCTGCCGGAGGCGGCACATGCGCAGGGTGAGATCTCAGGAGACGAGATCTCATCTCCCGGGACGAGATCTCGTCTCCCGAGATCTCACTATGCGCGGCCATTTTCATGAAGCTCAATTCAGCATAACAAAACGCCGGCGGAGCCCCCGCACCACCGATCACCTGCAAAAGTGCCGCACCAGCCCGGGATGGATGTGCGGGGGGGCTCTGGGATTTCCACCAATGCCGGCAGAGCCCCGGCATCACCGATCATCTGCCAAACCACCGCCCATCAGCCTAGGATGGATGTGTGTGGGCTTTCACAAAATGGCAGAGCCTCCACACCACCGAACTTGCTGCACTAGCCAGGGATGAGCCAGACCACCTCCTGTGACCCCACGCCACCAGCGCTTCATATCACACCCTACCCCCCAGGTAAGCTGAATAATTCGGACTGTAAGACGGACCCTCATTTGATGCATTAATTTTTTTCCCTATTTTTCTTCTGAAAGTTTGGGGTGCGTCTTATAGTTCGTGAAATATGGTACACTCATTTAAGGAGGAAAAGGCGACGTGATTTGATTGCAATGTGTGTGTGTGTATATATATATTATAATAATAATAATAATAATAATAAATTTTATTTTTATAGCGCCGACATATTCCGCAGCACTTTACATTTCAGAGGGGATTTGTACAGACGATAGACATTACAGCATAACAGTAATCACATACAGTAGATCATAACAGATACCAAGAGGAAAGAGGGCCCTGCTCGCAAGCTTACAGTCTATGAGGAAAGAGGTAGACACGAAAGGTGGGTGGTAACAGTTGCCCTGATTGTATGGACCAGCCATAATGTTAAGTGTGTAACAGTACAGACACAAAGGGCTAATGGATGCATAAAGCATGTGGGAACATGATGCTGAGAACCTGGTTATGGTAAAACTTTTGGCTCTGCCACACAGGGATAGGTTAGGTTAATGTGTTGAGGCGATAGGCCAGTCTGAATAAATGCGTTTTCAGGACACGCTTAAAATTGTGGGGATTGGGGACTAATCGTATTGACCTGGGAAGTGCATTCCAAAGAATTGGCGCGGCACGTGTAAAGTCTTGGAGACGGGAGTGGGAGGTTCTGACTATTGAGGATACTAACCTCAGGTCATCAGCAGAACGGAGGGCGCGGGTAGGGTGGTATACTGAAACAAGGGAGGAGATGTAGGGTGGTGCTGAGCCATGGAGGGCTTTGTGGGTGAGGGTAATAAGTTTATACTGAATTCTGGAGTGGATGGGTAGCCAGTGTAATGACTGGCACAAGGTAGAGGCATCGGTGTAACGATTGGTGAGGAATATGATCCTGGCTGCAGCATTCAAGACAGATTGGAGAGGGGAGAGTTTGGTAAGAGGGAGACCGATTAGAAGAGAGTTACAATAGTCGAGACGAGAATGAATAAGAGAAACAGTAAGAGTTTTTGCAGAGTCAAAAGTAAGAAAAGGTCGAATTCTAGAAATGTTTTTGAGGTGCAGATGACAAGAGCGAGCCAGTGATCGAATGTGGGGGGCAAAGGAAAGCTCGGAATCAAGTATGACCCCAAGACAGCGGGCATGTTTCTGGGGAGTAATAGTGGAACCACAGACGGAAATGGCAATGTCGGGTGTAGGTACATTAGTAGCGGGAGGAAACACAAGGAGTTCAGTCTTTGACAGGTTCAGTTTCAGATATAGTGAGGACATGATATTAGACACAGCGTTTAGACAATCGCCAGTGTTTTCTAGAAAGGCTGGCGTGATGTCAGGAGAAGAAGCGTATAATTGGGTGTCATCAGCATAGAGATGGTAATGGAAACCAAATCTACTGATTGTTTGACCAATAGGGGCAGTGTACAAGGAGAAGAGGAGGGGGCCTAGAACCGATCCTTGAGGAACCCCAACAGTAAGGGGAAGGTGAGAGGAGGAGGAACCGGCAAAAGAAACAGTAAAGGAGCGGTCGGAGAGATAGGAGGAGAACCAGGAGAGAACGGTGTCCTTGAGGCCAATGGAATGGAGCATAGTGAGGAGGAGCTGATGATCCACAGTGTCGAATGCTGCAGAGAGATCCAAGAGAATTAGCATGGAGTAATGACCATTTGTTTTAGCTGTTAGCAGATCATTAGAGACTTTAGTGAGGGCAGTTTCAGTGGAGTGTAAAGAGCGGAAACCGGATTGGAGAGGGTCGAGAACAGAGTTTTCTGAGAGATAGCGGATAAGACGGGAGTGGACCAGGCGTTCCAGGAGTTTAGAGATGAAGGGAAGATTAGAGACAGGTCTATAGTTAGCGGCACAGTTTTGGTCGAGGGATGGTTTTTTAAGTAGTGGATGTATGATGGCATGCTTAAATGAGGAGGGAAAAATACCAGAAGAGAGAGAGAGGTTAAATATTTTAGTTAGGTGAGGGGTGACAGCAGGGGAAAGGGACTGGAGGAGATGTGACGGAAATGGGTCACTGGTGCAAGTAGTTGGGCGAGAAGATGCAAGGAGCCTGCTTACTTCTTCTTCTGTGACTGGTTCAAAATCAGAGAGTGAGTTAGATGCAGTGGGGGAGGGAGGACAGTGCATGGTATGAGGGGATTTGGAGATAATTTCCTGTCGGATCTGGTCAATTTTTTCTTTGAAGTAAGTGGCTAGATCGTCAGCTTGGAGCTCCGTGGTTAGGGCCTGTACTCTTGGATTGAGTAGGGAATGAAAAGTGTCAAAGAGACGTTTCGGGTTATTGGACAGTGAGGTGATGAGGGTGTTGAAATAGGTTTGTTTGGAGAGGTGAAGGGCAGTGTTGTATGTTCTAAGCATAAACTTAAAATGGATGAAATCTTCGTGTAGATTGGATTTTCTCCACAGACGTTCGGCGCACCTGGAGCACCGCTGCAGGAAACGTGTTTGCACCGTGTGCCAGGGTTGTCGCCGTCTGCGTTGTGGTGTTCTATTTATAGGGGGTGCAAATTCATCCAGGGCAGTTTGAAGTGTTTCATTGTAATGCTTCAATGCAGAATCAGGGCATGAGAGGGAGGAGATAGGGGCCAATGAAGACTGCAAGTTCTTCAGAAGTTTCTGGGTGTTAATGGCCTGTATGTTTCTATAAGTCTGGACAGTGGGGGTGACCTGAGCAGCCTGGCAGTTCTTTATAGAGAATGAAAGAAGATTGTGGTCAGAGAGCGGGAGAGGGGAGTTTGCAAAATCATCCACTGCACAAAGCCGAGAGAAGACCAAGTCGAGGGAGTTTCCGTCTTCTACATTATATTAACTTTTTAGCTTTCATACATTTATTTAAATTATTTGTACAGTAATGCAGTGATCATATTATTATAAAATATATTCTTCTATGTCGTCTATATTACAGAATTATTTGATAAAAATGTACGTTTCTATTTCTAAAGTTTTTCTCCAGGACCTTAATGTGATACAGATATGTGCATACATATTCTTTTTGCAAATAGGATTGCTCCATAATATGAAATGACCTGGCGTTTTCTTGGTAAATAGTAAGGTATTTTTTGCTATTCTGCAATGAATGTTACCGATAATAAAAACACAACTATATTATTTAGAGATTTTCTGCCATTGGCATCGTTGTATAAAAATAAAATAGAAAAATATTGAATTTTTTGTGCACATCTAGAGATTTTGCCTGACACAGTCTTTACAACAACTTGATCTAGAATTGTTTTCTGCCGCTTTCAACTTTCACATAAGAAGCTTCGATAGAATGAGATGCTCTTCTTGAGTGGCATTACAATTGTGTTGTCAGACAAGCGGCATCTTTCATAGTATAACGGCATTATAATGGCGTCTGTGTAAAGGGAACAAAAATAGTTCTTCTGGTGTTCTTTTTTTTCATCATTACTGTAGACTAAAGTGACAATTGAGTGCGCAGAGAGCGAGAGAGAGGGGTGTCTGGTACATTAGATAAACTTTTTTTTTTATAAGTTAGTAGGCATTACCGTGTTGGCAACTTAAGTAAATGAAACTGTGACGGCGAAACGCCAGGAATAAAGGAAGGATCAAAAAAATAGCGGCATGCCCTTATCAACGGTTCCATTTCATTATCTGTCTGTAATGATCCGGTGTAGTGTCATGTGACTTATTTAATAAGCCCTAGAGATGGGCGGATCTGCTGAGATAATAATTCGGCAAACTATGTAAATTTTACAGGGAAATTCGAGTTGAAGTTATGATTCGCGAATTTATGATTCTCTCCAAACTCCAGAGATTAATAAACATAGGATTAAATAAGAAAATACTTACTCAATGCTGCCTTCCCTGCTGTCCCCGCAAGCCGCCATTTGGTCAGCAACGTCTCTTTTTTCCCCCTTCCCACGACACGCAGGTTTTCATCAGCCTGCTTAACTCCAAGCCAGGACTTCTGGCATAAAAGTTTGTCATAATGTAGTGCCATCATGACGTGGACCGTCGGAACCCTGGTTGCGCCTTAAATCTTGACCTGCAGCGAAAAGGCCAAAGAGAATCCATGTGATGGGGGATAGTAAAAGAAGATATGCGGAGATATGGACAATGGGCTGTAGGGACAGCAGGACAGGTGAGGGGTGAAGTAAGAATTTTTTTTAAAGTTTAGCAAAATTGTGGCTGCAATTTTTCTCAGTTTGCATCAAGTGAATGATAAAAAAAAATCCCTATTCTGAAGAACTGAGGAAAATTTATTTCCACAGAAATAAAGTCACTCATCTCTACTAAGCACCAATTTGGAGAGTTACAATGAAGCGCACATGGCTGTCGTTATGGCTTACTTGTGAGATGGATATTCTAAGCTGCAGGACTGGAAGCACAGCACAGGCTGGAGGCGTAGGTGAGGCAAGCTACCGCACTTCTAGATAAGAGGGATAGCATGCATGGTTGCATGGAACACCAGAGCTGGATGACACGTGGAGCAGCGTGGAGCAGTAGAGATGGATGGCATGTGGAATAGCAGAGCTAGATATGCTGGACAGCACCTGGAGTAAAGTGGACCCGGAAAGCTAAGTTAGTCAGAAGGCACACTTGTAGTAATGCAGAAGAGTCCAGAGGAACAGTAAAGTTGGGTTTGTAAGAAGGAATCACTGAAAGTGATGCAGCAGAGCACACCGGAATAGCAGGACTAGGTTTGTGAGAAGGCAAACTTAAATAAAATAGCAGAGCCCAGTAATGTGGTAGCAGTGAATACAAACTACCTGAATAGTAACCTGGCATAATGCTGCCTGGTGCAGTTTCTAACACCTTGAAACTTAAATGGAATATGTCTGTCATGCTTCTGAATTTGAACCCTTGATCCTGTGTTCTGTGGTTGGCATCTCTTCCAAATGAGCCACAACAAATGCACCTTTCTTCAGGTGTTTTAGCTCTGTTATCTTTGTTTCTATCAGTTTTGGGTAATGGTATTCTTCATTTACTCTGTCTGTCCTATCACCTTTTGGGTACAGCTTTAAATACCTTTCCCAACTGTTGTTTCCTGCTGATGATAGAATTTGATTCATTTGCTCAGGCTAAACCTCCATCGAGTGGGGGTGCCATTGCATTATCTTAGGCTGCCAACATCTGCGGTCAGGCAGAGACAGATCTGGGTCAGTGAAGTGATTTTCCTAATCTGAACAGGGACCCCTCAAGTTCAGGTATTTGTGCATTACCTATGTAAATGTACTTTGCCAGTCATAACACTGTCAGCAGGTTTTTACTATGTAATATGAGGGCACCATGAGGTAGGGGCAGAGACATAGTTGTTAGGCATGTGTTACTCTTTAGGCTGTGTGCGTTTGTATCCATACAATGAGCGTGTTATCACTAGGAGATTATCATTGACCAGACTCGTTGCCTAGCACCAAGTGGTACGACCACGCTCTCTCCTCTGATAAGCAGCTCACTGTCTATAGACATTGTATATACAGAGCCTAGTGAGGGTCAACTTTCTCAGTACTGTTGCAGACTCTGATTGTGTAATAACTGCTGCACTCAGTAACCTAACTGATACATCATCGGAATCAGGGTCTCTTTACCTACTTCATGCTGCTCTCAGATCATGTAGCAAAAACCTGGTGACAGATTCCCTTTAACATGTGACATCAAAGGTGCACTCCAGAATATTGTGGAGAAATGGTGCACAGGAGCAGAGTGCCTGTCACTGGAGCAGGGAGAAGTAACAGTTGGTCATTTCCCTTGGTTAATTCTTTTCAAGAAATTATGCATTTTGGTCTTAGATCTAGCTCCCTCAGATTTACATATATCATATCTAAATATTAGAGTATGTGCTGACGATCCGGAACTGGCAGTGCTTTGGACATGTCACCGCACGAGAAATTGACATGCTGCCGTCTGGAAAGACACGCTGCATGTCTGTCTCCGCGGGTGAGACTTGGGCGTCACTGGCCGCATAGTGGACATGCCATTTCTTGAAATCCCATCCACTATGCTGTAACACCTGGAAGCTGCGGGTTGGACACTGCACAAGTACGTAGCATCCAACCCACAGCGTTTACTGATCGCATGCCCATACTCTTAGAGTAGATATTGTGAATCTTAAGAAAGACTTGATCTGAGACTTTCAATGCATCATCTAAGAAAAAAATAACTTTTGGAAATATTTGAAATACATTAAAATATCTCTTGAAACTTTTGGATGCAATTCTTGATGACGTCATGTCAATCTTCTAGTCTTCAGATTGAATTACTCCATTACTGGCCAAAGTCCCTGCACACTGGAGGACCCTCGGTTGCGGCTTTAGTCTATATCCAGAATTCCCAGAATCCAGGTTTCTTCCCCCACCCTTTTCTATATCCAGAGTTTTGCCCAGTGTCGTGCCTCCTTGTATAAGTATCCATAGTGAGCACAGTTTCATCTGCTTTCCATATCCCTTGCTCAAACCCGAGTGATCCTGACTATTCGATTTTTTTCCCCTTTTTTTCTTTGCATATTATGTATAGGTCTTTTAGCTCATGAATAAAAGGTCGATATGGACAAAGAGTTTATAAAAAATCATATTTTTCTAGCAAATTTTAAAAGATGTATTTTAGTTTCTGAATATGGGAAAAAAAACAAAATGAACTTTATAAAGAAGAATAAAAAGTGGAAATAGTAATAAATGATCCAACAGTGTTAAAAAAAAGGAAACATTAAAGAGTTAAAAGTAGCAACAAAAGATCTCATATAAAAAACAATGATGACATCGCAGTAACGCAAATGATTCCACCTTATGAAAAGTAAGGACATAAGAGTTGTAATAATGCAAACGATGAAGACATAGCAGGTGTAAAGCATGCGCTAACAATGCAAACAATGAAGACATGGAAGTAATATAAAAGATTTAACAGTAGGAACTGTAAAAATGTAGACATTATAAGAGGAGTTCCACTGTATGAAAAGAAAAGGCATAGAAGTAGTAACAAAAGACTTAACAGTAAAAACAATGAAAATGTAGAAGTAATTGATATGATTGAACCTTATGAACAGAAAAGACATAGAAGTGACAAAAGATCCATCAGTACAATTAGTGAAGACACATAAATAGCACAAGTGATTCAACCATATGAATAGGAAAGAGAGAGAAGTAATAAGAAATACAGTCATGTTGAAGAGACCGCAGTAACAAGGGATCCTGCAGTACAAAAATTGAAGACATGGAGAAAGTAACAAGTGATCCACCAGAATAAATAGTAAATATGGAGACATCACAGTTAGGAATCCTTCAATACAAGCAGTGGAAATAATATTAGTCACAAAAAGTCTAAAAATACAAACAGTAAAAACATATAAGCGGCAATAAAAGGAGAGAGAAAGCAAAGGATCCAGTGAAAACTTGGGAGTAGCAACTTATCTAACAGTGAAGACAACGGAGTAGTAACAAAGGATCTAGCAGAACAAAGAGTAAGGATGTAGGATAGATTCTACGAAACAAGAAGTGACAATTTAGAAATACTAACAGAAAGTGTATTCTGTACAAAAGAAGTGCAAAAGCACCAACAAACTAAACACATAAAGTGATAACCAAAAAATCCAAGAGTGCAAACAGATATGACATTTTTATTTCTATCAACAAATAAAGTAGCGCTATCGCAAGCAAACATGAAAAATATGAATTACATTTACTGCACTAAAAATATAAAACATTGAGATTACTTAGAGAAAAAATTGGCCAGTTCATGTTACCCGGCAGCCACGATAAGGTGATTCTCTTTGCTGGGAACCTGCCTAATGTGAATTATCTCTTAGACTGAAATCTACATTTATATGGGAAGGTAGGATCCTACTGTAATTAAAAATGCCTGAAGCTGAGAGGTGGAGTGCGCAGTCAGAGAGCCTATGTATGCAAATATCAAAAGACTGACCTTTCCTTCTAAACCGAAATCAGGTGTGAACAGGGGCAAACTAAGAGTAGCCATCTTCATATATATCCAACAAACAAAGTTGCACTCTGTAGCTCTATATAGCATGAAACATGAAATATATGGCATCTGAATTACATTACTGCAATAGAAAATATGAAAAATTGAGAATACTTATACATAAATTGGCCAATTCATGTGTACCCGTCAGACACGATAATTGGCCATTTTATGCGCAAAGTGTTCTCAATTTCTTATATTTTACAGTGCAGTTATGCAATTCAAATTTCATATATTTCATGTTTGCATGCTATAGATCTACAGAGTGCAATTTTGTTGGTTATATATGGACATGGCTACTCTTAGTAAGCGCCTGTTCACACCTGATTTCGGTTTGGAAGCTACGGTCAGTCTTTTGATATTTTTATTTCTATGGCGCCAACATATTCCGCAGAACATTACATCTAAGAGGGAACTTGTACAAACAATGTAAGACATTACAGAGTAACTCATAGTTAGACAGATACCAAGAGGAGTGATTGTACTGCATGCAAACTTACAATCTATGAGAAAATAAGGATAACATATGAGGTAAAAATATAGTGCTTGTCGCATAAGGTCCATAGGTACAAAAAATAGGGGCATTCAAGTAAAGCTCCATGAATCGGTCACCAGCCAGTATGTCTCCAAGTAAATTAGTGAGGTGAACTGATAGGCTACATCTAAAGAATTTGTTTTAGGGCATGCTTTAAACTGTGGATATTGTTTGGGGTAGTGCAGTTCAGAAAACTGGTGCAGCACAAGAGAAGTCCTGGAGATGAAAGTGAGAGGTTCAAATTATAGAGTATGTTAGTCTTAGGTCATTTGTGGAACAGAGAGGATGGGTAGGGTGATAAACAAATATGAGAGAGGAGATGGCTGGTGCAGAACTGTGGAGAGGTTTGCGTGTGAAAGTGATTGATCAGTTTATATTGGATTATGTAGTGGATGGGTAACCAGTGCGATGGTTGGCACAGGGTAGAGGCATCGGTGTAGTGGTTAGACAGAAATATGATCCTGGCTGCTGCATTCATGACAGCTTGGAGAGGAGAGAGTTTAGTAAAAGGGACGCTGATCAGTAGAGAGTTGCAATAGTCCAGACAAGTATGAATAAGACCAACAGTTTTTGCAGAGTAAAAGGTAAGTATAGGTCAAATTGTAGAGTTGATTTTGAGGTGGAAGTGACATGATTGAGTGATCGGATATATGGAGTGAAAGAAAAATATGAGTAACATATGACCCCAAGATAGTGGGCCTTCTGCTTGGGAGTTAATTGTGGGAGTTAGTTATGTTAAGGATCCAACAGTACAATTAGTTCAGATGTCGAACTAATGCCAAAGAACTCAGCGATACAAGTAGTGAAAATATAGAAATAGCAGCAAAAGGTCTTACAGTACAAACTGCAAACCCACAGAAGCAGTAGAAAAGTGAGAGATTGCAGTAAGAGAGGGCACAGCACTTCAAACAGTGAAGACATGGAAAAAGTAGTAAGGTATCTTACAGTATAAACAGTGAAGACATGAAAAAGTAAAAAAAGTCATTCAGCAATTCATACAGTGAAAATGTAGAAATAATAAAAATGTGTCTAGCTGTACAAATAATGAACACAGAGGAATAATAACATAATAGTGCCAACAGTGATGGCATAGAAGTAGTAACAGTAGTATAAGGCTACTTTCACATTAGCGTTTTTTTGCACAGCGCATCGTGCGCAATAGAAACACATGCAAAAAACGCATCGTGCATGTTTGCATGCGCTTGCGTTATTCATGCGCACTCGTTCTCTAGGGGTTAAAACCAGTGTCTACACATTTTTATGCCAAAAACGCATGCGCACTAAAACGTAGACGAACGCATATCCATGCGCACGCCTGCGTTCCTATAGACTGTAATGCGTTATTTTGTCGCATTCCGAGGACAAGCGTGCGCATGCATTTTTTTTTACTCCTTTCGGCGAACCCAAAGATGCAACAGGTTGCGCCTGGTGAGCCTAGGCGCACACATTGAAAAAACACATGCGCGCAAAAACGCATACGAACGCATGCAAACGCAAGACCATGCGCCCCCCATGTTAAACATAGATACGCATGACGCATGCGCATGGACGCGCACGATGCGCTGCGAGAAAAAAGTTAATATGAAACCTGCCTAAGAAGTTATCCAAGATACAATCTGAGGAGGACGATAGACCTAGAACAGATTGTCAGATCGTCGGATGGACTGACTGGTCTACCAAAATAAGGCTCAGATTTATCCAGTCTTCACTCTGCGGCAATTGATTAATGTTCCTATTTTCATGCACAATCAATTCTCTAGAAAGGCAACATCTTACCTCTACTTATTTCCCACTATTGTACAATATCGATAACTCACCAGATGCTAGTATATCTTGTAGAACGTAGCACAATATGAGCTGAAGATTTAGGAGTTATGTAGAGTGAGAAAACAAAATGGAAATCAAGGGTGGACATTTTATTTTAAGGCCATCAGAAACACTTTTAATCTTTCCATATTGTTCCAATTGTGACTCTAGGACATGTCAATAAAATATGGAGCTGAGTTTAGCCCAGAGATGAAGCCATTGCTGACCATCCAAAGATCATCTACAGGCTGCTAGTGTTCATCTCTTCAATGTATTCACAAGGCAAAGCATGAAATAAGGGGTGAACCCAATCATGAGAGTTCCCTTGTGCAAAATCATATATGAGCCCCCTTCTTCTCTTATTGGTCATTGAGAACTTTCTTTGGTCTCAGATAAAAATGTATGGTAGTCTTGAAGAAGGAGTTGGTGTGACTCTGACTGGAGTTGACAGTAAACCATCAGACTATATCCAAGTGTGGATATCATTCTTTCATCAAGGGCAGATTACTTACATTTCCCTGGCAATCTCAATTTCTATGGTTTCATTAACACTCCACTAGCTACCGTGAGCCATGAAATTCATGAGCTCAGATGGGCGGCTTGACTGCAAGATCAAGAGAGGAACCTAACGAGGACTAGCGTTCATGAACGTGGAAGCAACTCAATGCCATAACTCTTGAGATACTTTTGAAACTGGTTGTTGAAGAATTGTGTCTCTAAGAAGTGTTCAAGAAGTTTCAAGAAAAATGGACCAGCCTCCTGTGTTTTTTTCAGTCACATGTAGCTGAGCAGAGAAATCTCCAAACAAGGTTGATCATGCCAGTTTTTTCCAAGCCTAAGTCCTATGCAGTAAAAGTGCAAGTCTCGAGGATATTACAAGGTCTCCATACTTTGGTCAATCTGAGGGAAACTGCATCATGTGTGAAAATGTCCACACACTTCAGATAGCTGTTGTTGCACCTCAAATTTTCCCTTCTTATACCATCATGCATATGCACACCCAGTTTATCCAATCATGCACGTGTTTCGAACATAGTAAATATTACGGCAAAGTGGGCAGAGCTAGGATAGGACGGAGTATGCTGAATGGTGGCATTCCTTATGCCATAATTCCTAGTTTCTGAATAGTCTAAGAATTGTGTCGAACACAGAGGCATATGCCACTTTACATCTTGCTTGATACATTAGGAGACATGCACCTCCTGATGAATCAGGTGACTGTACTCCAGCCTGCCTGCTCATCAAGACCGGCATGAAAAACACTAGTTTTGATGAATCAGGGCCTAATATCGCTTGACTGATAACTAAAGAATTAGGCATGTTGACGTTTAGCATGTTTGATCCATCATTAGCCAACATCAGAGAGGAGTGTGGACACCCCCATAGACATTGAAAAGTTGCCCTGATAAAATTGGCACTTTTGTCCAGCATTAATCTGCTATGTGTTGGCTTGGGAGTTGGGGCAGCATGGTGGCTCAATAGTTGGGAAAACATCCACAAGGAGTTTGTATGTTCTCTTAGCGTTTGTGTGAGTTTCCTCCCTCACTCCAATGACAGAGATAAGGAATTTAGATTATGAGTAGGGATGGAGGGACCGGGGGTACTTTGGGTTCTGGTACGTTACCCTAACTTTTTAAAAAGTTTGAATACTAGAATAGTACCTGAAATTCCATCAGACATTGAACCCCACTGAAATTTGTGTTTGACATTCTGGGCCGAACAGTGACGTTCTGGGTTGAATATTTCTGTTCAGTTTTGCCCATCTCTAATTATGAGGGAGAGTGAGAGCTGTGATGATAATGTCTGTAAAGTGCTGCAGAATATGACGGCGCTATATAAGCAAAGCTTACAAAGGAGGTCTGTAAGGGAAGGACGGATGCAAGGTCTTCTCCTGGGGTGCCTGGTTCCGGTATGGGAGTTTAGTGTTTACCCTCAGTTTGATAGTATCAGCCAATAAAGTAATCGTATAGTCCACCCTTCCATGACAAGAGGCTGATACTTCGAGCAGCGTCTGTTAGGGCTGGCGGAACGCACCAGATTATTAAATAATAGAGAGTGCGTTCGCAGCCCGGGGTCCACCGTGCAGAGGTGGTACACTGCTGCTAGGTAATGGCGGAAGGGAAGAGCGGCGTGAAAACAGTCACACGTGGGTTACGTCACCCCGTGTGAACAGGAGCGGATTCTTTTACTTCACAAAACCGCACAGCCGCTTGAAAGTGAATGCCGGAGCCTGTTTAGCTCACAGAGCCCGGCCACAGAGCGCACAGCAAACAGCCACAGAACTCCACCCCAAGGCACGGGGATAGAGTCCTTCTAGGCCATGAACGCCGCAATAGACGCTGGCTAAGGAGTGCGGAGCACTTGCTCTGAGGTGTGCCGAGTCACTGAAAGTGACTAATATCTGACTCAACTCTGTCCTACCTACGCCTAAGCCTGGGCGCTAGCAAGTTAGCCTGCACAACACATGCGTACCAAGGGTAGGGGTTTCATAATGAATTAGTCACCAGAGACATCCATACGTGCATCCATCACTCACTCCATATAGTCAGAAAATACTGGCTATCCTAGCGCATGGCCGAACGGCCATGCGAACCTTTTATAGCCACGAGCGTCCGGGACCTTCCTGGCTTCTCGGATGGGCCAATCCGAACACGAGCAGGACCTGAGCACATGACCTTCGATCTCCACTGGGAGATCACACCATGGGCTTGCTCAGTGGCCCGACATGAGGACTTAGTCCCTGGAGAATCTCGCTGCTGAGCAGCGTGCATTGCCATAGCTGTGCCAGAGGTGGCAGCAGCAAGCAAATCCATGGAACTGGTCTGGGCAGAGCGCCGGGACCGACGAGTTTGCTGAGCAAGCTCCTCTGCAGCTGGAGAGGAATGGGAGACAGCTGGAAGTAAGGCTCTGGATTCTCGCTGTGCAGCGACAGAAATCTGACGTGTCACACCGGACCCACTCTCATCTCTTAAGGGGTTTTTCATATTGCTAAAGCATCACCCATTTTGTGACGCTAGCGATATCGCTATGTGTGATACTTACCTCCGACCGGCTCCCCCGCTGATCGCGCGAGATCGTGCAGCTCCATTTCTCGTCGGGCGTTTCCTGCTGGGTTTCCTGGTGGCGCCGCCATGGTCGCCGTGTCTGAAAGGTACGTAACGACCGCTGCTGTGCTAGTGAGATCTGCCTGTTTGGCAGCTCACTAGTGACCATTTAGCGATGCACCAGCGATCCTGACCGGGTCATATCGTGGTCGGGATTGCTGGTGCAACGCTAAATGTAAAGGGGCCTTTAGACACACATGGTCTTGTATCTGACACGACGGCAGGGCTCTCTCCTCTGGTTTGCGGTGCTGCAGAGTGTGACCATACTGAACCTCATGAATATACAGCGGTATTAACATAGATATAGATTGGCCTGTCGGTTTGTGTTTTTATGACACGGCAAATCTTTTGATATATAATCCAGCTGTTCCTGTATATATAATGTCAGACTAAATCCTGTGTTATAAGACCATAGATCACCCAAATGCCAGCTCCTACCTGTATGCATGATTAAAATGCAGCATGTGTGATTAATGAGCTGCAATTGCTAACACTTAGGATGCGAGGAAAGAAGGCAGGTTATTCAGTTAGGACTAATATGAAAACATGACATAGTACTAGAATTTTCACTACGGGAAGAAAATTGCATACGGTATGCAGAAGTAGACAAATAGACCATGCAGCTGAGATGGGGCCCCAGGAGAGAGGTGGCCGGGTCCTGGTTGGTCAAATCCTTATATAACAACATCTTCTAGGTCCTCTATAGACACTGCAAGCAATGTGTGATAGAGCGTTTTCAATAAAGCAGTTGTAGGTCAACAATAATAATAAGAATTTAAGTTCTATAGCACCAACATATTCCGCAGCGCTTTACATTACAGAGGGGACTTGTACAGACAATATCAGACATTACAGAGTAACACATACTGTAGTTCAACAAATAACAAGAAGAGTGAGGGTCTGAATCATGTGTGTCCATCAACCATGGCAAGGTGACACTCTTCTGATGGGTAACTACTGTGATACTTATCATACATGCCTCGCGAGTCGCCACCATAATGTAACAGAAAGAACACAAAAGTGTATGGATGACAATCAAAATCAGTCCAGAAAAATGTTTCAATGCTTTTTCTCAGTTTTAGAGATCACAGAAGTGTTCACAAACCATGTAGCACTGTATGTCAGAGAAATGGAAGCCTACAACATTTTTAAAAGGTTTTTAGCAGTTTTACAGATCACAGAAATGTTCACAGACCAGGTAACACTCTATGTCTGAGAAATGGAAGCCTACGAAATTTGTAAAAGCTTTTTGGCAGTTTTAGAGACCACAGAAATATACTCTACACTATGGAATAGTGTATGGCTGAGAAATGTAGACCAGGAAAATGTTTTAATGATTTTTGGTGTGTTATATAAAATAAAAAAGGACCTCAAAGTACCTAATACTTGATGTATTAAAATATATTCAATTTTTTCATCCCGCACAAAAAAACTGCTGCTATATATTTGCCAACAGACTGCACTGTCTTAATCGATGTCTACAGAATGGATTCTATCAATCTTCCTGCTCCTGCGACTCTCCCTCCCTAGACTAAAGGCAGATTGTACGTGATACAAATGATTAGTCCTTAGAAGGGCTGTTGGTATGATGGCTCACCTTCAGCACCAGTATCCAGTATCTACACTACAGGCCTATGATTCCTTATACATTGCACACAGGTCTAGACAAGCATTCCCTCCCTACAATACGAAGTGTCATAGAGTTGAGCAACGGCGTCACTGTGCCGAGCTGGGTGGCGCCTGCCCTTATACAATCTCTATTGATGTCAGACGGCCAGCCAATCACAGGAATGCCACAACCAAGATGGCTACAGCATTACAGTGACTCACAGGCAATCCCCACATGCCTATTGGCTGTGTAACAGGCGCCAAAGATGCGGGGAAATTTGAGTTTTTCATTGAGAACTGCCAATCAATCACCAAGTAATGAGCACGTATGAGCACCGTGATAGCGAAGTGATCACCGGGCACGTCCGCTCATCCCTAGTGTCGACATTATATCTGATGCTATGTGGTGGAATTATGAAGTAAAGATTATATATAAAAAGCTATCCGAGGATTATATTGATGGGAAAGCATCTCCTTGTTGACCAGGGCCCAGTCATGGCAGCCACATGGTCTACCTCTTTGGCACGTACACCCTTGTTTACATGTTAAATCTTCTGTTTCTGTCTTTGCATTGACTAGATATGTGCTATGCAAAATGGAAGGCTTGGACAAGTGTTCCTGTTAAGACATTTAACCATTGTAGTGTTGCTCCATATCTGTTTGCATCTTCCCAGACGGCCTTGCATAGGAGCAGCTTGCAGTAATTAGAAGCATCAGGATGGCTGATCTGGGTGATAACTCTGCTGCTTCCCTCTTCCTCATGATTTATTGAGTCCTTTTTTGCAAATCCTCCCTCTTAGTAAAGGAAATAAAGTGTGATAAGAAATTCAGTGGTTGTGCTTACTCCCCGAGCCCTTCCCTGCAGTACTGCTGGCAGGTCACATAGAAGGGCAATACACTGGAGCGGACGCCTTATTGATCAGTGCCCCAGGGGTTGACAAGTGAATAAAGGAATAATAGAAAAATGGAGTTAAATACGGCATTCAATGCGCTTCGTAAAAGAAAAACACGCTCTACTAATACCATCTCTTCAAGGTCTGATGCAACAAACTGAGAGCGCTCACCCGAGAAACTCTTTATTTAACCTATTCTTAACCTTGCCACTGTTGTATTTGGGTCACGATACATTATAATTTATTGTTTTGGTTCTCGTGTGTTATAAAACGTAGAAAAAAAAATATCTGACAGCACTAAAAAAATCAGTTATATAATGAGAAAGATAGATAGAAGTATAGACTACATAGGTAAAAATTAATATATTATGTTCACATATATCATATCATAATTCGTGATGCTGCATGCAGGGTCTGACTGGCCCATAGGGTAACAGGGGAATCCCCAGGTGGACCCCTATGCAGATCTGGGCCCCCAAACCCTCTGTGTTTGTTTCCTATAGCAATGCAGCATACATCAGCCTGTGCCTGCACATTTGTATATGTTAACATATGGAATCAGAGAGGGTGCACTATTACTGTGTGGAGGCACAGAAGGGACACTATTACTGTGTGTAGGCCCAGAAGGAGCACTATTACTGTATGGAGGCATAGAGGGAGCACTATTACTGTGTGGAGGCACAGAAGGGGCACTCTTACTGTGTGGAGGCACATAAGGGGCACTATTACTGTGTGGAGGCACGGAAGGGACACTATTACTGTGTGGAGGCACGGAAGGGACACTATTACTGTGTGGAGGCACAGAAGGGGCACTATTACTGTGTGGAGGCACAGAAGGGGCACTATTACCGTGTGGAGGCACAGAAGGGTCACTATTACTGTATGGAGGCATAGAGGGAGCACTATTACTGTGTGGAGGCACAGAAGGGGCACTCTTACTGTGTGGAGGCACATAAGGGGCACTATTACTGTGTCGAGCTACAGGATGGACACTATTACTGTGTGGAGGCACAGAAGGGGCACTATTACTCTATGGAGGCATAGAGGGAGCACTATTACAGTGAGGAAGCACAGAAGGGGCACTATTAAAGTGTGGAGGCACAGCGGGGGCATTATTACTGTGTAAAGGTACAGAGGGGTCATTATTACTGTGTAGAGGCACAAAGGGAGCACTATTACAGTGTGAAAGCACAGGGAGGCGCTATAACTGTGTGAAGGCACACAGGGGGCAATATTACCATATGGAGGCAGGTGGGCACTACCGTGTGGAGGCACAGAGGGGGCACTATTACAGTATGGAGGCACAGAGGGGGCACTATTACTGTGTGGAGGCACATAAGGGGCACTATTACTGTGTGGAGGCCCGGAAGGGGCAATATTACTGTGTGGAGGCACATAAGGGGCACTATTACTGTGTGGAGGCACATAAGGGGCACTATTACTGTGTGGAGGCCCAGAAGGGGCGCCATTACTGTGTGGAGGCACATAAGGGGAACTATTACTGTATGGAGGCACATAAGGGGCACTGTTACTGTGTGGAGGCACATAAGGGGCACTATTACTGTGTGGAGGCACAGAAGGGGCACTATTACTGTGTGGAGGCACAGAAGGGGCACTATTACTGTGTGGAGGCACAGAAGGGGCACTATTACTGTGTGGAGGCACAGAAGGGTCACTATTACTGTATGGAGGCATAGAGGGAGCACTATTACTGTGTGGAGGCACAGAAGGGGCACTCTTACGGTGTGGAGGCACATAAGGGGCACTATTACTGTGTGGAGGCCCAGAAGGGGCACTATTACTGTGTGGAGGCACATAAGGGGCACTATTACTGTGTGGAGGCACATAAGGGGCACTATTACTGTGTGGAGGCCCAGAAGGGGCACTATTACTGTGTGGAGGCACATAAGGGGAACTATTACTGTATGGAGGCACATAAGGGGCACTGTTACTGTGTGGAGGCCCAGAAGGGGCATTATTACTGTGTGGAGGCACATAAGGGGCACTATTACTGTGTGGAGGCACAGAAGGGGCACTATTACTCTATGGAGATATAGAGGGAGCACTATTACAGTGTGGAAGCACAGAAGGGGCACTATTAAAGTGTGGAGGCACAGAGGGGGCATTATTACTGTGTAGAGGCACAGAGGGAGCACTATTACAGTGTGGAAGCACAGGGGGCACTATTACAATATGGAGGCAAGTGGGCACTACCATGTGGAGGCACAGAGGGGGCACTATTACAGTGTGGAGGCACAGAGGGGGCCCTATTACTGTGTGGAGGCACAGAAGGGGCACTATTACTGTGTGGAGGCACAGAAGGGGCACTATTACTGTGTGGAGGCACAGAAGGGTCACTATTACTGTATGGAGAGATAGAGGGAGCACTATTACTGTGTGGAGGCACAGAAGGGGCACTCTTACTGTGTGGAGGCACATAAGGGACACTATTACTGTGTGGAGGCACATAAGGGGCACTATACTGTGTGGAGGCACATAAGGGGCACTATTACTGTGTGGAGGCCCAGAAGGGGCGCCATTACTGTGTGGAGGCACATAAGGGGAACTATTACTGTATGGAGGCACATAAGGGGCACTGTTACTGTGTGGAGGCACAAAAGGGGCACTATTACTGTGTGGAGGCACAAAAGGGGCACTATTACTGTGTGGAGGCACATAAGGGGCACTATTACTGTGTGGAGGCACATAACGGGCACTATTACTGTGTGGAGGCCCAGAAGGGGCACTATTACTGTGTGGAGGCACATAAGGGGAACTATTACTGTATGGAGGCACATAAGGGGCACTGTTACTGTGTGGAGGCCCAGAAGGGGCATTATTACTGTGTGGAGGCACATAAGGGGCACTATTACTGTGTGGAGGCACAGAAGGGGCACTATTACTCTATGGAGACATAGAGGGAGCACTATTACAGTGTGGAAGCACAGAAGGGGCACTATTAAAATGTGGAGGCACAGAGGGGGCATTATTACTGTGTAGAGGCACAGAGGGAGCACTATTACAGTGTGGAAGCACAGGGGGCACTATTACAATATGGAGGCAAGTGGGCACTACCATGTGGAGGCACAGAGGGGGCACTATTACAGTGTGGAGGCACAGAGGGGGCCCTATTACTGTGTGGAGGCACACAGGAGGAACTATTACCATATAGAGGGATAGCAGGGAGACCCTTAACCATGTGGAGGCAAAGCGAGAAAGTTGAGCATGAAAAACAAGGATAGAACACAGATGTGACTCACAGACATCTTTATGAGGTCTTAGGCTGTTTTAATTATAGCTGTACCCTAACTGCCCTTTAAATTTTGTAGGCCTAGGCCCTGGAGAGAAAGGTTTCACTAAGTAGGTTCAAATCTGAGTAGTGTAATTTGTATATGGGCCGGCTCACTTTCAAACGGTTTTATCAGTATAGTCTATATGCCAATAATGCAGTTCAAAATTCATATATTTAAACGGATTCTGTCACCAAGTTTTTGCTACCTCATCTGAGATGTATCGCTTAGTTTGCAGGGTGCCACAGTTGTGACACAATCAGATTTTTTGGATGTAACATGTTGCAGAGTTCAGAAAGCTAACCTCACCCACACCACAGCTGATCCCGCCCACACCACAGCCTTCTATGTGCACTGTATATTAAACAGTGAGCTGCTAATCAGAGGAGGGGCGTAGTTGGACCACTTGGCATCGGGGAACTAGTCTGGATAGTGATAATCTTCTACTGATAAAAGTTTATTTTATGGAAGCAGCAGAAAACTGCTTAATAAATGACACATCCCTTAAATCTGTGTCTCATCCCCTACGTCATGCTGTCCTCAGATTACATAGCAAAAACCTGCTGACAGATTCCCTTTAGTGATCCCCAGAGAGGAGCGAGTCAATTCTTTCCGACAAATCAAATTAATTTAGAATTTCAACAAAAATTCCTGCAAGGTCAAAGCCTTTCAGGTGCAAGAACAACACAAATAGCAAGTGGTTATTTACTACTGCTACACAAAAACAAGAGTTAAAGGTGTTGTCTGGCTTTCGGCTACAAGTCTGCAGTCACTCCATGTGACTGAACACTTATGAATCCTCACACCATGCGTACTGCAAGCTGTGTGGATTATCCGGTGACGGCACCAACATGCAAACTCCCGGCCACATTCCAATTAGACTGTTTCCAGCCTCGCTCATTACACTTGCATTGAGCGAGGCTGCACCCATCTAGTCGTAATGTGCCACATGTATGCAAATCACATACTTGATGTCACATGCCCACTTCTTCCAGTCCTGGCAGTGGAGAATCCTCACAGCGCGCAGTGCGCACAAAGTGAAGATTCACAAGTCTGCAGTCACTTGTAGCTTAAAGGGGTTTTCCGGGCTTTTCACATAATCTCAGTGCATATCTGGGCTGCAGAATGCTGACAATAATTAATTTACCTTCTGTGGCAGTTTGCAGAGTTTGCTAGATATCAGCTCTTGCTTGTAAGAAAAACGTCCAGGGGGGTGTGTTCTGGCATTGAAATGAGAACTGGTCGCTTCTTCCTACTCTACTAAAAGCATGCCATCTGTAGCAACAACCCCACCCTCCATAGCTACAGGCCCTCCCCGACCACATGAACAAGCTCTCCTCACACAGTAACAAATCCTCCCCCTCTAGCAGCCTCAGTGCAGAGGGCAGGACCACCCAGCTGCTCCTCCCCCAGACACACGCTGAACAGTGATCTATGGAAAGTGAAACAAGTGAGGAGGAAGCGACAAGTTCTCATTTCAATGCCAGAACACCCCCCCCGGACGTTTTTCTTACAAGCAAGAGATGATATCTGGCAAACCCTGCAAACTGGCCACAGAAGGTACATTACTTATTGTCAGCATTCTGCAGCCCAGATATGCACTGAGATTATATGAAAAGCCCGGACAACCCCTTTAAGACAGGACAGCTCCTTTAAATGACAAATTCTTCTCTTATACATCTTTAACAGCTGCTGGAAATAAATGAATGGTTGGTAAGCAGACATCTCAATCTGATTAAGCAGTCTTATTAACACTGAAGAGTTAACGCGCATCCGTCTCCTCCGCTCCCGGTGAAAACTGAACTCACCGGAATCTTCAGTATTTTGTATTTCACACTCAGATGCTTCTTTTAGTTGCACCAGATCTGCCGCTAATTGCTTATTCATGCCCGGCAGTCTCAGCAGGACCTTATAAGACGCCTCAGCTTCTCAACACGCAGCCAGTATGCCAATAGAAAATTAATTTTTAAACCTCTATCGCCAAGTTGTGTGAAAAGGAATTCAAAATAAGGAGATTTCATTATGAGTAATGTGTCAGCCTGCATTATCCCATGCTTTGCAGCAGATAAAAGGCAACACGAAGGGCTCTTAAGGTGGCGAAATTTCCATATTTGTTTTAAATTGTTATTATGGCTGCTTCGCACAATGACACTAGTGAGCAGAGATGGAAAGACGGTGATTAACTGTGTACTGCCCTTCACCACGTCGTCGTTGTACATGTAAAAGCCCAAAAGCGAGGATTCGGTAAGCGGTTATGCTATTGATGTTCTATTGATGCTATAAAAGAAAATGATGCAAAATATGATATAAACTGACAAAAAGAACCTTCCCATAAATGTACATTATGTGATAAATGCAATATTAGGGAGTAAGAAATCATTTTCAAGCAATATCTTGAAGATTCAGTTAATCTAAATAAAAAAAAACAAACCAGAAACCTGATGCCATTTTGGGTACACAGCTTCTATGTATGCTTATGCATTTCCATTAAAGATGAGAGAATCGAGTGAAAACAAACCAAATTAGTCTTGAATTTTCCAAAATTTATGCATGTAAATTTTTTATTTAGAGAGGGAGAGGACTAGAACTCTAGTACCACCTATTAGAAGTAGCACGGACTATCAAACCTTTATTGAGTCTTGCCGCATGACTTAGGATTAGTGATGGGTAGTGTTGAGCATTCCGATACCGCAAGTATCGGGTATCGGCCGATACTTGCTGTATCGGAATTCCGATACCGACTTCCGATATTTTTTCAATATCGGAATTCGGCATCGGAATCGGAAGTTCAGTTGATTGACGGCCTGACGTCATCATGATGCGCGGTGTGTGCGCATCATGATGCGCCGTCATTTCGGGCCTTCCGGGGGTCTCTGCCGGCCTGCCGGGGGGCTGTGCCGGCCTGCCGGGGGGCTGTGTGGACTGCCCGGGGTCTGTACCGGCCTGCCGGGGGGCTGTGCCGGCCTGCCGGTGGTCTGTGCACCCTGTGGGGGTCTGTACCGGCCTGCCGGGGGGCTGTGCCGGCCTGCCGGGGGGCTGTGCTGATGTCCGGGGGTCTGTGCAAGCATCGTCCGATGGGACTACAAGTCCCATCGGGCGATGCCTGCTACCATGACAGTGATTGACACATTAGCCAATGATGGGACAGTAGTAGTCCCATCATCCGGCTAATGTGTTAAATGTTAAAAAAAAAAAAAAAAAAAAAAAAATACTACATACATACTACATGCTACATACATACTACATATATACTACATACATACTACATACATGCTACATACATACTACATGCATGCTACATACATACTACATATATACTACATACATACTACATACATACTGCATGCTACATACATACTACATACATACTACATACATACTACATGCATGCTACATATATACTACATGCTACATACATACCACATACATACTACATGCATGCTACATATATACTACATGCTACATACATACCACATACATACTACATACATGCTACATATGTACTACATGCTACATACATACCACATACATACTACATACATGCTACATACATACTACATACATACTACATGCATGCTACATACATACTACATACATACTACATGCATGCTACATACATACTACATGCATGCTACATACATGCTACATACATACTACATGCTACATACATACTACATATATACTACATACATACTACATATATACTACATACATACTACATATATACTACATACATACTACATACATACCACATATATACTACATACATACTACATGCATGCTACATACATACTACATGCTACATACATACCACATACATACTACATACATGCTACATATATACTACATGCATGCTACATACATACTACATATATACTACATGCATGCTACATACATACTACATGCTACATGCATGCTACATACATACTACATACATACTACATGCTACATACATACCACATATATACTACATACATACAATACATTCATACAATACATACATAGACATACAGTACATATAACATAGAGTAACATACTTACCAATACTTGTCACATTGTTCCCCGAAGCCATTGTCTTTCCGGAATAAATATTAACATAACAAACCACAAAAATACTCACCCACGATCCGAAGCAGTCCACGAGTGTGTCCCACGACGATCTTGGGTAGAGAACGGCAGCATCAGCTGTTGCTGCCGTTCTCTACGGGCTGCAGGAATCCAATGACGGAAGGTAGGTATCCTTCCGCACTGTATTCCTCCGCCACTTAAAAAAAAAAAAGTCCCTAGTCTCACTTTATGCCATTGCTGTGTGGGAAATTCCCACACAGCAATGGCATAAAGTGAGACTAGGGACTTTTTTTTTTTAAGTGGCGGAGGAATACAGTGCGGAAGGATACCTACCTTCCGTCATTGGATTCCTGCAGCCCGTAGAGAACGGCAGCATCATCTGATGCTGCAGTTCTCTACCCAAGATCGTCGTGGGACACACTCGTGGACTGCTTCGGATCGTGGGTGAGTATTTTTGTGGTTTGTTATGTTAATATTTATTCCGTAGACGACAATGGCTTCGGGGAACAATGTGACAAGTATTGGTAAGTATGTTACTCTATGTTATATGTACTGTATGTCTATGTATGTATTGTATGAATGTATTGTATGTATGTAGTATATATGTGGTATGTATGTAGTATGTATGTAGTATGTATGTAGCATGCATGTAGCATGTAGTATGTATGTAGCATGCATGTAGTATATATGTAGTATGTATGTAGCATGCATGTAGTATATATGTAGTATGTATGTAGCATGTAGTATGTATGTAGCATGTAGTATGTATGTAGTATGTATGTGGTATGTATGTGGTATGTAGTATGTATGTAGCATGCATGTAGTATATATGTAGTATGTATGTTGCATGTAGTATGAATGTAGCATGTATGTAGTATGAATGTAGCATGTATGTAGTATGCATGTTGTATGTATGTAGCATGTAATTTTTTTTTTTTTTTTTTTTTACATTTAACACATTAGCCGGATGATGGGACTACTACTGTCCCATCATTGGCTAATGTGTCAATCACTGTCATGGTAGCAGGCATCGCCCGATGGGACTTGTAGTCCCATCGGACGATGCCTGCACAGACCCCCGGAGCCTGCACAGACCACCGGCAGGCCGGCACAGCCCCCCGGCAGGCCGGCACAGCCCCCCGGAGCCTGCACAGTCCCCCGGCAGGCCGGCACAGCCCCCCGGAGCCTGCACAGCCCCCCGGCAGGCCGGCACAGCCCCCCGGCAGGCCGGCACAGCCCCCCGGAGCCTGCACAGACCACCGGCAGGCCGGCACAGACCACCGGAGCCTGCACAGACCCCCTGGCAGGCCGGCACAGCCCCCCGAAAGGCCCGTACAGACCCCAGAGAGGCTGTACAAGGGCAGGAAAGGGTTTTTCTTATTCCGATACCGGAAGTCCCATAGACTTGAATGGGACTTCCGGTATCGGAATCGGCGATACCGATACTTTTTTTAAAGATCGGCCGATACCATCCGATACGATACTTTGAAGTATCGGATGGTATCGCTCAACTCTAGTGATGGGCGAACCCCTGGATGTTCAAGTCCGGCCAAACAGTTAAAAAAAAAGATTGGTTCGGCTACCAGAACATTACACGAACCCGAACCACATTTAGATGAATCAGGGGCTCCAAAATCCATTGTTTGCCATGCTGCCATTTGCATGACAGTGTGACGAGGTCAGCTTACGCTGAGTCGACTTTTTCTTGAGAGTGGACCCTCTGGGTCGCGGCACCCACCCATCTAGGGCGAGCTGAACTTGTGAGGAACCACCCCCTATACAGGGAGTGTCAGGGGCAAGACCAAGGGGGTGAGCCACCACGACTGCTGGCACCAGACGGCCGGTTCAGATAGACACTAGGTACGAGTGTCTGAAGACCAGGACGTGCAGGAAACAAGACAGGACAAGACGTAAGTTCAAGGTAACTTCATTAAGACAAATTCAGGATAACATTCAGTGCAAAACGTGATAACAAGCAAACACAGCAAGGTGCGTGCGTGGCACGCCAAGGTCCATGGAATAGTACGTGCTAGAAGGCAAGCCTGGATACCGACAAGGACACGATGACATCGGACTCCAGACAGCTGGCAGGGATCAGGGCATCAGGCTGTAGACTTCATGCTTACGATCTCTGGCAGGGATGGCAGGCTCCGGGAATCCAGCAGGCAAACCAGGGTACAAGCAAGGAGGCACGACGGATCTCCAGGCATGGTGCGTGTAAGGGAACACACCCAGGTCCAAGGCAAGATTCCAGGCAGGGTGCGTGCTAGAGGCACACCAGGGTCCAGGGCAAGGTGCAAGGCAAGGTGTAGGGGACACGCCAGGTTCAAAGTGCGAAACACGGTGCATGTGTAGGGGACACGCCAGGGTTCAAAGTTCAACATACAAGACTGGATGCGTGTATAGAGACACGCCAAGGCACAAGGGATGAGGCAGAGTCCTGCGCGTGCCAAGGGGCACACCAGGGCCATAGTTCAGGTCAGAATCTTGCGCGTGCAGAGGGCAGACCAGGGTCAGGTTCAAGGCAGAGTCCTGCGCGTGCAGAGAGACACGCCAGGGTCAGAGTTCAAGGCACAGTCCTGGCGTGCAGAGAGACATGCCAGGGTCAGGGTTAAAAGCAGAGTCCTGCGTGTGCAGAGGGCACGCCAGGGACAGAGTACAGGCAAGGACCTGTACATGCGAGAGGGCGCGACAGGGTACATGGCAAGACCTGGGCGTACTTTTACAGAAGCACGGGGAGGTATGCCATGGGGCAGGTGAGGGTCTGCGTGTGCTAAGAGAAGCATGGAGAGCACAGTGCAGAGACAGCGTGAGTGAAAGGAAGCACAGAGAGCACGGCTAGGGCACTGGCTAGCTTGACGGGCTGCAGCACAAACAGGTGGGTAAGACTCCAGCGAACCTGACTGGGGCATAGCAGGCGACACAGCTGTCACTGACCGACGAGCACGGCTGAGGCACAAGCAGGTGGGCGTGGCAAGGGCGGGCACGGCTGAGGCACAAGCAGGAGGCTAGGAAGGCCAAGCGCATGCAAAGGGCACACGAAGAAACAAGGCAAGGCAAAGCAAGAAACAAAGCAAAGCTATCCAGAGTACAGAACAATGAGCGGAACGTAGGCAGAAACACAGAGCCAGGTCAGAGCGAGAACAGTGCTAGCAGCGGAGCGTAGGCAGAAGCCCAGAGCCAGGTCAAGGGAGAACCTTGAGACTAGCGTGGAAATGTGCAAGAAAGCACAATAGGACAAAGTCTAGCAGCGGAGCGTAGACCAAAGCCCAGAGCCGGGTCAAGGGAGAAACTTGAGACTAGACATGGAAATGTGCAAGAGAGCACCATAGGGCAGAGTACGGAAAACCAGGCAGAGACAAGAAACATGAGAAGCACTACAAGGATCAGAATAGCAAAGACCAGACATGGCTAAACAGGCAAAGGCAGAGAACAGCGGAAGTGCTTCAAGGCAAGGCAAATACAAACATGGCAGGAGAGACAACAGAAGACATGGCACGAGACAAGAGGCAGAGTACAAGCACAGAGCATGTGCAGAGACGCACGACAGGGCAGAGTGCAGGGGCACAGAATACAGGGAGCGACCGAGCAGACCAAGCAGCCATGCAGGGAAGCAACACAATGCTCAGGCCTCGACCATAGGAAGGGGTGGTCTGATATAGCACCAAAGCACCTGGACTTCCGGTTCAGTCCTCCAGGATCATAGAGAGCGTTGCTAGATCAGACTGGGCTGAACCATAGAGAAGGTCACATGATCAGGGGACCAGGATTACAGTCATAGCCAAAAGTATTGACACCCCTGCAATTCTGTCAGATAATATTCAGTTTCTTCCTGAAAATGATTGCAAACACAAATTCTTTGGTATTATTATCTTCATTTAATTTCTCTTAAATGAAAAAACACAAAAGAGAATGAAGCAAAAAGCAAAACATTGATCATTTCACACAAAACTCCAAAAATGGGCTGGACAAAAGTATTGGCACCCTCAGCCTAATACTTGGTTGCACAACCTTTAGCCAAAATAACGGCGACCAACCGCTTCCGGTAACCATCAATGAGTTTCTTACAATGCTCTGCTGGAATTTTAGACCATTCTTCTTTGGCAAACTACTCCAGGTCCCTGATAGAGTTGAGCGAAACGGGTCGAAAAAATTCAAAAGTCGCCGACTTTTGGCAAAGTCGGGTTTCATGAAACGAAACCCGACCCTAGGATGAGGTCGGCCACGAGGTCGGCAACTTACGCGCCAAAGTCGCGTTTCAAAAGTTTGTTTTGCGCTCTTTTTCAGCCAATCAGGATCTACTGACACTGTGGGCAACGTGATGACATAGGCACGGGTCACCACCATCTTTCACAAGGGCATGCAAGTGATTGGCTTGCTTTGGTGGGCGTCACAGGGGGTATAAAAGGGCGTGCACGCCGACCGCCATCTTACTTCTGCCGATCTTAGTATAGGGAGAGGTTGCTGCTGATTCTGTAGGGAGAGCGTTAGGCAGGGAAGAAGACAAAAAAACTGCTTCTGCTGCTAGCGATTTGGCCTGCACAACACACAAGTCACTGTGTGTGCAGTGCAAGGGGAGGCTATATAGTGGTGTATCAGTGGTGTTGGTTGTTGGGCTGCCTTTTAAGGCTTCCTGACAGGCTGGCATTGCTGTTTACCCACTGCTCCGCAAACTGCTTTTTTAAAAGCAATCCCAATTTTTTTTTTTTGTCCTGCTGAGAAGAAAAAAAAACTGCTTCTGCTGCTAGCAATTTGGCCTGCACAACACACCAGTCACTGTGTGTGCAGTGCAAGGGGAGGCTATATAGTGGTGTATCAGTGGTGTTGGTTGTTGGGCTGCCTTCTAAGGCTTCCTGACAGGCTGGCATTGCTGTTTACCCACTGCTCCGCAAACTGCTTTTTTAAAAGCAATCCAATCTCCCTTATCCTCTAGTCACTTTTGTCACAGCTGTGCCATCGAGCCTGTCACATAGCGCACAGATATTCATTGGGCCTCACACAATCCAAAAGTGTCCAGTGTCCAAAAGTGTGTGCAGAGATTCAAAATCTCCCTTATCCTCTAGTCACTTTTGTCACAGCTGTGCCATCGAGCCTGTCACATAGCGCTCAGATATCAGTGGGCCTCACACAATCCAAAAGTGTCCACTGTCCACAAGTGTGTGCAGAAATTCCAAATCTCCCTTATCCTCTAGTCACTTTTGTCACAGCAGTGCCATCGAGCCTGTCACATAGCGCTCAGATATCAGTGGGCCTCACACAATCCAAAAGTGTCCAGTGTCCAAAAGTGTGTGCAGATATTCAAAATCTCCCTTATCCTCTAGTCACTTTTGTCACAGCAGTGCCATCGAGCCTGTCACATAGCGCTCAGATATCAGTGGGCCTCACACAATCCAAAAGTGTCCACTGTCCACAAGTGTGTGCAGAAATTCAAAATCTCCCTTATCCTCTAGTCACTTTTGTCACAGCAGTGCCATCGAGCCTGTCACATAGCGCTCAGATATCAGTGGGCCTCACACAATCCAAAAGTGTCCAGTGTCCAAAAGTGTGTGCAGATATTCAAAATCTCCCTTATCCTCTAGTCACTTTTGTCACAGCAGTGCCATCGAGCCTGTCACATAGCGCTCAGTTATCAGTGGGCCTCACACAATCCAAAAGTGTCCACTGTCCACAAGTGTGTGCAGAAATTCAAAATCTCCCTTATCCTCTAGGCACTTTTGTCACAGCAGTGCCATCGAGCCTGTCACATAGCGCTCAGATATCAGTGGGCCTCACACAATCCAAAAGTGTCCAGTGTCCAAAAGTGTGTGCAGATATTCAAAATCTCCCTTATCCTCTAGTCACTTTTGTCACAGCAGTGCCATCGAGCCTGTCACATAGCGCTCAGATATCAGTGGGCCTCACACAATCCAAAAGTGTCCACTGTCCACAAGTGTGTGCAGAAATTCAAAATCTCCTTTATCCTCTAGTCACTTTTGTCACAGCAGTGCCATCGAGCCTGTCACATAGCGCTCAGATATCAGTGGGCCTCACACAATCCAAAAGTGTCCAGTGTCCAAAAGTGTGTGCAGATATTCAAAATCTCCCTTATCCTCTAGTCACTTTTGTCACAGCAGTGCCATCGAGCCTGTCACATAGCGCTCAGATATCAGTGGGCCTCACACAATCCAAAAGTGTCCACTGTCCACAAGTGTGTGCAGAAATTCAAAATCTCCCTTATCCTCTAGTCACTTTTGTCACAGCAGTGCCATCGAGCCTGTCACATAGCGCTCAGATATCAGTGGGCCTCACACAATCCAAAAGTGTCCAGTGTCCAAAAGTGTGTGCAGATATTCAAAATCTCCCTTATCCGCTAGTCACTTTTGTCACAGCAGTGCCATCGAGCCTGTCACATAGCGCTCAGATATCAGTGGGCCTCACACAATCCAAAAGTGTCCACTGTCCACAAGTGTGTGCAGAAATTCAAAATCTCCCTTATCCTCTAGTCACTTTTGTCACAGCAGTGCCATCTAGCCTGTCACATAGCGCTCAGATATCAGTGGACCTCACACAATCCAAAAGTGTCCAGTGTCCAAAAGTGTGTGCAGATATTCAAAATCTCCCTTATCCTCTAGTCACTTTTGTCACAGCAGTGCCATCAAGCCTGTCACATAGCGCTCAGATATGATTGGCCTCACACAATCCAAAAGTGTCCACTGTCCACAAGTGTGTGCAGAAATTCAAAATCTCCCCTGTCCTATAGACACCTTGTACCTTGTTTTACATTACTATATAGTTTGTTGGATTTTGTCTACATTTCTACCAAAAATGAGGAAGGCTGGTGGAAGAGGCCGTGGAATTGGGCGGGGGTTGGCAGCTGGTAATGATGGTGTTGGTGGTGGATCTGATGGTAGTGGCAAGAGCAAAATAGGACCGAATGCAGGAGGTGCTGACCCTGTGTCATCGTCTGGCTACATAAGGCCTCGAACGCTTAGTTTTCTAGGAGTTGGCAAACCGCTTTTAAAGCCAGAGCATCAGGAAAAAGTTTTGTCTTACATTGCTGACTCAGCCTCCAGCTCTATCGCCTCCTCTTCTTCAGTTGTAAAAAGTAAAAGCACTGAGTCGTCATTGGAGGCTCATGTTCATGAACCACACCTTTCCTTGTGTCCTTCACCCCAACCAAGATTGAAGGATGACGCAGGCCATACTACTGATTACTCCATGGAGCTGTTTTCACATACCATGCCTGGATTATCAAGTGAAATGGTGAATTACCCAGGCCAAGATGAATCTGACATGGAGTGCACTTATGCACAGCCGCTGATGGATGATTCTGCTGGTACATTCACTCAGAGCACTACATTGTCCTCGCAGTGTACAGAGCCAGATTCTGACCCTGATGAGACTCAGGTGCCCCTTCCCGCACACTATACCACCATACACGGTGACACAGAGGAAGGTGCACATGACATAGAAGAGGAGGTGATGGATGACCCAGTTGTTGACCCAGATTGGCATCCATTGGGGGAAGAGGGTGCTGCTTCCAATAGCTCAGATGAGGAGCATCCACAGCAGACATCGACATCGCAACAGCTGTTATCTGGCAGGCCCGGAGCACTCCAAAGACAGGTTCCAAACATCAAAAGAGTTGCTGGACAGCTTGTCCAGAGGGTCAAAAGATCACAGCGTGCTAGGCCGCAAAATGTCTGCCAAAGTAGGAAGAGTGCAGTGTGGCACTTTTTTGAACAAAATCCTCATGATCAGGCCAAGGTTATCTGTAAGAAGTGCGCAAAGACCTTTAGCCGAGGGAAAAATCTGAAAAATTTGAATACCAGTTGCATGCTTAGACATTTAACCAGCATGCACTTGCAAGCGTAGACACAACACCAAACCTCAAGTGCCACATGTGCAACTGATCACAACGAAGGTAGTCAGCAACGCTACATTGTTTCCCCCACTGTAAGCCCACCGGTTAGCACAGCAGCAAATGTTGAGGTGTCGCTGCAATGCCACAGCAGTCAGGGAATCCCACTGTTATATCAACGAAAGACTGATTCTAGGCCATCAGAAAGAACAACAACTCCATCACCATCATCAACCCTCTCTCAGTCCGCCCTATCCACCGCTACTTCCACCATATGCAGCTCTCAAGTCCAGCTCACCCTCCCAGACACTATGAGTAGGTCAAGAGAGTACTCAGTCTCTCATCCGCATACACTGGGTTTGAACGCCCACATTGCCAAACTAATCTCGTTTGAGATGATGCCCTTTCGGTTGGTGGAAAGCACAGCTTTCCGCGAACTCATGGCCTATGCAGTACCATGCTATGACCTACCCAGTCGCCACTTCTTCTCTCGCAAAGCCATCCCAGCCCTCCACCATCATGTGAAAGACCGCATTGTCCATGCACTCAAGCAGTCAGTGAGCGGAAAGGTGCACCTCACAACTGATGCATGGTCCAGTCGGCATGGCCAAGGCCGTTACGTGTCCATCACTGCGCACTGGGTTAACCCTCCGTCAGGCGCAATATAGATTCTCCTCAGTTCATGCGCAATGTGCCTGACAAGCACAGGTCAGAAAACCACCTATAGTAGCTACATATTTCAATTTCAGGACTATAGAAGTAGTCAGTGACCTTCATAGGAATGTATTAAAAGAGATTACACCAAATCAGTTGCAAAAAAAAAACATTTATTAACCATAAACTTATTAAAACTAAAAGTACCACTTTTCGGTAGTACCGCCAAATAGGCTCCAGTTATCTTTACTTAACTATTGCTTAAATATAAAATTATGGAAAAAAACTTAAAGGATATTGCACTTAGATGTTACTTAATTATTTTCTACTCATCTTCAGTGGTTTCAATTGCAGCAGAAGCAGCACAGGTACACTTAGAAAAGCAAGGCTGGCAGACGAAAGTTGCATGGGAAAGGCAGATTGATTCTTTACATATTTTGCAGTCATATTTAGAAAGCCTTCTGAAACCAGATACAAATGAGCAGGTAGTACAACTGCGTCTTTTAGAAGGTGGTAGAGTCGGTGTTTGTTCTGGAACGTCCTTGGGACAATATCTCTTCAACCGGTGTTGCAGGGCAAGGGGCATTCCAACCGTCTTTGTACTTCTTAGGCTTAGCTCTCCACTCACCAGTTCATTAGCCAATTGTTTTAGGTACATTCTTCTGCGCATTTGTTTAAGTTCATTACCGAGGTAAATTACTTGTGAGTTGATGCCACCCACATTCAGCATTGTAAAGAAGATTACCATCGGCCAGCGTTTGGTATTTCGACTTACATTGAAATTGCCACACATTTGGTCAGCAGTGTCAACGCCGCTTTTGGTCAAATTATAAAAAGTTATGATTTCTGGTTTCCTTAGCTCCCCAGACTCTGGATCAATGGTGTAATCATTATGTAATGAAGAGACCAAAATCACATTTTTCCTCTCGCGTGGGATGTAAGAAACTAAAATCTTTCCATTACTGAACCCAAACATAGTGCTATACTGTTGTTTGCCTTTTGTATATAGAAAATCTGGCGGCAACTGCCTTTTGTTTTTTCTAACAGTTCCCACATATGACAGCTTTTTCGTTTTTAAAAAATCAATCAGATCAAAGTCAGTAAACCAGTTGTCAGCAGTGATATTTCGACCAGATCCAAACATTGGCTCAGCAATTCTCTTTACCACATCACTAGGCTTGTTGCTCACATTGAAAGGACCTGGTGGCTGTCTTCCACAATAAACTTCCATGTTCATAGTGTACATCATCCTTGCATCAACCATGGCAAAAATTTTAATTCCATATTTGTTTGGCTTTGATGGTATATATTGCCGAAAACCACATCTTCCACGGAAACCTGGAAGTATCTCATCAATAGTGAGGTTTTGCCCCGGGCAATAGCTTTTTTGACAATTCATAATAAATTGTTGAAATATGTCCCGAATTGGTGCAAGCCGGTCATAACCTTTTCGTTCTGTCCGGGTACTTCGATCATCGAAACGGAGGCAACGGATCAGGACTTTGAATCGTTTCAGATTCATCACAAGGCTGAATTTTTCGATGCCATCACCGTCTGTCCCCCACAGCTCCTCCAAACTTTGCCTATTTGCTCTGAAAGCACCAGCTAGGTATAACAAGCCAATAAATGCCTTGAGTTCAATCACATCAGTGTTTTTGATGTCCCTCTCTCTGGAGAATTGCTCTTTGATTGTGTCAATATACTGGTTAGTGAACCGAACAATAGTTTCCAACATGCTATCTGTAATTAGATTACTCCAACATTCCACTGCAGTTTTAGCTTTTCTAGCACTTCCAATAACTCCAGGAAGGTGTGTAATAATATTGTGGGATTCTCTGCGCTGTTTGTTCTTGGGTGCCTTTTTGTTCCACTTTGTATTTTTATCTTTGCCCAAATAATAAGCTAGATCTGTGTCTGTTTCCTCTGTATCAGTGTCATCACCATCCTGCTCTGTTCCAGAATCAGTGTTACATTCTGCTACCTCCTCTTCAGATGAAATGTCACTAGATTCTTCTAAATCCTCAGTTACTGCTGGTTCTTCCTCATCATCTTCTAACAAAAAATCTTCATTTCTTCTAAATGAAGGGGTTTAGATGAATCATACTGTTTTCTGGCCATTGCAGCAGAAAATCTGAAGCAAGAGAGAAAGAGTATGTGTTAGGGCGCAATGTGCCTTAGAAGCCACCCTCCTTTTGTCTAAGAAAACAGTACTTATGTACACTAACTTAGCATTAATCCTTCATAAAACAAGCTAAATACACAATCGTGATGAATAAAAAAAGAAAATACTAACCTTTCAATTTGTGTTGAAATCAGGCGCAATGTGCCTGAGAAGCCAAAGTGTTGATATCTGCTCACTAGAAGGTCTGCTGAGTCACTGTGATATCAGGTTTCACAGAGCCTGTAGAGTCAGGAGATAACTAGGAGGGGTGGGGTTTTCTGATAAGTGGGCAAGGAGAGAGAAGTGAAACTAATTACTGTGTGCCTGTCAGATCTATTGCGCCTGACGGAGGGTTAATGTGGTGGATGCAGGGTCCACAGGGGACAGCGGTGGTGGGACAGTGCTGCCTAGCCCACGGTATAGGAAACAGTTGGCTGTAGGCGTTCGACCCTCCTCCTCCTCCACCTCCTCCAGAAGCGAAAGCTCGTCCACAGAGCGCAGTCGTACGAGCACTCCATCTGCAGCTGCCACTGTTGCACACGATGTGTCCCCCTATCGAGCAGCTAGTGGAAAGCGTCAGCAGGCTGTGTTGCAGATGATGTGTTTGGGCGACAGACACACCGCCGAGGTGCTGGCCGAGTACTTGAAGCGACAAACTGAGTCATGGCTGGGCAGTGTACATCTTGAGGCAGGCAAGGTAGTTAGTGATAACGGCCGTAATTTTGTGGCAGCCATAGCCCTTTCAAAACTCAGCCACATACCTTGCTTGGCTCACACCTTGAACCTGGTGGTGCAGTGCTTCCTCAAAAATTATCCGGAGTTAACAGCCCTGCTCCAGAAGGTGCGAAGACTTTGCGCGCACATCCGCCGGTCGCCTGTACACTCCGTTCGTATGCAGAAGCTGCAGCGATTGCTCCACCTTCCCAACCACCGCCTCATTATCGACATTGCAACAAGGTGGAACTCCACCCTGCACATGGTGGAGCGGCTGTGCGAGCAGAGGCAGGCCATAATGCATTTGTGGGAGGATACACGGCCAGGCACTTTGAGGGCAGACATGGAGTTGACAGGTGTGCAGTGGTCGAAGCTGAAAGACCTTTGTAAAGTCCTTCAGTGTTTTGAGGAATGCACACGGCTGGTAAGCGCAGACGACGCCATCCTAAGCATGAGCATCCCACTTATGCGTCTGCTCATGCAAACTTTGACGCACCTTAAGGAGCAGGCGTCTGCAGCCAATGTTGATGAGGAGGAAGAGGAGGAGGGAATCCTTGATGACATTCAGCCATTGTCTGCTCAGGGACCTCTCCTGGATGAGGTGGAGGAAGAAGAGGAGGAGGAGGAGGATGATGGGTATGATTACTTAGGGGAGGAGGATGCATCTCGTGGGGCAAGTGAAAATGTTGGCGTGGCAAGGTCTGGTACAGGGTTTGTGCGTGACTGGAGGGATGTGGATTTGCCAGAAAGTGCTCCTCCACCCAGCACTCGCAGTGCATCATTGACACCGGGAACATTGGCCCACATGTCAGATTATGCCTTGCGGATCCTAAAAAGGGACCCCCGCATTGCCAAAATGATGAACGATGACGACTACTGGTTGGCCAGCATCCTGGATCCACGCTATAAAGGCAAATTACAAAACATCATGCCACAGGAGAACCTTGACCTAATATTGGCTAATAAACAAGCAACTCTGGTAAATCGGTTGCTTGAGGCATTCCCAGCACACAGCAGCGGTGATGGTTCTCACACGAGCCGTACGGGCCGGGGGCAGCTTGGCAGAGGTGTTCGTGGTGCACACAGCAGAAGTGGCGTTGGAGACAGGGGTTTCATGACAATGTTGTGGACTGATTTTTCAAATACCGCTCACACAACTGGTAATACTGCATCGATGGAAAGTGACAGGAGACAGCAGTTGTCAACTATGGTAACAAACTACTTTTCCTCCCATATCGATGTTCTCCCACACAGGTCATTCCCCTTTGACTATTGGGCCGCTAAACTGGACACCTGGCCTGAATTGGCCCAATATGCCTTACAGGAGCTCGCTTGCCCAGCTGCAAGTGTGCTATCGGAAAGTCTTCAGTGCAGCTGGATCAATCCTGACAGAAAAAAGGACCCGTCTGTCAACCCAAAATGTGGATGATCTAACCTTCATTAAAATGAACCACGCATGGGTTTCCAAGGATTTTGTCCCACCTTCCCCTGATGACACATAGGGTGACAGAAAAATGGCTTGCTTTGGTCCACCTCTTCCTGGTACTTCACCTATTTCGCCTTTTGCATCAGCTGAATGTCCAACATCAACATATGCCACTTTCTAAAACTCCCTAACTGTGCTGCCTCCCCCCCCATGGCCGGGGTCACCACCTAGCGCACGACACCGTGCGAGTGCCGTTGCCCTGGACAGGTGGGTAGGCCGACTCTTGAGCGCGGGCACTGGCGCAGGGTCCCTCATAGTGCAATCAAGTGTCTCTGACGGTGGTGGTGCACACCCGCCGTCAGACACACCGCTGTACTATGAGGGGCCCAGTGCCAGTACCGACGCCCACGAGTGGGCCCCCCTTGCTTGGGCAGGGCCCCAGCATTTGCAATCTTTACCTCTCCCTGCTCCTCCGCTGTGTAATCTGGGCCGTCAAATCCATACTGTGCCTGACACCGTCTGAGCCTGCCTCCTGCTGTATAGACATATATTTTGAATGTGTACGCTATCCATACATGTTATCCAGGGATACGGTACCCTTTCTAACCTTTGTGCAATCAAGTGCAATCCATACTGGGCCTAACACCGTCTGAGCCTGCCTCATGCTGTATAGACATATATTTTGAATGTGTACGCTATCCATACATGTTATCCAGGGATATGGTACCCTTTCTAACCTTTGTGCAATCACGTGCAATCCATACTGGGCCTAACACCGTCTGAGCCTGCCTCCTGAGACATATATTTTGAATGTGTACGCTATCCATACATGTTATCCAGGGATACGGTACCCTTTCTAACCTTTGTGCAATCACGTGCAATCCATACTGGGCCTAACACCGTCTGAGCCTGCCTCATGCTGTATAGACATATATTTTGAATGTGTACGCTATCCATACATGTTATCCAGGGATACGGTACCCTTTCTAACCTTTGTGCAATCACGTGCAATCCATACTGGGCCTAACACCGTCTGAGCCTGCCTCATGCTGTATAGACATATATTTTGAATGTGTACGCTATCCATACATGTTATCCAGGGATACAGTACCCTTTCTAACCTTTGTGCAATCACGTGCAATCCATACTGGGCCTAACACCGTCTGAGCCTGCCTCATGCTGTATAGACATATATTTTGAATGTGTACGCTATCCATACATGTTATCCAGGGATACGGTACCCTTTCTAACCTTTGTGCAATCACGTGCAATCCATACTGGGCCTAACACCGTCTGAGCCTGCCTCATGCTGTATAGACACATATTTTGAATGTGTACGCTATCCATACATGTTATCCGGGGATACGGTACCCTTTCTAACCTTTGTGCAATCACGTGCAATCCATACTGGGCCTAACACCGTCTGAGCCTGCCTCCTGAGACATATATTTTGAATGTGTACGCTATCCATACATGTTATCCAGGGATACGGTACCCTTTCTAACCTTTGTGCAATCACGTGCAATCCATACTGGGCCTAACACCGTCTGAGCCTGCCTCATGCTGTATAGACATATATTTTGAATGTGTACGCTATCCATACATGTTATCCAGGGATACGGTACCCTTTCTAACCTTTGTGCAATCACGTGCAATCCATACTGGGCCTAACACCGTCTGAGCCTGCCTCATGCTGTATAGACATATATTTTGAATGTGTACACTATCCATACATGTTATCCGGGGATACGGTACCCTTTCTAACCTTTGTGCAATCACGTGCAATCCATACTGGGCCTAACACCATCTGAGCCTGCCTCCTGAGACATATATTTTGAATGTGTACGCTATCCATACATGTTATCCAGGGATACGGTACCCTTTCTAACCTTTGTGCAATCACGTGCAATCCATACTGGGCCTAACACCGTCTGAGTCTGCCTCATGCTGTATAGACATATATTTTGAATGTGTACGCTATCCATACATGTTATCCGGGGATACGATACCCTTTCTAACCTTTGTGCAATCACGTGCAATCCATACTGGGCCTAACACCGTCTGAGCCTGCCTTATGCTGTATAGACATATATTTTGAATGTGTACGCTATCCATACATGTTATCCAGGGATACGGTACCCTTTCTAACCTTTGTGCAATCACGTGCAATCCATACTGGGCCTAACACCGTCTGAGCCTGCCTCATGCTGTATAGACATATATTTTGAATGTGTACGCTATCCATACATGTTATCCAGGGATACGGTACCCTTTCTAACCTTTGTGCAATCACGTGCAATCCATACTGGGCCTAACACCGTCTGAGCCTGCCTCATGCTGTATAGACATATATTTTGAATGTGTACGCTATCCATACATGTTATCCGGGGATACGGTACACTTTCTAACCTTTGTGCAATCACGTGCAATCCATACTGGGCCTAACACCATCTGAGCCTGCCTCCTGAGACATATATTTTGAATGTGTACGCTATCCATACATGTTATCTGGGGATACGGTACCCTTTCTCACCTTTGTGCAATCACGTGTAATCCATACTGGGCGTGAGAACGGCTGGCGAGCTGTTAAGCAAGCTACAGCACCTGTCCAGACAAGTACAGGGATTCCCTAGCGAGGAGACTTGTTTGATTGTTTTCAATGTTGGGACAGCAATTTTTGGGGAGCACTATACTCTGGAGAATGATAGATGGGGCCCACCATACACTGGAACATTCCAAAGGTGGACATCAGACACTGGAGCAGCATTTACAGGGCCCATTATACACTAGAGCATTAGAAATGGGGCCCATTATGTTTGGAGCATTATTTGGGCCCATAAGACAGTGGAGCTTCATCCATGGGGACCAACATATACTGTAGCATTATGTGTAGCTCATCATATACTGTTTCAAACATTATATGGGACCAATGATTCTGTATGGAGAAATAGATGGGCCTCGTCATGAGATGTAAAAAGTGAGGTATTTTTCATTGTACTATACCGCTATTTCTCTGCCATATCGGAGCATGATGAGTTGTGGTATGTGATAAAGGGGCGCTCTTTCGCCCAGGGCACATGAAAACCTGGAGCCAGCCCTCCCCCCCCACAGTTTGTAGCCAAATAACCCCCATTTTTCAGTGCGTAACTTGTATTATGAATAGAGTTGAGCGATACCAGCCGATACTTGAAAATATCGGATCGGAATGGATCGGCCGATCTTAAAAAAAAGTATCGGTATCGCCAATTCCGATACCGGGAACCAATGCAAGTCAATGGGGCCAAAATATCGGAATTAAAAAAAAACCTTTCTTTCCTTGTAGGTTAATTCTACATGAAGAAAAACAACTAAGAATAATGTAGAATGTATTGTGGGAGGTGGAGGAGACATTAAAGCCATAGAGGTTTAGCCCAATCAAATGGAATAGCAGAAATTAAACTTTTTTTTTAAAGATGTTAGGAGTTACAAAGATATTGACTATGTTAGCCTCATTTATATTTTGCCAGACATGTATGTCTTCTTCTTCTTTCTTCTTCTTTCTTATTCTTCTTCCTTTTTTTTACCTTCTTCTTCTTATTATTCCTTTTTTTACATTCTTCTTCTTCTTCTTCCTCCTTTTTTTACATTCTTCTACTTCCTTTTTTTACATTCTTCTTCTTCCTTTTTTTACATTCTTCTTCTTATTCCTTTTTTTACATTCTTCTTCTTCTTCCTTTTTTAAATTCTTCTACTTCCTTTTTTTACATTCTTCTTCTTCTTCTTCCTTTTCTTACATTCTTCATATTCTTCTTATTCAACAATTATTATTCTACATATTCAACTTCTTCATCTTCTTCCTATTCTTCTTCATCATATTCTTGTTTGTGTCAGGCATTCCTGTAGTTGTTATCTGGAAAAGTTAGAAGTTTACACCTTCCGTTCTGCCTGTCACAAAAGATTTACAACAGGATTTGTCCGCGTTCAGTTTGGCCTGCAGCAGCAGGCCTTTTCCAGGGGCACCACGAGGAGGAACGGACTCACCCCCATACACTGCTTAGTCTTCTTCTGCTTATAAATAAGATAATATCATTTGCTCAGAGTATTAGTCTTATGCTTAATGTTCTTCTGCTTTGTTTTTTTTATGCTTCTTGGTCTTCTCTCTCTTGTTGTTCTGCATCTTGGTGGTTGTCTTCCTGTTCTTTGTCCTCTTGAACCAGCTGACGGTACTGGCACCGGGAGGGGCAGCAGAAGGAACAAGAGCCAATGGCACTACCGAGGACCAGCTGACGGTGCTGGAACCCGGTTACTAAGCAGGAGGTACCTGTGCTACAAAGCACTACCAAGGACCAGCAGACGTTGCCGGAACTCGGATACCGAGATGGAGGCACCTAGGCCAAAGGCTCTGACGAGAACCAGCTGACGGTGCTGGAACCCGGAGGGGTAGCATAAGCTGCAAGAGCAAATGGAAATAGCGAGGACCAGCTGACAGTGCTGGCACCCGGAGGGGCAGCAGAAGGAATAAGAGCCAATGGCACAACCAAGGACCAGCTGACGGTGCTGGAACCCGGTTACTAAGCAGGAGGTACCTGTGCTACAAAGGACTACCAAGGACCAGCAGACGTTGCCGGAACTCGGATACCGAGATGGAGGCACCTAGGCCAAAGGCTCTGACGAGAACCAGCTGACGGTGCTGGAACCCGGAGGGGTAGCATAAGCTGCAAGAGCAAATGGAAATAGCGAGGACCAGCTGACAGTGCTGGCACCCGGAGGGGCAGCAGAAGGAATAAGAGCCAATGGCACAACCAAGGACCAGCTGACGGTGCTGGAACCCGGTTACTAAGCAGGAGGTACCTGTGCTACAAAGCACTACCAAGGACCAGCAGACGTTGCCGGAACTCGGATACCGAGATGGAGGCACCTAGGCCAAAGGCTCTGACGAGAACCAGCTGACGGTGCTGGAACCCGGAGGGGTAGCATAAGCTGCAAGAGCAAATGGAAATAGCGAGGACCAGCTGACAGTGCTGGCACCCGGAGGGGCAGCAGAAGGAATAAGAGCCAATGGCACAACCGAGGACCAGCTGACGGTGCTGGAACCCGGTTACTAAGCAGGAGGTACCTGTGCTACAAAGCACTACCAAGGACCAGCAGACGTTGCCGGAACTCGGATACCGAGATGGAGGCACCTAGGCCAAAGGCTCTGACGAGAACCAGCTGACGGTGCTGGAACACGGAGGGGTATCAGAAGTTACCCCTGAAAAGCAAAGTTGGCATGCCGCAAGCTGGCCGCAGTTACCGAATCACACAGTCCTACAGGGGGTGCTTGTCCTACTGGCACTATGGAACAAGCCTTTCTTACCAGAACCCGCAGTCCACATAGGAAGCACCTAAACTGCTGGCACCCTAGCCTCGGCTAACCCAACCGCAACACGACATGGCAACTTGGGGTGGCAAACTGACATTGACACTTCCCGGAAACAGCAGGCAGGGCTGGAACCAAGCTGGGCAGGAGGGAGTACCGTGCCAAAGTCAGTTATGAGCAGCAACTGGCGATGTTGGAGCCCAGGACAAGCACTTAGCAGGCTGAGGCCTGATGTGCTGTCAATTGGGAGGCAGCAGGACAGATTGCCATCAAAACAGCAGGGGAACAGCTGACGTTACTGAACCCCACAAACACAGGAGCTAGTGTTTTACTCTGTGAAGACGGCACTTCCGAGCAACAACTGGCTGTGTTGAAGCCCAGGGACAAGCAAGGAGCAGGCTGAGGCTGCATTGAAGAAATTTTAAGATCGGTTGTAGACTACTAATTTGAACCAAGCTCCACTTAGGCCTGTGGCTTCACTGATTTTCGTATTTCCCCTGTCCTCCAACCCCGCCAGTTACAGCTCCGAAGTGGCGTCTGCACAATCCACACTTGTTCCTGTGTTACAGGTGTTCAGTCCGGTCAGTTAATCCCCTAATGTGTGTCCGGCAATGTCGCCTGCTCTGTCCACATTCCCATAATGGGAATGTGGACAGAGCAGGCGACATTGCCGGACACACATCAGGGGATTAACTGACCGGACTGAACACCTGTAACACAGGAACAAGTGTGGATTGTGCAGACGCCACTTCGGAGCTGTAACTGGCGGGGTTGGAGGACAGGGGAAATACGAGAGACAGTGGAGCCACAGGCCTAATTGGAGCACGGTTAAAAATCAGTAGTGGTATGACTGTGTAGGCAGCAGGAGACTTTGCCATCTACACAACAGGGGATCAGCTGACGTTACTGAACCCCACTGAGACACGGGAGCAAGTGTCTCTTTCCGTGTGGACGGCACTTCCGAACTACAACTGGCTGTGTTGAAGCCCAGGAAATAGGAGGGTGTAGGCAGAGGCCTACTGTATTTTGAATGAGGTGACAGCAGGAGAGACTGCCATCCACAAAGCAGGGGATCAGCTGAAGTTACTGAACCCCACTGAGACACGGGAGCAAGTGTCTCTTTCCGTGTGGACGGCACTTCCGAACTACAACTGGCTGTGTTGAAGCCCAGGAAATAGGAGGGTGTAGGCAGAGGCCTACTGTATTTTGAATGAGGTGACAGCAGGAGAGACTGCCATCCACAAAGCAGGGGATCAGCTGACGTTACTGAACCCCACTGAGACACGGGAGCAAGTGTCTCTTTCCGTGTGGACGGCACTTCCGAACTACAACTGGCTGTGTTGAAGCCCAGGAAATAGGAGGGTGTAGGCAGAGGCCTACTGTATTTTGAATGAGGTGACAGCAGGAGAGACTGCCATCCACACAGCAGGGGATCAGCTGACGTTACTGAACCCCACTGAGACACGGGAGCAAGTGTCTCTTTCCGTGTGGACGGCACTTCCGATCTACAACTGGCTGTGTTGAAGCCCAGGAAATAGGATGGTGTAGGCAGAGGCCTACTGTATTTTGAATGAGGTGACAGCAGGAGAGACTGCCATCCACACAGCAGGGGATCAGCTGACGTTACTGAACCCCACTGAGACACGGGAGCAAGTGTCTCTTTCCGTGTGGACGGCACTTCCGAACTACAACTGGCTGTGTTGAAGCCCAGGAAATAGGAGGGTGTAGGCAGAGGCCTACTGTATTTTGAATGAGGTGACAGCAGGAGAGACTGCCATCCACACAGCAGGGGATCAGCTGACGTTACTGAACCCCACTGAGACACGGGAGCAAGTGTCTCTTTCCGTGTGGACGGCACTTCCGAACTACAACTGGCTGTGTTGAAGCCCAGGAAATAGGAGGGTGTAGGCAGAGGCCTACTGTATTTTGAAAGAGGTGACAGCAGGAGAGACTGCCATCCACAAAGCAGGGGATCAGCTGACGTTACTGAACCCCACTGAGACACGGGAGCAAGTGTCTCTTTCCGTGTGGACGGCACTTCCGAACTACAACTGTCTGTGTTGAAGCCCAGGAAATAGGAGGGTGTAGGCAGAGGCCTACTGTATTTTGAATGAGGTGACAGCAGGAGAGACTGCCATCCACACAGCAGGGGATCAGCTGACGTTACTGAACCCCACTGAGACACGGGAGCAAGTGTCTCTTTCCGTGTGGACGGCACTTCCGAACTACAACTGGCTGTGTTGAAGCCCAGGAAATAGGATGGTGTAGGCAGAGGCCTACTGTATTTTGAATGAGGTGACAGCAGGAGAGACTGCCATCCACACAGCAGGGGATCAGCTGACGTTACTGAACCCCACTGAGACACGGGAGCAAGTGTCTCTTTCCGTGTGGACGGCACTTCCGAACTACAACTGGCTGTGTTGAAGCCCAGGAAATAGGATGGTGTAGGCAGAGGCCTACTGTATTTTGAATGAGGTGACAGCAGGAGAGACTGCCATCCACACAGCAGGGGATCAGCTGACGTTACTGAACCCCACTGAGACACGGGAGCAAGTGTCTCTTTCCGTGTGGACGGCACTTCCGAACTACAACTGGCTGTGTTGAAGCCCAGGAAATAGGAGGGTGTAGGCAGAGGCCTACTGTATTTTGAATGAGGTGACAGCAGGAGAGACTGCCATCCACACAGCAGGGGATCAGCTGACGTTACTGAACCCCACTGAGACACGGGAGCAAGTGTCTCTTTCCGTGTGGACGGCACTTCCGAACTACAACTGGCTGTGTTGAAGCCCAGGAAATAGGAGGGTGTAGGCAGAGGCCTACTGTATTTTGAATGAGGTGACAGCAGGAGAGACTGCCATCCACACAGCAGGGGATCAGCTGACGTTACTGAACCCCACTGAGACACGGGAGCAAGTGTCTCTTTCCGTGTGGACGGCACTTCCGAACTACAACTGGCTGTGTTGAAGCCCAGGAAATAGGATGGTGTAGGCAGAGGCCTACTGTATTTTGAATGAGGTGACAGCAGGAGAGACTGCCATCCACACAGCAGGGGATCAGCTGACGTTACTGAACCCCACTGAGACACGGGAGCAAGTGTCTCTTTCCGTGTGGACGGCACTTCCGAACTACAACTGGCTGTGTTGAAGCCCAGGAAATAGGAGGGTGTAGGCAGAGGCCTACTGTATTTTGAATGAGGTGACAGCAGGAGAGACTGCCATCCACACAGCAGGGGATCAGCTGACGTTACTGAACCCCACTGAGACACGGGAGCAAGTGTCTCTTTCCGTGTGGACGGCACTTCCGAACTACAACTGGCTGTGTTGAAGCCCAGGAAATAGGAGGGTGTAGGCAGAGGCCTACTGTATTTTGAATGAGGTGACAGCAGGAGAGACTGCCATCCACACAGCAGGGGATCAGCTGACGTTACTGAACCCCACTGAGACACGGGAGCAAGTGTCTCTTTCCGTGTGGACGGCACTTCCGAACTACAACTGGCTGTGTTGAAGCCCAGGAAATAGGATGGTGTAGGCAGAGGCCTACTGTATTTTGAATGAGGTGACAGCAGGAGAGACTGCCATCCACACAGCAGGGGATCAGCTGACGTTACTGAACCCCACTGAGACACGGGAGCAAGTGTCTCTTTCCGTGTGGACGGCACTTCCGAACTACAACTGGCTGTGTTGAAGCCCAGGAAATAGGAGGGTGTAGGCAGAGGCCTACTGTATTTTGAATGAGGTGACAGCAGGAGAGACTGCCATCCACACAGCAGGGGATCAGCTGACGTTACTGAACCCCACTGAGACACGGGAGCAAGTATCTCTTTCCGTGTGGACGGCACTTCCGAGCTACAACTGGCTGTGTTGAAGCCCAGGAAATAGGAGGGTGTAGGCAGAGGCCTACTGTATTTTGAATGAGGTGACAGCAGGAGAGACTGCCATCCACAAAGCAGGGGATCAGCTGACGTTACTGAACCCCACTGAGACACGGGAGCAAGTGTCTCTTTCCGTGTGGACGGCACTTCCGAGCTACAACTGGCTGTGTTGAAGCCCAGGAAATAGGAGGGTGTAGGCAGAGGCCTACTGTCTTTGTAATGCGGAGACAGCAGGAGAGACTGCCATCTCCACAGCAGGGGAACAGCTGGCAGTGCTGAACCCCACTAACACTTGAACGAATGTGTTTGGCTCTGTGGAGACGACACTTCTGAACACCAACTGACGCTGTTGGAGCCCAGGATTAGGCGAGGAGCAGGCTGGGGCCTACTGGATTTTGGCAGGTGAAGGCAGCAGGAGACTTGCCATCTCCACAGCAGGGGAACAGCTGACAGTGCTGAACCCCACTAACACTTGAACGAATGTGTTTGGCTCTGTGGAGACGACACTTCTGAACACCAACTGACGCTGTTGGAGCCCAGGATTAGGCGAGGAGCAGGCTGGGGCCTACTGGATTTTGGCAGGTGAATGCAGCAGGAGACTTGCCATCTCCACAGCAGGGGAACAGCTGACAGTGCTGAACCCCACTAACACTTGAACGAATGTGTTTGGCTCTGTGGAGACGACACTTCTGAACACCAACTGACGTTGTTGGAGCCCAGGATTAGGCGAGGAGCAGGCTGGGGCCTACTGGATTTTGGCAGGTGAATGCAGCAGGAGACTTGCCATCTCCACAGCAGGGGAACAGCTGACAGTGCTGAACCCCACTAACACTTGAACGAATGTGTTTGGCTCTGTGGAGACGACACTTCTGAACACCAACTGACGCTGTTGGAGCCCAGGATTAGGCGAGGAGCAGGCTGGGGCCTACTGGATTTTGGCAGGTGAATGCAGCAGGAGACTTGCCATCTCCACAGCAGGGGAACAGCTGACAGTGCTGAACCCCACTAACACTTGAACGAATGTGTTTGGCTCTGTGGAGACGACACTTCTGAACACCAACTGACGCTGTTGGAGCCCAGGATTAGGCGAGGAGCAGGCTGGGGCCTACTGGATTTTGGCAGGTGAATGCAGCAGGAGACTTGCCATCTCCACAGCAGGGGAACAGCTGACAGTGCTGAACCCCACTAACACTTGAACGAATGTGTTTGGCTCTGTGGAGACGACACTTCTGAACACCAACTGACGCTGTTGGAGCCCAGGATTAGGCGAGGAGCAGGCTGGGGCCTACTGGATTTTGGCAGGTGAAGGCAGCAGGAGACTTGCCATCTCCACAGCAGGGGAACAGCTGACAGTGCTGAACCCCACTAACACTTGAACGAATGTGTTTGGCTCTGTGGAGACGACACTTCTGAACACCAACTGACGCTGTTGGAGCCCAGGATTAGGCGAGGAGCAGGCTGGGGCCTACTGGATTTTGGCAGGTGAATGCAGCAGGAGACTTGCCATCTTCACAGCAGGGGAACAGCTGACAGTGCTGAACCCCACTAACACTTGAACGAATGTGTTTGGCTCTGTGGAGACGACACTTCTGAACACCAACTGACGTTGTTGGAGCCCAGGATTAGGCGAGGAGCAGGCTGGGGCCTACTGGATTTTGGCAGGTGAATGCAGCAGGAGACTTGCCATCTCCACAGCAGGGGAACAGCTGACAGTGCTGAACCCCACTAACACTTGAACGAATGTGTTTGGCTCTGTGGAGACGACACTTCTGAACACCAACTGACGCTGTTGGAGCCCAGGATTACGCATGCCGCATGCAGAGGCCAATGGGCATCGGTTTTTATGGAGGTTGTGGACTACTACTGATTCTAACCATGCTCCACTTAGGCCTCTGGCTCCACTGTCTCTACTATTTACCCTGGCCTCCAACCCCGCCAGCTACATCTCTGAAGTGGCGTCAGCACAATCTACACTTGTTCCTGTGTTACTGGTGCTCAGTCCCATCAGTTGATCCCCTGATGTTTGTCCGGCAAGTTCGCCAGCTCTGTCCTCATTCCCACTACTGGTTATGGGAATGTGGACAGAGCAGGAGACCTTGCCGGACACACATCAGGGGATAAACTGATGGGACTGAGCCACAGGAACACAGGAACAAGTGTAGATTGTGCTGACGCCACTTCAGAGATGTAGATGGCGGGGTTGGAGGTCAGGGGAAATAGTAGAGACAGTGGAGCCAGAGACCTAAGTTGGGCACGGTTAAAAATCAGTAGTGGTTTGAATGTTGATGGAGCTGGTGACTCTGCCGTCCACACAGCAGGGGATCAGCTGGCATTACTGAACCCCAGTAACACAGGAGCTAGTGTGTTTCTCTGTGCAGACGACACATCTGAGCGACAACTGGCTGTGTTGAAGCACAGGGATTATAGTTCAGGTGGTAGAAAAATGAACACACCAGCAGACCTGGATACAGTTGCCAACCACTAATTTAGTCTGTAAGAGGAATGGCAAAGTCTTTGGAGATCCAGGCCTTGTTCATTTTCAGAAAAGTCAGCCGGTCAACATTATCGGAAGATAGTCGCGTGCGACGGTCTGTTAGTACACCACCTGCGGCACTAAAGACACGTTCCGATAATACACTGGCAGCAGGGCAAGCCAGCACCTCAAATGCATACTGGCTAAGCTCTGGCCATGTATCCAGCTTAGAGACCCAAAACTTGAAGGGGGAAGAGCCATCTGGGAGTACAGCGACAGGGCAAGACATGTAGTCTGACACCATCTGACGGAAGCGTTGCCTCCTGCTGACTCGAGGCGTCGCTGATGGTGTAGACAATTGTGGTGGACACACAAAACTTTTCCACATTTGGGCCATAGTGGTCTTGCCTTGTGCTGCGGCACTGCCTCTGCTCCCTCTTTGTGCAGAGTTTCCTCCACTGCCTCGACGCACAGAGCTGCTTTGTAAAGCACTAGCAACAATGCTGTCGGGTGGAATGGAAAACATTATGGACTGCACCAGTGACTCTTCGTACTCCCGCATTTTACGCTCCCGGTTCAACGTTGGTATCAGCCTTTGTACGCTGTCCCGGTAGCGAGGATCTAGGAGGGTGTACACCCAATAATCAGCCGAGACGAGAATGTGGGCGATGCGGCGGTCGTTTCTCAGGCACTGCAGCATGAAATCAACCATGTGCTGCAGACTCCCAACTGCCAAAGAACCGCTGTCCCCTGTTTGAGGCGTGACCTCGACCTGCTCTGCATCACCCCACCCTCGCTGTACATACTGAGTAGAGGTTTGTGTACCTCCCTCCTCTGGAGAGATGTCTTCCTCCTCCATCGACTCCTCCTCATCCTCCTCACAAAGTGTCCCCTGCCTAGGCCTTTGTGAGGAAACACGTAGCGCAGACTGTCCAGAAGCAGATGGCATTTGGGACTCCTCATCCTCCACCTCTTCTGAAACCTCATCCCTTAGTGCTTGCAGTGTTTGTTGAAGCAGGCAGATAAGGGGGACAGTCATGCTGACTAGTGCATCATCTGCACTCGCCATCCGCGTGGATTCATCGAAGGCACGCAAAACGAGGCAGATGTCCTTCATAGAGGCCCACTCAATGGTGCTGAAGTGTGAACGGCGCACAGTGCGACTTGTTTGCGCCTGATGCAGCTGGTACTCCATGACTGCTGCCTGCTGCTCACACAACCGCTCCAACATATGTAACGTTGAATTCCACCGGGTGGGTAGGTCACATATGATGCGATGTTCCGGAAGGCCAAATCGTCGCTGCAGAGCAGCGAGGCGCGATCTTGCCGTGCTGGAACGTCGCAAGTGAGCGCACTCTATGCGGACCTTGTGTAACAGTGCATCAAGATCCGGATAGTCCCTCAGAAAGCTCTGCACGACCAAGTTAAGAACATGTGCCAGACATGGGATGTGTGTGAGGTTGCCTAGGCCAAGAGCTGCCACCAGATTTCGGCCATTGTCACACACTACCAAGCCCGGCTGGAGATTCGCTGGCCCAAACCACACATCGCTCTCCAGCTTGATAGCATTCCAGAGCTCCTGCGCTGTGTGGCTTCGATTCCCCAAAGAAATTAATTTGAGTACAGCCTGTTGACGTTTGGCCACGGCTGTGCTCATATCGGTCGTAACAGGCTCCTGCTCTGCTGTTTCTGAGGAACTTGAGTAGGAGGAGGAGTCTATGTGTACAGACTGGAGTCCTGCAATCCGTGGCGTTGGAAGAACACGTACAGCGCCACTCTCCAGATCCGTACCCGGCTCCACAACATTGACCCAGTGGGCAGTGAGGGAAAGGTATCGTCCCTGTCCATGGTTACTGGTCCACGCATCGGTGGTCAGGTGGACCTTGCTACTAACGGCGTTTAGTAGCGCATGTTTTATTTTGCCCTCAACATGTTTCTGCAGGGCAGGGACGGCTCGCCTGCTGAAATAAAAGCGGCTGGGCACGTTGTATTGGGGGACTGCCAATGCCATTAAGTCCCGGAAGGTGTCAGTGTCCACCAGCCTGAATGACAGCATTTCAACTGCCAGAAGTTTGGCAATGCCAGCATTCAGAGACTGTGCTCGGGGATGGTTTGCCGAGTAAGGGCGCCTTTTATCCCATGCCTGTGCTACCGATGGCTGTGATGGATGGGAACGTGCTGTTATGGGTGGAATCTGACAGGGTCTCCGGACAACAGTGGCAGAGGTTCTTCCTTGGCGATCCTGTGAGGAAGCCGAACCAGCAGTGTGTGAGCTGGAGGAAGAGGGCCCAACACGAACTGAAGAGGTGGTAGGTGGTGCTGTACGTTGGCCTACGTCTTCAGGGTGTCTCTGCAACTCCAACTCGTGCTTGGTGCGCACATGTTTCCACATATTTGTGGTATTGAGGTTGCTGACATTTCTCCCTCTTTTGACTCTCTGATGACACAGCTTGCATTTGACAAAGCAAATGTCATCTGCAACTGTGTCAAAAAAGGACCACGCACTGCAACTCTTGTGAGCGCCCGGTTTGCCTTTGGAAGGAGGAATGCTCCTAACGGGTGCCGAAGCGGAGGGTACAGGCAACCAAGTCTTCCCCCTCCCTCTGCCTCCTGTTTTGGCCGGTAGGGGAATCTCTTCCTCAGAGCTGCTACCACCACCTTCCTGTTGCTCACGCCATGATGGGTCAAGGACCTCATCATCTTCCCTCCCCTCTTCAAACAGCTGCTTCTCCGGGGTTGTCTCGCCAGCACCGTACGCACCAGAAAGTGGCAACTGAGTCTCGTCATCATCTGATGCGTACTGAGGTGTGCTGACCATAGGCACTGGCCCACTCGCCTCTTCAGATTCAGAGGGACAAAGAAGTTGCGCATCACTGCATACTCCCTCTTCTTCACATTCAGGAATGCTGCTTGGCTGGCCCCCTCTTTCCAAGCCAACAGATTCCGAGAACAGAAGTAGAGACTGTGATGGCTCCTGTCCATGTCTCTCTGACTGCCTGGGCACTTTGGCAGGTGGTGAAGAGACAGATGGTTGCTCTTCGGTGCTCTGACCCTGAGAGGATGCGGAAGTAATTGAAGTCGATGCGTTAGCTGCCATCCATCCGACAACGGCTTCAATTTGTTCCTCCCGCAGCAGTGGGGTACGTTGAGGTCCTACAAAGCTGCGCATAAAGGACTGTTGCCTGCTAAAACTGGGGGATGCTGATCCACTGGTGCCCACAGCAGGCCCAGAATCCCCACGTCCTCTACCTGTAGAATCCCCACGTCCTCTCCCTGCAGAATCCCCACGTCCTCTCCCTGCTGAAACTCCACGCCCACGCCCCCGCGCCTTACTCCCTGCCTTCTTCATCTTGCAAGACTGCTTAAGATAGGCAAAAAAGTACAAAGGGGGGCCTTAGTGTGCTTATTCCTGAACAGCTGGTTACAGGTACAAGAAACACTAATTTTATGAAGTGTGTGTGTGTGGACTAGACTTTAATAGGAGCTGATGTGGCCTACACAAGTTCAAAATGTAGTGTTTGGTGAACTTTTTATGTGGTTTCTTTGTTTGAAACAAACTCAAAGTATGAGAACAAAGAATTGAAACTGATAGTATCACCAACTTTTTGGAGCTATTACAATGCAGGCAGGTAACCTACAATGCAAAAGATGAGGCTCCCAAAAAATTGGGTAATACTAATCTGGCTGCGCCGGCAGGGCACAAGCCAGAAAAAAAGGCTCCTCTATCTACTCCTATATAGTGTTTGCAACCAACCAATGTTGATGGATACGGATGGATGCACACTAATAGGAGAAGAAAAAATGAGCTGCACTCAAAGACAAATATGTGTGAGGCAGTGACGCACGTTGAGCGTCCTACAACCAGACGTAGCTGCAGGACACTCTACTCAGCGTGAGCTGCACTCACACACAGTCAGAGACCTCTCAGACAGCCGTCAACAGTGCAACTAAGTGGGCACTGGCACTGACAGGCTGTAGAAAGGCTCCGCTGTGTACTCCTATATAGTGTTTGCAACCACCGTAGATGGAGACGGATGGATGCACACTAATAGAAGAAAAAATGAGCTGCACTCAAATAAAAATATGTGTGAGGCAGTGACGCACGCTGAGCGTCCTACAGCCAGACGTAGCTGCAGGACACACTACTCAGCGTGAGCTGCACTCACACACAGTCAGAGACCTCTCAGACAGCCGTGAACAGTGCAGCAAAGTGGACACTAGCACTGAAAGGCTGCAGAAAGGCTCCGCTGTCTACTACTAGTGTTTGCAACCAACGTATATGGATACGGATGGAAGCACACTAGATTGAAATTATTTAAAAAATGCAGCTCAAAAAATAAAAGATGTATGAGGCAGCAGTGATCACACTGGGTGGCCTACAGCCTGACGTGGCTGCAGGACCCACTCCACAGCGTGAGCTGCACTCACACAGCCCTTGCAGACAGCTGTGAACACTGCTGCTAGGGCAAAGAAGGCTACAGTGGTGGTTTATGTAGCCTGGGTAAAGCACTAGATGTTTGGTGGAATCGCTATTTCTAACTGTCCCTCACAGTCTTCTACAGCAGCCTGTCCCTAACTGAATTCACAGCAGAGTGACCAGAAATGGCGGCTGCGGTGGCTTTTATAGTGCATCATGACATCATTTCGGCAGCCAATCACAGCCATGCCAATAGTTAACATGCCTACATGCCTAACAGGATGTGCCCACACTTCGGAGGATTCCCATTGGCTTAATCAAAGCAAGCAGGCTCATAGCATGATGGGAACTTCCTATTCCGATTCCGATCCCGGAATCCGATATGAAAAAAGTATCGGAATTAAGTATCGGAATTCCGATACCGCTAATATCGGCCGATACCCGATACTTGCGGTATCGGAATGCTCAACACTAATTATGAAGTTAATTAAGGTTGACAAGCTTAAGAAAGAAGAATTGATGCTTTTGGCATTCAAATGGGCACTGTAGGTGTGTTTCCTGTCCTCCTCTCACTGCCGACTTTTATTCCCCATTGACTTACATTGGGTTTCGTGTTTCGGGACGACCCCGACTTTTCCCTATAATCGGACGATCTTGCTCGACCCGACTTTTAGAAAAGTCGTGTTTCACGAAACGAAACGCGACCCTAAAAAACCAAAAGTCGCTCAACTCTAGTCCCTGATATTTGAAGGGTGCCTTCTCCAAACTGCCATTTTTAGATCTCTCCACAGGTATTCTATGGGATTCAGGTCTGGACTCATTGCTGGCCACCTTAGAAGTCTCCAGTGCTTTCTCTCAAACCATTTTCTAGTGCTTTTTGAAGTGTGTTTTGGGTTATTGTCCTGCTGGAAGACCCATGACCTCTGAGGTAGACCAAGCTTTCTCACACTGGGCCCTAAATTATGCTGCAAAATTTGTTGGTAGTCTTCTGACTTCATAATGCCATGCACACTGTCAAGCAGTCCAGTGCCAGAGGCAGCAAAGCAACCCCAAAACATCAGGGAACCTCCGCCATGTTTGACTGTAGGGACCGTGTACTTTTCTTTGAATGCCTCTTTTTTCTCCTGTAAACTCTATGTTGATGCTTTTGCCCTAAAAGCTCTACTTTTGTCTCATCTGACCAGAGAACATTCTTCCAAAATGTTTTAGGCTTTTTCAGGTAAGTTTTGGCAAACTCCAGCCTGGCTTTTTATGTCTTGGGGTAAGAAGTGGAGTCTTCCTGGGTCTCCTACCATACAGTCCCTTTTCATTCAGATGCCGACGGATAGTACGGGTTGACACCGTTGTACCCTCAGACTGCAGGGCAGCTTGAACTTGTTTGGATGTTAGTGGAGGTTCTTTATCCAACATCCGCACAATCTTGCGTTGAAATCTCTTGCCAATTTTTCTTTTCCGGCCACATCTAGGGAGGTTAGCCACAGTGCCATGGGCTTTAAACTTCTTGATGACACTGCGCACGGTAGACACAGGAACATTCAGATCTTTGGAGATGGACTTGTAGCCTTGAGATTGCTCATGCTGTCTCACAATTTGGTTTCTCAAGTCCTCAGACAGTTCTTTGGTCTTCTTTCTTTTCTCCATGCTCATTGTGGTACACACAAGGACACAGGACAGAGGTTGAGTCAACTTTAATCCATGTCAACTGGCTGCAAGTGTGATATAGTTATTGCCAACACCTGTTAGGTGCCACAGGTAAGTTATAGGTGCTGTTAACTACACAAATTAGAGAAGCATCACATGATTTTTCGAACAGTGCCAATACTTTTGTCCACCCTCTTTGTTATGTTTGGTGTGGAATTATATCCAATTTGGCTTTAGGACAATTCTTTTTGTGCTTTTTCATTTAAGACAAATTAAATGAATATAATAATACCAAAGAATTTGTGTTTGCAATCATTTTCAGGAAGAAACTGAGTATTATCTGACAGAATTGCAGGGGTGTCAATACTTTTGGCCATGACTGTACATAGAGGATTGCAGAATCAGACAGTGCTCGAACATAGGAACGGTCACATGATCAGGGGTTCCAGGAATGCATAGAGGATTGCAGAATCAGACAGCACTGGAACATAGGAAAGGTCACATGATCAGGGGTTCCAGGAATACAGAGGATTGCAGAATCAGAGCAGAGACGGATGGTTACATAGCAACGGCATGCAGCCATGAGGTAAGGCGCGCGTGCACACCACTCCAGGCATCTTGCAGCATGAGACATAACGGGCATGAGAATTCAGTGCACGTGCACACCGCTCCAGGAGTCATGCGGCAGAACAGACATGGCAGGCATGACAGGCATAACGGACATGTCGGGCATGACAGACAGTATGGCGAACACTGCCTATGATCGGCGGTAAGATTATTACCGGTGGTCAAAGAACTGCAGGTTCTTACGCTGTCAGATGACAACGTGAGCAAGCAGTTGTGACCGGACGTAAAAAGTTTACCTATAGTCACATAGCCATCAGCTGATGAGGGAGTAGTACTCCCATCAGCCTACGCCTGCTGCCAGTAATAAAATCAAGAGGAGGTGCAGCTTATGGGAGTATTCATCAGCTGGCCCCTGTGCTATAAATAAATACATTTTTAAACAAAATAATGTGGGGTTTTTCAATTTTTGATAACCAGCATGGCAAAAACTAACAGCTGCGGGCTGCAACCTGCAGCTGTCAGTTTTATCATGGCTAGGTTATCAATAATAGAGGGGTCCACATGCTGTTTTTTAATTTATTTAAATAATTTAAAAAAATGGCGTGTGGTCCTTCCCCTTTTCAGACAACCAGCCGCGCTAAAGCAGACAGCTGGGGGTTGTTAAGAAACTATAGATATTGGTCACCCCAGACTAAAAATAGCAGCACAAAGCCTTCCCAGAAAAGGTGCATTTATTAGATTTGCCATTTCTGCCTCTTTGCTTGGCTGTTCCCAGTTGCCCTGTGGTGGTGTCAATCGGGGTTCATATTTGTGGGGTTGATGTCACCTTGGAATTTTCAGGTGACATCAAGCCCAGCAGTTAGTAATGGAAAGGTGCCTACAAGATGAATATTTATTACTAACCCATAGTCATATTGTCAATAAAAAACTCCCAGAATAAAGTCTTTTATCTAATATATAAAGCTCAAAGTGTGTATGTATGTGTTTATGTATGTATGTATGTATGTGTGTGTGTGTATGTGTGTATGTCCGGGATTGGCATCCGCACCGTCCCAGCTACAGCCACAAAATTTGGCACAGTCACACGTCTGGACCCCGAGAGCGTCCTAAGCTATGTTGTGAGGCAAAATTTTAACCCCACACGTTCCAATTCACCAAACAATTTTGCCCCTATCTACATACTGGGGGGAAAAGTGTGTGCGCGTCAAGCCCCGCCCCTCATTATGATGTCACAATGCCCCTATTTGCATACTGGGGAAGCAGTGTGTGCGTGTCAAGCCCCGCCCTCATTATGATGTCACAATGGTTGCCATGGCGACGCTGATGTCATCAAAGGTTGCAAGCCCCGCCGCCGCTCATTATGATGTCATAATGGTTGACTATGGATTGGAGGATGTGTGATGGGTATATGGGCACCGGACTATGGGATGGAGGATATGTATGATGGGTATATGGGAACGGGACTATGGGATGGAGGATGTGTGATGGGTATATTTTTGCACTGGACTATGGGATGGAGGATATGTATGACAGGTATATGGGCACGGGACTATGGGATGGCGGATATGTATATGGGCACGGGACTATGGGATGGAGGATGTGTGATGGGTATATGGGCATTGGACTATGGGATGGAGGATATGTTTGATGGGTATATGGGCACGGGACTATGGGATGGCGGATATGTATATGGTCATGGGACTATGGGATGGAGGATGTGTGATGGGTATATGGTCACTGGACTATAGGATGGAGGATATGTATGATGGGTATATGGGCACGGGACTATGGGATGGAGGATATGTATGATGGGTATATGGGCATGGGACTATGGGATGGAGGATATGTATGATGGGTATATAGGCACGGGACTATGGGATGGAGGATATGTATGATGGGTATATGGGCATGGGACTATTAGATGGAGGATGTGTGATAGGTATATGGGCATGGGACTATGAGATGAAGGATATGTATGATGGGTATATGGGCATGGGACTATGGGATGAAGAATATGTATGATGGGTATATGGGCATGGGACTATGGGATGGCGGATATGTATGATGGGTATATGGGCATGGGACTATGGGATGGAGGATAATTATAATTTGTTATAACTAACCACAGTTAGTTACTATGCCTGGGCAGCGCCGGGCTCTTCAACTAGTTTGAAGTAAAAATGCACACCATTTTACAAATTTACTTTAAAATAAAAAACACAGTTATAGTCACCTAATGCCCATTCCATTGAAGCCCTGGTCTCCTGTAAAAAATAAACAAAGATAAAAACAATATCTCTCACCTGTCCAATATACTGTCAAGCATCGTAATTTATGTCTTAGATAATTGGTTTTCAGCAACGGGAGATTGAGCTGCTGTGAGTGCTGCTTCAGTGACTAGCTGTGACGTCATCGAGGTTAACGCAGTTCACTGAAGCTACGTTCCCAGCTTACTTCACTATGAGGCAGGCCGATGAACTGCGGTGACTTCAGTGAGATCACTACTTGCACTGTGAGAAAAAGTCTCATGCTGCAGCACTGAGCTCAATGAGTTCACCACAGTTCACGGTAAGAAATTTCTCACAAAGTACTCACATCGGTCGACGCCTCTGTGACCGGAGGTAAACTTTTTATCGCCTGTCATAGCTGCTGGCAGTCAGATGCACCATGACTCTCTGGTGACATGTCACATGAAAGCAATACTGTGTGCTATTCAGACTCAGGTATTACTGTATGCATCTCCCTTGTCTCTCCTTTCTCTATGATGGAAATGACAGTAGCCCATCATTTTGGAGACTGTATAAGTCTAGTGACATTTCTCTGAGCACTAATAGCAATAATCATATTATATGCCACGATGTACTTACAGTTGCTCATCTTGTCCTTCCACCCTGTTAATTCTTCTCTTTTCCATTAAGTCTATGACATTTTGTGATTAAAAAATTAAAAACAGACTAAATGAATCCTTCTAAGTTCAATGAAGAAAAAGAAGTCTGTATTGCCTGCATGAGTCATCATTAGAACCACAATTCGTATCACTGTAAGGTCTTTGACAGCCCAGTTACACTTCCTCCACAGCTCCTAACCCAACTGCTCCGCTCCTCTCCTCTGTCAGAGACTTTGAAGTGAAGTACAATAGTAGCGCTAATTATGACTCAGGAAAAAGAGATTTCCTGTTTCTAAACAGGTCATAGAAGGATACAGCTAGTCAGTTATTAGTCACATGATGTCATAGACCTAATGGAAAATAGAATAATTAACTAAGTAGATAAGCAAAATGAGCAATTGTAAGTACACAGTGCTGTATAATATGATGACAGCAATATATAAAGAAGATAAAAACTTTGATGGGAGAGCTTTTTAAAATCCCATTCTATGTCATTTCTATACATTATATATACCCTGCTGTTCTGTATGCACAGAAAATATAGACTGAAATCAAATAATATCCAATAGCTCCAGGAGATATGTATTATATAACAGATGATAATCTTATGTTTATATCTGATTGTATAAATCTGAGTTCACCCTTTGTTCCTTTCACTTTCCTCTTTTTACCTTGTTCCTCCCCTAATATTTCCTTAATCCCCATTCCTAATTTTCCTTTCCCCCTCCTTACCCATGTATATATAGCTTTAAAAAGCCCAATACAAATGAGTGAGAAGAAATAATGTCCAATTTAAAAAAAAAAAAAAAATTGCATCAACGGGATTGTTAGGGAGAATATATTGATGACCTCTCTGCAGGATAGTTGTCAATATCCGATCGGTCTGACATCCGGCACCCTGTCCGATCAGATGTTACAAGCTCCAGCACCAGTCGGTGTAAATGCATGGAATAGAGCTGCACTCTGCAGCTTTACTCAATGTGTAGCAGTCACTTCCTAGTTCTGCAGAACAAAAGAGTAAGAAGAATAGGGGCTGTTCTGCAGTACTCGCCAGCGGCTACTACATAATAAATAGAGCTCCGCAGAGCAGCTCCATTCTATTTATTTGCCTCCGTCCACCTCCAGAGCTTGTAACTGCTCATCATTATGGGTCCCGAGGATGGACCCCCACCAATGTCACAATGATAACCAACCTTATGGATGTAGGTCACCAACATATTTTGACAGAACTATTTTAAGGCATTGGTCATAAATTTCATCCAAATTCTATACAATCTTGTAGTATTCAGGAAATAAATGATATGCTAAATGCACATATTTTTAACATGGGAATCTCTAGGTGACAGATGGCCGGCAGATGGAATCTATCGGATATATACATTTTCTTTTCATGTTTGTTTATTATATTGCGCTGTACATCTAAGAATATGTCAGCTTTAGTTACGATTTAAGGAAGGAACACATCTGTACATGAGAGATTTCGCTGTATGATTTGAAGAATTCAGCAGAGGTATAGAGGTCTAAGAAGAAAAGTTATTATGAATATTGCTTTTTTAAGTCACTTTTCCTTGTGACGGCATGGGCATGATATGAGCAAAATCTATTAAAGTGTCACACAATATGTTTGATAAATTTGGCACTTCATTAGGGACGATCTGTCTCTAGCTCCAAAAAATTGAGGTTAGTATCTTGTAAAAATATTCGCGCCTCCCTGATTCTAGCGCTCTTTTCTATTTTGCGCTGAGTTGCTCTATTGCAGAGATATTAAAGTTTGATGCTTCTGGAGCGCAGTATGTGAAATCTCTGCTTGGGCGTTTCTACAGAGTCTCCTCTGGGGGTGTGTGCTTTTCCCAGATGCAGCCAATCACAACTCAGAAGATTATCTACCAGTCAAACAGCCTCAGACGCTGCTGAGTTGTGATTTGCAGCGTGCGGGAAAAAGTGTACAGCCCCAGAGAAGACTCTGAAGAAGGCTTTCTCCATAGATCAGAATATGTAGAGCACTGTTGTCTCCAGGGCTGATACTGGGAAAAGATGATGACATGTTACAAGACCAATTACACTCACATACATTAGAAGATAAAAATAAATCACTGCTGAAACACTGATAGCACAAACTGACACACTGACCGATCACTGATGAAGATCTATTCTTCTTTAACGTTTATGTAAAAACGGATGTCTGAATGAGGCGCTAGACTGATGGGAGTATTGTTCATTCACACATCCGTTTTTCTCACATATCAGAATAAATATGGATTATTTTTATCAGACTGATTTAGGCTGTGTTCACATACAGCATTTTTTTAGCGGTTTTTACCACGGTTTTCACTATAAAACCGCTATAAAACCACTAAAAATAAGCTTCCCATTAATTTCTATGCACTTTTTGTGCATATTGATGCGTTTTTTACCATGAAAAAAACGCATGGCGGTAAAAACCGCAGCATGCTAATTAATTTTGAGGATTTTTCCGCGGTTTTGGCTTCTTCCATGCGGTTTGAAACCGCTGCGGAAAAAAACGCATCAAAACCGAAACCAAAAAAGAAATTTTCTGCAACGTGTGCAATTAGCCTTAAATTTAGTCTGAGTGTCACCCATTTTTCTTGCACGTGGAAAAAGAAAAAAAAAAGTTCTCTACCTTATCCATTCTGACAGTTCATAAAGACAGGAGCACCCTCAGATGTAATCTGGGAGCCGTCTAATTTTCTCACAGACAGTGACTTACTTTACTCATTTTGATCCAACCCTCAAATCAAAATTGGACAACTCTCTGTGATTGCATACCTCAGGGGCTGCGATAACTCATGGACATGTGTATGGCCTCATATACTATTACAGGTTCAGGTTGTTCACGGATAGAGCTCACACATGAAAATCGAGTGTGAAAATGAGGCCAAAGACTGTAGATAGATAGATAATAGATAGAAGATAGATAATAGATAGATAGATAGATAGATAGATAGATGATAGATAGATATTTAGATAGATAGATATAGATAGATAGATAATAGATAGAAGATATATAATAGATAGAAGATAGATAGATAGATAATAGATATAAGATAGATAATATATAGAAAATAGAGAGATAATAGATAGATTAATAGATAATAGATAAATAGATAATCGATAGATAATAGCTAAATAAATAGATAAATTAATAGATAGATAGTTAATATACAGATAACTTATAGTTTATCTATCTATTATCTATCTGTTTATCTGTCTATCTATCTATCTATCTAGCTATATTTTTGTGCATTATTTGTGTTGTGAACCATTTCATCGTATAAGGGAATTACATCAAATGGGAGTAATTTCATGATTGATCCTCTCGCTTTATCCCACAATTTATAATACTTTCTTTCTTATATGATTGCTTCCCTCGGGGGTTGGATGTGGGACGGTGTGGGCCGCCCTGGAGGGCTCTTTATACAACAGGCTCTCATGAGGCAGGGGCTGAGGTTATTCTCTTACTATGCGCTTTTATAACTGTGTATAATGAAGCTGTGCCTCCGGGTTGGTGAGGTTGCTTTCTGCTAAATTAATAATGACAGCATTTTGTTCACAATAGAAAAGTCGCCGTCCCTTCAAGAAATATTCTGCATACAACCCTGTTATGAATGAGTCACCATAGGAGGCAAAAGCCGAAATACAAGCTAAGCCCAGAAAACCAGAGAAGTTGGCAACTATCAGATTGCAGACCCCTGAACCTATCAACACAACTAGCAGTAGCCGTGGGGGGTTCCTACGATGCCCTAGACCCCTCGATCACAGCCGGAGAATTACATAGGCCTAAAGAAAGAAAGGGGAAATCTAAACTGCCCCAGAGCAGACCCCAAAGCAATAGGCAGCCCCCAACATATAATGATGGTGAAGCAAGATGAAAATACTAACACAGACAGAAAGATAGACTGAGCAAAGACGGGGCCCAAAACTACCTAGATAGGAAAGGACAGGAAGGCTGCTGTCTGCAATCTGCCAAAACCCTATCAAAGACATAAGCCAACAAGCTGATATGAAAAAGGCCCTGAAGCAGCTAGGCTTCAAAAACTAAATCAGCACTTAGGTATTTTCAGAAGACAGAGCTAAATGAATTCAGCACACCCCAGCAGGGAATGGCAGAAATCCAGAAAAACAAAGCAAAAAAAAGTCAAAGCACCAATGCAAAAGGCCGAGCAGCAAACTTAGCTTTAGAGGAGCAGGAATTCAGACTGGTCTCCAAGGATCCCACAGAGAAATCACCCGCAGGGCAGAAGGGCGTCGGCAGCCTTATATCCAGTCAGTAACTCCACTCAGCCAGTCATCATCATCAGCCTCAGGTGTTTGATAATCAGGCTCACTACCATTCTTTACCAGAAGAGGGAGTTCCTCGGGCCTCAGTAATGAAGGGGAAAATGAACTCACAACAGTACCTCCCCCTTGAGGAGGGGTCACCGAACCCTCAACTACGCCACCAGGGCGATCAGGGTGAGCCCGATGAAAGGCACGCACCAATCTTTTGGCATGAATATCAGAGGCAGAGACCCAGGAATTATCCTCCTGACCATAACCCTTCCACTTAACCAAATACTGGAGTCTCCGTCTAGCCCGACGGGAATCCAGTACTTTCTCTACCTCATATTCCATGTTACCTTCAACCAATACAGGGTCTGGAGGTGCCACACCCGGAACAACAGGTTCAACAAACCTCTTCAACAAAGATTTATGGAACACATTATGGATTTTAAATGTGACAGGAAGAGCCAAACGAAAAGAGACCGGATTAATAATCTCCACAATCTTGTAAGGTCCAATAAATCTAGGCTTAAACTTAGGAGAAGCCACCTTCATAGCAATATTTTTTGATGACAACCACACCATATCACCAACCTTAAACTGGGCACCAATGGTCCTATGTCGGTTGGAAAACCGCTGGGCCTTTTCCTGGGAGAGAGATAACTTATCCACCACTTGGTCCCAGATCTGGTGCATTCTATCCACCACAGTGTCAACACCTGGGCAGGCAGAGGGCTCCACCTGCCCTGAAGAAAATCGAGGATGAAACCCAAAGTTACAAAAAAAAGGTGACATCAAAGTGGCAGAACTAGCTCTATTATTTAAAGCAAATTCGGCCAAGGGCAAAAATGAAGCCCAATCATCCTGATCAGCAGAAATAAAACATCTCAAATATGACTCCAAGGTCTGGTTTGTTCTCTCTGTCTGCCCATTGGTCTGAGGGTGAAAAGCAGAGGAGAAGGACAACTGAATTCCCAGCCTGGAACAGAAAGTTCTCCAAAATCTAGACACAAACTGGACTCCTCTGTCAGATACAATGTTCTCAGGAATCCCATGCAAACGAACCACCTGTTGTAAAAACAGGGGCACCAACTCAGAGGAAGACGGCAACTTAGGGAGTGGTACAAGATGAACCATCTTAGAGAACCTATCACAAATCACCCAAATAACAGTCATCCTCTGAGAGACAGGCATATCAGAGATGAAATCCATTGAAATATGGGTCCATGGCCTCTTGGGGACAGGCAAAGGCATCAACAACCCACTAGAGCGAGAACACGATTTAGACCGGGAGCACGTCCCACAGGACTGCACAAAATTCCTGACATCACGAGACAAGGAGGGCCACCAAAAAAACCGACTCACCAGATCTCTAGTACGAAAAATACCTGCATGACCAGCCAAAGCAGAGTAATGAACTTCAGACATCACTCTCTTCTTCCACTGGTCAGGAACATACAACTTTCCACTGGGACAACGCTCAGGTTTGTCCTCCTGGAACTCTTCCAGAGCACGTCTCAAATCGGGCGAAATGGCAGAAAAAACTACCCCTTCGCCTAAGATGGTAGCAGGCTTGGTCACCACAGGAGAATCAGCAAAGAAGCTCCCAGAGAGGGCGTCTGCCTTGACATTCTTTGTTCCAGGAAGAAAAGAAACCACAAAATCAAAACGTGTAAAAAAACAAGGCCCACCTAGCCTGTCTAGGGTTCAAGCGCTTAGCCGACTCTAGGTAAATCAAATTCTTGTGGTCAGTGAGGACCACGACTTGATGCTTAGCTCCCCCCAACCAATGTCTCCACTCCTCAAATGCCCATTTCATGGCCAACAGTTCCCTATTCCCCACATCATAGTTACGTTCAGATGGAGAGAACTTTCGGGAAAAGAAAGCACAGGGATTCATTTTAGATGTTACAGGATCCTTTTAGGACAAAACAGCTCCTGCACCAATCTCAGAAGCATCCACCTCTACCTGGAATGGAAGTGAGACATCAGGTTGCCGCAAAACCGGGGCGGAGGTGAATCTTCGCTTCAGCTCCTGAAAGGAAGAAACAGCCTCCGGAGACCAATGTAACACATCAGCACCCTTTTTAGTCAAATCAGTCAATGGCTTGGCAATACTAGAAAATTTTGCTATAAATTTCCGATAAAAATTAGCAAAACCCAAAAACTTCTGGAGGGCCTTCAAAGAAGTGGGCTGAACCCAATCGTGAATGGCCTGTACCTTGGCCGGGTCCATTTCAATAGTTGACGGGGACAAAATAAATCCCAAAAAAGAAATCCTCTGTACTCCAAAAAGGCATTTAGATCCTTTGACATACAGGGAATTCTCCCTCAAGATCCGGAACACAGTCCGAATATGTTCCACATGAGGATCCCAATCCTTGGAGAAGCTTAAAATATCATCCAGATAGATAATCAAAAATGTATCTACAAAATCTCGGAAAATATCGTTCATGAAGCACTGGAAGACAGAAGGGGCATTAGTGAGCCCAAAAGGCATCACCAGGTACTCAAAATGTCCCTCCGGAGTATTAAACGCCTTCTTCCATTCATCCCCATGCTTAATGCAGATAAGATTATACGCCCCCCTGAGGTCAAGCTTGGTAAACCAGCAAGCACCTTTAACTCTGGAGAATAGATCAGAAATCAGGGGTAACGGATACTGATATTTAACAGTAATTTTGTTGAGGGCACGATAATCAATACAAGGTCTTAATGATCCATCCTTTTTGGCTACAAAAAAAACCCGGCACCTAAGGGTGAAGAGGATGGTCTAATATGACCTTTCTCCAATGCCTCCTTAATATAGGACCGCATAGCCTCGTGCTCGGGTACAGATAAATTGAAGAGCCGACCCTTGGGAAATTTACACCCCGGGCTCAGTTCAATTGCACAGTCATAACTCCTATGAGGAGGCAGAGACGCAGACTCATTCTCACTAAATACATCATAAAAGTCCGCCAAATAATCAGGAACATCATGCGACTGAGGAGAGGTGGAAAACACCGGAGCCTCACTAAAGGCACTCCGACAACCCCAACTCACCACAGACACAGATTTCCAATCCAAAACTGGATTATGAATCTGTAACCAGGGAAACCCCAGAACAATAGTATCATGCAGATTATGCAACACCAAAAATCTGCAATTTTCTTGATGGTCTGGGGCGACCCGCATTACCACCTGGGTCCAAAACTGGGGTTTATTTTTAGCCAAAGGAGTAGCATCAATCCCCCTCAAAGGGATAGGCGTCTGCAGAGGTGTCATCGGAAATCCACAACGTTTAGCAAAATCCAAGTCCATTAGGTTTAGGGCTGCTCCCGAATCCACAAAAGCCTTGGCGGAAAATGTGGACAGGGAGCAGATCAGAGTAATAGCCAGAAGAAACTTAGGTTGAACTCCCCCAATAGAAAACGTGTGTGCAAAGCGTTTCTCTCGTTTAGGACAGACAGAAATAATATGCGAGGCATCTCCACAGAAAAAACACAACTTATTACGCCTTCTGAACTCCTGACGCTGCTCTCTGGAAAAAACTCTATCACATTGCATAGGTTCAGACATTTGTTCAACAGGTGGCAACACCTCTCGTGCAGCTTTGCGTTCGCGAAAACGCCGATCAACCTGAATGGCTAATGACATAGAATCGTCAAGACCAGAGGGAACAGGAAATCCCACCATAGTATCTTTTACGGCTTCTGACAACCCCTTCCGAAAGAGAGCAGCCAAGGCATTATCATTCCAGGTAGTAAGAACTGCCCACTTTCGGAATTTTTGACAGTACAATTCTGCAGAATCACGACCCTGGCTCAATGCCAGCAGGGTCTTTTCAGCCTGATCAATGGCATTAGGTTCGTCATACAACAACCCCAAAGCTTGAAAGAATGCGTTCACATTAGTAAGAATAGGATTATCTGGTTTCAAAGAAAACGCACAATCCTGGGGATCGCCACGCAGCAAAGAGATGACAATTTTAACCTGCTGCGCGGAGCTCCCTGACGAGTTAGGCTTCAAGGCAAAAAATAATTTACAATTATTTTTGAAATTCAAAAATTTAGACCGATCCCCAAAAAATACATCAGGTGTAGGAATCTTTGGTTCAGCAGCATGTGAATGAGCAAGGTAGGCGGAAATTCCCCGCACTTCCGCAGCGAGCTGCTCCACACGATCAGACAATTGCTTTATCTCCATTGAGAGAAAAAAAAAAAATTCCCCCTACGGCCTCAGAGATATAGAGGAAAAAATATACACACTTTTTTTTTTTTTTTTTACAATTCTTTCCTGCTATTGAGTACCCTAGGATCTGCGGTATGGTGTCTGATTCTGTTATGAATGAGTCACCGTAGGAGGCAAAAGCCAAAATACAAGCTAAGTCCAGAAAACCAGAGAAGTTAGCAACTATCAGATTGCAGACCCCTGAACCTATCAACACAACTAGCAGTAGCCGTGGGGGGTTCCTACGATGCCCTAGACCCCTCGATCACAGCCGGAGAATTACATAGGCCTAAAGAAAGAAAGGGGAAATCTAAACTGCCCCAGAGCAGACCCCAAAGCAATAGGCAGCCCCCAACATATAATGATGGTGAAGCAAGATGAAAATACTAACACAGACAGAAAGATAGACTGAGCAAAGACGGGGCCCAAAACTACCTAGATAGGAAAGGACAGGAAGGCTGCTGTCTGCAATCTGCCAAAACCCTATCAAAGACATAAGCCAACAAGCTGATATGAAAAAGGCCCTGAAGCAGCTAGGCTTCAAAAACTAAATCAGCACTTAGGTATTTTCAGAAGACAGAGCTAAGTGAATTCAGCACACCCCAGCAGGGAATGGCAGAAATCCAGAAAAACAAAGCAAAAAAAAGTCAAAGCACCAATGCAAAAGGCCGAGCAGCAAACTTAGCTTTAGAGGAGCAGGAATTCAGACTGGTCTCCAAGGATCCCACAGAGAAATCACCCGTAGGGCAGAAGGGTGTCGGCAGCCTTATATCCAGTCAGTAACTCCACTCAGCCAGTCATCATCATCAGCCTCAGGTGTTTGATAATCAGGCTCACTACTATTCTTTACCAGAAGAGGGAGTTCCTCGGGCCTCAGTAATGAAGGGGAAAATGAACTCGCAACACAACCCTATGTATGCTGTGATGGAAAACATTAAACAATAAAGATCAAAGGCAGAGGAGTAACATGAAGCTCCTGGACCTAAATGTGACATCTGCATCCGTGCCTCCACCGGCGTCATCTTACAACCGATTTGTGGGAACTGGCTACACATCACCCCTGGGCTTCTTTGCTTCTAAACTACAATTAGAATGTAACATTTTGGACTCCTGTCAAATTTTGACCATGGTTTTGACAAGTCCTTTTTGCTCCAACGTTCTCCCATCTCTACATAGCCCTCCATCATTGCCATAGGTAGAGTGAATCTTGTGTGCAATGATGTTCCATAGCTCATACCCTTCACTTTAAAGGTTTCTCCAGTTTTTTTTTTTTACTATAGGCTTAAAAACTAACAGCAAGGTAGTTGTTATATAGTACCCGACACTCTCACAGAGCGGTCATTGATCACTCCTGCCAGCGATTCAGCTGCGTCAACAGTGCAGCTCTTCCTCCTATGTTCTAGTCTGTCGATGGGGTGTGACTGTCGATGTCATGCGGAGTAACAGCCGGCTCTCCGCAGTTAGGCAGTTTATCAGCATGATGTTGGCCGTCACACCCCATCAATGGAGGAGAATGGGAAAGACGCTACTGCCCTGTTGATGTGAAGCCGCTGAATCTCTGGCGGAATCAATCTGTGACCTCTCTGTGCCATCAAGGATCTGCGCCGGGCACAACACGCAGGTAGGTAGCTCCTGTTAGTACTTAGGCCCATAGTAAAAAAGAAAAAAAATAGTCTTAGAAAAAAACCTTCAAGGCTTTAGAATTCCTCCTTAAAGATTTAGGCAGAAATACATTGTTACAGATGACAAATGAAGATGTGGAAAAGGGCAAATAGATGGTCAAACCGCAAGAAAAGTAATATCTGTATTTAGGGAACTTTTTGTCTCTGAAATGAGTTTTGATGGATTGTTTCAAGCAAGTGAATCTGGGCAAAGTGGCAGTGAGTGCCTAAGATTAGTGTAATAGCCGTTAGGTCAAACCAAGCACTTAATCATCGAGGAGACTCCTTACCATAAAGCAATATGAATCTTTACTGTGTCAAGGTTAGATCACTTAAACCTCTAACAAGTCATTACTGCCGAGAGAAGAAAATACATTATAGAGCTATTCCAGGGAACCTGCAAGAATACTATTACTTAGGGATGATAATCACATGGATCAGTCTAGAAATATTGTAAAAATGTAAGTTATCTTCTGTCCAGCTCGGTACATCTTGAAGTTCCTGGTTCATAAAAAATAAGAACTGCAACAAGGACCGTGGCTTTCTATTTTCCCATAAGGGAACCATTCTAATAGTTTGTTCTCGGAGTCGAACTCCTTCCGTCTGGACCCTGCAGACTTCATCAGGAGCATTTCTAGAATTTTCTGTTAAAGGATCCAGAAGTGGAGACCTTTGTGCTTTCAACATCTACTATTTTTTTTTTTAACTTGGAGGCATACTTAGGTATGGCTGGTGTGTGTAAGGTTGCTCTATGAAACAAAGATTGTCATTTGGTGGCGTGTATGAACCCTAGCTCAGATGATATGAGAGCATTAAAATATGTCCCAAAGAAGGGAAACAATTTTCATCCAATTCAATTTTTTTTAAATGACTATTCTTTAAAAAAAATGAGTAAATCAAGATTAAAAAATACAGCAATTAAATAATTAAGATAAAAATAGTAAGATTACAATAATAAAATACAAGCAAAATAAAGATATACAGATAAAACATAAGGCAATGATATAAATAAAACCCTACATAAAAACAAAATGAGCATATTCCCTACAGGAAATAAGTAAATAGTGATAGTACATGTAATAATAGGGAACATGATTTTGATATAAAAAAGAGTAAAAGCCATCCCACCGCAACAAGGTGTTCCCAGTTTGGACAGTCCTATCCTTTAGTGTTAAAACCTCACCTTGTGTCAGCCGACCTCAATATAGATGGCGGTAGAGTGGGACTGGGACCTGACTGTTCAGACACCGTGTCTATCGGAAGCTATGTAGATGAAATGCCTAAATCATAAATAGGAAGCCACACCCCTGTTTGTACAAAGTACAAAAAACTACAGCAAAACCCCAAAAAATGAGCCGGAGCACAAATTGGTATACCGTTAATGTGTATGAGCATGTTTACACTGTTGCCATTTAACAGACAAAACTGTTATGATTGATTCACCGTAGGAGGCAAAAACAGAAATGCTAGCTAAGTCCAGAAAACCAGAGAAGTTGGCAGCTATCGGATTGCAGACCCCTGAACCTATCAACACAACTAGCAGTAGCCGTGGGGAGTTCCTACGATGCCCTAGACCCCTCGATCACAGCTGGAGAATTAAATAGGCCTAAAGAAAGAAAGGGGAAATCTAAACTGCCCCAGAGCAGACCCCAAAGCAATAGGCAGCCCCCAACATATAATGACGGTGAAGCAAGATGAAAATACTAGCACAGACAGAAAGATAGACTGAGCAAAGAGGGGCCCAAGCTAACTTGATAGAAAAGGACAGGAAGGCTGCTGTCTGCAATCCATGAAAAACCCTATGAAAATAAGAGCCAACAAACTGACAGTGAAAAAGGCCCTGAAGACGCTAGGCTTCAAAAAGCTATGTCAGCACTCAGGAATATACTGAAGACAGAGCTACAGGCAAAATGAGATTCAGCTCCCCCCAGCAGGGGATGGCAGAATACTGAAAAGCAAGGAAAACAAAAAGGCTAACAGCCAAAACAGAAAGCTTAGCTTTAGGGAGCAGGAATCAGACTGGTGTCCTAGAAGTCCACAGAGAAATCACCCGCAGGGCAGAAGGGCGTCGGCAGTCTTATATCCAGTCTGTGACTCCACTCAGCCAGTCATCCTCATTAGACTCAGGTGCCTGATAATCAGGCTTACTACCTTCCTTCACCAGAATAGGGAGTTCACCAGACCCCAGTGACGAAGGGGAAAATGAACTCACAACACAAAACCCAAGATAAAAGCAAAATGAGCATATACTCATCTTGAAAATAAGTCAGTAAATAGTGCATATAAATAAAAAAAAATTTTCGTTTGCACAAACAGCTGCATGGATCCCCTTTTTGAACTAGGTATTTCATCTACAGTATATAGCTTCCCATGGGCACCGTGTCTCAACAGTCAGAGCCAGGTCCTGCTCTGCTCACATTTATACTGGGGTTGGCTGACACAAGTTGAGGTTTTTAATACTAGAGGATGGGACCTTCCTGATTGTCATGGTAGGGTGGCTTTTCTGCCTTTTTTTTATCAAAATTTGTCAACTTAGTGCCCTATTTTATGTACTATTTACTTACTTATTTGTTTTAGGGTATATGCTCTTTTTTATATTTAGGGTTTTGTCTGTTAAATTACCACTGTGTGAATGTGCTCTTAGACAGTGCACTTATACCAGTTTATGCTCTGGATCATTTCTTTGGTTTCATTCATATAAATAATGGTGAAATGTGTACATAAAAGAAATACAAAGTAGAGATAGTATATGACTAAAACATAGAAAATTCGGAAATTATTTCAGCAAAAAGAAGAAAAAAAATGATATAAATAATTAAAAAATGAAGATAGGACAGAACTCCAATAAATGAAAAATTCAAAAATGATAAAAAGAAAATAAATTACATAAATAATATGGATGAAAATAATACAGAAATTATATTTAAAAAATGAATGAAAAATAAAGAATGTGATATGGTGTACTTAACAGAAAAAATAAATGTCTGGCAGAAATAAATATATAAAAATAATAATGGATTCTAATATAAAAGCTGTTTGTGTGACACATATTTAGGATAAGAGCTTTACCAGGGCTGTGGACACCAGATCTTCACAGATGGCGGTGCTTGCCTCAATCCTTACTTAACATAAGCAGATTGTAAATACAGGACAGGGGTAGAAGACAGCCACTTTGTCAGCAGCCGCCGTGCAGCAGAATAGTCTTTGCAGTGGTAAGCTGGAGGACACGTGGCTGCCTACAGCAGATGGCTCTGGCGGCGCTAAATATTGGTTGGCCATGGCGGATCTGAGTGTCAAGGATTTCAAGTATTTATCTTATCAAAATAAAAGCTTCCCGCATGTTCTAAGAGCTGTAAATATCAGGAATCCTGACGTTAAGGAGAAGTTATTATCTGCCCTATGTCCATTGTATTAATCAATATCAATAAAACTATAGTTTAAGTTTGAAGGGACAATGACAAGCAACTTCCATGGTCTATGGAATTTAACTTTTCCTTTTATCCCAGATTCAGCCTCTACCATAAACTTTAAATCAGAGGACCCCCTTTGTGATTCTCCAGATTTCTCACCACTTCATCGCTGAGGATGCTTTAAAGAGAGTCCCTCTTGGATAGATGGAGCCCATGTGTGGCACCCCCAGGAGTATGGCCGCGACAGTGGCTTTGCCTTCCTCCAGGGGAGGGTAATGCCAGGCTTGGAGGCAAAGATGGATCTCTCTCGCAGTCAATCCATACATGCAACACACTTCCACTCCAGTCTAGCAGGGGGAACTCTGGGCCAGAATCAAAGGGAGGGGTGCTCTCTGGGGACCGGGAGGAAGGAGTGGTCAGTTAGTCTGCGGAGTGTGAAGTGTGCAGACGTGTAAGGAAAAGCTGGAGGTTGAGCTGCGGAAGGCGAGCTCCCTCAGCGTGAGAGCGCAAGAACTGGAGCCTGGTCTCCACAGTTGTATGGATATTAATGGTCCTACAACAGATACCAGAGGAGTAGGAGGCTGTAAATGCCCTACTCCCATCTAAGACTTGAGGGCACAACAGCAGCTTGGATAGAGAGCCGGGACTCAGAAGAGGAGAGTCCTCGAGATAGGCTACAGCTGTCTGCCATGCAAGTAAGGTTCTTGAGAACATCTGACAGGAGGAACTTCAGTGTAACTCAGTACTTGGAGTACTTCATTCAATCAGGCGCTAGGAAGGAGACTGCACAGCCCGTCTGTGAGACAGAATTCCTGAGTTGCTTCCAGGCTAGCCTGCTCCATTACCATCTGTAATCAGGACCCTGGACTGCAGTTATCAAGTAAAGGTACAGAAATTGCACCCCGCTGTGTCTTGTCTGCTTCCTACCCTTACGGCACTTCAACATCCCCGTGCCCACCATCTCTACACTGCCCTGGGACTATAGCTTCACCTGTGGGGAGCTTTTACATCCTTGCTGCACTCTACCATCAGTCCCAGCAGATCTGTATGCAGCGTCGACTTAACACCTCCCTTGCCGAGCACCACAGGTGGCGTCACAAACTATTCCATTAACTACATCCCCCATTACTTGGGCGAACAGGGCCAGGGACTGGGTCACTGCTGCTATGACACATCCCCCTGACACTGGCCCGGTACTGAGTACCCCACAGCTCTGGGAGGGCGACCCACATGCAGCACAGTGATATAAATGGAACAACGGAGGCTGATCCACCAAACTTGAACCATGCAATTCGATGATGTTGATTTGAAGCCAAATCAATAGAATTGTAATTCTCAAGGAAGCAGAAAAGAGTCAGCAATGAGGAACTAGTCAAGCAGAACTGAGTTGCACAGGAGACTCCGAGGCAGGGCTGGTCAAACAAAGTTGCAAAGTTAGCTCAGCATTGGGGAACCCATGAAGGAGACCTCTGGTGAACAAGGGACTCAGAAGCTTGACTGGCCCAGCAATGTAGCCAAGCTAATGATCTAGTGGAGGTGAGTTGGTAGAAGAGTTCATGGTAGAACTTGTATGGCAGGAATGCCAAAGCTTACTCAATGATATAACAGAACTAAATGTGTAAGAGTCAATTGCAGAACTGGCGGAGTGTTATAGCACAGCTGATCTGGACAGGAGGTGGAGAAGCAGGGCTTGGTAGCAGCATGGTCATCAACCAATTGAAAACTCAGGTTACATTCCTCTCCCCAGGCCTGAGAAAATAACATCACAAGAGCCCTTCAGGTGGAAATGGCAACTTGATGCGCAGGAAAGTTGCTGGCACCAGGAAAGGTTGATGATAACTCACACACATTTTAACTCAATGGAAAATGAGTTAATTGCCCTGTCATCAAGATGTCTTGGCAAATGTTAAAACATGGAGTTAGTGTTTAGGCTTAGCCCCTTTATAAATTGCTTTGCCATCCATCTAAATGCAGGTATTATTGGGGACAGGTAAGGTCAGTCACAACTTCCTCTGAATATTGCTCTGTGGTTTTCTGAAGCTGGATCTACTGATTGGTAATTTCAGTTAGGTTTGAGAAAACTGCTGTGATTGGTCCATCTCTTATTAACGTTTCATATTGAATGAAGATATAATAAGGGTAGGCTTTGTTTAATATTTTTGTGGATTCAATGAGGAAAACTAGGCACATGGAGGAAGCCTATTAAGAATGGGCAGGATAGTACCTCTATGCATGTCAACTTTTTGGATATTAACGATTCCTCATCAGAATGAGCTTGAAGGGGCAGTGTACTCTTTGGTTTTCTTTGGGTGCCTGTGTCGCACTCCACCCTCTCAGAGCTTTCACAAGCAATATCGCAATGTCTGTACTTTGCCCGGAATATTCCATTAAGCTCATACCATTAAATGGATATTACTCATCCTTCAAGTTTTTCTGTTGATAAACTTTTTGTGTTGTTAATTTGCCTTTGACTGTACATCTGATTACAGCCAGGGAGCAAAACATTAGTTATGAGTTAATTATCACTTTACCCAAGCAACACTTTGGTTTTGTCACAGTTTCAGTTCACTTTAAGTAAAAATAGCCTAGAGGATGCAGTCAAGAATAAAATCTTGTAAAGGCTTCTGTGTGGTGTTAACAAAGGGAAGAACGGATATGGATCTCACTTTTTGCATCCTTTATCTGATAAACAGTCATTATACAATATCGGACCTCATATATGGCTGATTTTAGATTCAAAGCTGAATGGAGATTTATTACTGTGTATATAAAAGTCTATGAAACTATACTGCAGCTTTTTATGCTTTTCATACAAGAGAAGTATTGCTAGAAAAGAGCCATTATAGGGCCAAGCTGTAAAGACTTAGAAAATAAATTCAGTACATTTTTCTGACTTGCCAGCAAAACCCATTATAGGATGCAATTCCCATCGCAACCACTGGGTGGCCATATATGGACACATACAGCATAAACATCTCCCGACAAAGCATTGCAATATCAGTTTCTTTCTTTTTTTTTAATCTGGTGATTTTGTGCTACTCATTTTGGGATATCTTAAGCCAAGAGAAGAGGTACGAAAGGAAACTTTATTTAATGCAAAACAGACCAGATGTTAGTCAGTATTCCTATCCTTCTGTCACCAGTAAAGTCAATGTATGTGTGCATAGAGTATTTTAGAGCAGAAACTTCAAGTTTCCGAAGAGTTTTGAATATTTGAAGAGTTTTTTTTTGCAATTTCTGTTCAATTTCCACTCTATAAAGACTTCATGTGTATATGTGTGCCTATGGTAATGACTTGTATTGCAGCTCATTTGTGATACCCAGCAATTAGGGCTGAGTATATAGATAACAGTGGCACTGTTTTTAGGAAAATAACAAAACGAATCCCTTTTGTTCTTATCCTCAAAAATACACTTAATAGGGTTTTTCAGGTTTGGGGCTCAACTCTGCAGTCACCCTATGTAAAAACAGACATGTGATTCATCACAGCGCTCGCTGTCAGAAATCTCTGGTGGTGCCGGAGACCGCAAGTAAGCAACGTGCATACATGCAGTCACATGCCGACTAGACGTGCACAGCCTCGCTCAATGCAAGGGAATTGAGCAAGGACAGACATGTTTGAACGTTAAGTGGACGGAAGTATGCATTTGGTCACATGACTACCCGCTCCCAGTACCTGCATCAGAGAATCCTGACAGTGTGCACTGCGCGCGCTGTAAGGATTCACAAGTCTACAGTCACATAGATTGACTGCAGACTTGAGTCCAAACCCTGGAGAACGCCTCTGCACTGGTTTTGCCTATTTAAGTTCATAAGGGTATATTCATACAAGGCATCTTCGTCGTATAATTTCTCATTCATCTTTATGGGAATTTCAGAAATTCTTGGATTCTTGATGACAAAAAAAACCCATTCAAACATTTGGAACTGATTATCGGTCATAAAAAAATTTGTAACACGTCTGCGAAGCGTAAATATTTACTTAAGGAACGTTGCAAAGATTAGAGCAAGGTGAAGTGTAAACCCAAATCATACATAAAAATCACGAAAACACATAAAACGGCCACAAGTGAGAAGTTAAGATCATGAAATAGAACCGGCGGGTTGTACAATAACAATTAGTTCCACATGAGAAGGATCACAGTTAGACGAAGCCAAGAAGCAAGGATTTTATATTGGAAGCATGGAGGTTGATTATTTGCTTTTACAAAGTGCAACATCATTAAAAGGGTCTAAGAAAATGTCTGCAGTCAGAGGTATTTAGAAAAAAGACTATCACAAGCTGACTGATGGATTGTCAGATAAAGGGGTTTCCGGTCTAAGGGGATGTGCCTTCAAGGCCTTTTTCAGGGGGGTCCTTTTGAAAACCCCTTGAAAAAGCGCCATAAAAATGCTCAAAAGAATGGACACATTCATTTTTATGTAAAAATGACTCACTGTGCATAGGTTGAGGCTTTTGGCCAGAAATTAAGCAAAGAGATTAAAAAAGTGACATGTCCATTTTTCTAGTGTCTTCTGCTTGGAAGATGCCACAAACTAACTAAAAAAGTCTAGGACACACAGAAGAGCTCCAGCAATTAGTGATAAACTACATGAAAACCTAGCATCAAAGTGTTTAGCTTCTCTGCAGCACCCCCACAGGGAAAGTGAAGCATTACACTGTTTCCACTCAACTCAATAAACTCTGTATGTAGTGAGGGGCCCTTCAGAGTGAGAGATGCTCTTCTCAGCCACTTTCCACTCTAAAGGGCTATGCAGAACTATGATATTGATGAATAAATTCTTAGAATATGGAATCAATATCCAATTGGTGGTAGGTAAATACCAAGCACCCTATGATCAGCTGTTAGTAGGTCCCTGCGGCAGCCAGATGCATAGAGAGGGATCTCTACAGCTCCCTACACCTCGTAGTGGCCGATCTCAGGAACTGCAGCTCAACCCTTATTGATCAAACAGCTGCATAAGTCATCAATCCGATAGTTCTGGAAAACATTCTGAAATCTGGTGCACAATGTAATCCTATATTGTGCCGGCATAAAGCTTTGGAACATTATTTGTTTATTACAATTATTATTAAATCTCTTTGCATTAAAGTTTACCTTCCAAGCGATTGCTGTCATGCAGCGAAGAGCAATTCTACTCATCTGGACAGTAAAGCATCTAATAAAGATGGTAAAGCATCTCTACATTGTAATCCTAAGATTACACTACACACTGCATTATTAAACTTCTGCATAATAATATTAATGCTGCATGAGGCATTTCCATACCAAGTGGTCTGACGTCTGCATTTTATTGTAATGCATGTGGGAATGTGAAATGTAAGGAAGCTCGGCAATATTATCCGTACATGGGTAATAACCTGGAGAATAAAGCAAAAGAGACAATGGAGTAATTGTAAGGAAATAAAGACACATAGATAGACAGATAAATACAGTAGATAGATAGATAGATAATAGATAGATAGATAGATAGATAGATAGATAGATAGATACAGTCATATGTTAAAGTTTGGGCACCCCTATTAATGTTATCCTTTTTTCTTTATAACAATTTTGGTTTTTGCAACAGCTATTTCAGTTTCATATATCTAATAACTGATGGACTCAGTTATATTTCTGGATTCCAGTGAGGTTTATTGTACTAACAGAAAATGTGCAATCTGCATTTTAACAAAAATTTGACCGGTGCAAAAGTATGGGCACCTCAACATAAAAGTGACATTAATATTTCATAGATCCTCCTTTTGCAAAAATAACAGCCTCTAGTCGCTTCCTGTAGCTATTAATGAGTTCCTGGAACCTGGATGAAGGTATTTGTGACCATTCCTGTTTACAAAACAATTCCAGTTCAGTTAAGTTTGATGGTCGCCGAGCATGGACAGCCCGTTTCAAATCATCCCACAGATGTTCAATGATATTCAGGTCTGGGGACTGGGACGGCCATTCCAGAACATTGTAATTGTTCCTCTGCATGAGTGCCTGAGTAGATTTGGAGCGGTGTTTTTGATCATTGTCTTGCTGAAATATCCATCCCCTGCGTAACTTCAACTTCGTCACTGATTCTTGCACATTATTGTCAAGAATCTGCTGATACTGAGTTGAATCCATGCGACCCTCAACTTTAACAAGATTCCCGGTGCCGGCATTGGCCACACAGCCCCAAAGCATGATGGAACCTCCACCAAATTTTACTGTGGGTAGCAAGTGTTTTTCTTGGAATGCTGTGTTTTTTAGCCTCCATGCATAACGCCTTTTTGTATGACCAAACAACTCAATCTTTGTTTCATCAGTCCACAGGACCTTCTTCCAAAATGTAGCTGGCTTGTCCAAATGTGCTTTTGCATACCTCAGGCGACTCTGTTTGTGGCGTGCTTGCAGAAACGGCTTCTTTCGCATCACTCTCCCATACAGCTTCTCCTTGTGCAAAGTGCGCTGTATTGTTGACCGATGCACAGTGACACCATCTGCCGCAAGATGATGCTGCAGGTCTTTGGAGGTGGTCTGTGGATTGTCCTTGACTGTTCTCACCATTCTTCTTCTCTGCCTTTCTGATATTTTTCTTGGCCTTCCACTTCTGGGCTTAACAAGAACTGTACCTGTGTTCTTCCATTTCCTTACTATGTTCCTCACAGTGGAAACTGACAGGTTAAATCTCTGAGACAACTTTTTGTATCCTTCCCCTGAAAAGCTATGTTGAATAATCTTTGTTTTCAGATCATTTGAGAGTTGTTTTGAGGAGCCCATGATGCCACTCTTCATAGGAGAATCAAATAGGAGAACTACTAGCAAGTGGCCACCTTAAATACCTTTTCTCATGATTTGATACACCTGGCTATGAAGTTCAAAGCTCAATGAGGTTACAAAACCATTTAGTGCTTCAGGAAGTCAGTAAAAAGTAGTTAGGAGTAGAGTTGAGCGAAACGGGTCGAAAAAATTCAAAAGTCGCCGACTTTTGGCAAAGTCGGGTTTCATCAAAACGAAACCCGACCCTAGGATGAGGTCGGCCACGAGGTCGGCGACTTACGCGCCAAAGTCGCGTTTCAAAAGTTTGTTTTGCACTCTTTTTCAGCCAATCAGGATCCACGGACACTGTGGGCAACGTGATGACATAGGCACGGGTCACCACCATCTTTCAGAAGGGCATGCAAGTGATTGGCTTGCTTTGGTGGGCATCACAGGGGGTATAAAAGGGCGTGCACGCCGACCGCCATGTTACTCATGCTGATCTCAGAATAGAGAGAGCTGCTGCTGCTGCTGATTTTGTAGGGAGAGCGTTAGGCAGGGAAGAAGACACCAAAAACTGCTTCTGCTGCTAGCGATTTTGCCTGTACAACACACTAGTCACTGTGTGTGCAGTGCAAGGGGAGGCTATATTGTGGTGTATCAGTGGTGTTGGTTGTTGGGCTGCCTTCTAAGGCTTCCTGACATTCCTGCATTGCTGTTTACCCACTGCTCCGCAAACTGCTTTTTTTAAAAGCAATCCCAATTTTTTTTTTTGTCCTGCTGAGAAGAAGAAAAAAAAACTGCTTCTGCTGCTAGCGATTTTGCCTGTACAACACACCAGTCACTGTGCAGTGCAAGGGGAGGCTATATAGTGGTGTATCAGTGGTGTTGGTTGTTGGGCTGCCTTCTAAGGCTTCCTGACATTCCTGCATTGCTGTTTACCCACTGCTCCGCAAACTGCTTTTTTAAAAGCAATCCCAATTTTTTTTTTGTCCTGCTGAGAAGAAGAAAAAAAACCTGCTTCTGCTGCTAGCGATTTTGCCTGTACAACACACCAGTCACTGTGCAGTGCAAGGGGAGGCTATATAGTGGTATATCAGTGGTGTTGGTTGTTGGGCTGCCTTCTAAGGCTTCCTGACATTCCTGCATTGCTGTTTACCCACTGCTCCGCAAACTGCTTTTTTAAAAGCAATCACAATTTTTTTTTTTTGTCCTGCTGAGGTACTGAGCGTGCATTTTTTCACACCATACAGCGGTTTACGCTCCTCACACAGTACCGTGTAACGGCTGTTATCACAGCCACAGTGAAGCTATCAGTGAGTCACTCTGTGAGAATAAGTCGAGGACATGTTCCGTTCTTACAGACCTGCACTCTAGGGAGATTCCAATTCTGCCCAATTCTACATACACCTTGTAGTTTGTGATACACTAGCCAATTTCTGCCTGTGACATAGCGCTCAGATATTCAGTGGGCCTCACACAATCCATAAGTGTCCAGTGTCCACAAGTGTGTGCAGAAATTAAAAATCTCCCTTATCCTCTAGTGACTTTAGTCACAGCTCTGCCATCGAGCCTGTGACAGAGCGCTCAGATACTCAGTGGGCCTCACACAATCCATAAGTGTCCAGTGTCCACAAGTGTGTGCAGAAATTAAAAATCTCCCTTTTCCTCTAGTGACTTTGGTCACAGCTCTGCCATCGAGCCTGTGACAGAGCGCTCAGATACTCAGTGGGCCTCACACAATCCATAAGTGTCCAGTGTCCACAAGTGTGTGCAGAAATTAAAAATCTCCCTTATCCTCTAGTGACTTTGGTCACAGCTCTGCCATCGAGCCTGTGACAGAGCGCTCAGATACTCAGTGGGCCTCACACAATCCATAAGTGTCCAGTGTCCACAAGTGTGTGCAGAAATTAAAAATCTCCCTTATCCTCTAGTGACTTTGGTCACAGCTCTGCCATCGAGCCTGTGACAGAGCACTCAGATACTCAGTGAGCCTCACACAATCCATAAGTGTCCAGTGTCCACAAGTGTGTGCAGAAATTAAAAATCTCCCTTATCCTCTAGTGACTTTGGTCACAGCTCTGCCATCGAGCCTGTGACAGAGCGCTCAGATACTCAGTGGGCCTCACACAATCCATAAGTGTCCAGTGTCCACAAGTGTGTGCAGAAATTAAAAATCTCCCTTATCCTCTAGTCACTTTGGTCACAGCTCTGCCATCGAGCCTGTGACAGAGTGCTCAGATACTCAGTGGGCCTCACACAATCCATAAGTGTCCAGTGTCCACAAGTGTGTGCAGAAATTAAAAATCTCCCTTATCCTCTAGTGACTTTGGTCACAGCTCTGCCATCGAGCCTGTGACAGAGCGCTCAGATACTCAGTGGGCCTCACACAATCTATAAGTGTCCAGTGTCCACAAGTGTGTGCAGAAATTAAAAATCTCCCTTATCCTCTAGTGACTTTGGTCACAGCTCTGCCATCGAGCCTGTGACAGAGCGCTCAGATACTCAGTGGGCCTCACACAATCCATAAGTGTCCAGTGTCCACAAGTGTGTGCAGAAATTAAAAATCTCCCTAATCCTCTAGTCACTTTGGTCACAGCTCTGTCATCGAGCCTGTGACAGAGCGCTCAGATACTCAGTGGGCCTTACACAATCCATAAGTGTCCAGTGTCCACAAGTGTGTGCAGAAATTAAAAATCTCCCTTATCCTCTAGTCACTTTGGTCACAGCTCTACCATCGAGCCTGTGACAGAGCGCTCAGATACTCAGTGGGCCTCACACAATCCATAAGTGTCCAGTGTCCACAAGTGTATGCAGAAATTAAAAATCTCCCTTATCCTCTAGTCACTTTGGTCACAGCTCTGCCATCGAGCCTGTGACAGAGCGCTCAGATACTCAGTGGGCCTCACACAATCCAAAAGTGTCCAGTGTCCACAAGTGTCTGCAGAAATTCAAAATCTCCCCTGTCCTATAGACACCTTGTACCTTGTTTTACATTACTATATAGTTTGTTGGATTTTGTCTACATTTCTACCAAAAATGAGGAAGGCTGGTGGAAGAGGCCGTGGAATAGGGCGTGGGTTGGCAGCTGGTAATGATGGTGTTGGTGGTGGATCTGATGGTAGTGGCAAGAGCAAAATAGGACCGAATGCAGGAGGTGTTGAGCCTGCGTCATCGTCTGGCTACATAAGGCCTCGAACGCTTAGTTTTCTAGGAGTTGGCAAACAGCTTTTAAAGCCAGAGCATCAGGAAAAAGTTTTGTCTTACATTGCTGACTCAGCCTCCAGCTCTATCGCCTCCTCTTCATCAGTTGTAAAAAGTAAAAGCACTGAGTCGTCATTGGAGGCTCATGTTCATGAACCACACCTTTCCTTGTGTCCTTCACCCCAACCAAGATTGAAGGATGACGCAGGCCATACTACTGATTACTCCATGGAGCTGTTTTCACATACCATGCCTGGATTATCAAGTGAAATGGTGAATTACCCAGGCCAAGATGAATCTGACATGGAGTGCACTGATGCACAGCCGCTGATGGATGATTCTGCTGGTACATTCACTCAGAGCACTACATTGTCCTTGCAGTGTACAGAGCCAGATTCTGACCCTGATGAGACTCAGGTGCCCCTTCCCGCACACTATACCACCATACACGGTGACACAGAGGAAGGTGCACATGACATAGAAGAGGAGGTGATGGATGACCCAGTTGTTGACCCAGATTGGCATCCATTGGGGGAAGAGGGTGCTGCTTCCAATAGCTCAGATGAGGAGCATCCACAGCAGACATCGACATCGCAACAGCTGTTATCTGGCAGGCCCGGAGCACTCCAAAGACAGGTTCCAAACATCAAAAGAGTTGCTGGACAGCTTGTCCAGAAGGTCAAAAGATCACAGCGTGCTAGGCCGCAAAATGTCTGCCAAAGTAGGAAGAGTGCAGTGTGGCACTTTTTTGAACAAAATCCTCATGATTAGGCCAAGGTTATCTGTAAGAAGTGCGCAAAGACCTTTAGCCGAGGGAAAAATCTGAAAAATTTGAATACCAGTTGCATGCTTAGACATTTAACCAGCATGCACTTGCAAGCGTGGACACAACACCAAACCTCAAAGTGCCACATGTGCAACTGATCACAACGAAGGTAGTCAGCAACGCTACATTGTTTCCCCCACTGTAAGCCCACCGGTTAGCACAGCAGCAAATGTTGAGGTGTCGTTGCAAGGCCACAGCAGTCAGGGAATCCCACTGTTATATCAACGAAAGACTGATTCTAGGCCATCAGAAAGAACAACAACTCCATCACCATCATCAACCCTCTCTCAGTCCGCCCTGTCCACCGCTACTTCCACCATATGCAGCTCTCAAGTCCAGCTCACCCTCCCAGACACTATGAGTAGGTCAAGAAAGTACTCAGTCTCTCATCCGCGTACACTGGGTTTGAACGCCCACATTGCCAAACTAATCTCGTTTGAGATGATGCCCTTTCGGTTGGTGGAAAGCGCAGCTTTCCGCGAACTCATGGCCTATGCACTACCACGCTATGACCTACCCAGTCGCCACTTCTTCTCTCGCAAAGCCATCCCAGCCCTCCACCATCATGTGAAAGACCGCATTGTCCATGCACTCAAGCAGTCAGTGAGCGGAAAGGTGCACCTCACAACTGATGCATGGTCCAGTCGGCATGGCCAGGGCCGTTACGTGTCCATCACTGCGCACTGGGTTAATGTGGTGGATGCAGGGTCCACAGGGGACAGCGGTGGTGGGACAGTGCTGCCTAGCCCATGGTATAGGAAACAGTTGGCTGTAGGCGTTCCACCCTCCTCCTCCTCCTCCTCCAGAAGCGAAAGCTCGTCCACAGAGCGCAGTCGTACGAGCACTCCATCTGCAGCTGCTACTGTTGCACACGATGTGTCCCCCTATCGAGCAGCTAGTGGAAAGCGTCAGCAGGCTGTGTTGCAGATGATGTGTTTGGGCGACAGACACACCGCCGAGGTGCTGGCCGAGTACTTTCAGCGACAAACTGAGTCATGGCTGGGCAGTGTACATCTTGAGGCAGGCAAGGTAGTTAGTGATAACGGCCGTAATTTTGTGGCAGCCATAGCCCTTTCAAAACTCAGCCACATACCTTGCTTGGCTCACACCTTGAACCTGGTGGTGCAGTGCTTCCTCAAAAATTATCCGGAGTTAACAGCCCTGCTCCAGAAGGTGCGAAGACTGTGCGCGCACATCCGCCGGTCGCCTGTACACTCCGTTCGTATGCAGAAGCTGCAGCGATTGCTCCACTTTCCCAACCACCGCCTCATTATCGACATTGCAACAAGGTGGAACTCCACCCTGCACATGGTGGAGCGGCTGTGCGAGCAGAAGCAGGCCATAATGCATTTGTGGGAGGATACACGGCCAGGCACTTTGAGAGCAGACATGGAGTTGACAGGTTTGCAGTGGTCGAAGCTGAAAGACCTCTGTAAAGTCCTTCAGTGTTTTGAGGAATGCACACGGCTGGTAAGCGCAGACGACGCCATCCTAAGCATGAGCATCCCACTTATGCGTCTGCTCATGCAAACTTTGACGCACCTTAAGGAGCAGGCTTCTGCAGCCAATGTTGATGAGGAGGAAGAGGAGGAGGGATTCCTTGATGACATTCAGCCATTGTCTGCTCAGGGACCTCTCCTGGACGAGTTGGAGGAAGAAGAGGAGGAGGAGGATGATGGGGATGATTACTTAGGGGAGGAGGATGCATCTCGTGGGGCAAGTGAAAATGTTGGCGTGGCAAGGTCTGGTACAGGGTTTGTGCGTGACTGGAGGGATGTGGATTTGCCAGAAAGTGCTCCTCCAACCAGCACTCGCACTGCATCATTGACACCGGGAACATTGGCCCACATGTCAGATTATGCCTTGCAGATCCTAAAAAGGGACCCACGCATTGCCAAAATGATGAACGATGACGACTACTGGTTGGCCAGCATCCTGGATCCACGCTATAAAGGCAAATTACAAAACATCATGCCACAGGAGAACCTTGACCTAATATTGGCTAATAAACAAGCAACTCTGGTAAATCGGTTGCTTGAGGCATTCCCAGCACACTGCAGCGGTGATGGTTCTCACACGAGCCATACGGGCCGGGGGCAGCTTGGCAGAGGTGTTCGTGGTGCACACAGCAGAAGTGGCGTTGGAGACAGGGGTTTCATGACAATGTTGTGGACTGATTTTTCAAATACCGCTCACACAACTGGTAATACTGCATCGGTGGAAAGTGACAGGAGACAGCAGTTGTTGTCAACTATGGTTACAAACTACTTTTCCTCCCATATCGATGTTCTCCCACACAGGTCATTCCCCTTTGACTATTGGGCCGCTAAACTGGACACCTGGCCTGAATTGGCACAATATGCCTTACAGGAGCTCGCTTGCCCAGCTGCAAGTGTGCTATCGGAAAGATTCTTCAGTGCAGCTGGATCAATCCTGACAGAAAAAAGGACCCGTCTGTCAACCCAAAATGTGGATGATCTAACCTTCATTAAAATGAACCATGCATAGGTTTCCAAGGATTTTGTCCCACCTTCCCCTGATGACACATAGGGTGACAGAAAAATGGCTTGCTTTGGTCCACCTCTTCCTGGGACTTCACCTATTTCGCCTTTTGCATCAGCTGAATGTCCAACATCAACATATGCCACTTTCTAAAACTCCCTAACTGTGCTGCCTCCCCCCCCATGGCCGGGGTCACCACCTAGCGCACGACACCGTGCGAGTGCCGTTGCCCTAGACAGGTGGGTAGGCCGACTCTTGGGCGCGGGCACTGGCACAGAGTCCATCATAGTGCAATCAAGTGTCTCTGACGGTGGTGGTGCACACCCTCCGTCAGACACACCGCTGTACTATGAGGGACCCGGTGCCAGTACCGTCGCCCACGAGTGGGCCCCCCTTGATTGGGCAGGGCCCCAGCATTTGCAATCTTTACCTCTCCCTGCTCCTCCGCTGTGTAATCTGGGCCGTCAAATCCATACTGTGCCTGACACCGTCTGAGCCTGCCTCCTGATGTATAGACATATATTTTGAATGTGTACGCTATCCATACATGTTATCCGGGGATACGGTACCCTTTCTCACCTTTGTGCAATCACCTGCAAGCCATACTGGGCCTAACACCGTCTGAGCCTGCCTCCTGATGTATAGACATATATTTTGAATGTGTACGCTATCCTTACTTGTTATCCGGGGATACGGTACCCTTTCTCACCTTTGTGCAATCACCTGCAAGCCATACTGGGCCTAACACCGTCTGAGCCTGCCTCCTGATGTATAGACATATCTTTTGAATGTGTGCGCTATCCATACATGTTATCCGGGGATACGGTACCCTTTCTCACCTTTGTGCAATCACCTGCAAGCTATACTGGGCCTAACACCGTCTGAGCCTGCCTCCTGATGTATAGACATATATTTTGAATGTGTACGCTATCCTTACTTGTTATCCGGGGATACGGTATCCTTTTTCACCTTTGTGCAATCACCTGCAAGCCATACTGGGCCTAACACCGTCTGAGCCTGCCTCCTGATGTATAGACATATATTTTGAATGTGTACGCTATCCATACATGTTATCCGGGGATACGGTACCCTTTCTCACCTTTGTGCAATCACGTGTAATCCATACTGGGCCTGAGAACGGCTGGTGAGCTGTTAAGCAAGCTACAGCACCTGTGGTTTTCACACGTAAGTTTTTCATTTTTTCAGGAATGACGGTTAGGCCTAATTCCGGAACTGCGGTTGACCTGCACTTACTGGGAAATCATCGTTCGCGGGTAATAATTGTAATCACAGATCCCCATCACTAACGTTGTTCAGTGGGTTATCTTCACCTGTAAGCGACAAACGCTGGCCTTTTCAGTGTAGCGCACATGCAGCCACGGACATGTAAGGGCATGACACACCAGTTTTTGGCCAATCTCATGTGCCAGAGCCTCACGTGTCCCTCTAGTAAGCCGGACTCGGACCGTGGGGCATGACGGAGTCTCGTTCGTTAACGGAATTAAGATTGCAATGTGTTCATCTGTTCTGTAGCTGGCATGGTTGAGGTTGCCCGTGTTGAGTCAAATTACGCCGTAGGCTCCACTCCTGGTGGTGCCCTTCTGGTCATTCCTTTAAGGTTCAGCTTTGCAACCATACTGCCCACGTAAAACAAACACTTTGCCTTCATGAACGCTGTTTGGAGGGTCATGACTCGTGGGAATAACGCCGCCCAATCAGTTAAACTGCTAGAGAGATCGTTCGTTGCTCCCAAGCATGACATCACACTCCCTAGGAGGAAGGTAATGCCACTGTGGCGACCGTACTCCTGGGGGCGACACAAGTGCACTGATGCCCAGCCACTGCTCGATGAATCTGCTGGTACATTGACCCAGACCACTACATTCCCCTCGCACGCTACACGGCCTGAATCTGACCCTGATGAAACTCAGGTTACCCTTCCCATATACAGCTCCATCTTACACGGTGACAAAGAGGAAGCTGCAGATGAAAGTGCAGGTTCGGCCCACCTGCCATCTGACACACCACCGTACTATCAGGGGCCCTGTGCCAGTGCCGTCGCCAATGAGTGGGCCCTCCCTGCTTGCTCAGGATCACAGCACTTGCAAGGTTGAAATACTGTGCAGTGAGATGGAAGATGGGGACGACGAGGAGTCCAGACTAGTACAGGGATTCCCTAGCGAGGAGACTTATTTGATTGTTTTCAATGTTGGGTCAGCAATTTTTGGGGAGCACCATACTCTGGAGAATGATAGATGGGGCCCACCATACACTGGAACATTCCAAAGGTGGACATCAGACACTGGAGCAGCATTTACAGGGCCCATTATACACTAGAGCATTAGAAATGGGGCCCATTATGTTTGGAGCATTATTTGGGCCCATAAGACAGTGGAGCTTCATCCATGGGGACCAACATATACTGTAGCATTATGTGGAGCTCATCATATACTGTTTCAAACATTATATGGGACCAATGATTCTGTATGGAGAAATAGATGGGCCTTGTCATGAGATGTAAAAAGTGAAGTATTTTTCATTGTACTATACCGCTATTTCTCTGCCGTATCGGAGCATGATGAGTTGTGGTATGTGTTAAAGGGGCGCTCTTTCGTCCAGGGCACATGAAAACCTGGAGCCAGCCCTCCCCCCCCACAACTTTAGCCAAATAACCCCCATTTTTCAGTGCGTAACTTGTATTATGAAGTTAATTAAGGTTGACAAGCTTAAGTAAGAAGAATTGATGCTTTTGGCATTCAAATGGGCACTGTAGGTGTGTTTCCTGTCCTCCTCTCACTGCCGACTTTTATTCCCCATTGACTTACATTAGGTTTCGTGTTTCGGGACGACCCCGACTTTTCCCTATAATCGGACGATCTTGCTCGACCCGACTTTTGGAAAAGTCGGGTTTCACGAAACGAAACTCGACCCTAAAAAACCAAAAGTCGCTCAACTCTAGTTAGGAGTGTTCAAATCAAGAAAATGATAAGGGTGCCCATTTTGTTTAAATGCAGATTGCACATTTTCTGTTAGTACAATCCAGAAATATAACTGAATCCATCAGTTATTAGATATATGAAATTGAAATAGCTGTTTCAAAAACCAAAATTGTTATAAAGAAAAAAGGTTAACATTAATAGGGGTGCCCAAACTTTAACATATGACTGTAGATAGATAGATAGACCCTAACTGTCAAAACGCTAACATTTTAAGCTCAGCTTCATTCATTTCTTATGCCAAATGGTGGCTAGCAAGTATTGTAAATTATCAGGGGCAAAGCACATGCATTAGTGACACCACTCTGGCAGTGAAGTAAAAAACAAAATTACCGGAGTGGTGCTTTAAAATCTATTTTCTTGCATCAGATGGACATATCCTTAAAGGGGTCATCCACTACTAGATCAACCCCTTCTTGATCAAAATGTTTGGCCCTCATAAAATAGTAAAGCTTTTACTCTCCTCTATTCCGGCAGTGTCGGCACTCGCTCTGCCCTGGCTTGTGTGTGGTTGTTGTGACACGTGATGCCGGCACCCAATCAGCACTGGCATCACAGTCCCCGACTTCGAAAAATTGAACACATAGAGGAAGTCCGGGCTGCAGCTCCTCTTCCACTTCCCCTCAATGCTCAATTCCATAGAAAGCTGGGACAGTGAAGCTGGCGATGATTGGCGTCATGTGTCACAAAAACCGCATGGGAGTCTTGGGAGAGAGAGAGTGCCGATATAGCGGGAATGGCGCAGGCACGGGATGAGAGTATAAGCTTTATTATTTTATGGGGGCTGGCGTCACGTATCACAACAACAGCATGGCAGCCCCAGGAGAGTGAGTGGCGACACCGGAGGAACGGCACCAGCACAAGAGGTGAGTATAGACTTTATTATTTTATCAGGGACAAACGAGGGATATGACAAGAAGTTGTCCAAGTAGTGGACAACTTTTTAAAATAGCAGGAATGAGCACATCACTTTGAGGCAAATCAAGCTTCAAGAAAAACTCAATTTGAAGGGGTTAAATAATAAAGTTATAAAAAATAAAAAACTAATAACACAAATTCAACAGTCTCCTGCCCTAGGATGTAGCCATGTTCCGGTTCAGTTGGCTACTTTGGTCCTGTCATTGATACAGTTTTACTTGGTCCTTCTCAGCATCATCCGGTGCCCGCCATCTTTTTCCAGAAATAGAGGTTTAATATGTCATGGGGTTTGTAGAGACCTCAGAGGATAATAATGGGTATTTGAGGGACGAAGTCTCAGCACTCCAGCAAGTGTTTATACTCCCCCATAACATAAATATGAATAAATGGATGGATGGATGGATAGATGGATGAGTGGATGGATGGATGGATGGGTAAATAGATGGGTGGATTAGTGGATGGATGGATGGGTGGATGGGTGGATGGATGGATGGATGGATGGATGGATGGATGGGTGGATGGATGGTTGGGTGGATGGATGGATGGATGGATGGGTGAATAGATGGATGGATGGTTGGATGGATGAATGGATGGATGGATGGATGGCTGGATGGATGGGCGGATGGATGGATGGATGGAGGGAGGGGTGGATGGATGGATGGATGCGTGGATGGGTGGATGAATGGATGGATGAATGGATGGATGGATGGATGGATGAATGGGTGAATAGATGGATGGATGGATGAATAGATGGATGGATGGGTGGATGGCTGGATGGATGGATGGAGGGGTGGATGGATGGATGGGTGGAAGGGTGGATGGATGGATGGATGGATGGATGGAGGGGTGGATGGATGGATGGGTGGAGGGGTGGATGGGTGGATGGATGGATGGGTGGATGGATGGATGGATGAATGGGTGGAGAGGTGGATGGATGTATGGATGAATGGATGAGTGGATGGATGGGTGGGCGGATGGAAGGATTGGAAGAACAGAAGGATATAATAAACATCTGCTCATTTTGAATTGTGATATCTCTCTCAATTTCAATTAGTTGCATACACATATGGCATAAACAAAAGCCCAGCAAAGTAACATGATTTTTTTTTTCAAATTCTGCTCATCTCACCCTTCTTATCTCTGTATAACAATAAGATGATGGAGACCCCATAGAACCTCAGCATGATGGAGGGCCTAATGCAAATGCTTTTAGTGGCCCCAGTTTCATTTCACCCTGTTCTTACCCTTATCATAAACAACCCAAATCTCAGTGCTCGCGTCCTGAAGCAGCTGTGTTTTGCCTTCGTTGATAGTATTTTAGAATTTGCAAGCATGACGAGATGTTTGTAGGAAAATCCACCACCTTAATTAGTGCTAAATTACAGAGGAATTTCATTATTTGTTCCATACACCTCCAGATTGTCCTCATTTTCTGCACGTCTGCTAGAAGTGGCTGTTGATCTGGATAGCCTTTTAAAATGCTCGAAGGCAGTGACAAAAAGGTAACATGGAAAGAAACAGATGTCAATAGATTGCTATCATAAAGACACCAGTGAAACTTAAGGTACTGTCACACTTAGCGATGTACCAGCGATCCCGACCAGCGATATGACGCGGTCAGGATCGCTGGTACATCGCTAAGTGGTCGCTAGTGAGCTGCCACACAGGCAGATCTCACCAGCGACATCGCTGCGGACGGGGGTCGCTACTTACCTGTCACACCAGTCGATCCTGCGTCCTCCCGCCCGGCTCCACGCGTCGCTCGTCTTCACAGCAGGAAGCGCCACAGGAAGCTGACCACGAGAAACGGTCCAGGACGTTCTCGCGCGATCAGCGATAACCAGCGGGGGAGCCGGTCGCTGGTAAGTATCAGACACAGAGATATCGCTAGCAATATCGCTATAACGTCACTAGTTATAGCGATATTGCTAGCGATATCGTGTGACATGCCCTTTACTCAACATTAACGTTTACGAGTCTCTTTTTCGGCAATGTGGGAACTCCAGGGTTTTTTTTATTTCTTTGTTTGTTATTTTTATTATCAGTTATAATTGAATCTCAAAGTCTTTTTGGCGAAATGAGACATTATATTGTTTGATGTATCTTCTGTACTTTACAGAGGAGGCAGAAGGAGTCTCGTATCCAAATGGCTTCTCCTCTTAGAGTTGACTATACTGACTTCATCGGGTCTATCATGATCAGGGTGTATAATCAACTGGGGGAGAGTGATTTTTGGGCCATTTGACTTTTGTGGCTTATGGGATGCTACGGTGAAGGCATCCATACATATTAGACTATTGTTGACCGAACAAGCCAATATCGACAGGTTAATTCGACAGTCTAATTTGTATGGATGCCCCAGCCAATATATTATTGGGGGAGATGTTGATCGGGCATTTCCGAGTTCAAACTCCTGGTCATTTTGGTTTCCTGGACATAAGTTGACGACTGACGTGTTTGGTGATGGCTTTCATGGACAACACAGGAACGCTCTTGCGTATGGGAGAGTCTGCTAAAGTAGCTGTTGCCTGAACAAAGCATCGTTCATCCGACAGCCATCTAATGTGAATAGGGGCTTTAAGAGATAGTACCTCTTCAAGGATCTTGAATTCAAATTTATGGGGTTTTCCAGGACTTTGAATTTGATTGGCACCAACACAAAATCTGTAACAAATCCTCTATTTACCATATTTTTACTGTATACTAGAATCTTGTTATGTGGCAAGGGATCATTTTGACTCCCTTAGTCATCATGGCTCAGGTCCAACTGCTACCTCAAAACCCCTAATAGCTACTAATGTGTCCTTCCTTACCTTTCCTCTTGGCTTGACATATCCTGATATGGATGTAGCAAGATGACCAGCTTAGGAAGAAAAACATGATTTTGTGATATTCTGTCGGGAGATGTTTATGTTATTTTGTGGCTGCATGTAACCACATGAATTGAAGCCTGTAGAGGGTTTTGCTGGCAATATGTGACAATGTACTGAATTCGTATGGTGAGAAATCGGAATCCTTAACAAAATGTTCATGTCCGTTGCGATAAAACAGACAGTAGTAACTGAAGGGGTCTCCAACGATTAATAACAAGAAGCTTCTATTTCTATACTTGTGAGAATTAAAATATATAATTCAACTAAAGTTACTTTTTTTAGTTTCTTAGAAAATCCTGACTTCAGATTTTGCAGAAAGTTAATAGCATCTGTTACATTCCTAAGAAATGACACCAGAACGGCACTTTCCGCTTATGGACTGCAACTATGGGGATGTATTGTCATCTCCTCCGAATCATTTATTGTAATGCATAAGGATATTCAAGGGTTTGTTTAACATATTAATAACCCCTTAGTGCGATATGAATAGCACTTTCTGCCCTGGGGGTAACATTGTTTCTGACAGCTCCATATGGACCTCTTGGATAATATTAACAGATTTTATTTGGCTGCTCGATGTATCTTACAATGGCAGCCGGAATGTAACTGACAGCACCATATGGGAAAGGAACAAAGAGTGGCCATGTATTGAGAGATTCAGCGTTGGCACTTCCATTGTACTTGAAAACCATATGGCACATCTCAAGAAACGCTAACCACTCACTTCCATGTGGCTGCTCAGAACTGAAGTGACTTCTGATAGAATTAATGTTCTTTCTCTGCAGTGTTTGGATAGAGGAGGAAGAGCCCTTCAGACATTCAGTAAAAAGTTGTTCTTCTGCAAAATCACTAGCAATGTTGTCGGAAAGTCAATGGTACTTTCACCATTTTAGAATTGTAGCAGGCACACAAGTGTTCTCCAGGTAAAAGTCTACTTCTGCGGAATCCCTAAAAATGTGCTGTATCTCTCACAGGGTATGTTCAGAGTATTTCCATGTTACAGACCTATGCTTATGTTTTTCTCACCATTTAGGCCAGAAATCTTATGATATTACCAAAGGATTGGACAATCACAAGCACCTTATCCCAGCATTGGAGACCTTTGTTCCAGCAAGCCGCGTAATGACCAACGTCCAACTTGGCCAAAAATGGAGATAATTCCCCTTTTCTTTATTGTAAAAATCAAAGTGATCAAGTGTTCCTGACGCGTCCCAGAGGCTGTGGGATACTCGGCACCGGGCCTGTTAACTTCAATGGGAAATGTGACAGTGGCAGTGACCCAGTCCGTGTCCTCAGGTGATCGTGTAAAAGGGGTACAATTGGATGGGTATAAAGTTTATGGAGTGATTCGAGACGCCAGTTGGAGTGTTCGACTGTAGTATAGCCGGCACTGCAGATGTTCCCTGGGGGAGTAGATGGTGATGGCAGTGCAGATGTTAAACCCTTTCCAACCAGGGATGACCCCCAGAGATTGTGATGCAAGTAGAAGGCACGGAGTAATAAGGCAGGAGACAAGGAAAGTCACTTTATCATTTACTGTAGTTCAGGTGCAGTTCAGAGGAGATATTACAACTCTCACCAGGTTACAGTCTGCTCTGCAGAATGGGAGTTATCTTTCCCTGCTGTGACTCAGTGTAACTTCCTGCTATTCTAATCCCTTCTAGGACCAAGGTTTCCCAGAGTTTAAAACTTCCAATATAGCCTCTACGCACTGTGCATTTCTCCTTCAGCAACTTGCAGCTTGGATCCTTTTGTGAAGCAGCTCAAGTTCCCACTTGCACTATCCTTCACTGATCCTAGGATGTTGCAGTCTTTCCGGGGAGAAAACACGATGCTGTTGGTTGTATAATCCCACACAGTCTCTCAGCTTACCACCCTGCTCTGAAAGCATGGATGGTCTAGGGGCTGGCACCCTGATGCTTCTTAGCTCTCACTCCTGGATCGAGCACATGTGTCATGGCTCCCAAGAGCATTCTTCTTCCTCCTTCTTCACTGAAAACAACAACTCACGACTCCTCCCCCTCCCAGTTAGGGTATGTCTGAAAAGCTCTAAGCTTCAGACAAGTAAGGGAGTGGTGTAAATTGTGTGTGGTGGTCTTTAGCAGAGAAAGCATAACTCCCATTGCTCACAAAACACATATAAAACAGTACATATTTAACCCTTTTGTGGTGGTAAAGACGCAGGGTGCCACATGCCCATTAGAAAAGAAAGAATACATGGACTCCTGTCCATAATTAGGTCAGTATTTTGTGTCCGCTCAATGGTAGTCTTTCAATGATGCTAATTATTTCACCCCTGGAAGAAGCTCAGGGTGAAAGGTGCGTCAGGGTGAGGGGGAACGTCCAGACCACCCACAGTCACCATCTCTATCACCTTACCTACCTTGCGGTTCCAGAATTTAGGTGTTATGTCCTTCCTTTATTTCTTATACTGTAATTTGTGTATGTTGTTCGCAGGGTTTATAATATATTCGCCTACAGATGCCATAGGCACTTAGTCACTTTATTAACCCTGCTCAATCCGTATCCCTGGTTATCTCTTTACATTAGCATTGCTTATTGCCAGCACAATCTTTGCACTAGTTTACTTAGCATTTTATTCAGTCTGGAACTATATTTTTGTGTATTTCAATATTCATACTTTGTTGGGTAGGTGTTGCAGTTCCCCCTACTGGGTATTTTGTGTGTATAATGATGTATGTTTTTTAATGAATTTTTATGATATATACCAATAAATATTATTTTTTATTTATGGTTCTCTTCGGTGAACTTGCTGTTTAATTACAGTTATGTTTTGTGTTGTTATATATTATCTTAAAGTGTCAATTTTGTGTGGTCATTTGGACAGTTTTTTGAGTAGTAATCAAAAGAGGAGTCAGGGGATGAAGTCAGGTACGAAGTGGTTCTCATGGAATATTGACCTGGCCACTACTTCAGGGTCCTGCAAATGGATTTGCACAACCAAGCTCCTACTTAATTGGGTTATCCCAACTGGACTAATCCCATTGAGATGCCACTGCAACATTCAGCTGACAGCTGTGGGTCTCTAAACCCAAGTAACTGATATTTCTGGCTAAGGCCAAGCCATCAGGAGAAGCAGCGTCTTTTTGTCTCTCACCATTTTGGTTATGGCTAAACCAGAGTGGAGTCTAAGGGATTCTGCATTCTTCACCCTTTACCCCCTCAAGATAGTGTAATGTTTCCCACTACTAATCCATAGGTCACTGTCCCTGGAGTGATCTGATTTGGCTACAACTATTGCTCAGACAAGTCGGAGAATCAAAATCAAGGTACCAGGACTGAAGGCAGAAATAATGGTCAGAAGGAGTAAAGGTGAAAAAGAGGTGAAGTTCACTCATGAGCAAAAATGGTCCTTACTATTTTTTCACCAAAAACATATTTTTTATTCTTCTCTTGCCATTTTTCAAAAGTGATGAGAAAAGTACATAGAATTTTGCCAGAGGAATGGGGTGTCTCCTGTGGCTGATAGATTTCTTATAATTTGTGCTTTAAATTGGCAGGAATGATGGAGCAAATTTACACCAATTTGTACGTCTTACTCCAGTATTATTTAGATTAAAACAGGTGTATAAAATGCCAATCTTTAGAAATTCCCTCCGCTGTGTTTTATCAATAGATTGTCAGACTTTACAGGATTGGACCAAGGAAAGAAAAATCAGAACAAAAATGAGCTTACCTCCCATAATGTCATATTGGACGCGTAAAACAACATCTTATCGTATTTCTTATTGTTGCATTGCTCTTATTGGGGCAATGATTTTCTTTGTTGTTGTCCTAAGGACAACGATCCCTGGGAAATGAAGATGATCTGTCCTCCAGGAGAAAGAAAACTATTTGTTGGTGCTATCTATCGGAATCTGCCTTGTAACTAAATTCCTGACCTATAAAAGAGTCTTGAAACATGACCAGGATTTCAGACGCCCATCTGATGAGTAGACCATTGCACACACAGTGATCTCTGTGGGTCTGGATGCAAAAATCTCTAGAATCTGCTGTAGAAGCTACTGCCGGCCAAGCAATTTCCCTCTAGTAGTTCTCGAAATGTAGCCAGATAATTGGCCAACCATGTAATACACAGATTGGCCGCCCAGTCCTTACCAGTAGAAGCGTGGCTCATTTTGAGGTCATGCGAAGATGGGGTGTTGAAATGAGACATTCATGATGACATTTGGTGGTATAAGCGTTAAAGCCCAGTAAACGCATTGTCTGGGAAGCTTTTAGACTTCTTGAGCTACTTTGCCTGATGACAGTGAGAGCAGATGGCAATTCTCTTTCCTTGATAGTGAAGAAGTGTATATACTGAGCCGGCTCGTTGCGCTTACCCAGGCATGGAAAGTGAAGTTGAAGCAGTTTAGCTTGCCCTTATCTGCTCCCAGCTTCTGATTGGAAATCCTCGGTACTACGGCTCCGCCAAGCCGGTTGCATTGTCCTGCTTGCCGGTGACACCTTTTGCATTTTTCTGCTTTGCCTTTTAATGAGTGGCACTGAAAAAGCTGTGTGCTTTATAAATATTCATTCGGATGTGCCCCATCTACCTCGCCTCCTTTAGATGAATTTTTAACAAGGTTCTTAATCTATTGCTCTTTGACAGAAAAGCAATATCATTTCTCAACAATTTTGCTTTCCGTCTGCATTCTCCCATGGTGAAATTCACAGTAATGGAATTGATTGTAGCAAAAGCCAGTCTTTGTTGTCACTGTGTTGCGGTATAACATGAGCATCTCCCTACCTGTCTGGTTTGTCCTAGTAACAGAAGACTAGAAAACATAGTGGAGGAGATGCTATCTTTTTTTGGGGGAGGTGGAGGAGTTCGGAATCGATAACGCTAATTTTTTTTGAAGCGTATTTTTGTATTATTCCTTGTTTCCTCCGACTGTCTGTTATATTACGGTAAACTCGTATGATTCCCTATATGAAATACATTCCTCTATTGAGGCAAATAATTAAATGATATTACCTGCAGCGCCGGCACAGCTGTTTGCCAGGGACACCTTGCACAATTCATTTAATATTCTCTGAATAAGGAGTGGCGGAATCCGTCCTCAAAAACCCACAAGGTGTCAAGGGATGGAAGAACATAATATCACAGAATGCTAAACTAGAATAGACAGTTGGCATTTCTCCAGTCACTGTGTATTACTCTGGAAGAACGGCATAATAATGGTAGAGGAAACTGAATAGAAGGGGGCGCAACAAAACAAGTGCTATGTGCCAACCGATGGTTGTTTAGTTGTTCGGATTTTACCTGAGGACTTGTGGCATTTCCTTAAAGGGGCTCTCCAATAGATAAAAAAAATGTATATTTTGCACAGAATTCAGGCTATTTAAAAAAATATATAAAATAAAATAATTCTTACTCACCTGATCGATGTTTTGTAGCTGCCATACCAACTCTTATTCTGTATGGGAAGATCTCTACTTCTTGGTCCTGTGTGGAAACAGGAAATACCTGCTTAACCAATCACTGGTTGCTGCCGTGACCCGCCTCCTCCAGTGATTGGCTGAGCAGACATTTTTTCCTACTCTAGTGTTTGGGACCAAAAAGAGAGACTAAAAGGGACTGGGTAAGCATTAGAATAGGAATGTAGACTATCAATTCATTTGAAAAAGAAAAACAATTTACAAAATATTTTTTATCCAATGGGAACTCCTTTAAGGTCTCATGCACAGTACTCTTTTATGGTTTAATGCCATTTGGGAGAGGTATCGAGCTGTAATAGCATGATAACGATATCTCATATGAGTTACATTACCTTAGCTATTGTATTTTTGCATTTGTGAAATTTGCATGTACATAATGCGTATGTTCTATTGTATGAAAAAGATGACAAAACTCATATTGTTACTATATAAAAAGTCATGGAGAAATGTATGTAAAAAATCCCATCCAAAGTACACTTTTCACATACAGAAAGCCATCAATTCTCCACTTTGTGGGTGCGTAGCTAAAATACTTGAATTGCAGTTATTATGTAGCTTAAATTTACAATCCACAGTTGACTTAAAGGGGGTGTCCTATAATAAAAAAAACAAGTAAAAACAAGGTTGCTTTCTTCCAAAATGGCAATATGTGGCTTTGCAACCTTGCTACATTGAAGCGAATAGTGCCGAGTTGCAACGCTAAATACAACTTCTGGACACTATCCTTAGAAGAAAGCAGCCTTTTTATTCTGTTTCTTAAGGAGTAACTGCTTTTGTTGTGTAATTCAATTGTAAAAATTAAATAAGAAACGTTGTAATAAATCTTCTCAGAGAAATCTGTTTTTTTTCTACTCCTGGATTGATTGTTCTTTCTCAAAATTCTCAATTCATGGATACAATGTGTCTTCAGAGAATAAAGACCTTCCCATTAGTAAGATTGGAGATGACAGTTAGTGCTTATAAAGTTCTATGGAGAGGAGCTAGAGGCCAACACTGACATTCTGCTGCAGGTTATCCTGAAGTGACAGTTACAGTTTAAACTTCACCTTTCATGTACACAAATAAAACTTGACTCATGAAATAACAAACTGATAACTTGACCTACCCATTTATTTTCTAATAGTAAAGCCCTGAAACTCTATGAAAATGCCACCCAGCACTACACATGTTATGCAATTTTCCATTATAATGAAAAGAATTGTGCAAAATGCATAAGTATTAAAGTTCTGGGTAAAATTCTGACCTATTCAGCTCACCGGTCACCTGGCTCCATGGAGATGTTCAGAGAAGCCAGGTTGTGACCCTTCTGTCACCTGGCCTCGAACCCCAATGGATTGTCAGCTACCTAACTTGTAGTTACTTATTTTTTCTGCAAGCCACAGGTGGGGGTAGTCAGGCATGGAAGTCGCAGCTGCTTAAATCAAAGCGAGTCATCGGAAGGGTGAGACTCTGTAATTTTGCACCATCTTAGGTATTTTCCTTGGCCTGTTCTATGTGTTATTATCTGTCTGATGGTTCAATAAAGTATTCCCATACTGCTTTACCCTCACACTGTGTTGTCTGAGTAGTATTATGAAGAAGGTAAAAGGAGATCGGACGATCAGTGGGATGAGCCCTTGTCCATGCAGTTTTGGGCCAGCGGACAAGAGCACCCACCAACCCCCCATGTCTCCACGCACGCAGAAAAAAAGTAATTTAATTGAGCAAAATACACAAAGTAATCCACACCTGTTCACCAATAATCCTTATGCCCCACGGCAAGCTCCAACTTGATAAATTGCTGGGCAGTGGGCATTGCTGGGCAAGTAACCGCTCAGCCTGGCATCCAGGGAACAGTGAGCTGACTGTGAGAATTTTGTTGTGTGCAACCAGCAATAATCTTAATGACATCACCTCTTGTCGTACATGGGTGCGTTCCCACTCAGCTCAGTGTGAGTTGGTTTGCCTGGCTGAGCGTTAACATTTGTCACTGCTCAGCAATTCAACCAGATGTAGCAGGGTTGTGAATCATTGTGGGACATCAGAATCATGTACTATCGGTGGACAGGTAAGTATAAATTTGATTTTTGATTTTTATTTTTCCATTAATAAATGGGTTAAATAGGATTATTGTGGGGGAGTGTTTTGTTCAATTAAAATACTTTTTTCTGTATGTGTCTTTTTTACATTTGTTTACGGGGATAGTAATTGTGACTTCTTTTACACACCTCTCAATTACTAACCCCTGGGCTTGATGCCAGTAGACATAAAACAGCTGACATCAACCCCAAAACTATTACCCCTCTTACCAACACACCAGGGTAAGTGAGAGGAGGTGGGCAAAGTGCCAGAATTTATGAACCTTTTCTGGATGGCTGCAGGCTGCTATTTTTAAACTGGGGAGGGTAAATATGCATGGCCCCTTCCCAGCCTGAGAATAAAAGCCTACAACTGTCTGATTTAGCTTGGCTGGTTATCAAAAATGGGGGAGACCTCATGTTATTTTTAACAATTATTTATTGAAATAATAAAAAAAGCGGCTTGGAGCCCCCTCTATTTTTTTTATAACCAGCCAAGATAAAGCCGACAGCTGAGAGCTGCTACCCGCAGGTGTCGACTTTACCTTCCTTGTTATCAAAAATAGAGGAGACCCCATGACTTTTTAAAAAAATGTATTTATTTATTTTACATATCACAGTCATACCAATACTTGACATGGCTGTGATTGAGCTGGAAGTCCCCACACCAGAAATACTTTTTAATTGGCTGTGCTTCGACATATCAGCAATCTTTGTTTGGGCTGTTGGATCCGAACAGTAACATGGACTTTGGAGAGAAGTCCGTGTTTGGAGTCCGTGCACGGACACTAGGTGTCCGGCATGGATCGTGACCTTACAGTTCGGGTTCGCCTATCACTGCACATGATCCCTCTCACTCGTCCCTTACAGGGACACAAAGCCAGGACATAAAAGTTTCCATGCTGTTTTCCATGTTAAAATGAGAGTTAAACCCCAGTGATCGTCCCCTCATTCTTTCATGGCACCAACTATAACTGGCTAAAACAATAAAAGGAAAAAAAAAGCTTTAATCTTTAAACCATGGATGGAAGTGGTGGAAGCTTTAGCTACAAATGTGCTGGCATTCACACAGAGGCATTTTACAAGCATTTTGACTAAAATGTAACATGCGCCATTAAAAAGAAAATTCTTTATAAATTTACTTAAGCAACATTTAATCTCCAAAGTGCCTTTAAACAAATTAATTCATGTGTATGTTCCTATACAAGAGCCATAAATGGATTTCAAACTCTCAGTTGAAATGCAAAAAAACAAAACGAGAGCCACAAAATAAATTTAGTTTAAGGAGTTGCCGTCCTTTTACATCAGGAGTTAAAAAGCCTTATAACCTTCTTCAGGCATCTTCTTACATCAATTTGCCTTTAAATGAAAGCTTAGTATAAAAATCAAAGAACGATACATGTATTGCCTACATGAATATTTTGCTGAGATATTAGTGAAAGTAGGAAAGGGGTTATCCAGGTTTGGGCTCAAATCTGCAGTCACTCTACGAAGCCGCAGATTTGTCAATCCTCATAGCGCGCACTGTTAAGATTCTTCAGTGCCGGAACCAGGAGCGGGCAGTCATGTAACTGGTTGTATGCGATTTGCATACTTTCTAGCCAAATTCCGACTAGACTTGTCTGGTCTCACTCAATTCACATGTATTTAGTGTGGCAAAGTATGTCTAGTCGGCATTTGACTGCATGTATGCAAATTGCATACTTGCGGTAATAGGTTCGCACCCACTCATGGCATCGGAGAATCCTGATAGCGCACACTGCACACTGTGAGGATTCACAAGTCTGCAGTCACATAGAGTGACTGCAGACTTGAACCCCAAGCCTGGACAACCACTATAACTCATTGATTTTAAAGTTAGTCTATCTTAGCATAATTTCAAGAAAGGGACAAGTGAATGTAAATTGAGTTAAGTCAGAGTATCATAAAAAACAAAATGAACGAGACTGTCTATGTTTGTGTGAATCTGGGATTTTATCCAGACTGATGGGATTTTGGAACTAAATACAAACCAATCATAATAATTAGCCAAATAAAGAACTCTGAATATACCGTATATAATAATAAGGTCACAAATGCCCAATGGGTCATATGGACCAATTAACATGGACCGACCGGTGGAACAATAAGGCCGCCTATCAGTACGCATTTAATAGCTTGTTTACACAGGCAGTCCAAAGTAAACAGTGTGCACTGGGCGATCTGTAAAATATCTTTCAATACGAACCAGCTGTCATGGATTTTGGTAGTCCCCTTTACACAAGATGATGCACCTTTGAGAATAATGAGTATTTCATCTGATGATCAAGCATTTTACTCGTTCATCGTGAGATCGGAAGCTTGTTAATAATGCAAGATAATGGTGAGACGAGGGTTTTTAAGAAAGTTTTTTGATGATAGTTTTTCGGCATAAATTCAGACTTGCACCGTCTTTTTGACGTTATTGACTTCATTGATGGCTTGACCATTTTCCTGCACATGGACTGTCCCATGATCAGTTGCGTAAAATTACAGTGCTGTAGAGATTGACTTAAAACAAAGATGGTGCCGCCAATCAATACCAAAGAATATGCACCAGTTAAGGTTAACTGACCAGAGCCAGAGCACATACAACCTCATAACCGTATAAGATCAGGGTTAATTTTTCGACAATTGAACCTTTCTCAATGGCAACAAAGGTCTGCTTCCTGCCCACTACTAAAGAACGTGGGTGGCTGCATGCATACACTTCTTCCTTGAAATCCAGGTGGACTACCGACCAAAGCCCATGGATAAAAATGGCACTGTTCCCAAAATCGAACCTCAAGCAACCCTTTAGTGATAGCAAGCTAGTATTGCCAAGTTTATAGATCATTTGGTGATTCCTTTCGTATTCTTGACGGATTGTTCACCACCCTATGGACAACTACTAATTTCCATTTACAAGATGAGAATTTTTGCTAAAGAGTTGAGATCTTCTAGTTTTCTTTTTTGGTCCTATTGTCTTCTACAAAAGCAATTCCTCCTACTGTATATTCTTTTTCCCATAATTGTTTTGCTTACACAGAAGGTTTTCCATAGTGAAAGCAGATGAGATGCCAGCCCTACCTGTATGATGCCACGTTCCTCCAGGACATGCTGCGCGAATGCATGAAATAATTATGATTCGGCATCCAGTATGGTCACCCAGCTGCTCGTTGCCGGCTCATTGGCCACCAGGAGGATCTGTAAACTGTAGGAAGCCCTGAGGAGTTATTTGGAAGGAAAGCGTGCTCATTCCTGGGATGCCCAAAGCTGGCAGCTTATCCAGAGCATTTAATTACAACAAATGATGCCGATGACAAGGGATGATGCTTCTCTGGAGCTTACAGTTGGTGTGAGATCCCAGCATGGAAGGAAACATGGACTGTGCCAATGTTGAACACAAAAAGCTAAATGCTAATCTTCCCTGCAAGAACGCAGCGGCGGTACGTGACGACTCGTTTCATACACCGTTATCGGCGTGAACTTAAACTATTTATTTTCTGTCTAATCCTAAAACTGTGTTCCCTCTACTTAGCGTTAATTCCAACTCAACATGGATTTCATAATAATATTATTGTGCATTATTTATCTAGTATGTCATTCAAAGGGTACCGTGCATGTATCCGTGCCGTGGAAAAAATTACACTTGTCAGTTGCTACTCTAACATGAAAACCTCAAAAAGAGGAAAAAAAAATCCTCCCAAAAATTCAGTTACAAACCAGACAGGCCCAAATGCATCTGCACTAATCCAGGGTGCAGCGGACCCAAGTAAAATGGCAGCTGCACAGGTGCATAAATACTAAATGAAACAGCCAGCCTACAATCAGGGATTGGCCGTGTGGTACACCAGTGCAGAAAAAATAATCCGCATGTGGCAGTGTTCAATGTTTTTTGTGCACTTTTTATATTTTTTCCATGGTGCAGTTGGGCCCAAATGGTTCTGCAAACTTGTGGCCTCTGTTCACACGGGATGCATTCTAGTTGGCACTGGGCAGCCCCCCTATATGGTGTTACTAAGAGGTTGTGAGCCAGAAGCCCTGCATTCCCTGTGTGAACACTGCCACATGCGGATTATTTTTTCTGCACTGGTGTACCACACTGCCAATCCCTGATTGCAGGCTGGCTGTTTCATTTGGTATTTATGCACCTGTGCAGCTGCCATTTTACTTGGGTCCACTGCACCCTGGATTAGTGCAGATGTATTTGGGCCTGTCTGGTTTGTAACTGAATTTTTTGGAGGATTTTTTTTCCTCTTTTTGAGGTTTTCAAATCAGGGTTCAGGCAAGGAGGCACGGCAGATCTCCAGGCATGGTGCGTGCTAGGGAACACTTCGAGGTCCCAGGCAAGATTCCAGGCAGGGTGCGTTCTAGGGGCACACCAGGGTCCAGAGCAAGGTGCAAGGCAAGGTGCGTGTGTAGGGGGCATGCCAGGGTTCAAAGCAAGGTGCAAGGCAAGGTACGCATGTAGGGGACATGCCAGGGATCAAAGTTCAACATACAAGTCAGGGTGCATGTGTAGAGACACGCCAAGGCACAAGGTACAAGGCAGAGTCCTGTGCGTGCCAAGGGGTATGCCAGGGTCAGGTTCAAGGCAGAGTCCTGCGCGTGCAGAGGGACACGCCAGGGTCAGAGGCAGAGTCCTGCGTGTGCAGAGGGCACACCAGGGTCAGAGGCAGAGTCCTGCGCGTGCAGAGGGTACACCAGGGTCAGGGTACAAGGCAGAGTCCTGCACGTGCAGAGGGCACACCAGGGTCAAGGTTCAAGGCAGAGTCCTGCGCGTGCAGAGAGGCATGCCAGGGTCAGGGTACAGACTAGGACCTGTACATGCTAGAGGGCATGACAGGGTACATGGCAAGACCTGCGCATACTTTTGCAGAAGCACGGGGAGGTATGACACGGGGCAGGCGAGGGCCTGCGCGTGCTAAGAGAAGCACGGAGAGTACAGTGCAGAGACAGCGTGAGTGCAAGGAAGCACAGAGAGCAGGGCTGGGGCACTGGCTAGCTGGGCGGGCTGCAGCACAAACAGGTGGGTAAGACTCCAGCGAACCCGACTGGGGCATAGCAGGCGACACAGCTGTCACTGACCAACGAGCATGGCTGAGGCACAAGCAGGCGGGCATGGCTAGGTCGGGCACGGCTGTGGCACAAGCAGGAGGCTAGGAAGGCCTGGTGCATGCAAAAGGCACATGAAGAAACAAGGCAAGAAACAGGGCAAGGCTAGGCAAGAAACAGGGCAAGACAGGGTACGGAACATGGAGCGGAACATAGGCAGAAACACAGAGCCTGGTCAGAGCGAGAACAGTGCTAGCAGCGGAGCGTAGGCCGAAGCCCAGAGCCGGGTCAAGGGAGAACCTTGAGACTAGCGTGGAAATGTGGAAGAGAGCACAATAGGACAGAGTCTAGCAGAGGAGCGTAGGCCGAAGCCCAGAGCCGGGTCAAAGGAGAACCTTGAGACTAGACATGGAAACGTGCAAGAGAGCATCATAGGGCAGAGTACGGAAAATCAGGCAGAGACAAGAAACATGAGAAGCACTACAAGGCTCAGAATAGCAAAGACCAGACATGGCGAAACAGGCAAAGGCAGAGAACAGCGGACGTACTACAAGGCAAAGCAAGGCATGGACAAACATGGCACGAGAGACAACACAAGACATGGCACGAGACAAGAGGCAGAGTACAAGCACAGAGCGTGTGCAGAGACGCACGACAGGGCAGAGTGCAGGGGCACAAAATACAGGGAGCGACCGAGCAGACCAAGCAGCCATGCAGGGAAGCAACACGATACTCAGGCCCTGACCATAAGAAGGGGCGGTCTGATATAGCATCATAGCACCTGCAGTTCCGAGTCAGGATCAGGGAAGGTCTTCCGGTTCAGATCCTCCAGGATCATAGAGAGCGTTGCTAGATCAGACTGGGCTGAACCATAGAGAAGGTCACATGATCAGGGGTTCCTGGAATACCTAGAGGATTGCAGAATCAGACAGTGCTGGAACATAGGAACGGTCACATGATCAGGGGTTCCAGGAATACAGAGGATTGCAGAATCAGAGCAGAGACGGATGGTTACCTAGCAACGGCATGCAGTCATGAGGTAAGGCACGCGTGCACACCGCTCCAGGCATCTTGCAGCACGAGACATAACGGGCATGAGAATTCAGTACACGTGCACACCGCTCTAGGCGTCATGCGGCATAACAGACATGGCAGGCATGACAGGCATAACGGACATGACAGGCATAACAGACATGGCGGGCATGACGGCAAGTAAATAGTAATAGTACAAATAAGTATAAATAATATAGGGTACATAGTAAAAGTCTGGTAAAACATTTCTTTTAAAGTCTATAAAACTGTCTCAAGTTCTTCCAGATGTATATGGGGTAGTGTAATGACAAATTTTTTTTTTTTTATGAAACCATGTGCAATGGAGGAACTTTTATGGGTTATTTAAGAATAAGTATTGCTTTTTTTTGTTTTTTAAAAAAAGTTCCCCCTTTCATTCAAATGAAACAAGGCAAAAATTGTTTTTTCCCCCAAAAAAGGACATGCAATTTTGCATTATTGAAACGATAATAGTAATAACTAAGCAACTTTTATTATTTGTTTTTTAACAAATACGGTATAAAACAGTTAATTATAAGTACAATATGTACAAAAGAATTGTTTAAAAATTATTTTTTCCTATGAATTTTAGATTCAAAAATTCAATTTGTTTCGATTTCGCATGTAGTTCCTCCATCAGTTTTACAGCACGTTCAGCATTTTGGTTAGATCTGGGAATGTCAATTAATGACTCCTCGACCAACCAGTGCGCCTTCAAACACTTAATTGCCTTCTTCTTCTGCCTTCGCCGTTTCTCGCTGTTGAACAGAAAACTGAAGTTTCCAAGAATTTGGCAGTTCGTTGGCATCCGCGTGAGATTGGAGAGCTTTTCAACATATGGAATACTTGGATCCCTTTTATGTTGAGAATAGGAGGGCAGATTCCTCGTCCAGATAGACCTGTTTGCTTTTACACTGTTGCTGTAGTTTCTAGAAGACATTTTCTGCACTTCTTGATCGTAAAACTTGAAGCTTTGCACTGAAAATGAAAAGATAATACTAAATTACAAAATATTTTAAAATATTCCAGATGTGAATAAAATACCACTTTTTGTTACAACTTAGAAAGATATTTTCTTTATAGATTTAAATTAAAACACGAAAAATCTTTTTTTGGAAAATTTTGAAATGAAAAAGAGGGGGAACTTTTTTGAATATTTTACAAATTTGATGATACTAATGTCATTTGTATGGAATTGTTCCACCAATGTAAGGGGTTTCATTTTCGTTTTGCAAAATTTTTAAAATAGTCATCACTAGAGTTGAGCGAAACGGGTCGAAAAATTTCAAAAGTCGCCGACTTTTGGCAAAGTCGGGTTTCATGAAACGAAACCCGACCCTAGGATGAGGTCAGCCACGAGGTCGGCGACTTACGCGCCAAAGTCGCATTTCAAAAGTTTGTTTTGCGCTCTTTTTCAGCCAATCAGGATCCACGGACACAGTGGGCAACGTGATGACATAGGCAGGGGTCACCACCATCTTTCAGAAGGGCATGCAAGTGATTGGCTTGCTTTGGTGGGCGTCACAGGGGGTATAAAAGGGCGTGCACGCCGACCGCCATCTTACTTCTGCCGATCTTAGCATAGGGAGAGGTTGCTGCTGATTCTGTAGGGAGAGCGTTAGGCAGGGAAGAAGACAAAAAAACTGCTTCTGCTGCTAGCGATTTGGCCTGCACAACACACAAGTCACTGTGTGTGCAGTGCAAGGGGAGGCTATATAGTGGTGTATCAGTGGTGTTGGTTGTTGGGCTGCCTTCTAAGGCTTCCTGACAGGCTGGCATTGCTGTTTACCACTGCTCCGCAAACTGCTTTTTTAAAAGCAATCCAATCTCCCTTATCCTCTAGTCACTTTGGTCACAGCTGTGCCATCGAGCCTGTCACATAGCGCTCAGATATTCATTGGGCCTCAAACTGCTTTTTTAAAAGCAATCCCAATTTTTTTTTTTTGCCCTGCTGAGAAGAAAAAAAAACTGCTTCTGCTGCTGATAGCAATTTGGCCTGCACAACACACCAGTCACTGTGTGTGCAGTGCAAGGGGAGGCTATATTGTGGTGTATCAGTAGTGTTGGTTGTTGGGCTGCCTTTTAAGGCTTCCTGACAGGCTGGCATTGCTGTTTACCCACTGCTCCGCAAACTGCTTTTTTAAAAGCAATCCAGTCTCCCTTATCCTCTAGTCACTTTGGTCACAGCTGTGCCATCGAGCCTGTCACATAGCGCTCAGATATTCATTGGGCCTCACACAATCCAAAAGTGTCCAGTGTCCAAAAGTGTGTGCAGAGATTCAAAATCTCCCTTATCCTCTAGTCACTTAGGTCACAGCTGTGCCATCGAGCCTGTCACATAGCGCTCAGATATCAGTGGGCCTCACACAATCCAAAAGTGTCCAGTGTCCAAAAGTGTGTGCAGAGATTCAAAATCTCACTTATCCTCTAGTCACTTAGGTCACAGCTGTGCCATCGAGCCTGTCACATAGCGCTCAGATATTCATTGGGCCTCACACAATCCAAAAGTGTCCAGTGTCCAAAAGTGTGTGCAGAGATTCAAAATCTCACTTATCCTCTAGTCACTTAGGTCACAGCTGTGCCATCGAGCCTGTCACATAGCGCTCAGATATTCATTGGGCCTCACACAATCCAAAAGTGTCCAGTGTCCAAAAGTGTGTGCAGAGATTCAAAATCTCCCTTATCCTCTAGTCACTTAGGTCACAGCTGTGCCATCGAGCCTGTCACATAGCGCTCAGATATCAGTGGGCCTCACACAATCCAAAAGTGTCCAGTGTCCAAAAGTGTGTGCAGAGATTCAAAATCTCACTTATCCTCTAGTCACTTAGGTCACAGCTGTGCCATCGAGCCTGTCACATAGCGCTCAGACATCAGTGGGCCTCACACAATCCAAAAGTGTCCAGTGTCCAAAAGTGTGTGCAGAGATTCAAAATCTCACTTATCCTCTAGTCACTTAGGTCACAGCTGTGCCATCGAGCCTGTCACATAGCGCTCAGATATTCATTGGGCCTCACACAATCCAAAAGTGTCCAGTGTCCAAAAGTGTGTGCAGAGATTCAAAATCTCCCTTATCCTCTAGTCACTTAGGTCACAGCTGTGCCATCGAGCCTGTCACATAGCGCTCAGATATCAGTGGGCCTCACACAATCCAAAAGTGTCCAGTGTCCAAAAGTGTGTGCAGAGATTCAAAATCTCACTTATCCTCTAGTCACTTAGGTCACAGCTGTGCCATCGAGCCTGTCACATAGCGCTCAGATATCAGTGGGCCTCACACAATCCAAAAGTGTCCAGTGTCCAGAAGTGTGTGCAGAGATTCAAAATCTCACTTATCCTCTAGTCACTTAGGTCACAGCTGTGCCATCGAGCCTGTCACATAGCGCTCAGATATCAGTGGGCCTCACACAATCCGAAAGTGTCCAGTGTCCAAAAGTGTGTGCAGAAATTCAAAATCTCCCCTGTTCTATAGACACCTTGTACCTTGTTTTACATACTATATAGTTTGTTGGATTTTGTCTACATTTCTACCAAAAATGAGGAAGGCTGGTGGAAGAGGCCGTGGAATTGGGAGGGGGTTGGCAGCTGGTAATGATGGTGTTGGTGGTGGATCTGATGGTAGTGACAAGAGCAAAATAGGACCGAATGCAGGAGGTGTTGAGCCTGCGTCATCATCTGGCTACATAAGGCCTCGAACGCTTAGTTTTCTAGGAGTTGGCAAACAGCTTTTAAAGCCAGAGCATCAGGAAAAAGTTTTGTCTTACATTGCTGACTCAGCCTCCAGCTCTATCGCCTCCTCTTCAGTTGTAAAAAGTAAAAGCACTGAGTCGTCATTGGAGGCTCATGTTCATGAACCACACCTTTCCTTGTGTCCTTCAGCCCAACCAAGATTGAAGGATGACGCAGGCCATACTACTGATTACTCCATGGAGCTGTTTTCACATACCATGCCTGGATTATCAAGTCAAATGGTGAATTACCCAGGCCAAGATGAATCTGACATGGAGTGCACTGATGCACAGCCGCTGATGGATGATTCTGCTGGTACATTCACTCAGAGCACTACATTGTCCTCGCAGTGTACAGAGCCAGATTCTGACCCTGATGAGACTCAGGTGCCCCTTCCCGCACACTATACCACCATACACGGTGACACAGAGGAAGGTGCACATGACATAGAAGAGGAGGTGATGGATGACCCAGTTGTTGACCCAGATTGGCATCCATTGGGGGAAGAGGGTGCTGTTTCCAATAGCTCAGATGAGGAGCATCCACAGCAGACATCGACATCGCAACAGCTGTTATCTGGCAGGCCCGGAGCACTCCAAAGACAGGTTCCAAACATCAAAAGAGTTGCTGGACAGCTTGTCCAGAGGGTCAAAAGATCACAGCGTGCTAGGCCGCAAAATGTCTGCCAAAGTAGGAAGAGTGCAGTGTGGCACTTTTTTGAACAAAATCCTCATGATCAGGCCAAGCTTATCTGTAAGAAGTGCGCAAAGACCTTTAGCCGAGGGAAAAATCTGAAAAATTTGAATACCAGTTGCATGCTTAGACATTTAACCAGCATGCACTTGCAAGCGTGGACACAACACCAAACCTCAAGTGCCACATGTGCAACTGATCACAACGAAGGTAGTCAGCAACGCTACATTGTTTCCCCCACTGTAAGCCCACCGCTTAGCACAGCAGCAAATGTTGAGGTGTCGTTGCAAGGCCACAGCAGTCAGGGAATCCCACTGTTATATCAACAAAAGACTGATTCTAGGCCATTAGAAAGAACACCAACTCCTTCACCATCATCAACCCTCTCTCAGTCCGCCCTGTCCACCGCTACTTCCACCATATGCAGCTCTCAAGTCCAGCTCACCCTCCCAGACGCTATGAGTAGGTTAAGAAAGTACTCAGTCTCTCATCCGCGTACACTGGGTTTGAACGCCCACATTGCCAAACTAATCTCGTTTGAGATGATGCCCTTTCGGTTGGTGGAAAGCACAGCTTTCCGCGAACTCATGGCCTATGCAGTACCACGCTATGACCTACCCAGTCGCCACTTCTTCTCTCGCAAAGCCATCCCAGCCCTCCACCATCATGTGAAAGACTGCATTGTCCATGCACTCAAGCAGTCTGTGAGCGGAAAGGTGCACCTCACAACTGATGCATGGTCCAGTCGGCATGGCCAGGGCCGTTACGTGTCCATCACTGCGCACTGGGTTAATGTGGTGGATGCAGGGTCCACAGGGGACAGCGTTGGTGGGACAGTGCTTCCTAGCCCACGGTATAGGAAACAGTTGGCTGTAGGCGTTCCACCCTCCTCCTCCTCCTCCTCCAGAAGCGAAAGCTCGTCCACAGAGCGCAGTCATACGAGCACTCCATCTGCAGCTGCCACTGTTGCACACGATGTGTCCCCCTATCGAGCAGCTAGTGGAAAGCGTCAGCAGGCTGTGTTGCAGATGATGTGTTTGGGCGACAGACATACCGCCGAGGTGCTGGCCGAGTACTTTCAGCGACAAACTGAGTCATGGCTGGGCAGTGTACATCTTGAGGCAGGCAAGGTAGTTAGTGATAACGGCCGTAATTTTGTGGCAGCCATAGCCCTTTCAAAACTCAGCCACATACCTTGCTTGGCTCACACCTTGAACCTGGTGGTGCAGTGCTTCCTCAAAAATTATCCGGAGTTAACAGCCCTGCTCCAGAAGGTGCGAAGACTGTGCACGCACATCCGCCGGTCGCCTGTACACTCCGTTCGTATGCAGAAGCTGCAGCGATTGCTCCACCTTCCCAACCACCGCCTCATTATCGACATTGCAACAAGGTGGAACTCCACCCTGCACATGGTGGAGCGGCTGTGCGAGCAGAGGCAGGCCATAATGCATTTGTGGGAGGATACACGGCCAGGCACTTTGAGAGCAGACATGGAGTTGACAGGTGTGCAGTGGTCGAAGCTGAAAGACCTCTGTAAAGTCCTTCAGTGTTTTGAGGAATGCACACGGCTGGTAAGCGCAGACGACGCCATCCTAAGCATGAGCATCCCACTTATGCGTCTGCTCATGCAAACTTTGACGCACCTTAAGGATCAGGCGTCTGCAGCCAATGTTGATGAGGAGGAAGAGGAGGAGGGAATCCTTGATGACATTCAGCCATTGTCTGCTCAGGGACCTCTCCTGGACGAGGTGGAGGAAGAAGAGGAGGAGGAGGATGATGATGGGGATGATTACTTAGGGGAGGAGGATGCATCTCGTGGGGCAAGTGAAAATGTTGGCGTGGCAAGGTCTGGTACAGGGTTTGTGCGTGACTGGAGGGATGTGGATTTGCCAGAAAGTGCTCCTCCAACCAGCACTCGCAGTGCATCATTGACACCGGGAACATTGGCCCACATGTCAGATTATGCCTTGCGGATCCTAAAAAGGGACCCCCGCATTGCCAAAATGATGAACGATGACGACTACTGGTTGGCCAGCATCCTGGATCCACGCTATAAAGGCAAATTACAAAACATCATGCCACAGGAGAACCTTGACCTAATATTGGCTAATAAACAAGCAACTCTGGTAAATCGCTTGCTTGAGGCATTCCCAGCACACAGAGGCGGTGATGGTTCTCACACGAGCCGTGCGGGCCGGGGGCAGCTTGGCAGAGGTGTTCGTGGTGCACACAGCAGAAGTGGCGTTGGAGACAGGGGTTTCATGACAATGTTGTGGACTGATTTTTCAAGTACCGCTCACACAACTGGTAATACAGCATCGATGGAAAGTGACAGGAGACAGCAGTTGTCAACTATGGTTACAAACTACTTTTCCTCCCATATCGATGTTCTCCCACACAGGTCATTCCCCTTTGACTATTGGGCCACTAAACTGGACACCTGGCCTGAATTGGCCCAATATGCCTTACAGGAGCTCGCTTGCCCAGCTGCAAGTGTGCTATCGGAAAGAGTCTTCAGTGCAGCTGGATCAATCCTGACAGAAAAAAGGACCCGTCTGTCAACCCAAAATGTGGATGATCTAACCTTCATTAAAATGAACCATGCATGAGTTTCCAAGGATTTTGTCCCACCTTCCCCTGATGACACATAGGGTGACAGAAAAATGGCTTGCTTTGGTCCACCTCTTCCTGGGACTTCACCTATTTCGCCTTTTGCATCAGCTGAATGTCCAACATCAATATATGCCACTTTCTAAAACTCCCTAACTGTGCTGCCTCCCCCCCCATGGCCCGGGTCACCACCTAGCGCACGACACCGTGCGAGTGCCGTTGCCCTGGACAGGTGGGTAGGCCGACTCTTGGGCGCGGGCACTGGCACAGGGTCCCTCATAGTGCAATCAAGTGTCTCTGACGGTGGTGGTGCCCACCCGACGTCAGACACACCGCTGTACTATGAGGGGCCCAGTGCCAGTACCGACGCCCACGAGTGGGCCCCCCTTGCTTGGGCAGGGCCCCAGCATTTGCAATCTTTACCTCTCCCTGCTCCTCCGCTGTGTAATCTGGGCCGTCAAATCCATACTGTGCCTGACACCGTCTGAGCCTGCCTCCTGATGTATAGACATATATTTTGAATGTGTACGCTATCCATACATGTTATCCGGGGATACGGTACCCTTTCTAACCTTTGTGCAATCACGTGCAATCCATACTGGGCCTAACACCGTCTGAGCCTGCCTCCTGAGACATATATTTTGAATGTGTACGCTATCCATATATGTTATCTGGGGATACGGTACCCTTTCTAACCTTTGTGCAATCACGTGCAATCCATACTGGGCCTAACACCGTCTGAGCCTGCCTCCTGAGACATATATTTTGAATGTGTAAGCTATCCATACATGTTATCCGGGGATACGGTACCCTTTCTAACCTTTGTGCAATCACGTGCAATCCATACTGGGCCTAACACCTTCTGAGCCTGCCTCCTGAGATATATATTTTGAATGTGTACGCTATCCATACATGTTATCCGGGGAAACGGTACCCTTTCTAACCTTTGTGCAATCACGTGCAATCCATACTGGGCCTAACACCGTCTGAGCCTGCCTCCTGAGACATATATTTTGAATGTGTACGCTATCCATACATGTTATCTGGGGATACGGTACCCTTTCTAACCTTTGTGCGATCACGTGCAATCCATACTGGGCCTAACACCGTCTGAGCCTGCCTCCTGAGACATATATTTTGAATGTGTACGCTATCCATACATGTTATCTGGGGATACGGTACCCTTTCTAACGTTTGTGCAATCACGTGCAATCCATACTGTGCCTGACACCGTCTGAGCCTGCCTCCTGAGACATATATTTTAAATGTGTACGCTATCCATACATGTTATCCGGGGAAACGGTACCCTTTCTAACCTTTGTGCAATCACGTGCAATCCATACTGGGCCTAACACCGTCTGAGCCTGCCTCCTGAGACATATATTTTGAATGTGTACGCTATCCATACATGTTATCCGGGGATACGGTACCCTTTCTAACCTTTGTGCAATCACGTGCAATCCATACTGGGCCTAACACCGTCTGAGCCTGCCTCCTGAGACATATATTTTGAATGTGTACGCTATCCATACATGTTATCTGGGGATACGGTACCCTTTCTAAACTTTGTGCAATCACGTGCAATCCATACTGGGCCTAACACCGTCTGAGCCTGCCTCCTGAGACATATATTTTGAATGTGTACGCTATCCATACATGTTATCCGGGGATACGGTACCCTTTCTAACCTTTGTGCAATCACGTGCAATCCATACTGGGCCTAACACCGTCTGAGCCTGCCTCCTGAGACATATATTTTGAATGTGTACGCTATCCATACATGTTATCTGGGGATACGGTACCCTTTCTAGCCTTTGTGCAATCACGTGCAATCCATACTGGGCCTAATACCGTCTGAGCCTGCCTCCTGATGTATAGACATATATTTTGAATGTGTACGCTATCCATACATGTTATCCGGGGATACGGTACCCTTTCTAACCTTTGTGCAATCACGTGCAATCCATACTGGGCCTAACACCGTCTGAGCCTGCCTCCTGAGACATATATTTTGAATGTGTACGCTATCCATACATGTTATCCGGGGAAACGGTACCCTTTCTAACCTTTGTGCAATCACGTGCAATCCATACTGGGCCTAACACCGTCTGAGCCTGCCTCCTGAGACATATATTTTGAATGTGTACACTATCCATACATGTTATCCGGGGATACGGTACCCTTTCTAACTTTTGTGCAATCACGTGCAATCCATACTGGGCCTAACACCGTCTGAGCCTGCCTCCTGAGACATATATTTTGAATGTGTACGCTATCCATACATGTTATCTGGGGATACAGTACCCTTTCTAACCTTTGTGCAATCACGTGCAATCCATACTGGGCCTAACACCATCTGAGCCTGCCTCCTGATGTATAGACATATATTTTGAATGTGTACGCTATCCATACATGTTATCTGGGGATACGGTACCCTTTCTAACCTTTGTGCAATCACGTCCAATCCATACTGGGCGTGAGAACGGCTGGCGAGCTGTTAAGCAAGCTACAGCACCTGTGGTTTGCACTCGTAAGTTTTTCATTTTTTCAGGAATGACAGTTAGGCCTAATTCCGGAACTGCAGTTGACCTGCACTTACTGGGAAATCATTGTTCGCGGGTAATAATTGTAATCAGTGATCCCCATCACTAACGTTGTTCAGCGGGTTATCTGCACCTGTAAGCGAGAAACGCTGGCCTTTTCAGTGTAGCGCACATGCAGCCACGGACATGTAAGGGCATGACACACCAGTTATTGGCCAATCTCATGTGCCAGAGCCTCACGTGTCCCTCTAGTAAGCCGGGCTCAGACCGCGGGGCATGACGGAGTCTCGTTCATTAACGGAATTAAGCTTGCCATGTGTGCATCTGTTCTGTAGCTGGCATGGTTGAGGTTTCCCAGGTGGAGTCGAATTTAACCGTAGGCTCCACTCCTGGTGGTGCCCTTCTGGACATTCCTTTAAGGTTCAGCTTTGCAACCATACTGCCCACGTAAAACAAACACTTTGCCTTCATGAACGCTGTTTGGAGGGTCATGACTCGTGGGAATAACGCCGCCCAATCAGTTAACCTGCTAGAGAGATCGTTCGTTGCTCCCAAGCATGACATCACACTCCCTAGGAGGAAGGTAATGCCACTGTGGCGACCGTACTCCTGAGGGCGACACAAGTGCACTGATGCCCAGCCACTGCTCGATGAATCTGCTGGTACATTGACCCAGACCACTACATTCCCCTCGCACGCTACACGGCCTGAATCTGACCCTGATGAAACTCAGGTTACCCTTCCCATATACAGTTCCATCTTACACGGTGACAAAGAGGAAGCTGCAGATGAAAGTGCAGGTTCGGCCCACCCGCCGTCAGACACACCACCGTACTATCAGGGGCCCTGTGCCAGTGCTGTCGCCAACGAGTGGGCCCCCCCTGCTTGCTCAGGATCACAGCACTTGCAAGGTTGAAATACTGTGCAGTGAGATGGAAGATGGGGACGACGAGGAGTCCAGACTAGTACATGGATTCCATAGTGAGGAGACATATTTCATTGTTTTCAATGTTGGGACAGCAATTTTTGGGGAGCACTATACTCTGGAGAATGATAGATGGGGCCCACCATACACTGGAACATTCCAAAGGTGGACATCAGACACTGGAGCAGCATTTAAAGGGCCCATTATACACTAGAGCATTAGAAATGGGGCCCATTATGTTTGGAGCATTATTTGGGCCCATAAGACAGTGGAGCTTCATCCATGGGGACCAACATATACTGTAGCATTATGTGGAGCTCATCATATACTGTTTCAAACATTATATGGGACCAATGATTCTGTATGGAGAAATAGATGGGCCTCGTCATGAGATGTAAAAAGTGAAGTATTTTTCATTGTACTATACCGCTATTTCTCTGCCGTATCGGAGCATGATGAGTTGTGGTATGTGTTAAAGGGGTGCTCTTTCGCCCAGGGCACATGAAAACCTGGAGCCAGCCCTTCCCCCCCCCACGACTGTAGCCAAATAACCCCCATTTTTCAGTGCGTAACTTGTATTATGAAGTTAATTAAGGTTGACAAGCTTAAGTAAGAAGAATTGATGCTTTTGGCATTCAAATGGGCACTGTAGGTGTGTTTCCTGTCCTCCTCTCACTGCCGACTTTTATTCCCCATTGACTTACATTGGGTTTCGTGTTTCGGGACGACCCCGACTTTTCCCTATAATCGGACGATCTTGCTCGACCCGACTTTTGGAAAAGTCGGGTTTCACGAAACGAAACGCGACCCTAAAAAAACAAAAGTCGCTCAACTCTAGTCATTACCCTAATATGGGGTTTGGGAAACCTTTGTTAAAAGCCTCTTACCTAACTAACCGGTACCCTGCTATGCAACGATGAAGGACGTCTTCCTGTTTTGAAGCGTACTCAGGTTTGGTTGAATATCCTAAATCATGTGGTTAGGCTTGTTAACCTCTTAAAGTTTGGACTCATCAATGTTTCATGCAATGGTTTTCCAAAGTTGACCCTTTAACGAGCCTTGTGACATGACTTAGAATAAAAGCCAAACCAAAATCTCAGTTTGCAGACACAGTGTTTCAGGGTACTACCCTTCGTCAGTGCAAAGTGTGAGATCTGGTTTGGCTGAGTGAGAGGTGTTTGACTGGGATCCTTGTGGAGAAACATTACCCCGCTGATTCTAGGTTGCTTGGTGTACTTTTGGTGCAATCTCTGTTTTCTCTTCCATAGATGTAGCAGTGCTATAAATGCTGAGCTGTATATAACCCCACCCACACCACTGATTGGCTTCTTCCTGTGTACACTATGAGCAAGCTGCCAATCAGCGATGAGGGTGAGGTTGCACAAATTAGCTGGACTGGCTTGCACAAGACACCTAATCCTCTAATAATAATCTCCTGTTGCTAATACACTGATTGCATTGAAACTACAGCACACATCCCAATAAGTGACACATCCCTGGAATCGGGCATTCTTCCCCTTCATTAAATAGAAAAAAAATCTACTTATATATTTCCTCTAATGCCGCTTTAAAGATGAAGAGTAGTTTCACCAAATATTAATTTGTTTCAGATTTTTACAGTCTGTTTTAATTGCCTGAAAATAAGTCAAGAAATAACTTTTGTATCAGAAATTCAAATTGATTGGCGCTTAGTGACAACTTTACCAGAACCTTACCTGACATACAAGCTCTTTGTATATATAAGTGACGGCTCAAACACAATTCTATAGCACCTAAGGGGGCTTTCACATTGCGTATTGTGTCCCCATTGGGACTTGACGGCAGAGGGAGCGTGCGCCCTGACGTGCGTCATTTTTGGGAGTATACGCCCAGAGCAGACTTCATCTCATGTCCACCTCCTGTGGGCGGACACTCCTTCCAAAAAGTGCATGTCAGAACGCACATTTGCTCTGCAGTAAACAATACAGTCTAGGACCCCGTCGGCGCATGCGTCCACACCCCATTTTGAGGGGGATTTCAGACATATGCCCCAACGGGGGACACAGAACGCAATGTGAAAGCTCCATAAGAATTCAACTCCGACCAAATAACATCATGCTCCAGGTCGAAGAATTCAGCAGATAGAAGCATCTTATTTGTGAATGTTCCGAGGACAAAAGAATCTGACGATTGTCGATAACTTTCTTCATCTTCAGTTAAGTGCTTCAAGGCCATTTCTCGTAGAAAAAGACAATAACCATAGCTATAACGTAGGCGCGTTGGCTTTGAGGGCAAATGTCACACACATCAAAGGACTCCGGACATTCTACAAGGTTCTCCTTGCCGTTGAATTTACCGGAAGACACAAAAGATTACAGAGTGTTGTGTGTCGCCTTCCATCACATCAACCCAGGAAAAGCATTAAAGCAGCGAGCCATCTGGAGAGAAAGCCCGGCATAGCTGTGATTCTCCCCTGTCTGATCGGATGTCACGGTGGATCACTTCTCATGCCCCCAAAGTGAAGGCGTTTAGTACTAACCAAAGCCGGTAGAAATGCATTTGTTTAAATTGTCAAAGAAAATTAATATTTTTTTCTTTTTTTTTTTTTCTTTTCAACTTGGAAGTGACGTCTTCCAGTGGACTGAAGGAGCCGAGGGATTGAGGATATTCAATTCTCGGGATGAGCGTTTTGGCAGCTGTTTTTTTTAGAAGCGTTTGTCTAGTGATACCGTACGCTGACAAGAAGCTGTCAGGAAGCAAGGGCTACATGAAATATTTATCGGTCATACTAATATACCAGCACAATGTTTTCCTTATAGTATTAAGCATTAACACAGAGTTATAGCTTCAGAAAATATGATTCAAACTCTGCTTGTTAAAGGTAATGAGTCACAAAAAAAAGAGACAGCTTTTCTGTTGGTTTGACATATTCAGAAATGAGTGGCAAGAGATGACTAACTTTAAAAAAATAAAAATTAAAAAATAAAAATGATACTCTGTCAGGAGATGTTTCTGCTATATGAGACTATATGTGGCCACCTAGTGGTTGGAATATGTATTGCAGCTGGCTAGATTTTCATGATAGTTAAAAGATGGTGCAAATCGAATCACAAGCAAGACCATCAGCATGGTCAGTAACCATGTCTTGAAGCTGTGTGAACCACCTGTTACCTGATCGCATCCTTGGCTTTTGTTTTGATTTGCCGTCTTGATGCAACATCTTCATTGTACTGTGATGTTGTGCCAAAATGAAGAGCCGCGGATGACAAGAAGCACAAGATGGATCTCAGTGCTCCCCACTGCCGGCCACAGGACACCGTTTTGGCCAATTAATTTGCACCAATTTTAACTGTAATGTTTAAAATTGGTCCTTTGAGAATTTGGATTCTTCAACAAAATTCATAAACAGTTAATGGTCGACACAACCGGACAAGGAGTAGTAACCTGATAACGGCCTTTATAGAATGAACAGTAATGCCACAGAAGAGAAGTTTGCAGAGACAAGAGATCAAATGAGACACTGTTAGGGAGAACTGGAAGTGCATCAGGTAAATTACCCTTACGCAATGCACAAATACAATTATTAACTCTTCAAATAATAATAAAAAAAATGTTAGAGTTAGAAGGGACCTCCGGGATTATCGTGTCCAACCCCCTGCTCAATGCAGGATTCACTAAACCATCTCAGACAGATGTCTGTCCAGCCTCTGAAGACTTCCATTGAAGGAGAACTCACCAACTCTCGTGGCCGCCTGTTCCACTCATTGATCTCCCTAATACCTAATTTCTAATATCTAATCTGTATCTTCTCCCTTTCAGTTTCATTTCATTGCTTCTTGTGTTTCCATGTGCAAATGAGAATAAGGATGATCCCTCTACACTGTGACAGCCCTTCAGATATTCATGGACGGCTATTCAGTCTCCTCTCAGTCTTCTTAGTGTCTGCCCGTCTCAGTTGTGGCTGTGACCATCTGCCCATTCATTATTTTGAACTCCTCTAAGAGTCTCTCATAATGGAGCAAACCTTTTTTGCGACATTAATTATTGGAACCCGGTAAGTACAATTAGATCAGCCTCTGCTTTAATGACAATACGAGAACGTTTTTGCGCAGGTTAGTCTCATGACTTGATCAATGTTTTGCGAGATATTGAGTTGAGCCCTTTCCTAGGCTTTTCCCTATAACTATTTATTAAAACAAATCTGTCAGCAAGTTTTTGCTATGGAATCTGAGAGCAGAATGATGTAGTTGAAGAGAGCCTGATTCCAATGATGCGTCACCTAGTGGGCTGTGCTTTGCAGTTTCGATACAATCAGTGTTTTATCAGCTTGAGATTATCACTACAGGACAACTGGCCTTGTGCTTCCTAGTCCAATTTCATCTCAGCACTAATTAGTAGCTCTACCTCACTATACAATGCACACAGAAAGATCAGCGGTGTGGGCGGGATTATACAGTGCTCAGCATCTGAGCTGTGCTAGTTCTGCAGCAGAGAAAATTGAGATTCTATAATCATGATGCACCCATGACACATAGCTATAATCACGTTCTCAGGCACTACATCATGATGCTGTCAGATTACATAGTAAAAACCTGCTGACAGATTCTCTTTAATATCTTCTTTCACTTTCACCATATACTGTAATACAACTTTCACCCTAAACTCTCTTAGATCTCCAAAGAAGGCTTGACGTAAACCTTGTAAACTACAGGGGTCCGTCCACCAGACTATGTATTTTCAATGTTAATATTAAAAGGAACCTATCATCAGATTCCTGCAGCCCAAACCACAACTAGTATGAATCAGTCACTGGCTGCTAGATTGGAGCCAGGCATGTTGTAATCTAAAAAGCTTCGACCAGGGACTGGCATTGGACACCTAGTCTCTAGAAGGCTTTTCAAAGGTTTGTCCCCGCCTCTATTCCTTTGACTGACAGGTCTTTCCCTGTGTGTGTACATTGGGAGAGACCTGTCAGTCAACTAGAGCCTGGCAGGGAGAAAACAGTAGCGGATCCAAATCAGACTAGTCATCCGAGACATATAGACTCCAATTCATTAACACCGGCGATATTCAAACCAACCTCAATGAGGGGCACATCCGATAATTAGCGTGTGCCTCTGTTATGAATGAGTCACCGAGGGAGGAAAAAACAAAAATACAAGCTAAGTCCAGAAAACCGGAGAGGTTGGTAGCTATCGGATTGCAGCCCCCTGATCCTATACACCACAACTAACAGTAGCCGGGGGGGGTTCCTACAGTGCCCTAGACTCCTTGTTCACAGCCGGAGAACTAAATAAGCCTAAAGAAAGAAAGGGGAAATCTAAACTGCCCCAGAGCAGACCCCAAAGCAATAGACAGCCCCCAACATGTATTGTCGGTGAAAAGCAGATGAAAACACAAACACAGACAGAAAGACAGGTTGAGCAAATGATGGGCCCAACTAACTAAATAGGAAAGGACAGAAAAGATGCTGGCTGCAATCTGCAAAAAACCGTACCAAAAATGTCCCAACCGTCTGATAGGGAAAAAGACCCTGAAGTCGCTAGACTTCAAAATCACTATATCAGCACTCAGGTATATTCTGAAAACAGAGCAAAGAGATAAACTGATCAGAGACAAAAATGGAACTCAGCCCGTCCCAACAAAGGCAGGCTGAACACAAAACACGAAGCAAACAGACAAAATCTCATGGAAAGATAAGAGAGCAAAAACTTAGCTTTCAGTAGACAGGACTAACTGGTTGCAAGAGCTCAGAGCAGAAAGGATCACCAGCACCCCTGTAGGGCGTCGGCTGCCTTATATCCACTCAGTGATTCCGGGTGTCCAATCAGGCTCCACCTGTTCAGACGCCAGGTTCATCTCAACCCAATCAATTTCACTACCTCTCTTCACCAGCAGAGGGAGTTCATCAGACATCAACGGTGAAGGGGAAAATGAACTCACAACACGCCTCTGTGCGGATTGAGCAAAACTGTCATGGAAATTCCAGAAATCAAAAAGCGTTTGTCATTTCTTAGTTAACACAGTTTATTTAATAAGGTTTCAAAATAGAGTTTTAGATAAAATAGTGTGTACCAAAATTTATGTACATGCGCAGTACTTTGCTTTTCTTTAGTATAGGTGGTTTGTAAATTTCATCAAGCTAATACCGTACATATAAATTAACATTATGAATTTTTCAATTTTTGTTTGTCAATGTTTTCATATTTTACACATTAATAAAGGGATTGTGCTTCCTCTGTGATATTAATATTTACAACAGGTATTTTATACAAAAAAGAAAACAAAAATTCTAAACCAAGTTGCTCACTAAAATAGGGATGCTGCGGATTAGGGTTGATTCCATTTCAGGATTGAATTTTCTATCTTGACAACTTCCTTTCTATTGGGCATTATAATTTTAGTATGTTAGATTTATTACTTACAGAAAGCCTCAAAAGTGACCAGTATTTTATTCTTTAATTCATCTTTCCCCCTTGAATACTCCATTTTTTACATTGTTTCAATAAGCCATACGGTTCCAGAGATATGGGTCTTTCTACTTAGTGGATTTTTATAGGTTATTTTACTAAGGGGGTGTGGCTTACAGGCACGCCCCTGAGGATCCTGTGAGATACACCTCCTGTGTAAGGACCATAAAAATGCCTGTAAATTAAAAGGCCCATTTCTCTGGAACAGTATGATGGATATAAAAAACAAAAACAAAAAACTGTTAAACTCAGTATAGCTAGAGGATTAATTTAAGAGTAAAAAGCTGGTGACTTTTGACCTGGTGACAGGTCATCGTCTTTAAACCTACAGACACTATGTTGTTTATTCCATATGTACTTGAATAAGAAATAAATCATGAGCCAGAAAATGCTAGAAAAAAAGTCCAACCTATAAATAAATACTCATCTCTATTCATTTCAAGAAAGGATTTGAGTGGGACGTGTTTGGATAATGAAGAAAATAGTGAAGCAAAAAAAAAGAATATGGGGAAAGTAGTAAATATATTGTTATTACTGAATGTGAAATGTTACTTCATGTTGCCGAGTCCTTTTTTTTTTCAGAAGCAAAGTGCTTTTGTCTACTTACTTTCTACTTGTAGTTTTTTTTACTAGGAGTAAAATGTCATCTCAAGTGCTGCAGAAATTGCTTCTTTTCATTTGATAAAACCATTTATGTAGTATTTATTGGTGGAGCCTGATAAAACTCAAGGGAATAATGGAAAATAAAACAGGCAAATATTTTGATGGTCGTTTGCCTGCAACACAAGGAGCAACATCAGAAACACGACATCAGTTTTCACCAGGTGGACAGCACTTCCCAGGTCATTGGGAGGCTATGTTCACACGTTGCGTTTTTGCTGCATTTTTTTCTGCAGGCAAAACCTGCTCTCTTGGCAGCACAGAAGCTACTTACAAAAAGCAAGTTTTGCTGTGTTTTTTCCTATGTTTTTCAGGATTACAAAGTTTAGCTTTGCTTCCACCAAAGAACACAGGTCAACAATGCAAGACATATGTGAAACCGTTCATTTTTTTGAAAAAGGGCAATTTGATCAAATTATTTAGTGGAAAAAAAGATTTTTATGTCTGAAAAAATAGTTATTATTCTGAACAAAAAAGTTCATTTGAGTACATGAATAAATGCACAATTATAAATGTAACAGCAGGGGGAGGTGACTTGGTCAGGAATAGTTAACCTAAGACATTGACAGAGCATTGAATTTGTAGGACACAGTTTACTTTCACACTTTGGTTGGCCCTTGAGTTGATCAGGTATTGTTCAATTTCCCACCTTGGTAGGCAACAGGCACTGTTCAATCTCACACCTTGGTAGGCAACAGGCATTGTTCAATCTCGCACCTTGGTAGGCAACAGGCACTGTTCAATCTCGCACCTTGGTAGGCAACAGGCATTGTTCAATCTCACACCTTGGTAGGCAACAGGCATTGTTCAATTTCGCACCTTGGTAGGCAACAGGCATTGTTCAATCTCACACCTTGGTAGGCAACAGGCATTGTTCAATCTCGCACCTTGGTAGGCAACAGACATTGTTCAATCTCACACCTTGGTCGGACAATGTTTACTTTGCACACATCACTCATTTAATTAAACTGTATTAATCCCAACTGTCATTCTCAAATTAGGAGACCAAGACATTATGGTTTAAATTTTTTAAATTCACAAAAATAAACAAGTCTCACATCCTGCTGTACCTGTTTTTTTCACTAAAAACACACAAAAAAACTGATACCTATGTTTTTTTGCTGCATTTTTGCACTTACCCATTGCTTTCTATGGGTAAAAAAATGCTGAAAGAAATGACAAGCTTCAGTTTTCAAAAACGCAGCAGTTTTCCAATTCAGTCAAGATAAAAAAAAATGTGTGTGCTTGAGATTTCTGAAATCCCCTAGCTTTTACTAGTACTGTAAAACACAACTTTTAATTTGTATAAAAATGCAACACAAAAAAAACTCCACAAAAGTGCTTCTTGTGAACACAGCTTTAAGGTCTGAGCAGTGGCAATAGTGATGAATATTATTTATAGGACCCCCTACACCCAGAATCACCACCAAGGTTGTATGTTATAATACGTTGGAATTTTATGCATAAACTATTTTTTTTTAATCGCTGTGTACTGCACTTTTTATGTAGTGGGACGCAGTGGTATGCATTATATTAAAATGACATTCAGTGGCCAATTTATGTCATTACGTGTCTGTACAGTAGCATACATTGCGACTTTTGCCAGACATATACCTCCAATTGACAGAAAATTCCAAATATAAATGGAGTTTTAGCTAAAATTTGTAATCATATCTCTGCCAATAACTCAATGTGCTCGGTTATACTCAGATGTCACTCGAGTATCTGGATGCTCCGATGTGCTCGGCACTTGCCAAGCATTGGTTGGTGCTAAAATTTAATACTTGAATTCTCACCCCTCATATTTGGCACCAATAAACATGCGAGGATTGCCTGCCAGTCACTGTTAAGCCATAGCCATCTTGGTAGTGGCATTACTGTGATTGGCTGGCCGCATTACTTCATCAGAGGTTATAAAAGGACCGGCACTGCCGTGCGCAGCACACTGATGCCAATGCACAGCTCACAGACAGTTCTGATTGGAGTTAGAGAGCAGTTGTTCAGGCGAGTGTGTGCACAGTTTTAGAAATCAGACTACTCTAGTTTTGAGACATTGCTGAACCATCATACTAAAAGTCCTAAGGGTTACACTTAGTGATGCACCAGCGATCCCGACAACGATATGGATCGCTGGTGCATCGCTAAGTGGCCGCTAGTGAGCTGCCAAACAGGCAGATCTCACCAGCGACATAGCAACGGTCGGGGGTCGCTACTTACCTGTCAGACGCGGCGATCCTGACGTCCTCCCGCCCACGTCCACGCGTCGTTCGTTGGCGCCACAGGAAGCCCAGCAGGAAGCGCCCAACGAGAAACGGTCCAGGACGTTCCGATCAGCGATAATCAGCGGGGGAGCCAGTCGGAGGTAAGTATCACATGTAGCGATATCGCTAGCAATATTGCTGCTACGTCACAAAACTAGTGACATTACAGCGATATTGCTAGCGATATCGCTATGTGTAACGGGCCCTTTAGGGCTCATCTTGTGCTTTACTGTTTCTATGTGATACATTCTGCATTTAGCCTAGGGACAGCTGCTGCAGCAGGGAGAATGGCTGAATACATCCTCGATGCAGGACTTAAGGCTTTGCAGTCCATTGCTAAATGTTTAGCTGCTGCACGTGACCACATTTTTTTGTGAAAAAATTAACTCTATTGTCTTTCATACAGTTTAGCGTGCTTCATGTTAAATTATGGTGTATTAAACAAAAATAAGTTCACAAAAATTTACTGGAGTGAATTTGTCATCTACACATTTTAGCATTTTTCATCCATGAAGTTTAACATGCTTTGTGTTACCTTAGAGTGATATATTAAACTCCAAAAAAAAGTAAAAAAAAAATACTAGATTGAAGTTTTCATCTATACAGTTTAACATGCCTTGTGTTACAATACGGTGGTATTAAACTCCAAAATAAGGTAAAAAAAATGAGGATTGGTGTTTTTACCTCCAGATTGTTGCCTCATTTCCTTCATCTTCCTCTCCCTTTTTCCATACCCATTCTCCCTGTTAACCCTCCCCCCTCTTTCATCCCTCTTCTCCCTTCTAACCCTCCCTCTCTAATTTTTTTCCTTCCTTTTTTCTACTTAAAGTTCCATACCCATATGGATTCCCACATATGTTTTTTTCCCTCTTTCTCTTTCTAACCTCTATTTTGGAATTTTCAGAATAATTCTTAATTTGCTGATATGAAAATTTCCGTCGTTTTATTTTTTGCAGCTGCAATGTTGAGCGACCTGTTTATATTTCTGCATGAATATTGTTATCTTTACAACTTTGTTAAGTCCTGCATGGCTTGTTTGATCACAATTTATTTGGTCGAATGCTGTGTTTTTTGTGTTTTCACTATTGATTAATAAAAACAAATTGAACATAAAAAATAATGAGGATAGAATTTGTCATCCATACAGTTCAACGTGCTTTGCGTTGTATTACAGGTTAAAAAAATTTACTGAATTAAATATGTCATTCAGTTTAACATGCTTTGTGTTAAATTATGATGGTTTTAATCTAAGAAAATACAATTTGCCTGTTGCAGGTGAACAATTTTTTCTTATTTCCAGACATCTAGCAATTAGGAAATACGTAAGGTGTGCAGTAAGTGATGGGGAAGTTAAAGTGCTGACGATGGTGCATGCAGATGCCGAGGAAATGGGAAAAATGTTGCTGCGCCTGTTACTGTAGCACAAGAAATACACCTATCAACGACACATAGATTCTTGCCCAACTTTGCAATGAAACACAGCACACCACTTCTGAAGCCACACCTCAGCAAACCGGTGGTCGGTTGGATAGCAGATTATGCTTTTTGCTTGCTTGCCAGCACCACCCAGCCTTCCGCATGGTCCAGTCTCAGTAGCTCATAGTCTGGATCACTTAATACCCTGATTCTCATACCTACCACCATATTGATTCCCAGGAGACTAGTGTTCCCACAGTAGGACACCTCAAGGAGATTTTTACATCATAATTTTTTGATTGAGGCCTCTCACCCTGCATGTTCCAAAAGGGACAGGAGGACATGCTGTTTAGTGATGCACAAAAGTTAGAGTAGCTACATTGACAAGAAGATGATGGTGGGGAGTGGTAAATTTTTTCTAAAGAGGTAGATGATGATGAGACACAGTTGCTGATAAGTCAGGTTGTTGTTAAGTCTGGAGGACCAGGGTGCAGCAGTGGAAGATGAGGTGGTGGATGACGATGTCTCTGACCCAACATGGGGAGCTGGCATGCAGAGCGAGGCCAGCAGCACTGAGGAAAGTGATTGGTCAGCACTGAAACAGGCTGAAAAAGGCAGTGTGGTGACCAGAGGGAGAAGGCAAGCAACTGTTCCACTGAGCACCGATACTCGTGAATTTCTCTGGCAAAGAGTTAGGTGTTCCCTAGTCTGGGACTTTTTTAAAGAGAGTTCTGAGACAAAAAACAGTCTTTTGCAACCTGTGCCATGTAAAGATCAGCAGGGGCTTGACCACTAAGAGCCTAACCACCACCAGCATGGTTTTTCACATGTCATCTAAGCACCTACCTAGGTGGGCCAAATGCCTGAGTCCACAATTGGTGCCAGCAGGAGACACCACTACCTGTTCCCCTGTGCTAGGTGCTTGCCAATCCCCTGTCTGTGACACTGGCACAGATGCTTTCCTCCCTGCACCTGTTCTTGCACATTCTGAGGCACCATAATCAGATACTTCCAAATCCTTCCCCAGAACAGAGTTCAGCTGTCCCTACGCCAGGCCTTGGAATGAAAAAGAGAGTTCCCAGCCACCCACAGTCCCAAAAGCTAAATGGACACATTTTAGACTGTGTGCCATGGAAATGTTGCCATTTAGGCTTGTTGACACTTAGGATTTCAGCCGACTCATGGCGGCAGCTGTCTATGGGGACTTTGTTCACAGCTGCCACTATTTTTCCATATGTTACATCGCCACCTTGTACCAGAACGTGTCCAGGTACATCACCTGTGCCCGTACCAATGCATTTACTGGGATTGTCCACTTATTCACTTAATAACCGACACATGAGCAAGTGCTTGGTGCTTGTGACCAAGGATGCTACATGTACCTGACAGCTCAATGGGTGAACATTGTGGAGGCTGGGGCCGAGTTCCACCCTGGCATGTCACATGTGCTTCCAACGCCGAGGATTGATGACCCTATGTCAATCATGGCTTCCTCCACCTTCTTCATCAGTTTCTCCATTCCCTCATGCTACTCCTCATCTTCCATCTCCGATTTATTATCAGAGCACGTCATCGACATCAGCTGGAAGCTCCTCAGCACTGCCTCAGTGAAGCGGCAAAAGGCTCTGCTGTAATTAATTTGCCTAGAAGACAAACTGCACATCGTCGCAGAGTTATTGAAAGGAATAATAGACTAGACAGATCTATGGCTTTGGCCGCTCCTGTTGTGCGTGATAATGGCTCTAACCAGGTGATGGCTGGGAAGTTTGGCAATCTCACAAACTTACTATGCTTGGGCCACGTACTCAACTTTTTAAATCATCGGTTTATGAAAGCCTAACCAGATTGGCAAAGATTCTGGCCAGGGTACACCGCATCAGTGTCAATGTTAGCAAGTCAGCTACAGCTGCCGCCACTCTGGCAGTGCCGCAGCAGTGCATGCCAGTGCCAGCTCACTGACTGGTGCTTGACGTGACCACACATTGGAACTCCACACTGCATATGCTGGCAAGACTTTTTCATTAGCAGAGGCCAGCTGGTGAATACCAGCTCCAACGCACCCTTGGTTATTTTGGTCAGCCTGTGCATATAACAACTGAAGAGTGGGCATGGGTGTCTAACATTTGTGTGATTCTGCAAGACTTTGAGGATGCCACAAAGATGGTGTACGGCAATGATGTCATGTTCAGCACAATGATCTTGCTTCTGTGCCTACTTAAAACATTGTAGCTCACAATTAAACATGAAGTTTTGTATGTGGACAATGTGGAGATGGAGGAAGACACAAGATAGGGAGATGTTATGAATGGGAAACTGAGGAGGAAAAACAAGACAACAAGCTAAGTCTTAGAAAACCAGAGAAGTTGGTAACTCTGCAGATTGCAGATGCCTGATCTTAACCGCACAACTAGAAGCAGTCGTGGAGCGTTCCTATGTTGGTCCTAGACGCCTCGTCACAACTGGAGAACTACATAAGCCTAAAGCAGGAAAAGAGGAAACCTAACTGCCCCAGAGCAGACCCCAAAGGAAAGACAGCCCCCCACATGTATTGACGGTGAAGCAAGATGAAAATACAAACAAAGGCAGGAAAATAGGCTGAGCAAACGATGGGGCCCGGCTAACTAAAAAGGACAGAAAAGGAAAGACACTGTCTGCAATCTGCCAAAAACAACCTACAAAAATATTGTCCAACACTTCTGATAGCAATATTAACCCTGAAGTCACTAGACTTCTAAACCTATATCAGCACTCTGAAATATTCTGAGACAGAGCAAAAAAGAGGCCAATCTAATAAGGGACAAAAAGCAGATTGGCAAATACTGATTAATAGGAGTGGAATTTCAGCATAGCCCCAGCAGGGGCAGGCTGATTACACAACAAACTGAATTGACCAACAAGCGCAAGTGTGAACATTAGCAAAAAACACATTTAACTTGAGAAGACCGGAAGAGAGCTGAAGTCCAGGACCTGAGAAGCAGACTGAATCACCAGCACCCGGATAGGGCGTCGGCTGTCTTATATCCAGTCTGATACTCCAGAGATCCAATCATTATCTTCCTCATCAGGTGGCAGATCACTACCACTTAAACCAACCGCACTACCTCCTGTCACCACCAGAGGGAGAACGGAATGGGAACTCTCAACTGGTGGAGCAGAAAATGAGTTCATGACAGGGAGATACTACCCAGCCCAGCCCCATCTCATCTACTCAGCACAGACTGGATAACAATGAGAAGTTGAAGGCTGAGGAGGAGGAACAGGAGTTGGTTGCTAGTGCAAGAGAGGCTAGTACCCACACGGGTTTCATCCCGTTTGTCCTACATGGATGGGCTGAGAAAAGATGTGTGGAGGAAGAAAAAGAGGAGAAGGAGATGTAGAGCCATCATCATGGTGGACACAGGGAAGTGTTGGCTGTAGGGAGCTTGGCACATATGGCCGACTTCATACACTACTTCCTATCCCATGATCTTCACATTATATTTATCTTGGCCAAAAATATAGTACTGGTTGTTCACCCTGCTAGATCCGCGATACAATGAGAACCTTGCATTTCTTCTTCCTGAGGCGGAGAGGTCTACTAAAATGGTGTTATGCCAGAAAGCCATTGTGGAAACTATGTTGGAAAAAGTTCCCATCAAACAATACCATTGGCAGCTTCCTTGCCTAACCAAGGGGAAGACGCGAAGGAGACAGGCACCAGGTACAGCAGAGTAAGGGGTACACTGTCAAAGGCCTATTTTGGATGAGGAGGGAACAGTTTTAAAACACGGTCAAGCAATATCTGGCCATCCAAAACAGCATACTCCCTAAATCCTCTGCTACCTTCAACTATCATGCACACAGGGGAAAAAAATCGTTACACATGATCCATTTAAACTATTGGCTTGTCTGTGTAATACAGGTCAGTATGGGACATGTAATGTTAGGCCAGGTCAGTTCCTTTTGAGGCCCTCCAAATCAAGAGACATTCTACGCCTGCCAAAGGTTGATGATCCTAAATACAAAACCCTTTCCATTAATGCAGCAAGTGAGATAGATGAAAACTAATTTTCATAATCTTGCAACCTCTTTAACATTGTGAAGGAAAGCAGTAGATTTCAAGGATCAACATTTATATTAAACTTGCTAATTTGGGGAGGAATTAGACCAGAAGCTTCTTTTTCATTTTTTTTTCAACTCTCACAAATAGGTCATCAGAAAGATGAAGACGTCTTCACAGTGAATGGAATAATTTCAGGAAGAAGGTAGAAGTTTCTTGGGAGTCTACCACCAGATCAATATGAATTAAAGAAGCAATCTATTATTCAATCTCCTCATGCATTTTATTCTTAACATTACCGTGTATCTTTTTATGAGCAATGGGAGTTTTGCAATATTTACCGAGCAGCATAAAAGGGAAGTCAACTTAAAAAAAACAGCTGGGAGAAGTTGATTTACATTTTAAAATTCATTTTTACTATAATGTTAAAATAGAATAACATTTCTAATGGCAGATATGGCAAGTAGCTGAGGGAAGAAGAACCAGCGCAGATCCAAGAAAGATAGTAGAAATGTAACCTCTGCAGTTGGTCGCTATGTTGGGCAGATGACACCTTGAACCTTCTCGTGCCAACAAAGTCCATGGTCTTATATTTTTAATGACCACTTCCACCTATAACCATGGTCTCTGTGGACAGTCATGTAAGACTAGTGCTTGGCTTTATCACCCAGAAATAATATAAATCATCATGATCCCATTTAAGGACAGGAATAGCTCCAAGTACATGCATTTTCTTACAGTTTTCTACAATATAAGAAGAAACCAGTGTACAGTATCTAAAAAAACACCCATGTAGATATTTACTCTACAGTGTAAACCATACGGTGGCTATGTGGTTGATGGAGAGAGGAGGTGCACCATCGTTTGATTCTAACCCAATTTAGAATGGAGTCCATTGTTAGCAAATTCAGCACATTACTGCAATATTTTAGCAAAACACTTGACAAGCTGCAATACAAATCACAGTCAAAGAGTAGCAATATATAGACACATGTAGCATAAAAATCAGAGTATCGCAAAGTATTGTTTCTTTTCAAAACTGACCTTTTTGTACCATTCATCCAAGCAACTAAACTATAATACAGAACACAAACACCACAATCCAGTCAACTTGAGGATGTTGCATCAACACTGTGGGTGCAATCCACCACTGAGCAGAGATTAGAAGGTCTTAAGTATTCTTCAGCTGGTTCTGTTAACTTTATTAAAGGAGTATTCTCAAGTTTGGAAGGTATATCCTGTCCATGCACTACTGTATAATACCCTGATTGCTGGGGAGGTCCAACAAATGGTACCTCCACTGATTTGGACAACTAAAGCTCTGAAGAGCCACGTGTAAATGGTCCAGGGGTTGATCATGAGCATTTCCATTCCATTCATTCTTAAATGAGTGCCAAAAATAAGTGATCATTGTGGTTTGGTCCTGATGAAGAAGTTTGAAAACCTTGAAACGCGTTGACAAAATAAAACCACATTCATGCTTCACCTTCGTGGGTGATCGTATCTTTGAACCTTGGACAGCATGGACTCTGAACTACCATATTCCTCATTTATTGCAGTGTATCTCTTTGGTGGTCCTGATGCAGCTTTTACATGCTTCTATAGGAGTTGTGATGGTCACAACCCTATCAGGTGAGCGCACCTATAATATTTTATATCACTTGGTTATCAGATAAGACCCTATTTGAGCTTTACCAGCTTTACCATTTGATTTAAAAAGAAGTTGGCTATCTCCGGTAGTCCCATTAAGAATAAATAGAGCAGCAGTGGGCATACTTGAGTCCTGCTCCATTCACATTGCTTTGAAAAGCTCCAGTTCTTGGGATGGGTGAGGTCCCAGATCTCAAACACTCATCAATTGGAAAGTTACACCCCATTTGATATATAGGGGAACATTTCCAAACTTCAGACAAACACTTTAACTGCTTTGGTTGACTAACCAAATAGTTTGACTTTCCCAGTCCTCTTAAATTAAAAGTCTTGTTACACTGCCAGAATTGTCTCCTAGAATGTAAACAGGACTGGTGCCTATAAGCCTGCAAATTCGGAAACTTTGCTGTTGTGACTTACTGATAACCAATACCAAGTAATTCAAGCAATTTCCAGACCACAGTCATTTGGCATTCAGACAGAAAGTGTGGACTTCAATGTGAGCAGTTTCTTCTTTCCTCAGCACCCTTGGTGTCTCCCGTATTAGAAAAAATACATATGGTTTACAGCAGTGTGAGCAGCCTCTTCTTAATTTAGAACCCCTGGTAGCTCCAGTATTAGATCAGATAGACAATGTGGACAGCAGTATGAGCAGCTTCTTCTTACCTCATCACCCCTGTTATCTCCAGGGTTAGATCAGACTGACAGGGTGGACAGCAGTGTGAGCAGCCTACTCTTACCTCAGCACCCCTGGTTTTTCCAATGTTAGATCAGATAGGGAAGACAGCAGTGTGAGCAGCCTCTTCTTACCTCAGCAAATCTGATATCTCCAGTGTAAGATCAGATACACAGGGTGGACAGCAGTGTGAGCATCCTACTTTTACCTCAATACCTTTGGTAAATCTAATATTAGATCAAATGCACAGGTTGGACAACAGTGTGAGCAGCCTCTTCGTATCTCAGCAATCCTGGTATCTCCAATAATCTATAAGATAGGATGGACAGCAGTGTGAGCGGATTCTTACCTCAGCACCCCAGGTAAATCCAATATTAGATCAGGTAGGCTTGATGAAAGCAGTGTGAGCAGCTTCTTCTTTCCTCAGCATCTCTGGTGTCAAAATTATTAGATCAAATATACATGGTGGACAGCACTGCAAGTGTCCTTTTCTCACCTCAGCACCCCTGGTATCTCCAGTATTAGATAAGATAGACAGGGAGGAGATAACAATGTGATCAGCCTCTTCCTACCTCAGTATACCTGATATCACCAGTAATACATTAGGTAGACAGGGTAGACAGCAGTGTGAGCAGCCTCTTTTTGCCAAAACACACTTGGTATCTCCAATATTTGATCCAATAGATGTGGTGGACAGCAGAGTGAGCAGCTTCTTTTTACCTCAGAAACAATTATTGCCCCAGTGTTAGATCAGATAGAAAGGGTAAGCATCAGGGTGAGCAGCCTCTTCTTAACTCATCACCCATGGTATCTCCAGTATTAGATCAAATAGACAGGGTGGACAGAAGTGTGAGCAGCCTCTTCTTACCTCATCACCCCTGGTATCTCCAGAAATAGATCATATAGACAGGGTGGACAGCAGTGTGAGCAGCCTCTTCTTACCTCATCACCCCAGGTATCTACACTATAAGATCAGATAGACAAGGTGGACAGCAGTGTGCAGCCTCTTCTTACCTCATCACACCTGGTATCTCCACTATTTGATCGCTTGAGAGAGGTCCACACTTGGGACCGGAACGTCACACATGGGTCAACAAACTGCCCTTGGATGTTTCATTGTTGATGTGCTGCCTTCATTATTTGGAGTTATGGACAAGGTTTGGTACATGCCTGGAAGGTTTTTTGCACCCTACTGCTATTTTTGTGCTGCTTTTTGCTTTTTTCTCTTCACTATTAAGTCAGATAGACAAGGTGGACAGCAGTGTGCAGCCTTTTCTTACCTCATCGCCCCTGGTATCTCAACTATTAGATCAGATAGACAAGGTGGAAAGCAGTGTGCAGCCTCTTCTTACCTCGTCACCCATGGTATCTCCAGAATTAGATCAGACATGGTGGACAGCAGTGTGAGCAGCCTCTTCTTACCTCATCACCCCTGCTATCTCCAGTATTTGATCAGACTTAGTGGACAGCAGTGTGTGCAGCCTCTTCTTGCCTCATCACCACTAGTATCTCCAGTATTAGATCAGACATGGTGGACATGTAAGGGGGTGAAGTACAGAAAGAGCCGGGGGAGGGTTGCCTCCTCTGCTCCATGCCTGGAGCCATTGAGCAGGGCAGCAGGTTCCCTGGGGGACAGTAAAGGAGCTGGGAACAGGAAGAGAGCAGGGCAGAGAGTGGGCAAAGTGCACGTGCTTTCCTCAGAACAGCCTGGGCAGCAGACAGGAGAGGATGCTGGCACAGACTGGTAGAGATAGATCTCCCGTTCTCCAGTCAGAGACCGAGGGACCGCGCACAAAGAGTGCAGACCGTGAGTACGTGAAGTCGGGTACTGCAGTGTCAGCAAAGTTGCGCTCTCACCCCTTTGATAAGACTGTGCCCTGCAAAGAGACTGCACTCTGTGATAAGACTGTGCCCTGCAAAGAGACTGCACTCTGTGATAAGACTGTGCTCTGCAAAGAGACTGCACTCTGTGATAAGACTGTGCCCTGCAAAGAGACTGCACTCTGTGATAAGACTATCTCCTGCAATGAGACTGCACCTGTTGACTGGGCTGTGACCTGTTTAGAGAGACTGTCCACGTACTAAGTTCCGGTAACCTTGGTGTAGGTGCAGAGCCCCTGATTCCGGTGAGAAAGCATCGCTGCAGAGTTGGAGAGAAGTAGTCAGAGCAGAGGGGATCTCATTTGCCTCATACCCCTTTGGCTCCTGCAGTAACCCCTCATATCTCGGTTGGACATTGTTAAAGACACAGGATACAGAGTACCACAGACGACAAGCGCTGCTGGTGATTCGGCGCCAACGTGGGAGAAGAGTGACCCTTCAATTAAGACCCCTTCAGACTGATAAGTTCCTTCATAGGAAAACTTCTTCTAATACTGTTTAATACTGTTTATGCATGTTTCTCTGCTTCCATAACTCGTTTTAATAATATTCATATTTTCACTATTTCGTCAGTGTTATCCTCTGTGAATAAACCTACCTTTAACTGTTGGTCCGTCTGTTCCGAGGTGACATTCTCAGCTCCTGCACTTACACTTGGTGTAGTTGGCAAGATGTCACACGAAGGGGCGGACGAAGCAGTCAGGGAAGGCCCCAGGACTAGTATTTCCCTGGGAGCCATGTTGAATAATCTGCCGAGGTTTACTGGAAACAATATGATGTTGTGGAGCTGGATGGAAAGAATTCAGGGGCTGTTGCGGATGCACCCCCTGGCACCAGCATTGGAGGCAGAGATAGCATTCATGGCCTTAGAGGGGGAGGTACGAGACTCTGTCATGCATAGGCCCCCCTGGGAAAGAAGCACTCTGGACAAGGTGCTGCGCATACTGGAGGAGACACATGGGGACCCCACTGACGTAGGGGAACTTCGTATGCGACTGTTCCACTGAGTGTAAAGATAGAGGGAGACCATGACTCAGTTCATGAATGCCCTACAAGAGCACCATACTGCTATAAAACGGAAGGACAGGGTAAGCGTAGGGTCACTAGACGTGGTGCTCAGGGATCATATGGTGACGGGGCTGCATGACGGGATGATGAAGCAGCCTATGAGAGAGCATATGCGGGTAAAGCCAGACATGACCTTCTCTGAAGTTGGTAGTGAGGCGCACACGCGCGAGCAGAAACAGGACGTGACAGGGCCGGTGGGAAAGGTACGGAGCGGGGAGGCAACCACCACCGCAGACAAAGTCCCCCAATGGGTAGAAGACCTGAGAATGGAGATTAGCCTGTTCCGTGAAGAAATGGCGGCTTCAAGGTGGACCCCGGCAGAGAGGCTTGGTCCATTGGTGCGAGATAGAGCAGCTGTTCCTCGAAAAGAAGTTGCAGCTACCTAGAGGAGACCTGTGCCCTGCAAAGAGACTGCAATCTGTGATAAGACTGTGCCCCACAAAGAGACTGCTCTCTGTGATAAGACTATCTCCTGCAAAGAGTCTGCGCCCGTCGACTGGGCTGTTTGTTATGAATGAGTCACCGTAGGAGGCAAAAACAGAAATACTAGCTAAGTCCAGAAAACCAGAGAAGTTGGCAGCTATCGGATTGCAGACCCCTGAACCTATCAACAACAATTAGCAGTAGCCGTGGGGGGTTCCTACGGTGCCCTAGACCCCTCGATCACAGCCGGAGAACTAAATAGCCTAAAGACAGAAAGGGAAATCTAAACTGCCCCAGAGCAGACCCCAAAGCAATAGGCAGCCCCCAACATATAATGACGGTGAAGCAAGATGAAAAAACACTAACACAGATAGAAAGATAGGCTGAGCAAATGATGGGGCCCAAGCTAACTAAATAGGACAGGATAGAAAAGCTGCTGTCTGCAATCCGCAAAAACCCTCACCCTCACCCTCAGCTCACCCCAGCAGGGAATGGCAGAAATCCAGAAAAACAAGGCAAAACAAAACCAAAACACAAATGCAAAAAGCAGAGCAGAAAACTTAGTTTTTGAGGAGCAGGAATCAGACTGGTCTCCTAGAATCCCTCAGATAAATCACCAGCAAGGCAGAAGGGCATCGGCTGCCTTATATCCAGTCAGCAATTCCCTTCACCCAGTCATCATAATCCTGCTCAGGTGCTTGGTAATCAGCCTCACTACCTTCCTTCACCAGAAGAGGGAGTTCATCAGACCTCAATGGTGAAGGGGAAAATGAACTCACAACAGTACCTCCTCCTTGAGGAAGGGTCACCGAACCCTCATCCACGCCAGCAGGGCGATCAGGGTGAGCCCGATGAAAGGCACGCACCAATCTTTTGGCATGAATATCATAGGCAGAGACCCAGGAATTATCCTCCTGACCATAACCCTTCCACTTAACCAAATACTGGAGTCTCCGTCTAGCCAGACAGGAATCCAGTATCTTCTCTACCTCATATTCCATGTTACCTTCAACCAATACAGGGTCCGGAGGTGCCACCCCAGGAACTACTGGTTCAACAAACCTCTTCAACAAGGACTTATGAAACACATTATGGATTTTAAATGTGACAGGAAGAGCCAACCGAAAAGAGACTGGATTAATAATCTCCAAAATCTTGCAAGGTCCAATAAATCTAGGCTTAAAGGTAGGAGAAGCCACCTTCTTAGCGATATTTTTTGATGATAACCAAACCATATCACCAACCTTAAACTGGGGACCAATGGTCCTATGTCGGTTGGAAAACCGCTGGGCCTTTTCCTGGGAGAGAGATAACTTATCCACCACTTGGTCCCAGATCTGGTGCATTCTCTCCACCACAGTGTCAACACCTGGGCAGGCAGAAGGCTCCATCTGCCCTGAAGAAAATCGAGGATGAAACCCAAAGTTACAAAAAAAAGGTGACATCAAAGTGGCAGAACTAGCTCTATTATTTAAAGCAAATTTGGCCAAGGGCAAAAATGAAACCCAATCATCCTGATCAGCGGAAATAAAACATCTCAAATACGACTCCAAGGTCTGGTTTGTTCTCTCCGTCTGCCCATTGGTCTGAGGGTGAAAAGCAGAGGAGAAGGACAACTGAATTCCCAGCTTGGAACAGAAAGTCCTCCAAAATCTAGACACAAGCTGAACTCCTCTGTCAGATACAATGTTCTCCGGAATCCCGTGCAAGTGAACCACCTGTTGCAAAAACAGGGGCACCAACTCAGAGAAAGATGGCAACTTAGGGAGCGGTACAAGATGAACCATCTTAGAGAACCTATCACAAATCACCGAAATAACAGTCATTCTCTGAGAGACAGGCATATCAGAGATGAAATCCATTGAAATATGGGTCCATGGCCTCCTGGGGACCGGCAAAGGCATCAACAACACACTAGAGCGAGAACAAGGTTTAGATCGGGAGCAAGTCCCACAGGACTGCACAAAATTCCTTACATCACGAGACAAGGCGGGCCACCAAAAAGACCGACTCACCAGATCTCTAGTACCAAAAATACCTGGATGACCAGCCAATGCAGAGCAATGAACTTCAGACATCACTCTCTTCTTCCACTGGTCAGGAACATACAACTTTCCACTGGGACAACGCTCAGGTTTGTCCTCCTGGAACTCTTCCAGAGCACGTCTCAAATCGGGCGAGATGGCAGAAAGAACTACCCCTTCGCCTAAGATGGCAGCAGGCTTGGTCACCACAGGAGAATCAGCAAAGAAGCTCCTAGAGAGAGTGTCAGCCTTGACATTCTTAGTGCCAGGAAGAAAAGAGACCACAAAATCAAAACGTGTAAAAAAACAAGGCCCACCTAGCCTGTCTAGGGTTCAAGCGTTTGGCCGACTCCAGGTAAATCAAATTCTTGTGGTCAGTGAGGACCATGACTTGATGTTTTTACTTCCCTCCAACTAATGTCTCCACTCCTCAAATGCCCATTTGATGGCTAACAGTTCCCGATTCCCACATCATAGTTACGTTCAGATGGGGAGAACTTTCGGGAAAAGGAAGCACAGGGATTCATTTTAGATGTTACAGGATCCTTTTTGGGACAAAACAGCTCCTGCACCAATCTCAGAAGCGTCCACCTCTACCTGGAACGGGAGTGAGACATCAGGTTGCCGCAAAACCGGGGCAGAAGTGAATCTTCGCTTCAGCTCCTGAAAGGAAGAAACAGCCTCCGGAGACCAATTCAACACATCAGCACCCTTCTTAGTCAGATCAGTCAATGGCTGGGCAATACTAGAAAATTTTGCTATAAATTTACGATAAAAATTAGCAAAACCCAAAAACTTCTGGAGGGCCTTCAAAGAAGTGGGCTGAACCCAATCATAAATGGCCTGTACCTTGGCCGGGTCTATTTCAATAGTTGACGGAGACAAAATAAATCCCAAAAATGAAATCCTCTGTACCCCAAAAAGGCATTTCGATCCTTTGACATACAGGGAATTCTCCCTCAAGATCAGGAACACAGTCCGAACATGTTCCACATGAGAATCCCAATCCTTGGAGAAGATCAAAATATCATCCAGATAGATAATCAAAAATTTATCCACAAAGTCTCGGAAAATGTCGTTCATGAAGCACTGGAAGACAGAAGGGGCATTAGTGAGCCAAAAAGGCATCACCAGGTACTCAAAATGTCCCTCTGGAGTATTAAACGCCGTCTTCCATTCATCCCCATGCTTAATGCGGATAAGATTATACGCCCCCCTGAGGTCAAGCTTGGTAAACCAGCAAGCACCTTTAACTCTGGAGAATAAATCCGAAATCAGGGGTAACGGATACTGATATTTAACAGTAATTTTGTTGAGGGCACGATAATCAATACAAGGCCTTAATGAACCATCCTTTTTGGCCACGAAAAAAACCCCAGCACCTAAGATTGAAGAGGATGGTCTAATATGACCCTTCTCCAACGCCTCCTTAATACAGGATCACATAGCCTCGTGCTCGGGTACAGATAAATTGAAGAGCCGACCCTTGGGAAATTTACACCCCGGGCTCAGTTCAATTGCACAGTCATAACTCCTATTAGGAGGCAAAGACGCAGACTCATTCTCACTAAATACATCATAAAAGTCCGCCAAATAGTCAGGAACATCATGCGACTAAGGAGAGGTGGAAAAAACCGGAGCCTCACTAAGGGCACACCGACAACCCCAACTCACCACAGACACAGATTTCCAATCCAAAACTGGATTATGAATTTGCAACCAGGGAAACCCCAGAACAATGGTATCATGCAAATTATGCAACACCAAAAATCTGCAATTTTCTTGATGGTCTGGGGCGACACGCATTACCACCTGGGTCCTAAACTGAGGCTTATTTTTCGCCAAAGGAGTAGCATCAATCCCCCTCAAAGGTATAGGCATCCGCAGAGGTGTCATAGGAAATCCACAACGTTTAGCAAAATCCAATTCCATTAGGTTCAGGGCTGCTCCCGAATCCACAAAAGCCTTGGCGGAAAATGTGGACAGGGAGCAGATCAGTGTAATTGCCAGAAGAATCTTAGGTTGAACACCACCCACAGAAAACATGTGTGCAAAACGTTTCTCTCGTTTAGGACAGACAGAAATAATATGCGAGGCATCTCCACAAAAAAACACAGCTTATTACGCCTTCTGAACTCCTGACGTTGCTCCCTGGACAAAACTCTATCACATTGCATAGGTTCAGACACTTGTTCAACAGGTGGCAACACCTCTCGTGCAGTCCTGCGTTCACGTAAACGCCGATCAACCTGAATGGCTAATGACATAGAATCGTCAAGACCAGAGGGAGCAGGAAATCACACCATAGTATCTTTTATGGCTTCTGACAAACCCTTCCGAAAGAGAGCTGCCAAGGCATTATCATTCCAGGTAGTAAGGACCGCCCACTTTCGGAATTTTTGACAGTACAATTCTGCAGAATCTCGAACCTGGCTCAATGCCAACAGGGTCTTTTCAGCCTGATCAATAGCATTAGGTTCGTCATACAACAACCCCAAGGCTTGAAAAAATGCGTTCACATTAGTCAGAATAGGATCATCTGGTTTCAAAGAAAACGCCCAATCCTGGGGATCGCCACGCAGCAAAGAGATGACAATCTTAACCTGCTGCGCGGAGCTCCCTGACGAGTTAGGCTTCAAGGCAAAAAATAATTTACAATTATTTTTGAAATTCAAAAATTTAGACCGATCCCCAAAAAACACATCAGGAGTAGGGATCTTTGGTTCAGCAGCATGTGAATGAGCAAGGTAGGCAGAAATTCCCTGCACTTCCGCAGCGAGCTGCTCCACACGATCAGACAATTGCTTTATCTCCATTGAGAGAAAAAAAAATTCCCCCTACGGCCTCAGAGATATAGAGGAAAGAATATACACACTTTTTTTTTTTTTTTTACAATTATTTCCTGCTATTGAGTACCCAAGGATCTGCGGTATGGCTGGTGATTCTGCTATGAATGAGTCACCATAGGAGGCAAAAACAGAAATACTAGCTAAGTCCAGAAAACCAGAGAAGTTGGCAGCTATCGGATTACAGACCCCTGAACCTATCAACAAAAACTAGCAGTAGCCGTGGGGGGTTCCTACGATGCCCTAGACCCCTCGATCACAGCCGGAGAACTAAATAGCCTAAAGACAGAAAGGGAAATCTAAACTGCCACAGAGCAGACCCCAAAGCAATAGGCAGCCCCCAACATATAATGACGGTGAAGCAAGATGAAAAAACACTAACACAGATAGAAAGATAGGCTGAGCAAATGATGGGGCCCAAGCTAACTAAATAGGACAGGATAGAAAAGCTGCTGTCTGCAATCCGCAAAAACCCTATCAAAACATGAGCCAACAGACTGATCGGGAAAAAAGCCCTGAAGACGCTAGGCTTCAAAAAGACTATATCAGTACTCAGGTATTTTCTGAAGACAGAGCAAAAAGGCAAAAAGGAATTCAGCTCACCCCAGCAGGGAATGGCAGAAATCCAGAAAAACAAGGCAAAACAAAACCAAAACACAAATGCAAAAGCAGAGCAGAAAACTTAGCTTTTGAGGAGCAGGAATCAGACTGGTCTCCTAGAATCCCTCAGAGAGATCACCAGCAAGGCAGAAGGGCGTCGGCTGCCTTATATCCAGTCAGCAATTCCAGTCACCCAGTCATCATCATCCTGCACAGGTGCTTGGTAATCAGCATCACTACCTTCCTTCACCAGAAGAGGGAGTTCATCAGACCTCAATGGTGAAGGGGAAAATGAACTCACAACAGCTGTGACCTGTTTAGAGAGACTGTGCAACGTACGGAGTTCCAGTAACCTTGGTGTAGGTGCAGAGCCCCTGATTCTGGTGAGAAAGCCTTGGGAGCTTCCCTTGTGTTACAATCCATCCAGCAGCCTCTAAGCAGTAAAGCTGCTACAGACATGTCCTTCTGCTTTCCCTCCGTCAGAGGGATCGGATCTCACTTGCTATCCTGCTCCTGCTCTAAGGTACGCTTCGCCCACCTCCCAGCACTCTTCGTGTTCCAAGCAGGGAGCCATAAAGGGTGCTTTGCTACACTACTGGTGTGTGTGGGATGTGGGTGTTGGAATCTGGTCGGTGCACTCACCTTACCTGGTTGTGGGGTACCACACCTCTGAGTGAGGTGCAGTACCTCTGTGGCGACTGGACCCTCAGGGGCGCCACAATTCCATAACTCGTTCTCATAATATTCATATTTGCACTGTTATTTCATCAGTGTTATCCTCTGTAAATAAACCTCCCTTTAACTGTTGGTCTGTCTGTTACGTGGTGACTAGTGTTGAGCATTCCGATACCGCAAGTATCGGGTATCGGCCGATACTTGCTGTATCGGAATTCCGATACCGACTTCCGATATTTTTTCAATATCGGAATTCGGCATCGGAATCGGAAGTTCAGTTGATTGACGGCCTGACGTCATCATGATGCGCGGTGTGTGCGCATCATGATGCGCCGTCATTTCGGGCCTTCCGGGGGTCTCTGCCGGCCTGCCGGGGGGCTGTGCCGGCCTGCCGGGGGGCTGTGTGGACTGCCCGGGGTCTGTACCGGCCTGCCGGGGGGCTGTGCCGGCCTGCCGGTGGTCTGTGCACCCTGTGGGGGTCTGTACCGGCCTGCCGGGGGGCTGTGCCGGCCTGCCGGGGGGCTGTGCTGATGTCCGGGGGTCTGTGCAAGCATCGTCCGATGGGACTACAAGTCCCATCGGGCGATGCCTGCTACCATGACAGTGATTGACACATTAGCCAATGATGGGACAGTAGTAGTCCCATCATCCGGCTAATGTGTTAAATGTTAAAAAAAAAAAAAAAAAAAATACTAAATACATACTACATGCATGCTACATACATACTACATGCTACATACATACTACATATATACTACATACATGCTACATACATACTACATGCATGCTACATACATACTACATATATACTACATACATACTACATACATACTGCATGCTACATACATACTACATACATACTACATACATGCTACATACATACTGCATGCTACATACATACCACATACATACTACATATATACTACATGCATGCTACATACATACTACATGCTACATACATACCACATATATACTACATACATACTACATATATACTGCATGCTACATACATACTACATATATACTACATGCATGCTACATACATACTACATGCTACATACATACTACATATATACTACATGCATGCTACATACATACTACATATATACTACATGCATGCTACATACATACTACATGCTACATGCATGCTACATACATACTACATACATACTACATGCTACATACATACCACATATATACTACATGCATGCTACATACATACTACATGCTACATGCATGCTACATACATACTACATACATACTACATGCTACATACATACCACATATATACTACATGCATGCTACATACATACTACATGCTACATACATACTACATATATACTACATGCATGCTACATACATACTGCATGCTACATACATACCACATACATACTACATATATACTACATGCATGCTACATACATACTACATGCTACATACATACCACATATATACTACATACATACTACATATATACTGCATGCTACATACATACTACATATATACTACATGCATGCTACATACATACTACATGCTACATACATACTACATATATACTACATGCATGCTACATACATACTACATATATACTACATGCATGCTACATACATACTACATGCTACATGCATGCTACATACATACTACATACATACTACATGCTACATACATACCACATATATACTACATGCATGCTACATACATACTACATGCTACATGCATGCTACATACATACTACATACATACTACATGCTACATACATACCACATATATACTACATGCATGCTACATACATACTACATGCTACATACATACTACATATATACTACATGCATGCTACATACATACTACATATATACTACATGCATGCTACATACATACTACATGCTACATGCATGCTACATACATACTACATACATACTACATGCTACATACATACCACATATATACTACATACATACAATACATTCATACAATACATACATAGACATACAGTACATATAACATAGAGTAACATACTTACCAATACTTGTCACATTGTTCCCCGAAGCCATTGTCGTCTACGGAATAAATATTAACATAACAAACCACAAAAATACTCACCCACGATCCGAAGCAGTCCACGAGTGTGTCCCACGACGATCTTGGGTAGAGAACTGCAGCATCAGATGATGCTGCCGTTCTCTACGGGCTGCAGGAATCCAATGACGGAAGGTAGGTATCCTTCCGCACTGTATTCCTCCGCCACTTAAAAAAAAAAGTCCCTAGTCTCACTTTATGCCATTGCTGTGTGGGAAATTCCCACACAGCAATGGCATAAAGTGAGACTAGGGACTTTTTTTTTTTAAGTGGCGGAGGAATACAGTGCGGAAGGATACCTACCTTCCGTCATTGGATTCCTGCAGCCCGTAGAGAACGGCAGCATCATCTGATGCTGCAGTTCTCTACCCAAGATCGTCGTGGGACACACTCGTGGACTGCTTCGGATCGTGGGTGAGTATTTTTGTGGTTTGTTATGTTAATAATTATTCCGTAGACGACAATGGCTTCGGGGAACAATGTGACAAGTATTGGTAAGTATGTTACTCTATGTTATATGTACTGTATGTCTATGTATGTATTGTATGAATGTATTGTATGTATGTAGTATATATGTTTTATGTATGTAGCATGTAGTATGTATGTAGTATGTATGTAGCATGCATGTAGCATGTAGTATGTATGTAGCATGCATGTAGTATATATGTAGTATGTATGTAGCATGCATGTAGTATATATGTAGTATGTATGTAGCATGTAGTATGTATGTAGCATGCATGTAGTATATATGTGGTATGTATGTAGCATGTAGTATGTATGTAGTATGTATGTAGCATGCATGTAGCATGTAGTATGTATGTAGCATGCATGTAGTATATATGTGGTATGTATGTAGCATGTAGTATGTATGTAGTATGTATGTAGCATGCATGTAGCATGTAGTATGTATGTAGCATGCATGTAGTATATATGTAGTATGTATGTAGAATGCATGTAGTATATATGTAGTATGTATGTAGCATGTAGTATGTATGTAGCATGCATGTAGTATATATGTAGTATGTATGTAGCATGCAGTATATATGTAGTATGTATGTAGTATATATGTGGTATGTATGTAGCATGTAGTATGTATGTAGCATGCATGTAGTATATATGTAGTATGTATGTGGTATGTATGTAGCATGCAGTATGTATGTAGCATGTATGTAGTATGTAGTATGAATGTAGCATGTATGTAGTATGCATGTTGTATGTATGTAGCATGTAATTTTTTTTTTTTTTTTTTTACATTTAACACATTAGCCGGATGATGGGACTACTACTGTCCCATCATTGGCTAATGTGTCAATCACTGTCATGGTAGCAGGCATCGCCCGATGGGACTTGTAGTCCCATCGGACGATGCCTGCACAGACCCCCGGAGCCTGCACAGCCCCCCGGCAGGCCGGCACAGCCCCCCGGAGCCGGCACAGCCCCCCGGCAGGCCGGCACAGCCCCCCGGAGCCTGCACAGACCACCGGCAGGCCGGCACAGACCACCGGAGCCTGCACAGACCCCCTGGCAGGCCGGCACAGCCCCCCGAAAGGCCCGTACAGACCCCAGAGAGGCTGTACAAGGGCAGGAAAGGGTTTTTCTTATTCCGATACCGGAAGTCCCATAGACTTGAATGGGACTTCCGGTATCGGAATCGGCGATACCGATACTTTTTTTAAAGATCGGCCGATACCATCCGATACGATACTTTGAAGTATCGGACGGTATCGCTCAACTCTAGTGGTGACATACTCAGTTCCTGCACTATTTTACAGACAGCAGTGTGAACATCCTCTTCTTACCTCATCACTTCTGGTATCTCCAGTATTAGATCAGATAGACAAGGTAGACAGTAGTGTGAGTTGCCTCTTCTCACCTCAGCTCCCCTGGCAGCAGTTTGGCTTTGGTTATATACTTAGGCAAGTTCCTATGGTTTAACTATAAAAATGTGGTTTATCAATAATGATTAGAGTTGAGCGACTTTTGTTTTTTTAGGGTCGCGTTTCGTTTCGTGAAACCCGACTTTTCCAAAAGTCGGGTCGAGCAAGATCGGCCGATTATAGGGAAAAGTCGGGGTCGTCCCGAAACACGAAACCCAATGTAAGTCAATGGGGAATAAAAGTCGGCAGTGAGAGGAGGACAGGAAACACACCTACAGTGCCCATTTGAATGCCAAAAGCATCAATTCTTCTTACTTAAGCTTGTCAACCTTAAGTAACTTCATAATACAAGTTACGCACTGAAAAATGGGGGTTATTTGGCTACAGACTGTGGGGGGGGAGGGCTGGCTCCAGGTTTTCATGTGCCCTGGGCGAAAGAGCGCCCCTTTAACACATACCACAACTCATCATGCTCCGATACGGCAGAGAAATAGCGGTAAAGTACAATGAAAAATACCTCAATTTTTACATTTCATGATGAGGCCCATCTATTTCTCCATACAGAATCATTGGTCCCATATAATGTTTGAAACAGTATATGATGAGCTCCACATAATGCTACAGTATATGTTGGTCCCCATGGATGAAGCTCTACTGTCTTATGGGCCCAAATAATGCTCCAAACATAATGGGCCCCATTTCTAATGCTCTAGTGTGTAATGGGCCCTGTAAATGCTGCTCCAGTGTCTGATGTCCACCTTTGGAATGTTCCAGTGTATGGTGGGCCCCATCTATCATTCTCAGACGGTGTTAGGCCCAGTATGGATTGCACGTGATTGCACAAAGGTTAGAAAGGGTACCGTATCCCCGGATAACATGTATGGATAGCGTACACATTCAAAATATATGTCTCAGGAGGCAGGCTCAGACGGTGTTAGGCCCAGTATGGATTGCACGTGATTGCACAAAGGTTAGAAAGGGTACCGTATCCCCAGATAACATGTATGGATAGCGTACACATTCAAAATATATGTCTCAGGAGGCAGGCTCAGACGGTGTTAGGCCCAGTATGGATTGCACGTGATTGCACAAAGGTTAGAAAGGGTACCGTATCCCCGGATAACATGTATGAATAGCGTACACATTCAAAATATATGTCTCAGGAGGCAGGCTCAGACGGTGTTAGGCCCAGTATGGATTGCACGTGATTGCACAAAGGTTAGAAAGGGTACCGTATCCCCAGATAACATGTATGGATAGCGTACACATTCAAAATATATGTCTCAGGAGGCAGGCTCAGATGGAGTTAGGCCCAGTATGGATTGCACGTGATTGCACAAAGGTTAGAAAGGGTACCGTATCCCCGGATAACATGTATGGATAGCGTACACATTCAAAATATATGTCTCAGGAGGCAGGCTCAGACGGTGTTAGGCCCAGTATGGATTGCACGTGATTGCACAAAGGTTAGAAAGGGTACCGTATCCCCAGATAACATGTATGGATAGCGTACACATTCAAAATATATGTCTATACATCAGGAGGCAGGCTCAGACGGTGTTAGGCCCAGTATGGATTGCACGTGATTGCACAAAGGTTAGAAAGGGTACCGTATCCCCGGATAACATGTATGGATAGCGTACACATTCAAAATATATGTCTCAGGAGGCAGGCTCAGACGGTGTTAGGCCCAGTATGGATTGCACGTGATTGCACAAAGGTTAGAAAGGGTACCGTATCCCCGGATAACATGTATGGATAGCGTACACATTCAAAATATATGTCTCAGGAGGCAGGCTCAGACGGTGTTAGGCCCAGTATGGATTGCACGTGATTGCACAAAGGTTAGAAAGGGTACCGTATCCCCAGATAACATGTATGGATAGCGTACACATTCAAAATATATGTCTATACATCAGGAGGCAGGCTCAGACGGTGTTAGGCCCAGTATGGATTGCACGTGATTGCACAAAGGTTAGAAAGGGTACCGTATCCCCGGATAACATGTATGGATAGCGTACACATTCAAAATATATGTCTCAGGAGGCAGGCTCAGACGGTGTTAGGCCCAATATGGATTGCACGTGATTGCACAAAGGTTAGAAAGGGTACCGTATCCCCGGATAACATGTATGGATAGCGTACACATTCAAAATATATGTCTATACATCAGGAGGCAGGCTCAGACGGTGTCAGGCACAGTATGGATTTGACGGCCCAGATTACACAGCGGAGGAGCAGGGAGAGGTAAAGATTGCAAATGCTGGGGCCCTGCCCAAGCAAGGGGGGCCCACTCATGGGCGTCGGTACTGGCACTGGGCCCCTCATAGTACAGCTGTGTGTCTGACGGCGGGTGTGCACCACCACCGTCAGAGACACTTGATTGCACTATGAGGGACCCTGTGCCAGTGCCCGCGCCCAAGAGTCGGCCTACCCACCTGTCCAGGGCAACGGCACTCGCACGGTGTCGTGCGCTAGGTGGTGACCCCGGCCATGGGGAGGGAGGAAGCACAGTTAGGGAGTTTTAGAAAGTGGCATATGTTGATGTTGGACATTCAGCTGATGCAAAAGGCGAAATAGGTGAAGTACCAGGAAGAGGTTGACCAAAGCAAGCCATTTTTCTGTCACCCTATGTGTCATCAGGGGAAGGTGGGACAAAATTCTTGGAAACCCATGCGTGGTTCATTTTAATGAAGGTTAGATCATCCACATTTTGGGTTGACAGACGGGTCCTTTTTTTTGTCAGGATTGATCCAGCTGCACTGAAGACTCTTTCCGATAGCACACTTGCAGCTGGGCAAGCGAGCTCCTGTAAGGCATATTGGGCCAATTCAGGCCAGGTGTCCAGTTTAGCGGCCCAATAGTCAAAGGGGAATGACCTGTGTGGGAGAACATCGATATGGGAGGAAAAGTAGTTTGTAACCATAGTTGACAACTGCTGTCTCCTGTCACTTTCCATCGATGCAGTATTACCAGTTGTGTGAGCGGTATTTGAAAAATCAGTCCACAACATTGTCATGAAACCCCTGTCTCCAACGCCACTTCTGCTGTGTGCACCACGAACACCTCTGCCAAGCTGCCCCCGGCCCGTACGGCTCGTGTGAGAACCATCACCGCTGCTGTGTGCTGGGAATGCCTCAAGCAACCGATTTACCAGAGTTGCTTGTTTATTAGCCAATATTAGGTCAAGGTTCTCCTGTGGCATGATGTTTTGTAATTTGCCTTTATAGCGTGGATCCAGGATGCTGGCCAACCAGTAGTCGTCATCGTTCATCATTTTGGCAATGCGGGGGTCCCTTTTTAGGATCCGCAAGGCATAATCTGACATGTGGGCCAATGTTCCCGGTGTCAATGATGCACTGTGAGTGCTGGGTGGAGGAGCACTTTCTGGCAAATCCACATCCCTCCAGTCACGCACAAACCCTGTACCAGACCTTGCCACGCCAACATTTTCACTTGCCCCACGAGATGCATCCTCCTCCCCTAAGTAATCATCCCCATCATCATCCTCCTCCTCCTCTTCTTCCTCCACCTCGTCCAGGAGAGGTCCCTGAGCAGACAATGGCTGAATGTCATCAAGGATTCCCTCCTCCTCTTCCTCCTCATCAACATTGGCTGCAGACGCCTGCTCCTTAAGGTGCGTCAAAGTTTGCATGAGCAGACGCATAAGTGGGATGCTCATGCTTAGGATGGCGTCGTCTGCGCTTACCAGCCGTGTGCATTCCTCAAAACACTGAAGGACTTTACAAAGGTCTTTCAGCTTCGACCACTGCACACCTGTCAACTCCATGTCTGCTCTCAAAGTGCCTGGCCGTGTATCCTCCCACAAATGCATTATGGCCTGCCTCTGCTCGCACAGCCGCTCCACCATGTGCAGGGTGGAGTTCCACCTTGTTGCAATGTCGATAATGAGGCGGTGGTTGGGAAGGTGGAGCAATCGCTGCAGCTTCTGCATACGAACGGAGTGTACAGGCGACCGGCGGATGTGCGCGCACAGTCTTCGCACCTTCTGGAGTAGGGCTGTTAACTCCGGATAATTTTTGAGGAAGCACTGCACCACCAGGTTCAAGGTGTGAGCCAAGCAAGGTATGTGGCTGAGTTTTGAAAGGGCTATGGCTGCCACAAAATTATGGCCGTTATCACTAACTACCTTGCCTGCCTCAAGATGTACACTGCCCAGCCATGACTCAGTTTGTCGCTTCAAGTACTCGGCCAGCACCTCGGCGGTGTGTCTGTCGCCCAAACACATCATCTGCAACACAGCCTGCTGACGCTTTCCACTAGCTGCTCGATAGGGGTACACATCGTGTGCAACAGTGGCAGCTGCAGATGGAGTGCTCGTACGACTGCGCTCTGTGTACGAGCTTTCGCTTCTGGAGGAGGAGGAGGAGGAGGAGGGTCGAACGCCTACAGCCAACTGTTTCCTATACCGTGGGCTAGGCAGCACTGTCCCACCACCGCTGTCCCCTGTGGACCCTGCATCCACCACATTAACCCAGTGCGCAGTGATGGACACGTAACGGCCCTGGCCATGCCGACTGGACCATGCATCAGTTGTGAGGTGCACCTTTCCGCTCACTGACTGCTTGAGTGCATGGACAATGCGGTCTTTCACATGATGGTGGAGGGCTGGGATGGCTTTGCGAGAGAAGAAGTGGCGACTGGGTAGGTCATAGCGTGGTACTGCATAGGCCATGAGTTCGCGGAAAGCTGTGCTTTCCACCAACCGAAAGGGCATCATCTCAAACGAGATTAGTTTGGCAATGTGGGCGTTCAAACCCAGTGTACGCGGATGAGAGACTGAGTACTTTCTTGACCTACTCATAGTGTCTGGGAGGGTGAGCTGGACTTGAGAGCTGCATATGGTGGAAGTAGCGGTGGACAGGGCGGACTGAGAGAGGGTTGATGATGGTGATGGAGTTGGTGTTCTTTCTGATGGCCTAGAATCAGTCTTTCGTTGATATAACAGTGGGATTCCCTGACTGCTGTGGTCTTGCAACGACACCTCAACATTTGCTGCTGTGCTAACCGGTGGGCTTACAGTGGGGGAAACAATGTAGCGTTGCTGACTACCTTCGTTGTGATCAGTTGCACATGTGGCACTTGAGGTTTGGTGTTGTGTCCACGCTTGCAAGTGCATGCTGGTTAAATGTCTAAGCATGCAACTGGTATTCAAATTTTTCAGATTTTTCCCTCGGCTAAAGGTCTTTGCGCACTTCTTACAGATAACCTTGGCCTGATCATGAGGATTTTGTTCAAAAAAGTGCCACACTGCACTCTTCCTACTTTGGCAGACATTTTGCGGCCTAGCACGCTGTGATCTTTTGACCCTCTGGACAAGCTGTCCAGCAACTCTTTTGATGTTTGGAACCTGTCTTTGGAGTGCTACGGGCCTGCCAGATAACAGCTGTTGCGATGTCGATGTCTGCTGTGGATGCTCCTCATCTGAGCTATTGGAAGCAGCACCCTCTTCCCCCAATGGATGTCAATCTGGGTCAACAACTGGGTCATCTATCACCTCCTCTTCTATGTCATGTGCACCTTCCTCTGTGTCACCGTGTATGGTGGTATAGTGTGCGGGAAGGGGCACCTGAGTCTCATCAGGGTCAGAATCTGGCTCTGTACACTGCGAGGACAATGTAGTGCTCTGAGTGAATGTACCAGCAGAATCATCCATCAGCGGCTGTGCATCAGTGCACTCCATGTCAGATTCATCTTGGCCTGGGTAATTCACCATTTTACTTGATAATCCAGGCATGGTATGTGAAAACAGCTCCATGGAGTAATCAGTAGTATGGCCTGCGTCATCCTTCAATCTTGGTTGGGGTGAAGGACACAAGGAAAGGTGTGGTTCATGAACATGAGCCTCCAATGACGACTCAGTGCTTTTACTTTTTACAACTGAAGAAGAGGAGGCGATAGAGCTGGAGGCTGAGTCAGCAATGTAAGACAAAACTTTTTCCTGATGCTCTGGCTTTAAAAGTGGTTTGCCAACTCCTAGAAAACTAAGCGTTCGAGGCCTTATGTAGCCAGACGATGACGCAGGGTCAGCACCTCCTGCATTCGGTCCTATTTTGCTCTTGCCACTACCATCAGATCCACCACCAACACCATCATTACCAGCTGCCAACCCCGGCCCAATTCCACGGCCTCTTCCACCAGCCTTCCTCATTTTTGGTAGAAATGTAGACAAAATCCAACAAACTATATAGTAATGTAAAACAAGGTACAAGGTGTCTATAGGACAGGGGAGATTTTGAATTTCTGCAGACACTTGTGAACACTGGACACTTTTGGATTGTGTGAGGCCCACTGATATCTGAGCGCTATGTGACAGGCTCGATGGCACAGCTGTGACCAAAGTGACTAGAGGATAAGGGAGATTTTGAATCTCTGCACACACTTTTGGACACTGGATGGACACTTTTGGATTGTGTGAGGCCCACTGATATCTGAGCGCTATGTGACAGGCTCGATGGCACAGCTGTGACCAAAGTGACTAGAGGATAAGGGAGATTTTGAATCTCTGCACACACTTTTGGACACTGGATGGACACTTTTCGATTGTGTGAGGCCCCCTGATATCTGAGCGCTATGTGACAGGCTCGATGGCACAGCTGTGACCAAAGTGACTAGAGGATAAGGGAGATTTTGAATCTCTGCACACACTTTTGGACACTGGATGGACACTTTTGGATTGTGTGAGGCCCACTGATATCTGAGCGCTATGTGACAGGCTCGATGGCACAGCTGTGACCAAAGTGACTAGAGGATAAGGGAGATTTTGAATCTCTGCACACACTTTTGGACACTGGATGGACACTTTTGGATTGTGTGAGGCCCACTGATATCTGAGAGCTATGTGACAGGCTCGATGGCACAGCTGTGACCAAAGTGACTAGAGGATAAGGGAGATTTTGAATCTCTGCACACACTTTTGGACACTGGACACTTTTGGATTGTGTGAGGCCCAATGAATATCTGAGCGCTATGTGACAGGCTCGATGGCACAGCTGTGACAAAAGTGACTAGAGGATAAGGGAGATTTTGAATCTCTGCACACACTTTTGGACACCGGATGGACACTTTTGGATTGTGTGAGGCCCACTGATATCTGAGCGCTATGTGACAGGCTCGATGGCACAGCTGTGACCAAAGTGACTAGAGGATAAGGGAGATTTTGAATCTCTGCACACACTTTTGGACACTGGATGGACACTTTTGGATTGTGTGAGGCCCACTGATATCTGAGCGCTATGTGACTGGCTCGATGGCACAGCTGTGACCAAAGTGACTAGAGGATAAGGGAGATTTTGAATCTCTGCACACACTTTTGGACACTGGACACTTTTGGATTGTGTGAGGCCCACTGATATCTGAGCGCTATGTGACAGGCTCGATAGCACAGCTGTGACCAAAGTGACTAGAGGATAAGGGAGATTTTGAATCTCTGCACACACTTTTGGACACTGGATGGACACTTTTGGATTGTGTGAGGCCCACTGATATCTGAGCGCTATGTGACAGGCTCGATGGCACAGCTGTGACCAAAGTGACTAGAGGATAAGGGAGATTTTGAATCTCTGCACACACTTTTGGACACTGGACACTTTTGGATTGTGTGAGGCCCAATGAATATCTGAGCGCTATGTGACAGGCTCGATGGCACAGCTGTGACAAAAGTGACTAGAGGATAAGGGAGTTTGGATTGCTTTTAAAAAAGCAGTTTGCGGAGCAGTGGGTAAACAGCAATGCAGGAATGTCAGGAAGCCTTAGAAGGCAGCCCAACAACCAACACCACTGATACACCACTATATAGCCTCCCCTTGCACTGCACACACAGTGACTGGTGTGTTGTGCAGGCCAAATTGCTAGCAGCAGAAGCAGTTTTTTTGTCTTCTCAGCAGGACAAAAAAAAAAAATTGGGATTGCTTTTAAAAAAGCAGTTTGCGGAGCAGTGGGTAAACAGCAATGCAGGAATGTCAGGAAGCCTTCGAAGGCAGCCCAACAACCAACACCACTGATACACCACTATATAGCCTCCCCTTGCACTGCACACACAGTGACTGGTGTGTTGTGCAGGCCAAATCGCTAGCAGCAGAAGCAGTTTTTTTGTCTTCTTCCCTGCCTAACGCTCTCCCTACAGAATCAGCAGCAACCTCTCCCTATACTAAAATCGGCAGAAGTAAGATGGCGGTCAGCGTGCACGCCCTTTTATACCCCCTGTGACGCCCACCAAAGCAAGCCAATCACTTGCATGCCCTTCTGAAAGATGGTGGTGACCCGTGCCTATGTCATCACGTTGCCCACAGTGTCCGTGGATCCTGATTGGCTGAAAAAGAGCGCAAAACAAACTTTTGAAACGCGACTTTGGCGCGTAAGTCGCCGACCTCGTGGCCGACCTCATCCTAGGGTCGGGTTTCGTTTCATGACTTTTGAATTTTTTCGACTCGTTTCTCTCAACTCTAATAATGATGTTTTTCAGAGCCATATCTGGGTGATGAGCAGCTATGACATGTGTCCCTGAGCACCAGTGAGGAGGAAGCACCAAGATTCCTCTTTGCCTTTTCGAGGGTAAGTGCACACAAAGCTAAACCTTTTTCTCTAGTGTAAAAAAAAACATACCTTTGTCTTTGATCTTTTTACATATTTCTTACTGTAGACCAGAGAGACCAAGACCAGTGTTTAGGTCTGTGTACAGGAATAAGTATTTGCATCACATTTATACATTGGTAGCTACTCATTATTTCCTTTGAAAAATTACGGCAAAGCAGGTCACCCAGTAGTTCTATTCATACTGTAGCTAAAGGCCGGCAATATATAACCTCTATTATGTATTAATAACATTATGCCTTTCAGTCTCCTACTTGCTGCAGATTTTCAAGCCATTGCCTTCCAAAGTCAATACACCCACCATCATGCTTCTCTTGCAGGCAGGATTTTTTTAAGTCAGCTATTCATTCCACATGTATCACTAAATATTATAATCAGTCAAATGACAGCTGTTCTGTTTTTCTCAGCTCTATCCTAGTTAATTTTAGAAAAGAACAGGACAAGGTTTGAGTTATTTAGAGCTCGTGTATCATCTGATATAAACGTTAGCAAGATGTCATTGCGTTAAATGCAATGTGATCCAAGTCTACGTGATGCTGGAAATCAGATTAGATGTAAAAGAACATGTCCCTTCTCTATCGCTTGATCCCATCCAGATGGAACATCTGCTCAATGTCTGGAACCAGTCAGGTCCGGCACAAGAACTCCCAAGATGACTACACATGTTGCTGGATTACTTTAAGATTTAAACTTGCTGTGCACTTGATACAGGAGAAAACCTGCTGCACATAACTAGAAGAAACATCAACACAGATAGTTGTTATATTTTTCTAAGGCCTTTCCTATGCTGTATCCATACCTTCCAACTTTGAAAGCTAAAAAAGAGAGCAATGCATGGAGCACACCACTGCAATTTTTAATTTTACGCTAAGTCACTGTTAGGAGCGGTGGAACGCACTAAATAAAATTATAATAAAGTGCGTTCACCGCTCGGGGTCCACCGTGCGGTAGATGGTATAACCGCTGCTAGAGGATAGCTGAGCAAAGTAGCAGTGGTGTGCACAGGGTTAAAAGCGTCACCTAAGTGCACTGTGCAGGCTCTGTACACACACAGAGCTGCAAGCTATAGCACACGTAGTGGTTACACTTGGAGCAGGCTCTGTTTCACACACAGAGCTGCAGCATAAACATATGCAGTAGTAACGCTGGAGCAGGCTCTGTTTCACACACAGAGCTGCAAGGGTGAAAGTATGCAATAACAAGGCTGGAGCAAGCTCTGTTTCACACACAGAGCTGCTGCATAAACATAAATACAACACGCTGAGTCTGTTAACCACTCACAGAGGCTCAGCGAGACAGACGCGGTAATCGGTCACAGGAGTGGCCTATGCTGGCAGGACACACTCCGTCTAGACCTACCGGGAGTCTGTAACAGAGACGTTGCAACTGCGAACACTCTCTGAACTGCGCACGCAGTGCGGCGAGGATAGTGCCACGGGGAGGCACCGCTGTACAGGAAGCGCGATGCAAGATGGTTAGCTGCTGGTAAAGCTGAAGCTGGAGCGTGCTGGCGCTAATACTGGCTGAACACAATCACTCACACAAACGTAATAACCAAGGAAGGGGGTATTTATTGAGTCATTCACCAGTCCAAGCATCCATCAGCAAACACACAGCAGCAAGTATGAAAATACTAGCGCATAGCGGAATGGCCCTGCGCACTTTTTATAGCGTACGTGACCTGCCGGAAATCTCCAGAGCCTTGAGCAGAACCAATGGAATCAGGAGCAGGACCTGAGCACCTGACTCCTGAACTCCAATGGGAGCTTGTCCCATGGGCATGCTCAGAAGCTGGGAAGAAGGACTTAGCCTCTGGAGACAAATGTGAGGATCTGGATTGCTGCATAGGCATGGTAGAAACCAGATTCCTAACATTACCCCCCTCCTAGGGCCCCCTCCTCCCTGAAACCTCCGGTCCACCATCCTGCACCCAACAGTGGCATAGGGCTCCAACTCATCCAAAGGCGAGCTTAGTGTCTTGGTAGGTGTTACCGTGAACCGGGACACTAGGATGGCATTAGTGGAATCAAGGTCACCAGGTTTCAGAAGGGAAACTTGAGAAATAACGGGAGCGGGCGCTGTAGCAGAGCGCCGCCGTGAATCGGCGACCGTCACCGGTCTCCGCCTAGGAAGGGTGTCCTGAGCACAAGAGTTACAGGCCTGGATACATTTTTTGATGTCCCAAGCCCTATGGGGCCACCAATATGCTCCGGCCAAGAGCTTCGAGACTTGCATGTAGCCTCTATGGTGAGACGTATTGGACGCATGCGCCCAGGCGAGTACCTGAGCCCTGAGCCCTAAGATGAGGAGGGACAAAGGTCTCGACAACCGGTTCAGACTCCGACCATTGCGGGGGTCTGGCTTCTGGAGAAACCGCACATATGTGGTGACAACCGCAAATGGATTCCTGGTCTGAGTCCGTATTAAAATTAGTACGAGACACCTCCATGGGCTCAGGGGGTAGGACCTCTGGCTCAAACAGCTCAAGAGGTTCAACAAATTTAGGAGCTGAAACAGCGCTTTGCTTGGAGTGAGCCCACTCCATACCGCGCTCCAAAAAACAGAGGTCGATACGTGAGGACACGGAAATCAACTCCTCCAAGCTGGTGGGGATCTCTTTAGTGGAGAAAGCATTCTTCACGTGCTCTGCTAGACCTCACCAAAAAACTGGGATAAGGGCCTTGTCGGACCATTCCAACTCGGACGCCAGTGTCCGAAACCGAACGGCATACTGGATAACCAGGAGTGACCCCTGAGTAAGGGCGAGTAGTTGCAGAGAGGTGTCGTGCGTGACCCGCGGACCGAGAAATACTTGCTTGATGGCAGATAGCAAGTTGGCAGCGGTCCGAATCTCGGGGTCACCACGTTCCCATAGCGGCATAGCCCTTTTCAGCACCTTGCCCGACAGTAGGGATATAATGAAGGCCACTTTGGCCCGCTCCGCAGGGAATTGCACAGCCAGCAGCTCCAGGTGGATCGAGCACTGGCTGATAAAACCCCTACAGGAGGCGCCATCCCCAGAATATTTCTCGGGTAACGGGTGGCGGGTAAATGTCGGCCAAAGGGCGGACATGGACATACGCCCTACCGCATCTGTAAGTGCTTGAACAGCAGCATCCGTGGCCTGCGAAGCTGCAAGAGCCCTCTCAAGGGTAGCCAAGCGAGCCTCGAGCTATCGCACGCATTGTAACAATTGCTGCTGATCAGCCATCTCCAGCCAGACCCTGGCGCTAGTATTATGTTAGGAGCGGTGGAACGCACTAAATAAAATTATAATAAAGTGCGTTCACCGCTCGGGGGCCACCGTGCGGTAGATGGTATAACCGCTAGAGGATAGCTGAGCAAAGTAGCGGTGGTGTGCACAGGGTTAAAGGCGTCACCCAAGTGCACTGTGCAGGCTCTGTACACACCCAGAGCTACAGCATGAACATATGCAAAAGTAACGCTGGAGCAGGCTCTGTTTCACACACAGAGCTGCTGCATAAACATAAATACAACACGCTGAGTCTGTTAACCACTCACAGAGGCTCAGCGAGACAGACGCGGTAATCGGTCACAGGAGTGGCCTATGCTGGCAGGACACACTCCGTCTAGACCTACCGGGAGTCTGTAACAGAGACGTTGCAACTGCGAACACTCTCTGAACTGTGCACGCAGTGCGGTGAGGATAGTGCCGCGGGGAGGCACCACAGTACAGGAAGCGTGATGCAAGACGCTTAGCTGCTGGTAAAGCTGAAGCTTGAGCGCGCTGGCGCTAATACTGGCTCAACACAATCACTCACACAAACGTAATAACCAAGGAAAGGGGTATTTAATGAGTCATTCACCAGTCCAAGCATCCATCAGCAAACACACAGCAGCAAGTATGAAAATACTAGCGCATGGCGGAACGATCATGCGCACTTTTTATAGCGTACGGGACCTGTTGGAAATCTCCAGAGCCTTGAGCAGAACCAATGGAATCAGGAGCAGGACCTGAGCACGTGACTCCTGAACTCCAATGGGAGCTTGTCCCATGGGCATGCTCAGAAGCTGGGAAGAAGGACTTAGCCTCTGGCGTCAAATGTGAGGATCTGGATTGCTGCATAGGCATGGTAGAAACCAGATTCCTAACAGTCACTTCCCTAACTTCGCCTAGTCTTTTACAAGTTTCCACAGAGAAATATTTCTCCTAGTGGAACCCATTAGACTGTATGCTATCCTCTTGTGCTCTCTACCGTGTCTCCCAATCACAGTGTGGTGTCCCCATACTATATGATGCTCCTACAGTATATTTCTTCAGAACCTCCCACACACATGCAGTATGATTTTCCACATTCCCTAACACATTGTGTGATTCCCACACAACCGTCCACACTGTATGATGCTCCCGCAGTTGCTTACACATAGTATGATGCCCCTACTGTACTCCATACACATTATGATGCTCTCCTCAGTCCACTTCTCTAATAGTATGAGGCTTTCCTCAGTTCACTCCACAAACAGCATGATGCATTGCACTTTTACCCCCAGACAAAGTATGAAATCTCATAATGCCCCATTACATTATGATACCACCACAGTCCCACACAGAGAATGATGCATCCCACACTTCCACACACATTAGATTGCCCCCATGACCCCATCATAACGCTCCCCACAGTCTGATTACCCTGATATCCTGCAGTATCATGCCTCCCATGCTTCCTTTTTCCCACACTCCCTACCCCTTATGATACCCCCAACCCCCCAAATAGTATTATTCTACTAGTTTTCCTCTCACACAGCCCCCACACACAGTACGATTCCCTTACAGTCCCGCATTCAGTATTATAAGTCCACAGCTCCCCACACACATTATGACACCTCAATACCACCCACACATAGTATGAGGTGCCCACACACCCTACACAGACCCCCACACTTTATTATGTCCCCACACCCTGTATAATGTGCCTATAGCCAATCACACACAATATGATGCCCCAAAAGTCCCACCATACATAGCATGATGCATCTCACAGACCCCTTCCCCCACCGTATATTATGATGCTACTACACAAGCTTCCTACCTGCTTGTCTGTCCTGCTTTCCTTTTGAGCTGACCTCTGCTGTTATTCACATTACCTAAGTACAGTATGTCTCGTAAACTTGCAAGTCATTCATTCTCTGTCCAGACGGTAGAAGAGGGATCTGATGTTTTCTTTTTTTGCTCAATTGCCCATCGGTGAAGGAGTTGAAGTTAGAATATACTCCCAATGTCCTGAGATTTCTAGAAACAGAAGAGGAGGAAAAAGACAAAGATCAATCATGACTTCCTGTAGCGAGGCATAAACTGACCTTCATTTGCAGATAAAGCCGAACTTGCACTTTCTGTATTAACACCAACACCCCCCATTTCCTGTAAAGAGACAAATTCCTTTCCCGACTTTCTGTAGAGACAAAGTTCCACCCCCACTTCCTGTAGAGACAAAGTCCTGCTCCCCATTTTCTGTAGAGAGACAAGCACCCCCAACTTCCTGTACAGAGAAACAAGGAACTGTCCCCACTTCCTGTAGAAAGATAAAGACCCACCTCCACTTCCTGTAAAGAGAAGTCCATCTCCACTTCCTGTAGAGAGAGAAAGAACCCCTCCACCCTTTACTTGTAGAGAGACAAAGGCACACCCCCACTTCCTTTAAAAAGACAGAAGTCCATCTCCACTTCCTGTAGAGAGAGAAAGAAACCCCTCCACCCACTACTTGTAGAGAGACAAAGGCACACCCCCACTTCCTGTAGCGAGACATAAATTTGTCACTACTTCCTTTAATCTTGGCATACTGTGGAAATATCCTCCAAGGGGATTTCAAGTAGAGCTGAATAAAGTGAAACAAACCAAAGAATGAGGACTTCCATTGAGATGGAAAGGCAAATAGATCTGATAATATGCCTATCTGGATATGAAATGTATCTGATGATACACCTGAGGAAGGCTGAATGCAGCTGAAACACATAATGTATTTTAACAAAAAGTATTTTTATACATAATACTTTTGTTTTATCTGCATTTATCGGCTCCAATAGCCTTTTTATCTTAACGGGAGCGCCTTCTATCTGTTTCACTTCATTTCTCTACTAATGGAAAAGGATTGCACTGGACAACAGGCAGCAAATACAAAACAGAAAGTGGAACAAGCTGTTGTTCTTCATAATTTATCCAAAAATGCTTAATTTATTATGTATCTACAAGTACTCAAAAAACCTTTGCAGTATATTCACCACTGTGAACAATCTGGAAGCAAATTGCCTAAATGGTAATCACCCAGTGGTTGGCATTTTTAAGGGATTTTTGGGTGTTCAGACAATATATTTTTTAAATAAGTTATTTGGACGTTTCATATTTATCAAATTATCTATCTGAGATCAAATTAAATTGTCTAAAAGTACAATGACTATTTAATTCGAGCCCATTGTGGAATAAGGTATAATTAGACTTCTTTATTTTCATTCACAATCTAGCCCATGGCCATTAATAAGTCATGTTCATTCAGAATGTCATCCACTGAGGATCGGATTTGTAATAAAATAACACTTGTGAAGCAGGTGTGGTAAGACTGCCGAATATATTAATATTTCCGACATGAAAGTAGCAAAATTCAAATACAAAAGGGCCTAACTGGCGAGTAAAATGAGAAACATCATTACAATAGCTGTCAAATCCTAAGAAATACAGCAACAGATGTTGTCTAGCAGAATTAGAAGAGGCAAAGAGAAGAAATCTTACTTTCTGATGAATGTCAGCAGCAGCCGTTGGTATAAACATCACAAGAATTTCTACACCTACTATGAACTCAGATATAACTGTGAGAGACGTGTGGGGGAAAAACTCGGGAGTCCATAAATAAAATTACATTAGGCATTGAATATTTAATTTTGCTTCCATTGGTCTTCCGTAACTATCTTGGCATGTCATTGGGCCAATGGCAAGTGCCCTTCAACTAAATATCATCCGGACCAATTGGAACATTTCTGCCTTGATAATTTAATGTGATAATGATGCAGGCAGGCTATATCTGTATCCCTTATTACCTGCCATAAAGCTGTAACAGGACACAGAGAAACATGGTCTACTTGACTCCATCTTCACAACTGTAATCTGCTCACCTGTGCTGCCCCATCTTCTGCTGATTTCATCCTACTGTGAGACCATCTGCAATGCTGGAGAGAAAGATATTAAGAATCGATGAACAATAACAGACTAAGATTTTTAAAGGGGTTGGATAGGTCTTTAAGCAATCAAATTTGTTCTGAATTTCCCCCCAAAATTTGCTAGCCTATATGCTCAGGATTAAGTTAAAAATAATAAGATATTGCGCTCATGTCATCTAACCAAGACCCTCCCTTCACTCTTCCTTGGTCCTTCATTCACCTGTCCTGCTTCAACATCTCGAGAAGTATTCCACTTGCTTGGCTCTTTGAATTGACCTTCTCTTTTTCCTTTAATCAGTATCTTACGACACTGACTAGGTATCACATGGTCACGGGGGTATGATCCACGTCAATGATGATGGTTCACCATATGATCTTGTAAGGTAGGCCTTATGCTAAACAGCTCCAACCACTTCTCCTGACAATTGCTGTGTGTATACAGAAGAAGTAGGGAGGACATGTAAGGAGCTCCCTCACGAGCTGAGCCAGCTCCATACCTAGTAGATTCCAGATGTTTTACACAGAAGACACTTGTCAGCCATTTCTGTTATTATTGCTGATAGCAGCAGAATAACCTCTCAGATATGGTGAGTAGTCACTATAGCATCCGAGTCATTAGACATGATGTGTTCGTTCACCTTGGTGCCTGTGATGTGATCGCGGGAACCCAATGGCTGGTTTAATGATGCACACGAACAACTCCAATTCAGACCGTTACTCTGAGGCCTCCGTATTTCCGTGTATGCCTCCAATGTTATTGCAAACTTGTTCTCATTGTCTCTTAACTGTGACTAGAGTTGAGCGATACCAGCCGATACTTGAAAATATCGGATCGGAATGGATCGGCCGATCTTAAAAAAAAGTATCGGTATCGCCGATTCCGATACCGGGAACCAATGCAAGTCAATGGGGCCAAAAAATCGGAATTAAAAAAACCCCTTTCTTTCCTTGTAGGTTAATTCTACATGAAGAAAAACAACTAAGAATAATGTAGAATGTATTGTGGGAGGTGGAGGAGACATTAAAGCCATAGAGGTTTAGCCCAATCAAATGGAATAGCAGGAATTAAACTTTTTTTTTAAAGACGTTAGGAGTTACAAAGATATTGACTATGTTAGCCTCATTTATATTTTGCCAGACATGTATGTCTTCTTCTTCTTTCTTCTTTCTTCTTCTTTCTTCTTCTTCTTCCTTTTTTTACCTTCTTCTTCTTCTTCTTATTCCTTTTTTTACATTCTTCTTCTTCTTCCTTTTTTTACATTCTTCTACTTCCTTTTTTTACATTCTTCTTCTTATTCCTTTTTTTACATTCTTCTTCTTCTTCCTTTTTTTAAATTCTTCTACTTCCTTTTTTTACATTCTTCTTCTTCTTCCTTTTCTTACATTCTTCATATTCTTCTTATTCAACAATTATTATTCTACATATTCAACTTCTTCATCTTCTTCCTATTCTTCTTCATCATATTCTTGTTTGTGTCAGGCATTCCTGTAGTTGTTATCTAGAAAAGTTAGAAGTTTACACCTTCCGTTCTGCCTGTCACAAAAGATTTACAACAGGATTTGTCCGCGTTCAGTTTGGCCTGCAGCAGCAGGCCTTTTCCAGGGGCACCACGAGGAGGAACGGACTCACCCCCATACACTGCTTAGTCTTCTTCTGCTTATAAATAAGATAATATCATTTGCTCAGAGTATTAGTCTAATGCTTAATGTTCTTCTGCTTTGTTTTTTTATGCTTCTTTGTCTTCTCTCTCTTGTTGTTCTGCATCTTGGTGGTTGTCTTCCTGTTCTTTGTCCTCTTGAACCAGCTGACGGTACTGGCACCCGGAGGGGCAGCAGAAGGAACAAGAGCCAATGGCACTACCGAGGACCAGCTGACGGTGCTGGAACCCGGTTACTAAGCAGGAGGTACCTGTGCTACAAAGCACTACCAAGGACTAGCAGACGTTGCCGGAACTCGGATACCGAGATGGAGGCACCTAGGCCAAAGGCTCTGACGAGAACCAGCTGACGGTGCTGGAACCCGGAGGGGTAGCAGAAGCTGCAAGAGCAAATGGAAATAGCGAGGACCAGCTGACAGTGCTGGCACCCGGAGGGGCAGCAGAAGGAATAAGAGCCAATGGCACAACCGAGGACCAGCTGACGGTGCTGGAACCCGGCTACTAAGCAGGAGGTACCTGTGCTACAAAGCACTACCAAGGACCAGCAGACGTTGCCGGAACTCGGATACCGAGATGGAGGCACCTAGGCCAAAGGCTCTGACGAGAACCAGCTGACGGTGCTGGAACCCGGAGGGGTAGCAGAAGCTGCAAGAGCAAATGGAAACAGCGAGGACCAGCTGACAGTGCTGGCACCCGGAGGGGCAGCAGAAGGAATAAGAGCCAATGGCACAACCGAGGACCAGCTGACGGTGCTGGAACCCGGTTACTAAGCAGGAGGTACCTGTGCTACAAAGCACTACCAAGGACCAGCAGACGTTGCCGGAACTCGGATACCGAGATGGAGGCACCTAGGCCAAAGGCTCTGACGAGAACCAGCTGACGGTGCTGGAACCCGGAGGGGTAGCAGAAGTTACCCCTGAAAAGCAAAGTTGGCATGCCGCAAGCTGGCCGCAGTTACCGAATCACACAGTCCTACAGGGGGTGCTTGTCCTACTGGCACTACGGAACAAGCCTTTCTTGCCAGAACCCGCAGTCCACATAGGAAGCACCTAAACTGCTGGCACCCTAGCCTCGGCTAACCCAACCGCAACACGACATGGCAACTTGGGGTGGCAAACTGACATTGACACTTCCCGGAAACAGCAGGCAGGGCTGGAACCAAGCTGGGCAGGAGGGAGTACCCGTGCCAAAGTCAGTTATGAGCAGCAACTGGCGATGTTGGAGCCCAGGGACAAGCACTAAGCACGCTGAGGCCTGATGTGCTGTCAATTGGGAGGCAGCAGGACAGATTGCCATCAAAACAGCAGGGGAACAGCTGACGTTACTGAACCCCACAAACACAGGAGCTAGTGTTTTACTCTGTGAAGACGGCACTTCCGAGCAACAACTGGCTGTGTTGAAGCCCAGGGACAAGCACGGAGCAGGCTGAGGCTGCATTGAAGAAATTTTAAGATCGGTTGTAGACTTCTACTAATTTTAACCAAGCTCCACTTAGGCCTGTGGCTTCACTGATTTTCGTATTTCCCCTGTCCTCCAACCCCGCCAGTTACAGCTCCGAAGTGGCGTCTGCACAATCCACACTTCTTCCTGTGTAACAGGTGTTCAGTCCGGTCAGTTAATCCCCTGATGTGTGTCCGGCAATGTCGCCTGCTCTGTCCACATTCCCATAACTAGTTATGGGAATGTGGACAGAGCAGGCGACATTGCCGGACACACATCAGGGGATTAACTGACCGGACTGAACACCTGGAACACAGGAACAAGTGTGGATTGTGCAGACGCCACTTCGGAGCTGTAACTGGCAGGGTTGGAGGACAGGGGAAATACGAGAGACAGTGGAGCCACAGGCCTAATTGGAGCACGGTTAAAAATCAGTAGTGGTACGACTGTGTAGGCAGCAGGAGACTTTGCCATCCACACAGCAGGGGATCAGCTGACGTTACTGAACCTCACTGAGACACGGGAGCAAGTGTCTCTTTCCGTGTGGACGGCACTTCCGAGCTACAACTGGCTGTGTTGAAGCCCAGGAAATAGGAGGGTGTAGGCAGAGGCCTACTGTCTTTGGAATGTGGAGACAGCAGGAGAGACTGCCATCCACACAGCAGGGGAACAGCTGACGTTACTGAACCCCACTGGGACACGGGAGCAAGTGTCTCTTTCTGTGTGGACGGCACTTCCGAGCTACAACTGGCTGTGTTGAAGCCCAGGAAATAGGAGGGTGTAGGCAGAGGCCTACTGTCTTTGGAATGCAGAGACAGCAGGAGAGACTGCCATCCACACAGCAGGGGATCAGCTAGCGTTACTGAACCCCACTGAGACACGGGAGCAAGTGTCTCTTTCCGTGTGGACGGCACTTCCAAGCTACAACTGGCTGTGTTGAAGCCCAGGAAATAGGAGGGTGTAGGCAGAGGCCTACTGTCTTTGGAATGCAGAGACAGCAGGAGAGACTGCCATCCACACAGCAGGGGATCAGCTAGCGTTACTGAACCCCACTGAGACACGGGAGCAAGTGTCTCTTTCCGTGTGGACGGCACTTCCGAGCTACAACTGGCTGTGTTGAAGCCCAGGAAATAGGAGGGTGTAGGCAGAGGCCTACTGTCTTTGGAATGTGGAGACAGCAGGAGAGACTGCCATCCACACAGCAGGGGAACAGCTGACGTTACTGAACCCCACTGAGACACGGGAGCAAGTGTCTCTTTCCGTGTGGACGGCACTTCCGAGCTACAACTGGCTGTGTTGAAGCCCAGGAAATAGGAGGGTGTAGGCAGAGGCCTACTGTCTTTGGAATGCAGAGACAGCAGGAGAGACTGCCATCCACACAGCAGGGGATCAGCTAGCGTTACTGAACCCCACTGAGACACGGGAGCAAGTGTCTCTTTCCGTGTGGACGGCACTTCCGAGCTACAACTGGCTGTGTTTAAGCCCAGGAAATAGGAGGGTGTAGGCAGAGGCCTACTGTCTTTGGAATGTGGAGACAGCAGGAGAGACTGCCATCCACACAGCAGGGGAACAGCTGACGTTACTGAACCCCACTGAGACACGGGAGCAAGTGTCTCTTTCCGTGTGGACGGCACTTCCGAGCTACAACTGGCTGTGTTGAAGCCCAGGAAATAGGAGGGTGTAGGCAGAGGCCTACTGTCTTTGGAATGCAGAGACAGCAGGAGAGATTGCCATCCACACAGCAGGGGATCAGCTAGCGTTACTGAACCCCACTGAGACACGGGAGCAAGTGTCTCTTTCCGTGTGGACTGCACTTCCGAGCTACAACTGGCTGTGTTGAAGCCCAGGAAATAGGAGGGTGTAGGCAGAGGCCTACTGTCTTTGGAATGCAGAGACAGCAGGAGAGACTGCCATCCACACAGAAGGGGATCAGCTAGCGTTACTGAACCCCACTGAGACACGGGAGCAAGAATCTCTTTCCGTGTGGACGGCACTTCCGAGCTACAACTGGCTGTGTTGAAGCCCAGGAAATAGGAGGGTGTAGGCAGAGGCCTACTGTCTTTGGAATGTGGAGACAGCAGGAGAGACTGCCATCCACACAGCAGGGGATCAGCTGACGTTACTGAACCCCACTGAGACACGGGAGCAAGTATCTCTTTCCGTGTGGACAGCACTTCCGAGCTACAACTGGCTGTGTTGAAGCCCAGGGACAAGCACGGAGCAGGCTGAGGCTGCATTGAAGAAATTTTAAGATCGGTTGTAGACTTCTACTAATTTTAACCGTGCTCCACTTAGGCCTGTGGCTTCACTGAATTTCGTATTTCCCCTGTCCTCCAACCCCGCCAGTTACAGCTCCGAAGTGGCGTCTGCACAATCCACACTTGTTCCTGTGTTCCAGGTGTTCAGTCCGGTCAGTTAATCCCCTGATGTGTGTCCGGCAATGCCGCCTGCTCTGTCCACATTCCCATAACTAGTTATGGGAATGTGGACAGAGCAGGCAACATTGCCGGACACACATCAGGGGATTAACTGACCGGACTGAACACCTGGAACACAGGAACAAGTGTGGATTGTGCAGACGCCACTTCGGAGCTGTAACTGGCGGGGTTGGAGGACAGGGGAAATACGAAAATCAGTGAAGCCACAGGCCTAAGTGGAGCACGGTTAAAAATCAGTAGTAGTAGGACTGTGTAGGCAGCAGGAGACTTGCCATCTTCACAGCAGGGGAACAGCTGGCAGTGCTGAACCCCACTAACACTCGAACGAATGTGTTTGGCTCTGTGGAGACGACACTTCTGAACACCAACTGACGCTGTTGGAGCCCAGGATTAGGCGTGGAGCAGGCTGGGGCCTACTGGATTTTGGCAGGTGAAGGCAGCAGGAGACTTGCCATCTCCACAGCAGGGGAACAGCTGGCAGTGCTGAACCCCACTAACACTCGAACGAATGTGTTTGGCTCTGTGGAGACGACACTTCTGAACACCAACTGACGCTGTTGGAGCCCAGGATTAGGCGTGGAGCAGGCTGGGGCCTGTTGCTTTTGGCAGGTGAAGGCAGCAGGAGACTTGCCATCTCCACAGCAGGGGAACAGCTGGCAGTGCTGAACCCCACTAACACTCGAACGAATGTGTTTGGCTCTGTGGAGACGACACTTCTGAACACCAACTGACGCTGTTGGAGCCCAGGATTAGGCGTGGAGCAGGCTGGGACCTACTGGATTTTGGCAGGTGAAGGCAGCAGGAGACTTGCCATCTCCACAGCAGGGGAACAGCTGGCAGTGCTGAACCCCACCAACACTCGAACGAATGTGTTTGGCTCTGTGGAGACGACACTTCTGAACACCAACTGACGCTGTTGGAGCCCAGGATTAGGCATGGAGCAGGCTGGGGCCTGTTGCTTTTGGCAGGTGAAGGCAGCAGGAGACTTGCCATCGCCACAGCAGGGGAACAGCTGGCAGTGCTGAACCCCACTAACACTTGAACGAATGTGTTTGGCTCTGTGGAGACGACACTTCTGAACACCAACTGACGCTGTTGGAGCCCAGGATTAGGCGTGGAGCAGGCTGGGGCCTACTGGATTTTGGCAGGTGAAGGCAGCAGGAGACTTGCCATCTCCACAGCAGGGGAACAGCTGGCAGTGCTGAACCCCACTAACACTCGAACGAATGTGTTTGGCTCTGTGGAGACGACACTTCTGAACACCAACTGACGCTGTTGGAGCCCAGGATTAGGCGTGGAGCAGGCTGGGGCCTACTGGATTTTGGCAGGTGAAGGCAGCAGGAGACTTGCCATCTCCACAGCAGGGGAACAGCTGGCAGTGCTGAACCCCACTAACACTCGAACGAATGTGTTTGGCTCTGTGGAGACGACACTTCTGAACACCAACTGACGCTGTTGGAGCCCAGGATTAGGCGTGGAGCAGGCTGGGGCCTACTGGATTTTGGCAGGTGAAGGCAGCAGGAGACTTGCCATCTCCACAGCAGGGGAACAGCTGGCAGTGCTGAACCCCACTAACACTTGAACGAATGTGTTTGGCTCTGTGGAGACGACACTTCTGAACACCAACTGACACTGTTGGAGCCCAGGATTACGCATGCCGCATGCAGAGGCCAATGGGCAGCGGTTTTTATGGAGGTTGTTGACTACTACTGATTCTAACCATGCTCCACTTAGGCCTCTGGCTCCACTGTCTCTACTATTTACCCTGGCCTCCAACCCCGCCAGCTACATCTCTGAAGTGGCGTCAGCACAATCTACACTTGTTCCTGTGTTACTGGTGCTCAGTCCCGTCAGTTGATCCCCTGATGTTTGTCCGGCAAGTTCGCCAGCTCTGTCCTCATTCCCACTACTGGTTATGGGAATGTGGACAGAGCAGGAGACCTTGCCGGACACACATCAGGGGATAAACTGATGGGACTGAGCCACAGGAACACAGGAACAAGTGTAGATTGTGCTGACGCCACTTCAGAGATGTAGATGGCGGGGTTGGAGGTCAGGGGAAATAGTAGAGACAGTGGAGCCAGAGACCTAAGTTGGGCACGGTTAAAAATCAGTAGTGGTTTGAATGTTGATGGAGCTGGTGACTTTGCCGTCCACACAGCAGGGGATCAGCTGGCGTTACTGAACCCCACTAACACAGGAGCTAGTGTGTTTCTCTGTGCAGATGACACATCTGAGCGACAACTGGCTGTGTTGAAGCACAGGGATTATAGTTCAGGTGGTAGAAAAATGAACACACCAGCAGACCTGGATACAGTTGCCAACCACTAATTTAGTCTGTAAGAGGAATGGCAAAGTCTTTGGAGATCCAGGCCTTGTTCATTTTCAGAAAAGTCAGCCGGTCAACATTATCGGAAGATAGTCGCGTGCGACGGTCTGTTAGTACACCACCTGCGGCACTAAAGACACGTTCCGATAATACACTGGCAGCAGGGCAAGCCAGCACCTCCAATGCATACTGGCTAAGCTCTGGCCATGTATCCAGCTTAGAGACCCAAAACTTGAAGGGGGAAGAGCCATCTGGGAGTACAGTGACAGGGCAAGACATGTAGTCTGACACCATCTGACGGAAGCGTTGCCTCCTGCTGACTCGAGGCGTCGCTGATGGTGTAGACAATTGTGGTGGACACACAAAACTTTGCCACATTTGGGCCATAGTGGTCTTGCCTTGTGCTGCGGCGCTGCCTCTGCTCCCTCTTTGTGCAGAGTTTCCTCCACTGCCTCGACGCACAGAGCTGCTTTGTAAAGCACTAGCAACAATGCTGTCAGGTGGAATGGAAAACATTATGGACTGCACCAGTGACTCTTCGTACTCCCGCAGTTTACGCTCCCGGTTCAACGTTGGTATGAGCCTTTGTACGCTGTCCCGGTAGCGAGGATCTAGGAGGGTGTACACCCAATAATCAGCCGAGACGAGAATGTGGGCGATGCGGCGGTCGTTTCTCAGGCACTGCAGCATGAAATCAACCATGTGCTGCAGACTCCCAACTGCCAAAGAACCGCTGTCCCCTGTTTGAGGCGTGACCTCGGCCTGCTCTGCATCACCCCACCCTCGCTGTACATACTGAGTAGAGGTTTGTGTACCTCCCTCCTCTGGAGAGATGTCTTCCTCCTCCATCGACTCCTCCTCATCCTCCTCACAAAGTGTCCCCTGCCTAGGCCTTTGTGAGGAAACACGTAGCGCAGACTGTCCAGAAGCAGATGGCATTTGGGACTCCTCATCCTCCACCTCTTCCGAAACCTCATCCCTTAGTGCTTGCAGTGTTTGTTGAAGCAGGCAGATAAGGGGGACAGTCATGCTGACTAGTGCATCATCTGCACTCGCCATCCGCGTGGATTCATCGAAGGCATGCAAAATGAGGCAGATGTCCTTCATAGAGGCCCACTCAATGGTGCTGAAGTGTGAACGGCGCACAGTGCGACTTGTTTGCGCCTGATGCAGCTGGTACTCCATGACTGCTGCCTGCTGCTCACACAACCGCTCCAACATATGTAACGTTGAATTCCACCGGGTGGGTAGGTCACATATGATGCGATGTTCCGGAAGGCCAAATCGTCGCTGCAGAGCAGCGAGGCGCGATCTTGCCGTGCTGGAACGCCGCAAGTGAGCGCACTCTATGCGGACCTTATGCAACAGTGCATCAAGATCCGGATAGTCCCTCAGAAAGCTCTGCACGACCAAGTTAAGCACATGTGCCAGACATGGGATGTGTGTGAGGTTGCCTAGGCCAAGAGCTGCCACCAGATTTCGGCCATTGTCACACACTACCAAGCCCGGCTGGAGATTCGCTGGCCCAAACCACACATCGCTCTCCAGCTTGATAGCATTCCAGAGCTCCTGCGCTGTGTGGCTTTGATTCCCCAAAGAAATTAATTTGAGTACAGCCTGTTGACGTTTGGCCACGGCTGTGCTCATATCGGTCGTAACAGGCTCCTGCTCTGCTGTTTCTAAGGAACTTGAGTAGGAGGAGGAGTCTATGTGTACAGACTGGAGTCCTGCAATCCGTGGCGTTGGAAGAACACGTACAGCGCCACTCTCCAGATCTGTACCCGGCTCCACAACATTGACCCAGTGGGCAGTGAGGGAAAGGTATCGTCCCTGTCCATGGTTACTGGTCCACGCATCGGTGGTCAGGTGGACCTTGCTACTAACGGCGTTTAGTAGCGCATGTTTTATTTTGCCCTCAACATGTTTCTGCAGGGCAGGGACGGCTTGCCTGCTGAAATAAAAGCGGCTGGGCACGTTGTATTGGGGGACTGCCAATGCCATTAAGTCCCGGAAGGTGTCAGTGTCCACCAGCCTGAATGACAGCATTTCAACTGCCAGAAGTTTGGCAATGCCAGCATTCAGAGACTGTGCTCGGGGATGGTTTGCCGAGTAAGGGCGCCTTTTATCCCATGCCTGTGCTACCGATGGCTGTGATGGATGGGAACGTGCTGCTATGGGTGGAATCTGACAGGGTCTCCGGACAACAGTGGCAGAGGTTCTTCCTTGGCGATCCTGTGAGGAAGCCGAACCAGCAGTGCGTGAGCTGGAGGAAGAGGCCCCAACACGAACTGAAGAGGTGGTAGGTGGTGCTGTACATTGGCCTACGTCTTCAGGGTGTCTCTGCAACTCCAACTCGTGCTTGGTGCGCACATGTTTCCACATATTTGTGGTATTGAGGTTGCTGACATTTCTCCCTCTTTTGACTATCTGATGACACAGCTTGCATTTGACAAAGCAAATGTCATCTGCAACTGTGTCAAAAAAGGACCACGCACTGCAACTCTTGGGAGCGCCCGTTTTGCCTTTGGAATGAGGAATGCTCCTAACGGGTGCCGAAGTGGAGGGTACAGGCAACCAAGTCTTCCCCCTCCCTCTGCCTCCTGTTTTGGCCGGTAGGGGAATCTCTTCCTCCGAGCTGCTCCCACCACCTTCCTGTTCCTCACGCCATGATGGGTCAAGGACCTCATCATCTTCCCTCCCCTCTTCAAACAGCTGCTTCTCCGGGGTTGTCTCGCCAGCACCGTACGCACCAGAAAGTGGCAACTGAGTCTCGTCATCATCTGATGCGTACTGAGGTGTGCTGACCATAGGCACTGGCCCACTCGCCTCTTCAGATTCAGAGGGACAAAGAAGTTGCGCATCACTGCATACTCCCTCTTCTTCACATTCAGGAATGCTGCTTGGCTGGCCCCCTCTTTCCAAGCCAACAGATTCCGAGAACAGAAGTAGAGACTGTGATGGCTCCTGTCCATGTCTCTCTGACGGCCTGGGCACTTTGGCAGGTGGTGAAGAGACAGATGGTTGCTCTTCGGTGCTCTGGCCCTGAGAGGATGTGGAAGTAATTGAAGTCGATGCGTTAGCTGCCATCCATCCGACAACGGCTTCAATTTGTTCCTCCCGCAGCAGTGGGGTACGTTGAGGTCCTACAAAGCTGCGCATAAAGGACTGTTGCCTGCTAAAACTGGGGGATGCTGATCCACTGGTGCCCGCAGCAGGCCCAGAATCCCCACGTCCTCTACCTGCAGAATCCCCACGTCCTCTCCCTGCAGAATTCCCACGTCCTCTCCCTGCTGAAACTCCACGCCCACGCCCACGCCCACGCGCCTTACTCCCTGCCTTCTTCATCTGGCCAGACTGCTTAAGATAGGCAGAAAAGTACAAAGGGGGGCCTTAGTGTGCTTATTCCTGAACAGCTGGTTACAGGTACAAGAAACACTAATTTTATGAAGTGTGTGTGTGTGGACTACACTTTAATAGGAGCTGATGTGGCCTACACAAGTTCCAAATGTAGTGTTTGGTGAACTTTTTTTGTGGTTTCTTTGTTGGAAACAAACTCAAAGTATGTGAACAAAGAATTGAAACTGATAGTATCACCAACTTTTTGGAGCTATTACAATGCAGGCAGGTAACCTACAATGCAAAAGATGAGGCTCCCAAAAAATTGGGTAATACTAATCTGGCTGCGCCGGCAGGGCACAAGCCAGAAAAAAAGGCTCCTCTATCTACTCCTATATAGTGTTTGCAACCAACCAATGTTGATGGATACGGATGGATGCACACTAATAGGAGAAGAAAAAATGAGCTGCACTCAAAGACAAATATGTGTGAGGCAGTGACGCACGTTGAGCGTCCTACAACCAGACGTAGCTGCAGGACACTCTACTCAGCGTGAGCTGCACTCACACACAGTCAGAGACCTCTCAGACAGCCGTGAACAGTGCAGCTAAGTTGGCACTGGCACTGACAGGCTGCAGAAAGGCTCCGCTGTGTACTCCTATATAGTGTTTGCAACCACCGTAGATGGAGACGGATGGATGCACACTAATAGAAGAAAAAATGAGCTGCAATAAAAGAAAAATGTGTGAGGCACTGACGCACGCTGAGCGTCCTACAGCCAGACGTAGCTGCAGGACACACTACTCAGCGTGAGCTGCACTCACACACAGTCAGAGACCTCTCAGACAGCCGTGAACAGTGCAGCAAAGTGGACACTAGCACTGAAAGGCTGCAGAAAGGCTCTGCTGTCTACTACTAGTGTTTGCAACCAACGTATATGGATACGGATGGAAGCACACTAGATTGAAATTATGTAAAAAATGCAGCTCAAAAATTAAAAGATGTATGAGGCAGCAGTGATCACACTGGGTGGCCTACAGCCTGACGTGGCTGCAGGACCCACTCCACAGCGTGAGCTGCACTCACACAGCCCTTGCAGACAGCTGTGAACACTGCTGCTAGGGCAAAGAAGGCTACAGTGGTGGTTTATGTAGCCTGGGTAAAGCACTAGATGTTTGATGGAATCGCTATTTCTAACTGTCCCTCACAGTCTTCTACAGCAGCCTGTCCCTAACTGAATTCACAGCAGAGTGAACCAGAAATGGCGGCTGCGGTGGCTTTTATAGTGCATCATGACATCATTTCGGCAGCCAATCACAGCCATGCCAATAGTTAACATGCCTACATGCCTAACAGGATGTGCCCACACTTCGGAGGATTCCCATTGGCTTAATCAAAGCAAGCAGGCTCATAGCATGATGGGAACTTCCGATTCCGATTCCGGAATCCGATATGACAAAAGTATCGGAAGTCAGTATTGGAATTCTGATACCGCTAATATCGGCCGATACCCGATACTTGCGGTATCGGAATGCTCAACACTATCTGTGACTTCCAAAGGCAAAGAGTTGACCACCATTTTTCTATAATATACTTTGACTACGAAGTGTTCAGTTATTTTTATTGATGTTTATTAAAAATAATGAAAACCTTTAAGATGATCTCAGTATGGGTTACTACTTACTAAACCTTTTGGAAGGGGTGCATTTATAAGGGGTGCAGAAGGAGCAGTTGCCTGACCCCAGAGTTCACATAAGGAAAGGTGGGTATTATAAAGAAAAGTGATATGTTGGGATCCAGTGACACACGTTGCATTGGTACCCAAGGGCATAAAGTATTATACTATAAATGATGACAACAGAACAAATCATATTAGCAGGAAAAAGTCAAGACGTGCTATAATGTCATCACTGGAGAAAGGACAAAATACATAAAAATAGTCCAGTTTTTTGATACACCAAATTACGGGTGGCTCACTTTTTCCTACCTGGACAAGACCAGGGTGAGCCACAGTTTGTTCTGTAAATGGTACATATCAGAAAAGTAACACTTGGCAAAAGAAAATAAAAATCCCTTTATGACTGTCATAACTGATAAGGAGAGCGAAAACACGGCAATAAATCTTTGCTATAGCCATCCATCAATCTTCAGACACTTCTACAGTAAACAACAGTGTTGGAGGACACAACGGGGAGAGGAAAATGAGAAGATGATGAGTGAAGACACAGTCAACCAAGAGAAATCAAATATGAGAACTTTAGGGGAGCTAATACCAATATGGGAATTGTGATACACAACAATGTAGAATGGAGCAAATAAAAAAAGTATTTTAAGGAAACTGATGATGGTCTTATCTACATTGCTTTTTGAGTAACTACGGGGGCACGATAACAAAAGTGTTAGTGTCAATCTTTGCTCCATTCCTTCATGCCTTCCATCTTCTCTCCCAATAAAGACTGATATTATCAATTCCTTTCACCCCTAAGGGTATATTCACATGAAATGAATTTTGGGTGGAAAAGTTTTGCCACAAAGCCACACAAAATTTGCAACATTTCCAACCATTGTGGATTTTCCCCATTGGTTTTGTGAAATTCACTTGGGCTAATTTATTTCTTAGCCCCATTGATTGCAGATTCTATGATTCATTGTCTGTTTTTTATGCCCATAGTGTAAATTTACCTGGTATTATCTTTTGCTGGAGGTACATATGAAGAAATTGGTCTTTTAATGTATCTGATCATGAAAGGTGTCCTATTTGAAGTAATATAAATTTGCTAACTTTTAGAGATGTCTTCCTGGGGGGCACAGACAGCAGTTTGTGAAGCAAAAATTTTCCCTCCACTTCCACAAACATTACTTGTTAAACCACGTCCCCCATTTTCCTTACATTTGTCAGCTTATAAGGCCAAGATTGGGTTAAAAATAATAAAATATTGTACTCATGTCATCTAACCGAGGCTCTCCCTTCACTTTTCCTAGGCCCTTCCTTCACCTGTCCTGCTCTCACATCTCGAACAGTTCTCCATGTTTTTCCTCCTACCATAACGTGAAGTATCCTGACATTACAAAACAAGAAACGTTCCTCAAGGCTGCTCTTCATCAGCTTTCAAGAGGACTCAACAGTGGACAAGAGATTTGCCAATTATTCCTGGAGATTGAGAGGTCTTCCCTTGAGATTTATGAATAAGAATGGAGAAGTCAATAAGACATATCTACACAGATTATAGTAGATCTTCTTCTTGGTGCGCTCAGCCTCGATACCTGCAGAGGAAATGCTCCTATATGAGCCATTAAGTATCAAAGGCTTAAGCAATGGCGGAACATATTCACCTATCATGATGAGCTCCATCCTAAATTACAATGACCCCCAAACCTTCCTCTGGTGTCAGCTACATTTCAAGAAACTGGGATTAGATGAGTATTTTTTTAGTTAGCCAACTCACTATTCAGAGTTGTGAGGGTTGGAGGGTCACCATAATGTGGGATAAATTATATTGTGGGGATAGGTGCTTTGAAGGCATCTTATTGTGTAGGGGGCACTCTAGGGGCATTTTGCTGAAGAAGGGACACATTGATGGCATCATACTATGTATGTGGGAATGAACTGTAGGGTCATAATATTGTGTGAAGGATAATTTGCTTGATTTATACTACGCTTTGGCATTGTATGGATATCATTGCTGGAAATTATATTGTGTTTTTAGGGTACTGATGTGGCATTAACCTACATATCAGAGAATTTTCAGTAGGGCATCATGCTGTGTGGAGGGCACTGTAGAGGAGTCATATTTTCTGGAGGACACTTTGGGGGCATCATACAGTGTTAATGGAAATGCACTATAAGAGCCTCATTCATATTGCGTTGGGGTATCATTTGGACATCACACTTTATGGTGGGGCAGATCATTGAGGGGACATCATACTTTGTATGTGTTAATCATATGGTGTATGGTCGGGGTATCATTCTGTGCGTGAGGGCGTTATGCCATGTGTGGAAAGTTATCGTTGGGCATCATAATGTTTGAGGGTCATTGTTGGGGTGCTAAACTTTGTGTAGGAGGCACTGAGGTGATGCTATACGGTTTGTGGGGAACAATATGGGGATATCCTACAGTGATTGGGGGTACTGTTGGGGCTTCATATTGTGTGGGGTCATCATACTGCATAGGGATAATTTCAGGACAGTATATTGTGTAGGCACAGTAGGAGAATCATAATGTGTGGAAGGACAATATGCTAAGTGTGAGGAGGCACTGTGGGGGCATCATGCTGTGAGTGTGGAATGCCCTATGAGTACATCAAACAGAGGGGCATTGTGGGGGCATTATACTGCGTGTGTTTGGAATTCTCTATGGGTACATCATACAGAGGGGCACTGTGGGGGCATTATACTGTGTGTGTGCAATGCCCTATGGGTACATCATGCAGAGGGGCATTGTGGGGGCATTATACTGCGTGTGGAGGACACATCTTTTGGGACAACATAATATGTGAAGAGCCATCATGGGGCATCATACTGGAAGGGGGATTAAGTTTAAATTTTCATTCAGACCCTGGAGCTACAACACTTTTGCATACTAGTCATAATAATGCAATATTAGTTCCCCAGCAATCCTTTATAAAATAAAAACAAATTTAGAGTTATTTTCCCCAGGTACTTCTTTATTTCTCGCTCGCAGGCAGTGGACCAAAGCTGAAATGAAGTTCAATCACAAACAATAGGCTGGGTATTTGCATACATCATGCACAGTACTCTGCTTGTTAGGAAATACTCTGCATAATTCAGTCGGAGTTTAGCTCAGTTAGTTTAATGCATTCCGCGAGGCTCGTAGATCTGAGCGTGAAATTTAATGCCAATCTGTTTTAAGTGACGCTGTCTTTCCTGCCACTCCTGTGTAAGAGAATGTGGAAACAAAAGATGGATTCAGACTGGAGTCAACATGTCCTCACTTATAGAAAGGATGGATGGTGACTTGGAGGTAAATAACGTCCGTTATATGTTCAATATGTTCAATAAGATATAAAACAGTTCAAGTCTAATGATGACTGATTTGCAGTTAGGGAAGAAAAATGCTTATTTCCAGCAGCCCTACATTTCTGTTATATGCACTGACTGCGCAGCCTTCTTTATGAAGAAGTGCCTATATGATCGGAGCAAAAATAAGGCAGACGGATGCAATATATCAGAAAATTGCATCCAGTCTAATTCATACAATCAATTTATTAAATTTTAAACATTGACAGAGAAAAAAAACAAAAATTCAATTTTTAGGCAGGGTTTGTATAAGCCTTACTCCCTTTTTTACCTGATTTTCCTGTAAACTTTGGAACAGTTGTTAAAGGGGTTGTCCACTACTAAGACAACCTCTTCTCATACCCCACACTTGGCCCCGATAAAATAAAAAAGCCTATACTCTCCTTCCATGCTGGTTCTCTTCCCATGGTATCGGCAGTCGCAGTCGCTGGGCTCTCGTGTGGTTGCATGACATATGATGCCCGGTGCCCTGTCAGTGCTGTTGTCACTGTCCCCACCTTCAGACAAACTGAACATGAAGAGGAAGCCAGAGATCAGCTGTGAGGTTACCGGGGTAATGTGTCACAAATCCATGGGTGGCCCCGAGTGAGTGCCGATACCATGGGAATGGCGCCGGCATGGGAGGTGAGTATAAGCTTTTTATTTTATCAGGGTCAAGCATAGGGTAAGACAATGAGTTGTCCAAGTAGTGGACAACTTCTTTAAAAATATTAATCTACTCCTAGGCACTATTTCTATTAAAGGGGTTGTCCGGTCTAAAGCTACAAGTCTGCAGTCACTCTATGTGACTGCTGACTTGTAAATCCAAACATGGCGCACACCACACTGCTCACTGTAAGGATTCTCTTGTGTCAGCACCAGAAATGACGGTCATGCATACTCCCAGCCACAATCCAACTAGACTGTTTCTAGCTTTGTGTAAAACAATTGCATTGACTGAAGCTGCCCCCATCTAGTCGTATTGTGACTGAGAATATGCATATGGCATACTTGTGGTCACATCAACACCATTCCCGGTACCGACACCAAAAAATCATTACAGCATGCAGTGTATGCGATGTGAGAATTCACAAGTCTGTAATCACATAGAATGACTGCAGACTTGTAGTTTTAGACCGGACAACCCATTTACGCACTTCACTTGACCCTCTTTCATACAAGGTTGTCCTTTTCATTTTTTGCATTTTTCTGGAAAATTCATCAGTAACCAAACCAAAAATGATAAACTTGACCTCTTAGCACTCTTACATGTCTCTTTCAGTAAATACTTGAGTTTCCCCGCATATCCCCATTTCTACCCCCAGACATTACCAACAACTCAGGATACCATAAACAATCACAGTGGAACAATATATTCCACTGACTCCCAGGGGCACCCCTGTCAAAAAAAATCCCCAGATAGGCCAGATCAACCAAATTATTATTTAATGATACCTCCAACACCTATTTAAACACCAACTTCAGGGACCGACAGGCCACCACCTAATGAAAGCCACCATGACCGAACTGAAAACTGCCATCCATATTAATACAAAAATCTAAGGTGTTACTGCAAACTCATATGCTTATTCGCCCACGCAGGTGTGCGTGGCTCTTTGCCTTTTGTGGGCACAACTTTAGTCCCAGTATCTGCCACCATATGGCGGCCAACCTGGTTTATGGGACCTAAGATAATCCAAAGTTCTCACTTTTTCATATAATAAGCAAAATTTGGGAGGGGATCTTTGAAATTTTGTATTTGGATCCTACAACTTCAGTTTATGACTGTGGTTTAGAGCTAACATTTACAGTCATATATTAAAGTTTGGGCACCCCTATTAATGTTAACCTTTTTTCTTTATAACAATTTTGGTTTTTGCAACAGCTATTTCAGTTTCATATATCTAATAACTGATGGACTCCGTTATATTTCTGGATTCAAATGAGGTTTATTGTACTAACAGAAAATGTGCAATCTGCATTTAAACAAAATTTGACTGGTGCAAAAGTATGGGCACCCTTATCATTTTCTTGATTTGAACACTCCTAACTACTTTTTACTGACATCCTGAAGCACTAAATTGGTTTTGTAACCTCATTGAGCTTTGAACTTCATAGCCAGGTGTATCAAACCATGAGAAAAGGTATTTAAGGTGGCCACTTGCAAGTAGTTCTCCTATTTGATTCTCCTATGAAGAGTGGCATCATGGGATCCTCAAAACAACTCTCAAATGATCTGAAAACAAAGATTATTCAACATAGCTTTTCAGGGGAAGGATACAAAAAGTTGTCTCAGAGATTTAACCTGTCAGTTTCCACTGTGAGGAACATAGTAAGGAAATGGAAGAACACAGGTACAGTTCTTGTTAAGCCCAGAAGTGGCAGGCCAAGAAAAATATCAGAAAGGCAGAGAAGAAGAATGGTGAGAACAGTCAAGGACAATCCACAGACCACCGCCAAAGACCTGCAGCATCATCTTGCTGCAGATGGTGTCACTGTGCATCGGTCAACAATACAGCGCACTTTGCACAAGGAGAAGCTGTATGGGAGAGTGATGCGAAAGAAGCCGTTTCTGCAAGCACGCCACAAACAGAGTCGCCTGAGGTGTGCAAAAGCACATTTGGACAAGCCAGTTATATTTTGGAAGAAGTTCCTGTGGACTGATGAAGCAAAGATTGAGTTGTTTGGTCATACAAAAAGGCGTTATGCATGGAGGGTAAAAAACACAGCATTCCAAGAAAAACACTTGCTACCCACAGTAAAATTTGGTGGAGGTTCCATCATGCTTTGGGGCTGTGTGGCCAATGCCGGCATCGGGAATCTTGTTAAAGTTGAGGGTTGCATGGATTCAACTCAGTATCAGCAGATTCTTGACAATAATGTGCAAGAATCAGTGACGAAGTTGAAGTTACGCAGGGGATGGATATTTCAGCAAGACAATGATCCAAAACACCGCTCCAAATCTACTCAGGCATTCATGCAGAGGAACAATTACAATGTTCTGGAATGGCCATCCCAGTCCCCAGACCTGAATATCATTGAACATCTGTGGGATGATTTGAAGCGGGCTGTCCATGCTCGGCGACCATCAAACTTAACTGAACTGGAATTGTTTTGTAAACAGGAATGTCACAAATACCTTCATCCAGGATCCAGGAACTCATTAATAGCTACAGGAAGCGACTAGAGGCTGTTATTTATGCAAAAGGAGGAGCTACGAAATATTAATGTCACTTTTATGTTGAGGTGCCCATACTTTTGCACCGGTCAAATTTTGTTTAAATGCAGATTGCACATTTTCTGTTAGTACAATAAACCTCATTTGAATCCAGAAATATATGAAACTGAAATAGCTGTTGCAAAAACCAAAATTGTTATAAAGAAAAAAGGTTAACATTAATAGGGGTGCCCAAACTTTAACATATGACTGTAACTACTCATAGGGGAAAGATGTATGACTGTATTTTCAGAACATCTCACTCTCGAGGACAATTGTAGTGAAAAATCTATTTCTTTCTTTCTATTGTCAACTTCTTCCCCAAAAATATGTTTAATTTTGATACTTTTATTCTCTTTTCTATTATATAAGTAGGATATACTTCCAGTGACCTTCCTAATTCTAGCACAACTTGATTGATGACATAGCAGAAAATCCCAACCAGGTCACGTTAGGTAATCCAAACCCATTTTTCTATTTTATGCACTGTGAAATTATTTTGCAAATTACATTTCTTCTCCTTACAAGTTGGTTTGGAGTCTGTAGGATATTAATAATATTACAATTAAAAATGGCTTCACTTAAGACACTGTGTAAGTTTTTCCAAGACACTGGAGATGTTGTAAGCCTTTTTCCCCGTGCTAGCAGTGCCGCATGGCTTTCTTTGTATTCCCTCTGCAGGTTTCCTTCCACTGAAGCTCAATGATGAATCAGAAATGGATCTCCCACCAGGTAGACAATTGGATGGAACAGTGAAAATATATTCTTTTGAGGTCTCCAGGAGAATAAAGTACCTTAAGATAAAAGCCTCAGGATCTGTATCCTTAAGTTTCCCACAGATCAAATTGCATTGTACACTATGAAAGTAAAAGAACTTAAAGCCCCAATTGAGAAGATTTTGGCACAGGAGAGGGCGTACGGTATTCCCTTAATTTCATGTTTTATTTCAATTTATATATATATATTATACAGTGGGGAAAAAGTATTTAGTCAGCCATCAATTGTGCAAGTTCTCCAACTTAAAAAGATGAGAGAGGCCTGTAATTGACATCATAGGTAGACCACAACTATGAGAGTCACAATGAGAAAACAAATCCAGAAAATCATCTCATCTGATTTGCCAAGATTTATTTTGCAAATTATGGTGGAAAATTAGTATTTGGTCACCTAAAGACATGCAAGATTTCTGGCTCTCACAGACCTGTAACTTCTTCATTAAGAGGCTCCTCTGTCCTCCACTCATTACCTGTAGTAATGGCACCTGTTTGAACTTGTTATCAGTATAAAAGACACCTGTCCACAACCTCAAACAGTCACACTCCAAACTGTTGAAGGACACCAGAAACAATATTGTAGCCCTGCACCAGGCTGGAAAGACTGAACCTGCAATAGGCAAGCAGTTTGGTGTGATGAAATCAATTGTGGGAACAATGATAAGAAAATGGATGACATACATTGATAATCTCCCTTGATCTGGGGCTCCACGCAAGATCTCACACTGAGGGGTAAAAATGATCAAAAGAACGGTGAGCAAAGATCTCAGAACCACACGGTGGGACCTAATCAATGACATGCATAGAGCTGAGACCACCGTAATAAAGGCTACCATCAGTAACACACTACTGCGCCATGGACTCAAATCCTGAAGTGCCAGACGTGCTCCCCTGCTTAAGCAAGTATATGTCCGGGCCCATCTGAAGTTTGCTAGAGAGCATTTGGGATATCTAGAAGAATATTGGAGTATTGGGATAATGTCATATGATCTGATGAAACCAAAGTAGAACTGTTTGATAGAAAAAAACTTGTTGTGTTTGGAGGATGCAGAATGCTGAGTTGCATACAAAGAACACCATACCTACTGTGAAGCATGAGGGTGGCAACATCATGTTTTGGGTCTGTTTCTCTGCAAAGGGACCAGGACAACTGATCCGCGTACATGAAAGAATGAATGGGGCCGTGTAGCGTGAGATTTTGAGTACAAACCTCCTTCCATCAGCAAGGGCATGGAAGATGAAACATGGATGGGTTTTTCAGCATTATAATGACCCCAAACACACCGCCAGGGCAACGAAGGAGTGGCTTCGTAAGAAGCATATGAAGATCCTGTAGTGGCCTAGCCATTCTCCAGATCTCAACCCCATAGAAAACCTTTGTAAGGGTTTGAAAGTCCGTGTTGCCCAGCGACAAGCCCAAAACATCACTGCTCTAGAGGAGATCTGCATGGAGGAATGGACCAACATACCACCAACAGTGTGTGCCAACCTTGTGCAGACTTACATAAAACGTTTGACCTCCGTCATTGCCAGCAAAGGATATATAACAAAATATTGAGATGAACTTTTGTTAATGACCAAATACTTATTTTCCACCAGGTGATTTTCTGGATTTGTTTTCTTATTTTGACTCTCATAGTTGAGGTCTACCTATGATGTCAATTACAGGCCTCTCTCATCTTTTTAAGTGCACAATTGGTGGCTGACTAAATACTTTTTTTTCTCTACTCTATATATAATAAAACTGGCTACTGTTAAAGTGGTTGTTGAGGTTGCCCCATAAACATTTAACATTTTTCCCCAGGATAAATAATAAGTGTATGATTGAAGTTGGTGCAACTGCTGAGACTTCCACTGATCCCAAGAATGAAGGTCACAATGTCCCTTGTGTCTATGTAGTACGTGCAATTGAAGCATTGGTCGTACACGCTCAATACCATTTAATTCACATAGCAGACTTTAGATAACCCATTCTTGACTGATAAGGCTTGCAGAAGTCAGATCCATGGAAATTATACATTTATCACCTGTGGCTAATAATAAGTGATATATTTCGTTAAAGAGATAACCCCTATCTATCAATTCTTGGATTTTTCAGCTTGCGTTGAATTGAGTTGCTCATCTCTAGTAATCCATGATTTAACTTGGAAAAATACAATAATGACATCTCTCCAATGGGAGCACTTCAGAAAAATTCAACAGGCGACGATCTCTGATCAGCTAATTTTTGGAGGACTGTTTTTTTTTTATCAAAAATGAGTTGTCAGAGCAATTTTTTATAGATACTATAAATCTGAATATCCAGTAGCACTTTCTCTTCTTAGTTCCTTGGATTCATTGCTTCTGCAGCTCAGTAACATACATAGCCTTGTACTCTCATACTCTCTCTGGAGACCCATTATTGAACTTCTTCAAGGTCCACAGGAAGACGGTTTATACACAGACAAGGTTTATGCTAACTATTCCTGGAAATATAAGCTGATGTAGGCAAACGGTGAAAACATCCGAGACCTCTGTCTAAGTCTTGATTAGGAGGGAAAAAGTAAACTATAAGAAAAGAATTGAAGAATGGGGCCCGTCTTCCAAGTGGTGTAATGTAGGTAGTAAAAGGATACAGTAAAGCAGAGGTGCAGAGCAAGGGTTAACAAGAGTGTGGTTTACTTAACACAATAGGAGTTCTCCTCACAGGGAGCCAACAAGGGGTTAAACAACTTAAACAGTGTAAGGGTTATTTTTAACTCAACAGTCTTTTTTACCAGGTTCAATTTATGGTGACTCTGCTGTCCTTTACTCGCTTGCAGTCCGATGGGTGATGGGATGCCGGCGGAGGCCGGGGCTGCGTCTTCATGCTTCTCCGCCTAATACACGGTCCTGCTTCTGGTGGTAGCGGGTGGTCAACGATTTTGCCCACTGAGCCCCTAGTCCATTGAACTGTAGAGCCAAAGAGTGCAGCTCTGCGCAAGTCTCTACTCAGCGTGTGCTTTCCTGTGCACTCGCCAATAGAATCATAGAATCATAGAATCGTAGGGTTGGAAGGGACCTCCTGGACCATCTGGTCCAACCCCCTGCTCAAAAGCAGGATTTGCTAAATCATCCCAGTCAGATGTCTGTCCAACCTCTGTTTGAAGACTTCTATTGAAGGAGAACTCACCACCTCTCGTGGCAGCTTGTTCCACTCATTGATCACTCTAACTGTCAAAAAGTTTTTTCTAATATCTAATCTGTGTCTCCTCCCATTCAGTTTCATCCCATTGCTTCTAGTCTTTCCTTGTGCAAATGAGAATAAAGATGATCCTTCTGCAATGTGACAGCCCTTGAGATATTTGTAGACAGTTATTAAGTCTCCTCTCAGTCTTCTCTTCTGCAAGCTAAACATTCCCAAATCCTGTAACCTTTCCTCATAAGACAGGTTTTGCAGACCGGTCTCCATTCTGGTCGCTCTTTTCTGAACTTGCTTTGTTGATGTCTTTTTTAAAATGTGGCGCCCAAAACTCGACACAGTATTCCAGATGAGGTCTGACCAAAGAGGAGTAGAGGGCAATAATGACTTCACGTGATCTAGACTTCTTTCCTCTCCTATGTATAGCACTCATGCTCTTTTCACGTTGTTAAACGGCACAGATCCAGTCAGTCCCACCATTCAACATCAGAGACGCTCTCACAAATCACTTAACCATCTGCTCACTCTTTCTATCCTCCTTCTCCTAGTTGCAGGAGACATTGCTCCCAACCCTGGTCCCCCATGTTATAGAAAGTCAAACCTCCCGACTGCTACACTTAGAAACCCCTCTAATCTTATTAATATTCCCTGCATGCCATCTGTCTCTCTTAATTGTGCACTTTGGAATTCTCGCTCAGTGTGTAACAAACTCTCCTTCATTCATGACTTTTTCCTTTCTAATTCTCTTAACCTCCTGGCTCTTACTGAAACCTGGATCCAGCAGTCAGACACTACCGCTGCTGCTGCTCTTTCATACGGGGGGCTTCACTTCTCTCATACCCCAAGATCAGACAGTAGAGCAGGTGGAGGCGTTGGTCTGCTCCTATCACCAAAATGTACCTTTCAGGTTATCCCTCAAGTACCCTCACTTGTCTTCCCTTCTTTTGAGGTCCATGCCGTCAGACTCTACACCCCCTTCTCCATGCGAGTGGCGGTGGTGTATCGTCCTCCCGGCCCCTCCCATCAGTTCCTGGATCATTTTGCCACTTGGCTTCCACATTTTCTCTCCTGTGACATCCCTACCCTCATCATGGGAGATTTCAACATCCCCATTGCTCTTCCCCTCTCACCATCTGCTACTCACCTTTTATCTCTAACCTCCTCATTTGGCCTTTCGCAGCTTACTAATTCTCCAACGCATGAAGATGGAAACTCCCTCGACTTGGTCTTCTCTCGGCTTTGTGCAGTGGATGATTTTGCAAACTCCCCTCTCCCGCTCTCTGACCACAATCTTCTTTCATTCTCTATCAAGAACTGCCAGGCTGCTCAGGTCACCCCCACTGTCCAGACTTATAGAAACATACAGGCCATTAACACCCAGAAACTTATGGAGAACTTGCAGTCTTCATTGGCCCCTATCTCCTCCCTCTCATGTCCTGATTCTGCATTGAAGCATTACAATGAAACACTTCAAACTGCCCTGGATGAATTTGCACCCCCTATAAATAGAACACCACAACGCAGACGGCGACAACCCTGGCACATGGTGCAAACACGTTTCCTGCAGCGGTGCTCCAGGTGCGCCGAACGTCTGTGGAGAAAATCCAATCTACCCGAAGATTTCATCCATTTTAAGTTTATGCTTAGAACATACAACACTGCCCTTCACCTCTCCAAACAAACCTATTTCAACACCCTCATCACCTCACTGTCCAATAACCCGAAACGTCTCTTTGACACTTTTCATTCTCTACTCAATCCAAGAGTACAGGCCCCAACCACGGAGCTCCGAGCTGACGATCTGGCCAATTACTTCAAAGAAAAAATTGACCAGATCCGACAGGAAATTATCTCCCAATCACCTCATACCATGCACTGTCCTCCCTCCCCCACTGCATCTAACTCACTCTCTGATTTTGAACCAGTCACAGAAGAAGAAGTAAGCAGGCTCCTTGCATCTTCACGCCCAACTACTTGCACCAGTGACCCATTTCCGTCACAGCTCCTCCAGTCCCTTTCCCCTGCTGTCACCCCTCACCTAACTAAAATATTTAACCTCTCTCTCTTCTGGTATTTTTCCCTCCTCATTTAAGCATGCCATCATACATCCACTACTTAAAAAACCATCCCTCGACCAAAACTGTGCCGCTAACTATAGACCTGTCTCTAATCTTCCCTTCATCTCAAAACTCCTGGAACGCCTGGTCCACTCCCGTCTTATCCGCTATCTCTCAGAAAACTCTCTTCTCGACCCTCTCCAATCCGGTTTCCGCTCTTTACACTCCACTGAAACTGCCCTCACTAAAGTCTCTAATGATCTGCTAACAGCTAAATCAAATGGTCACTACTCCATGCTAATTCTCTTGGATCTCTCTGCAGCATTCGACAATGTGGATCATCAGCTCCTCCTCACTATGCTCCGTTCCATTGGCCTCAAGGATACCGTTCTCTCCTGGTTCTCCTCCTAGCTCTCCGACCGCTCCTTTACTGTATCTTTTGCCAGTTCCTCCTCCTCTCATCTTCCCCTTACTGTTGGGGTCCCCCAAGGATAGGTTCTAGGCCCCCTCCTCTTCTCCTTGTACACTGCCCCTATTGGTCAAACAATCAGTAGATTTGGTTTCCAGTACCATCTCTATGCTGATGACACCCAATTATACGCTTCTTCTCCTGACATCACGCCAGCCTTTCTAGAAAACACCGGCGATTGTCTAAACGCTGTGTCTAATATCATGTCCTCACTATATCTGAAACTGAACCTGTCAAAGACTGAACTCCTGGTGTTTCCTCCCTCTACTAATGTACCTATACCCAACACTGCCATTTCTGTGTGTGGTTTCACTATTACTACCCAGTAACAGGCCCGCTGTCTTGGGGTCATACTTGATTCCGAGCTTTCCTTTGCCCCCCACATTCGATCACTGGCTCGCTCTTGTCATCTGCACCTCAAAAACATTTCTAGAATTCGACCTTTTCTTACCTTTGACTCTGCAAAAACTCTTACTGTTTCTCTTATTCATTCTCGTCTCGACTATTGTAACTCTCTTCTAATCGGTCTCCCTCTTACCAAACTCTCCCCTCTCCAATCTGTCTTGAATGCTGCAGCCAGGATCATATTCCTCACCAATCGTTACACCGATGCCTCTACCTTGTGCCAGTCATTACACTGGCTACCCATCCACTCCAGAATTCAGTATAAACTTATTACCCTCACTCACAAAGCCCTCCATGGCTCAGCACCACCCTACATCTCCTCCCTTGTTTCAGTATACCACCCTACCCGCGCCCTCCGTTCTGCTGATGACCTGAGGTTAGCATCCTCAATAGTCAGAACCTCCCACTCCCGTCTCCAAGACTTTACACGTGCCGCGCCAATTCTTTGGAATGCACTTCCCAGGTCAATACGATTAGTTCCCAATCCCCACAATTTTAAGCGTGTCCTGAAAACGCATTTATTCAGACTGGCCTACCACCTCAACACATTAAACTAATCTTTCCCTGTGTGGCAGAGCCAAAAGTTTTACCATAACCAGGTTCCCCGCATCATTCTCCCACATGCTTTATGCATCCATTAGCCCTCTGTGTCCGTACTGTCACACACCTAACATTATGGCTGGTCCATACAATCAGGGCAACTGTTACCACCCACCTTTCGTGTCTACCTCTTTCCTCATAGACTGTAAGCTTGCGAGCAGGGCCCTCTTTCCTCTTGGTATTTGTTATAATCTACTGTATGTGATTATTGTTATGCTGTAATGTCTATTGTCTGTACAAATCCCCTCTGAAATGTAAAGTGCTGCGGAATATGTCGGCGCTATAAAAATAAAATTTATTATTATTATTATTATTATTATTATTATTATTATTATTATCTAGACTGTATGCTTATGTTAATACATCCTAGAATTGCATTTGCCTTTTTTGCTGCTGCATCACACATATTCAGTCTGTGATCTATTAGTATACCCAAGTCTTTTTCATGTGTGCTGTTGCTTAGCCCTATTCCTCCCATTCTGTATATGCTTTTTTCATTTTTATTGCCTAGATGTAGTACTTTGCATACCTGGATGCCCGCACTGCAATGCTTCACTTGGCGCCAGACTCTCGGTACACCCGCTGGTATCTGGTTAGCCACACCGTAACGATTCGCTCTGTGTCTGTCTGTCCACACACTTTCTGGTACCTGGGAGACCTCCCTGCGCCTGTCCTGGGTTTCTGCTCTGCAGTCTTTTTCTCTCCATGGCATGCAGCAGGTTGCTACTCTCTCTTCCTTACAGCGGGAACTTGCTGCTGTTTCCCACACTTAACTCCTTGTCTCTCCCTGGCTTTCCACGCCCCCTCTCTGCAGGTGATGGGTACTCTCTGTCCTCGATTTCCTCTCCCCCCTGCAACAAGAGGCGCCGCCCCAGCAGTTTCCGGACCCAGTGCTCTGTCAGCACCCACAGCCTGGTCTTCCTCTTTACAGTGACACTAGTCATACGCAATAAATAAATACACTATGGAAATAAACATAAACACACATAAGCTATAACAATCGTTATAAAATGTCATATAAAATAGCTAGGTGATACTGAAAATGAAAAAAAACTTAAAAGAAGTTTATTGCTGTTGACAAACTTCTGCCTCTAGGCCCAGTTATGTGGGAAACAAACAAACTGAGCCTCGCTTACCCCGATTCATCCAGCGCTCTGTCTCTGCTGCTCCCCTCATCTCTGTTATTTGGCTGCAGTGGTGAGGTTCTGTAGCCAATCACTGAGCTCAGCAGCTTGTGGCATCTACATTGGCAGAGCTGCTGAGCTCAGTTTAGAGATTGGCTGCAGTGCTGTCGACGTGACATCATCAAGCAATAAAGACTTGGACTGCAGCGGAGACAGTGTTGGACCTAGGGAGGGTCAGTAGGACTCGGTTTGTTTATTAACACCCACGGGCAGAAGTTTCGTGAAAGGAGAAACTCCCTTTAAAGAATTACACGGGAAAAAGTTTCAAATACCATTTTTAGAGAGGTTTGTCATGAGCATGGTAATGGGAAAAGTTGGTGCCAGAACCTCTTTTGGGATTAAAGATGCTGTTTGATTTCTGAAAATCCCAGTCCCTGAATATAGTATGTTCTAAAAAAAATACAGTACCACTACTTGGGTCCAGTGCTGCATCTCCATCTCTGCTCCCTGTGTCTGGTGCTGGCTGCAGGGTTCAAAACCCAAGCAACCCATGAAGAAGGAGGAATTACGCAAAGCCACCAATGACTTTTAGAATCATCCAAAAGATACAATTCTTTTACTGTATCACCAGTGGAAGAAGAAAAGGGCGTGAACCGTCAAGGTGGCAAGAACCGGTATGGAAACTAGATTCTAACTCCTGGCATTGCTAAATATCAGGTCATTAAAGTACATGCTGCCAATAGGACTTACATGGAAGACTATCCCTTTGATGTTATTACCTTCAAACTGGAAGATGACACAGCTCTGCTGGTTGGTCATATCAATCCCCCAGACATGATTGGCTATCACTAGTGTTGAGCATTCCGATACCACAAATATCGTGTATCAGACGATATTTGCGGTATCAGAATTCTGATACTGAGTTCCGATACTTTTAGCATATCGAATACCGGAATCGGAAGTTCCCATAATGCTATGAGCCAGTTTGATTTGATTCAGCCAATGAGGAATCCTCAGAAGTGGGGGCACATCCTGTTAGGCATGTAGGCATGTTAACTAATGGCATGGCTGTGATTGGCTGCTGAAATGATGTCATGATGCACTATAAAAGCCGCCACCGCTGCCATTTCGGGTTCACTCTGCTGTGAATTCAGTTAGGGACAGACTGCTGTTCAAGACTCTGAGGGACAGTTAGAGATAGCGATTTGCTATATAATATTGTGCTTTACCCAGGCTACATTATCAATCAATGTAGCTCTTATTTGCATTGCAGCGCTGTTCACAGCTGTCTGCAAGGTCTGTGTGAGTGCAGCTCACGCTGTAATGTGTCCTGCAGCCACCTCTGGTTGTAGGCCGCTCAGCATGCGTCACTGCCTCATACATATTTATTTTTGTTTTATTGCTGCTCATTTTTCATTAATTCTCCTATTAGTGTGCATCCATCCGTATCCATCTACATTGGTTGCAAACACTATAGGAGTAGACAGCGGAGCCTTTCTGCAGCCTTTCAGTGCTAGTGCCCTGTTCTCTGCACTGTTCACGGCTGTCTGAGAGGTCTCTGTGTGTGAGTGCAGCTCACATTGTAGTGTGTTCTGCAGCCACCTCTGGTTGTAGTCCGCTCAGCGTGTGTCACTGCCTCATACATTTTTTTGTTTTATTGCAGCTCATTTTTCCTGATTTTTTTCTCCTATTAGTGTGTTTCCATCCGTATCCATCTACATTGGTTAGTTGCAAACACTACATAGGAGTAGCTGGAGGAGCCTTTTTTCTGGCTTGTGCCCTGCAGCCGCAGCCAGATTAGTATTACCCTATTTTTTGGAGCCTCATCTATTGCATTGTAGGTTACCTTCCTGCATTGTAATAGCTCCAAAAAGTTTGTGATACTATCGCTTTCACATCTTTGGTCACATCCTTTTTGTTTTTTTGAAAAAAAAACACGTAAATAAAGTTCACCAAACACTCCACTTGACAGTTGTGTAGGCCACATTAGCTCATATTAAAGTGTAGTCCACACATTATAAAATTAGTGTTTCTTATACCTGTTAGCAGCTGTTCAGGAAAAAGCACACTAAGCCCCCCCTTTGTACTTTTCTGCCTATCTTTATCAGTCTACCAAGATGAAGAAGGCAGGGAGTAAGGCACATAGTCGTGGGCGTGGAGTTTCAGCAGGGAGAGGACGTGGGGATTCTGTGCCTGCTGTGAACACCAGTGACTCAGCATCCCCCAGTTTTACCAGGCAACAGTCCTTTATGCGCAGCTTTGTAGGACCTCGCCATATCCCACTGCTGCGGGACGAACAAATTGAAGCCGTTGTCGGATGGATGGCAGCTAACGCATCAACTTCAATTACTTCCACATCCTCTCAGGGCCAGAGCACTGAAGAGCAACCATCTGTCTCTTCACCACCTGCGAAATTGCCCAGGCAGTCAGAGAGCCCTGGACAGGAGCCATCTCATTCTCTACTTCTGTTCTCTGAATCTCTTGGCTTGGAAAGAGGTGGCCAGCCAAGCAGCATTCTAGAATGTGAAGAAGAGGGAGTATGCAGTGATGCGCAACTGCTTTGTCCCTCTGAATCTGAAGAGGCGGGTGGGCCAGTGCCTAAGGTCAGCACACCTCAGTACTAGAGTTGAGCATTCCGATACTGCAAATATCGGGTATCGGACGATATTCACTATATCGGAATTCTGATACCAAGTACCGATATTTTTTCAATATCGGATACCGGAATCGGAAGTCCCCATAATGCAATGAGCCACTGTTGTGGCTGTGATTGGCTGCTGAAATGATGTCATCATGATGCGCGGTCTGTGCGCATCATGATGCGCGGTCTGTGCCGACTGCGGGGGGTCTGTGCCGACTGTCGGGGGTCTATGCCAGCTGCCGGTGGTATGTACGGGCCTCTCGGGGGCCTGTGCCGGCTACCGGTGGTCTGTACGGGCCTCTAGGGGGTCTGTACAGGCCTGTCGGGGGCCTGTGCTGGCTGCCGGTGGTCTGTACGGGCCTCTCGGGGGTCTGTACAGGCTTGTCGGGGGCCTGTGCTGGCTGTCGGTGGTCTGTACGGGCCTCTCGGGGCCTGTGCTGGTTGCCGGTGGTCTGTACGGGCCTCTCGGGGGTCTGTACAGGCCTGTCGGGGGCCTGTGCTGGCTGCCGGTGGTCTGTATGGGCATCTCGGGGGCCTGTGCCGGCTGTCGGTGGTCTGTGCCGGCTGCCGGTGGTCTGTGCGGGCCTGCCGGGGGTCTTGTGTGTGTGCAGGCATCGTCCGATGGGACTACAAGTCCCATCGAGCGATGCCTGCTACAATGACAGTGATTGACACTAGATTTGAGCGAAACGGGTCGAAAAAATTCAAAAGTCGCCGACTTTTGGCAAAGTCGGGTTTCATGAAACGAAACCCGACCCTAGGATGAGGTCGGCCACGAGGTCGGCGACTTAAGCGCCAAAGTCGCGTTTCAAAAGTTTGTTTTGCGCTCTTTTTCAGCCAATCAGGATCCACGGACACTGTGGGCAACGTGATGACCTAGGCACGGGTCACCACCATCTTTCAGAAGGGCATGCAATTGATTGGCTTGCTTTGGTGGGCGTCACAGGGGGTATAAAAGGGCGTGCACGCCGACCGCCATCTTACTTCTGCCAATCTTAGTATAGGGAGAGGTTGCTGCTGATTCTGTAGGGAGAGCGTTAGGCAGGGAAGAAGACAAAAAAACTCAGATATCAGTGGGCCTCACACAATCCACAAGTGTCCAGTGTCCAAAAGTGTACGCAGAGATTCAAAATCTCCATTATCCTCTCGTCACTTTGGTCACAGGCAGCTGTGCCATCGAGCGTGTCACATAGCGCTCAGATATCAGTGGGCCTCACACAATCCACAAGTGTCCAGTGTCCAAAAGTGTACGCAGAGATTCAAAATCTCCATTATCCTCTCGTCACTTTGGTCACAGGCAGCTGTGCCATCGAGCGTGTCACATAGCGCTCAGATATCAGTGGGCCTCACACAATCCACAAGTGTCCAGTGTCCAAAAGTGTGTGCAGAGATTCAAAATCTCCATTATCCTCTCGTCACTTTGGTCACAGGCAGCTGTGCCATCGAGCGTGTCACATAGCGCTCAGATATCAGTGGGCCTCACACAATCCACAAGTGTCCAGTGTCCAAAAGTGTACGCAGAGATTCAAAATCTCCATTATCCTCTCGTCACTTTGGTCACAGGCAGCTGTGCCATCGAGCGTGTCACATAGCGCTCAGATATCAGTGGGCCTCACACAATCCACAAGTGTCCAGTGTCCAAAAGTGTACGCAGAGATTCAAAATCTCCATTATCCTCTCGTCACTTTGGTCACAGGCAGCTGTGCCATCGAGCGTGTCACATAGCGCTCAGATATCAGTGGGCCTCACACAATCCAAAAAGTGTCCACTGTCCACAAGTGTGTGCAGAAATTCTAAATCTCCCCTGTCCTATAGACACCTTGTACCTTGTTTTACATTACTATATAGTTTGTTGGATTTTGTCTACATTTCTACCAAAAATGAGGAAGGCTGGTGGAAGAGGCCGTGGAATTGGGCGGGGGTTGGCAGCTGGTAATGATGGTGTTGGTGGTGGATCTGATGGTAGTGGCAAGAGCAAAATAGGACCGAATGCAGGAGGTGCTGACCCTGCGTCATCGTCTGGCTACATAAGGCCTCGAACGCTTAGTTTTCTAGGAGTTGGCAAACCGCTTTTAAAGGCAGAGCATCAGGAAAAAGTTTTGTCTTACATTGCTGACTCAGCCTCCAGCTCTATCACCTCCTCTTCTTCAGTTGTAAAAAGTAAAAGCACTGAGTCGTCATTGGAGGCTCATGTTCATGAACCACACCTTTCCTTGTGTCCTTCACCCCAACCAAGATTGAAGGATGACGCAGGCCATACTACTGATTACTCCATGGAGCTGTTTTCACATACCATGCCTGGATTATCAAGTCAAATGGTGAATTACCCAGGCCAAGATGAATCTGACATGGAGTGCACTGATGCACAGCCGCTGATGGATGATTCTGCTGGTACATTCACTCAGAGCACTACATTGTCCTCGCAGTGTACAGAGCCAGATTTTGACCCTGATGAGACTCAGGTGCCCCTTCCCGCACACTATACCACCATACACGGTAACACAGAGAAAGGTGCACATGACATAGAAGAGGAGGTGATGGATGACCCAGTTGTTGACCCAGATTGGCATCCATTGGGGGAAGAGGGTGCTGCTTCCAATAGCTCAGATGAGGAGCATCCACAGCAGACATCGACATCGCAACAGCTGTTATCTGGCAGGCCCGGAGCACTCCAAAGACAGGTTCCAAACATCAAAAGAGTTGCTGGACAGCTTGTCCAGAGGGTCAAAAGATCACAGCGTGCTAGGCCGCAAAATGTCTGCCAAAGTAGGAAGAGTGCAGTGTGGCACTTTTTTGAACAAAATCCTCATGATCAGGCCAAGGTTATCTGTAAGAAGTGCGCAAAGACCTTTAGCCGAGGGAAAAATCTGAAAAATGTGAATACCAGTTGCATGCTTAGACATTTAACCAGCATGCACTTGCAAGCGTGGACACGACACCAAACCTCAAGTGCCACATGTGCAACTGATCACAACGAAGGTAGTCAGCAATGCTACATTGTTTCCCCCACTGTAAGCCCACCGGTTAGCACAGCAGCAAATGTTGAGGTGTCGTTGCAAGGCCACAGCAGTCAGGGAATCCCACTGTTATATCAACGAAAGACTGATTCTAGGCCATCAGAAAGAACACCAACTCCATCACCATCATCAACCCTCTCTCAGTCCGCCCTGTCCACCGCTACTTCCACCATATGCAGCTCTCAAGTCCAGCTCACCCTCCCAGACACTATGAGTAGGTCAAGAAAGTGCTCAGTCTCTCATCCGCGTACACTGGGTTTGAACGCCCACATTGCCAAACTAATCTCGTTTGAGATGATGCCCTTTCGGTTGGTGGAAAGCACAGCTTTCTGCGAACTCATGGCCTATGCAGTACCACGCTATGACCTACCCAGTCGCCACTTCTTCTCTCGCAAAGCCATCCCAGCCCTCCACCATCATGTGAAAGACCGCATTGTCCATGCACTCAAGCAGTCAGTGAGCGGAAAGGTGCACATCACAACTGATGCATGGTCCAGTCGGCATGGCCAGGGCCGTTACGTGTCCATCACTGCGCACTGGGTTAATGTGGTGGATGCAGGGTCCACAGGGGACAGCGGTGGTGGGACAGTGCTGCCTAGCCCACGGTATAGAAAACAGTTGGCTGTAGGCGTTCGACCCTCCTCCTCCTCCTCCTCCAGAAGCGAAAGCTCGTCCACAGAGCGCAGTCGTACGAGCACTCCATCTGCAGCTGCCACTGTTGCACACGATGTGTCCCCCTATCGAGCAGCTAGTGGAAAGCGTCAGCAGGCTGTGTTGCAGATGATGTGTTTGGGCGACAGACACACCGCCGAGGTGCTGGCCGAGTACTTGAAGCGACAAACTGAGTCATGGCTGGGCAGTGTACATCTTGAGGCAGGCAAGGTAGTTAGTGATAACGGCCGTAATTTTGTGGCAGCCATAGCCCTTTCAAAACTCAGCCACATACCTTGCTTGGCTCACACCTTGAACCTGGTGGTGCAGTGCTTCCTCAAAAATTATCCGGAGTTAACAGCCCTGCTCCAGAAGGTGCGAAGACTGTGCGCGCACATCCGCCGGTCGCCTGTTCACTCCGTTCGTATGCAGAAGCTGCAGCGATTGCTCCACCTTCCCAACCACCGCCTCATTATCGACATTGCAACAAGGTGGAACTCCACCCTGCACATGGTGGAGCGGCTGTGCGAGCAGAGGCAGGCCATAATGCATTTGTGGGAGGATACACGGCCAGGCACTTTGAGAGCAGACATGGAGTTGACAGGTGTGCAGTGGTCGAAGCTGAAAGACCTCTGTAAAGTCCTTCAGTGTTTTGAGGAATGCACACGGCTGGTAAGCGCAGACGACGCCATCCTAAGCATGAGCATCCCACTTATGCGTCTGCTCATGCAAACTTTGACGCACCTTAAGGAGCAGGCGTCTGCAGCCAATGTTGATGAGGAGGAAGAGGAGGAGGGAATCCTTGATGACATTCAGCCATTGTCTGCTCAGGGACCTCTCCTGGACGAGGTGGAGGAAGAAGAGGAGGAGGAGGAGGAGGATCATGGGGATGATTACTTAGGGGAGGAGGATGCATCTCGTGGGGCAAGTGAAAATGTTGGCGTGGCAAGGTCTGGTACAGGGTTTGTGCGTGACTGGAGGGATGTGGATTTGCCAGAAAGTGCTCCTCCACCCAGCACTCACAGTGCATCATTGACACCGGGAACATTGGCCCACATGTCAGATTATGCCTTGCGGATCCTAAAAAGGGACCCCCGCATTGCCAAAATGATGAACGATGACGACTACTGGTTGGCCAGCATCCTGGATCCACGCTATAAAGGCAAATTACAAAACATCATGCCACAGGAGAACCTTGACCTAATATTGGCTAATAAACAAGCAACTCTGGTAAATCGGTTGCTTGAGGCATTCCCAGCACACAGCAGCGGTGATGGTTCTCACACGAGCCGTACGGGCCGGGGGCAGCTTGGCAGAGGTGTTCGTGGTGCACACAGCAGAAGTGGCGTTGGAGACAGGGGTTTCATGACAATGTTGTGGACTGATTTTTCAAATACCGCTCACACAACTGGTAATACTGCATCGATGGAAAGTGACAGGAGACAGCAGTTGTCAACTATGGTTACAAACTACTTTTCCTCCCATATCGATGTTCTCCCACACAGGTCATTCCCCTTTGACTATTGGGCCGCTAAACTGGACACCTGGCCTGAATTGGCCCAATATGCCTTACAGGAGCTCGCTTGCCCAGCTGCAAGTGTGCTATCGGAAAGAGTCTTCAGTGCAGCTGGATCAATCCTGACAGAAAAAAGGACCCGTCTGTCAACCCAAAATGTGGATGATCTAACCTTCATTAAAATGAACCACGCATGGGTTTCCAAGGATTTTGTCCCACCTTCCCCTGATGACACATAGGGTGACAGAAAAATGGCTTGCTTTGGTCCACCTCTTCCTGGTACTTCACCTATTTCGCCTTTTGCATCAGCTGAATGTCCAACATCAACATATGCCACTTTCTAAAACTCCCTAACTGTGCTGCCTCCCCCCCCATGGCCGGGGTAACCACCTAACGCACGACACCGTGCGAGTGCCGTTGCCCTGGACAGGTGGGTAGGCCGACTCTTGGGCGTGGGCACTGGCACAGGGTCCCTCATAGTGCAATCAAGTGTCTCTGACGGTGGTGGTGCACACCCGCCGTCAGACACACTGCTGTACTATGAGGGGCCCAGTGCCAGTACCGACGCCCATGAGTGGGCCCCCCTTGCTTGGGCAGGGCCCCAGCATTTGCAATCTTTACCTCTCCCTGCTCCTCCGCTGTGTAATCTGGGCCGTCAAATCCATACTGTGCCTGACACCGTCTGAGCCTGCCTCCTGAGACATATATTTTGAATGTGTACGCTATCCATACATGTTATCCAGGGATACGGTACCCTTTCTAACCTTTGTGCAATCACGTGCAATCCATACTGGGCCTAACACCGTCTGAGCCTGCCTCATGCTGTATAGACATATATTTTGAATGTGTACGCTATCCATACATGTTATCCGGGGATACGGTACCCTTTCTAACCTTTGTGCAATGACGTGCAATCCATACTGGGCCTAACACCGTCTGAGCCTGCCTCATGCTGTATAGACATATATTTTGAATGTGTACGCTATCCATACATGTTATCCAGGGATACGGTACCCTTTCTAACCTTTGTGCAATCACGTGCAATCCATACTGGGCCTAACACCGTCTGAGCCTGCCTCATGCTGTATAGACATATATTTTGAATGTGTACGCTATCCATACATGTTATCCGGGGATACGGTACCCTTTCTAACCTTTGTGCAATGACGTGCAATCCATACTGGGCCTAACACCGTCTGAGCCTGCCTCATGCTGTATAGACATATATTTTGAATGTGTACGCTATCCATACATGTTATCCAGGGATACGGTACCCTTTCTAACCTTTGTGCAATCACGTGCAATCCATACTGGGCGTGAGAACGGCTGGCGAGCTGTTAAGCAAGCTACAGCACCTGTCCAGACAAGTACAGGGATTCCCTAGCGAGGAGACTTATTTGATTGTTTTCAATGTTGGGACAGCAATTTTTGGGGAGCACTATACTCTGGAGAATGATAGATGGGGCCCACCATACACTGGAACATTCCAAAGGTGGACATCAGACACTGGAGCAGTATTTACAGGGCCCATTATACACTAGAGCATTAGAAATGGGGCCCATTATGTTTGGAGCATTATTTGGGCCCATAAGACAGTGGAGCTTCATCCATGGGGACCAACATATACTGTAGCATTTTGTGGAGCTCATCATATACTGTTTCAAACATTATATGGGACCAATGATTCTGTATGGAGAAATAGATGGGCCTCGTCATGAGATGTAAAAAGTGAGGTATTTTTCATTGTACTATACCGCTATTTATCTGCCGTATCGGAGCATGATGAGTTGTGGTATGTGTTAAAGGGGCGCTCTTTCGCCCATGACACATGAAAACCTGCAGCCAGCCCTCCCCCCCCACAACTGTAGCCAAATAACCCCCATTTTTCAGTGCGTAACTTATATTATGAAGTTAATTAAGGTTGACAAGCTTAAGTAAGAAGAATTGATGCTTTTGGCATTCAAATGGGCACTGTAGGTGTGTTTCCTGTCCTCCTCTCACTGCCGACTTTTATTCCCCATTGACTTACATTGGGTTTCGTGTTTCGGGACGACCCCGACTTTTCCCTATAATCGGACGATCTTGCTCGACCCGACTTTTGGAAAAGTCGGGTTTCACGAAACGAAACGCGACCCTAAAAAAACAAAAGTCGCTCAACTCTAATTGACACATTAGCCAATGATGGGACAGTAGTAGTCTCATCATCCGGCTAATGTGTTGAATGTAAAAAAAACACACTACATACATACTACATATACAGTATACTACATTCATACAACATACATACATACTACATACATGCTACATATATACTACATTCATACAATATACATATATACTACATACTACATACATGTTACATATATACTACATTCATACAACATACATACATAATACATATATGCTACATTCATACAACATACATGCATACTACATACATACTACATATATACTACATATATACTACATTCATAAAACATGCATACATACTACATGCATGCTACATATATACTACATTCATACAACATACATACTACATACTACATACATGCTACATGTATACTACATTCATACAGCATACATAAATACTACATACATACTACATATATGCTACATTCATACAACATACATACATACTACATACATACTACATATATACTACATTCATACAACATACATACATACTACATACTACATACATGCTACATATATACTACATTCATACATACATACTACATACTACATACATGCTACATATATACTACATTCATACAACATACATACATACTACATACATACTACATGTATACTACATTCATACAACATACATACATACTACACACTACATACATGCTACATATATACTACATTCATGCAACATACATACATAGTACATACTACATACATACTACATACATACAGCATGCTACAGACATACAACATACATACATACATACTACATACTGCATACATACTACATACATACTGCATACAATACATTCATACAATACATACATAGACATACAGTACATATAACATAGAGAACATACTCACCATCACTTGTCACTTTGATCCCCGAAGCCAGTGTCATCTATGAAAAAATATGAAAATAACAAACAAGCCATATACTCCCTGATCCGCAGAAATCCACGAGGGTCACACGCCGATCTCCCGTGGAGAACAGCAGCATCAGCTGATGCGACCGCTCTCTAGGGGCTTCAATAATCCAATGACGGGAGGTAGGTATCCTTCTGCACTGTATTCCTCCGCCACTGTAAAAAAATAGTCCCTAGTCTCACTTTGGCATTGCTGTGTGAGAAAGTTCCCACGCAGCTTTTGCCATAAAGTGACACCAGGGACTATTTTTTTTACAGTGGCGGAGGAATACAGTGCAGAAGGATACCTACCTCCCATCACTGAATTCCTGGAGCCCCGTAGAGAGCGGTCGCATCAGCTAATGCTGCTGTTCTCCATGGGAGATCGGCGTGTGACAAGCGTGGATTTCTGCGGATCAGGGAGTATATTGTTTGTTTGTTATTTTCATATGTTTCCACAGATGACACTGGCTTCGGGGATCAAAGTGACAAGTGATGGTGAGTATGTACTCTATGTTATATGTACTGTATGTCTATATGTATCACTTCTTTTGTGGTCACCTCATTAATTAATTTTAAGAAGTTCCACACAATGGTACATTTTTTAAAAAAGCCATCTTTATTTATAAATTCCAATGTCACAACATTATAATCATAAAAAGAAGGTGCCGGACCAAATTAGGAGAGACAACCAACATTAAAACACCATATAGTAATATATCCATATTAGCAGGCTAATAATGAATATGAATTAATATGCAGTGTGAGCATCAAGAGAGATGCATAAAAAGTTGCTTGCTCCATATCCAATATTAATTATCTTCAGATATATAAACAAAGTAAAGGAGCCTCTCATCAAATGATGCTTCACAGTGCATAAATGTAAACCACTACATATAAATACTGTGCAAGTGTGAAAAAAATCACTACAACCTACCAATGAATAAAGGTGCTTCTTGTAGCATCCCTCATGCCCCGACACGTGTTTCGCAATGCTTCATCAATGGAGGCTTGTCAGGAAAAAGGAGGCTACCCCATTTAAATATTCTAGCAGCTATCGCTATTGGCCAGTATAGAAATTTCGCACCTGATTAAAATCACTTATCATTCTAGAGACACAAACTGCGCCTGTGCACTTAAGGTCCTATGCCAGCCCAGTACAAAAAACGAAACGCGCATGTGCGGGGTCCAGTGGGTTCCAACAGCCAATAGAAATGGTGTATCGATATCATGTGATTGCCAGAAGGTCCTACACTCACTACACAAGCCTAATATAATGTGAACCGCGCATGTGCAAAGTCACATGGATACTATTAGCCAATGATAGAAGTGTAGAAATATCATGTGATCATCTGAAGGTGCTATGTTTATCTATTTACGAGAATTAACATCGCGCTCACGCGCATATAAACTTATATTATAAAACCATATGCGAGGGCACAAACGGCGCATGTACCGAACTATGAGGCCCGTAAAAAAGAGGAATGGCGCAATGGCCCCGTGGTCCCCCGGAAGTCAGGCACTAAGTCCCGGCAAACCAAGGGAAAACACTGTGGACTCACCACGCATCACTCACGGCAACCCCTAGTACAGACAAGTGCACAGCCTCACAAAGATAGTCATCTAAATGGATAATAAATGACCTGCATAGGTAAATCAATTTCCTAGTGGCATGAATTCCCATAACATATCTCCATCAATTAATGGTAGTATCTCCAGAATTGGGACATAAAGGCATCAATTTGGACCACATGACAATAACACTTCATAACATAGGCATATCACTAAACATTTGGGGGCATACATAATTAATATTATTATACAAAATATATAGCCCCAAAATTCGAAACCCCAATTATCGACAGCTATATCCCAACATCTTACCCCACTTAGCACCACCCATATGACTGTCTTGGTAAAAAAACACACAAAGGCAATATAGACCAAGAATATGAACATTATAAAAGAATTATTATTTAGGCTACATTGTTTAAATAAATAAATATCATCTGCCACCTCAAAGGGAAGCAAAAAGTATAGGAAAATACACGGAGAATAAATCCAGAAGAATAAGTCCGTCTTGGCTAGAATTCTCTTTATCATCCTTAGCATTGATCCTGGAATATTGATAATCTTGTGATTCCTTTTCTTTTTGCTTCAACCAAACCGGGACGAAACTGTATAATGTGCTCGACAATGAATAAGCTAAAGAATAAAAACAAAATTAAAATCATGAACGAAAAACAATAAAATAAACCTCCTTACCTCTACCCTAAATTGTATGATTACACTTATAAGTAGGCGCTAAATCCAAAAGTCTCATTTAGACCTTGAGGTGTGAGCGTTCCCAATCTAAAAATCCATTGGCATTCCTTCTTTGCAAGCCTATTCTGTAAATCTCCACCCCTAAGTCCCAAATCTATCAGATCAATACCCTTAACTGCCAAAAGATTGGAATTACAATTATGATACCTCTTAAAATGCCTAGGAAGGGTTTTTAACGCAGTCTCATCATTGGTGGTCTTTGCTTTTTCTATTTCTAGGCAGTGTTCACGCACTCTTACTTTGAGCTCACGTGTAGTCATACCTATATAAATCTTGCCACAGGGGCATTCTGCAAAATAGATCACACCCCTCGATGAACAAGTAATGTGAGCTCTGATGTCAAACTTCCTAGATTTATCAAAATTGAAAAAGAAGGTGCTTTTTTTCATGTTAGCACACCCCTTGCATAGGCCACAAGGAAAAAAGCCCTCACGTTTGGCATTCCTCCGTGATTTATCCCTCCCATTCGGATCATAAGCGCTTGTGAACTAAAATGTCACACAAATTAGGGGCCCTCTTGGCGACAAAGGAAGGAGAAGATGGTAAACATTTTTTAAGAACAGGATCAGTGAAAAGAATATTCCAATGCTTTTCGACGCATTGTTTCAATTCATCCCATCTACTATTACTATTAAAATTTGTAATAAATCTTACCTCCTGCTCCGCCTGATCCCGGTTCTCAATAGGTAAATTTTTATGCAATAATTGTTCCCTCGGAGTATCCTTTGCTCGTTTATATACTTTTTGGATCATTCGTCGACCGTATCCACGATCTTGAAAGCGTTCTCTCAGAACTTTGGCTTGTTCTTCAAATTGGGATTCTTCAGAGCAGATCCGCTTGGCTCTTCAAAATTGGCTAATCGGTATACCAGAAATTGTAGATTTGGGGTGGGCCGAAGAAGCATGCAAGAGGGAGTTAGTTGACGTTGGTTTCCTATATATTGTAGTAGAAAGGCAGCCATTCGGGAGAGCTGTTGGAATATAGCTGTCGATATTTGTGATTTCAAATTTTGAGGCTATATATTTTGTATAATAATGTTAATTATGTATGCCCCCAAATGTTTAGTGATATGCCTATGTTATGAAGTGTTATTGTCATGTGGTCCAAATTGATGCCTTTATGTCCCAATTCTGGAGATACTACCATTAATTGATGGAGATATGTTATGGGAATTCATGCCACTAGGAAATTGATTTACCTATGCAGGTCATTTATTATCCACTAGATTATGGCCCGATGCTATCGCATCGGGAGGATGCGATAGCATCACACCTCTTGCCATGTTAACCCTCAACACACACACTCCTCTCACCTTTCACCATCTCCACTCACTCTTTCACTCCACATACGACCCCTTCTCTCACTCCGTCTCTCAAACTCACGCCGTCATCGCCGCTGCTCCACGATCCCCGACATCTTCTTCCGCCGGCGCCATCCTGGATCCAGACGTTGTCCACGCCGACGACATGTTCTTGCGGCGACGCCATCTTGAGTATCGTGAAATCCCGCGATACTCAAGATGGCGTCGCCGGAAGAACATGTCGCCGGCGTGGACGACGTCGGGATCCAAAATGCCGTCGGCGAAATCTCGCGAGTTTTCGCCGACGCCATCCTGGATCCCGACGTCGTCCTCGCCAGCGACATGTTCTTGCGGCGACGCCATCTTGAGTATCGCGGGATTTCGCCGATCCAAAATAGCGTCGCCACAGGAACATGTCGCCGGCGTGGATGCCGTCGGGATCCAAAATGGCGTCGGCGAAATCTCGCGAGATTTCGCCGACGCCATTTTGGATCCCGGCGTCCTCCACACCGGCGACATGTTCTTGCGGCGACGCCATCTTCAGTATCGCGGGATTTTGCCGATCCAAAATGGCGTCGCCGCAAGAACATGTCGCCGGCGTGGAGGACGTCTGGATCCAGGATGGCGCCGGCGGAAGAAGATGTCGGGGATCGTGGATCAGCGGCGATGACGGCGTGAGTATGAGAGACGGAGTGAGAGAAAGGGTAGTATGTGGAGTGAAAGAGTGAGTGGACGATGGAGATGGTGAAAAGTGAGAGGAGTGTGTGTGTTGAGGGTTAACATGGAAAGAGGTGTGCGGTGACGTCACCGGTTACAACTGGACGGAAGTTGTTACAACCGGAAGCTGCTTAGGGCATTTATTATTATAGATTTAGATGACTATCTTTGTGAGGCTGTGCACATGTCTGTACTAGGGGTTGCCGTGAGTGATGCGTGGTGAGTCCGCAGTGCTTTCCCTTGGTTTGCCGGGACTTAGTGCCTGACTTCCGGGGGACCACGGGGCCATTGCGCCATTCCTCTTTTTTACGGGCCTCATAGTTCGGTACATGCGCCGTTTGTGCCCTCACATATGGTTTTATAATATAAGTTTATATGCGCGTGAGCGCGATGTTAATTCTCGTAAATAGATAAACATAGGACCTTCAGATGATCACATGATATTTCTACACTTCTATCATTAGCTAATAGTATCCATGTGACTTTGCACATGCGCGGTTCACATTATATTAGGCTTGTGTAGTGAGTGTAGGACCTTCTGGCAATCACATAATATCGATACACCATTTCTATTGGCTGTTGGAACCCACTTGACCCCGCACATGCGCGGTTCGTTTTTTGTACTGGGCTGGCATAGGACCTTAAGTGCACAGGCGCAGTTTGTGTCTCTAGAATGATAAGTGATTTTAATCAGGTGCGAAATTTCTATACTGGCCAATAGCGATAGCTGCTAGAATATTTAAATGGGGTAGCCTCCTTTTTCCTGACAAGCCTCCATTGATGATGAAGCATTGCGAAACACGTGTCGGGGCATGAGGGACGCTACAGGAAGCACTTTTATTCATTGGTAGGTTGTAGTTATTTTTTTCACACTTGCACAGTATTTATATGTAGTGGTTTACATTTATGCACTGTGAAGCATCATTTGATGAGAGGCTCCTTTACTTTGTTTATATACCTGAAGATAATTATTATTGGATATGGAGAAAGCAACTTTTTATGCATCTCTCTTGATGCTCAAACTGCATATTAATTCATATTCACTATTAGCCTGCTAATATGGATATATTACTATATGGTGTTTCTATGTTGGTTGTCTCTCCTAATTTGGTCCGGCACCTTCTTTTTATGATTATAATGTTGTGACATTGGAATTTATAAATAAAGATTTTTTTTTTTTAAATGTACCATTGTGTGGAACTTCTTAAAATTAATTAATGAGGTGACCACAAAAGAAGTGATTGTTGTGTTGTGGTACTTTATCCAGTATTATATTGGTAGTAACTGGCTTGGGCATTTTGTGAATATAATGTCTATATATATGTATTGTATGAATGTATTGTATGCAGTATGTATGTATGTATGTATGTTGTATGTCTGTAGCATGTTGTATGTATGTATGTACTATGTATGTATGTTGTATGAATGTAGTATGAATGTAGTATACAGTATATGAAGCATGTATGTAGTATGTAGTATGTATGCATGTTGTATGAATGTAGTATATATGTAGCATGTATGTAGTATGTAGTATGTAGTATGTATGTATGTTGTATGAATGTAGTATATATGTATGTTGTATGAATGTAGTATGTATGTAGCATGTATGTAGTATGTATGTTGTATGAATGTAGTATATATGTAGCATGTATGTAGTATGTATGTATGTTGTATCAATGTAGTATATATGTAGCATGTATGTAGTATGTAGTATGTATGTATGTTGCATGAATGTGGTATATATGTAGCATGTATGTAGTATGTATGTATGCTGTATGAATGTAGTATATATGTAGCATGTATGTAGTATGTATGTATGTTGTATGAATGTAGTATATATGTAGTATGTATGTAGTATGTATGTATGTTGTATGAATGTAGTATATATGTAGTATGTATGTAGTATGTATGTATGTTGCATGAATGTAGTATATACATATGTAGTATGTATGTTGTATGTTTTTTGTTTTTTTTTCACATTCAACACATTAGCCGGATGATGGGACTACTACTGACCCATCATTGGCTAATGTGTCAATCACTGTCATTGTAGCAGGCATCGCCCGATGGGACTTGTAGTCCCATCAGACGATGCCTGCACACACACAAGACCCCCGGCAGGCCCGCACAGACCACCGACAGCCGGCACAGGCCCCAGAGAGGCCCGTACAGACTATTGGCAGCTGGCACAGACCCCCGGCAGCCGGCACAGACCACCGATAGCCGGCACAGGCCCCCGAGAGGCCCGTACAGACCACTGACAGCCGGCACAGGCCCCTGAGAGGCCCGTACAGACCACCGGCAGCCGGCACAGGCCCCCGGCAGCCGGCACAGACAACCGACAGCCGGCACAGGTCCCCGAGAGGCCCGTACAGACCACCGGCAGCCGGCACAGGCCCCCGACAGGCCTGTACAGACCTCCGAGTGGCCCGTACAGACCACCGGCAACCGGCACAGGCCCCCGACAGTTGGCAAAGACCACGCCAACACACACAGACACGCACAGTGTCTGCCCACGCACCGCCCACACTCTTCCCCCCTCCTGAACAGAATGTACAAGGCAAGAAAGGGTTTTTTTTAATTCCGATATTTCTGTCCCATTGACTTGAATTGGACTTCTGGTATCGGAATCTGCGATACCCGATACTTTTTGTGTATCGGGCCGATCCAATCCGATCCGATATTTCTGAATATCGGATGGTATCGCTCAACACTACTCAGTACGCATCAGATGATGACACTCTGGTGCCACTTTCTGGTGCGTACTGTGCTGGCGAGACTACCCAGGAGAAGCAGGTGTTTGAAGAGGGGAGTGTAGATGATGAGGTCCTTGACCCATCATGGCATGAGGAACAGGAAGGTGGTGGGAGCAGCTCTGAGGAAGAGATTCCCCGAACGGCCAAAACAGGAGGGAGAGGGAGGGGGCAGACTTGGTTGCCTGTAGTCTCCACTTTGGCACCCGTTAGGAGCATTCCTCTTCCAAAACCCAAAACCGGCACTCCCAGGACTTGCAGTGCCTGGTCCTTTTTTGACACAGTTGCAGATGATATTTGCTTTGTCAAATGCAAGCTGACATTGCCGGACACACATCAGGGGATCAGTTGACGTTACTGAACCCCAGTAACACAGGAACAAGTGTTGATTGTGCAGACGGCACTTCTGAGCAGCAACTGGCTGTGTTGGAGGCCAGGGTAAATACTAGAGACAGAGTGGAGCCAGAGGCCTAATTGGAGCAAGTTTGAAATCAGTAGTAGTGTGAATGTGGAGGCAGCAGTAGACATTGCCGGACACACAGCAGGGGAGCAGCTGGCGTTACTGAACCCCACTAACACAGGAGCTAGTGTTTTTCTCTTTGCAGATGGCACGTCTGAGCAGCAACTGGCGGTGTTGGAGCCCAGGTTCAATCAGGGTTTAGGCTGAGGCCTAATTGGAGCACGTTTAAAATCAGTAGTAGTCTACAACAGATATTAAACTTGATGAAATTAAGCCTCAGCCTACACCCTGATTGACCCTGGGCTCCAACATCGCCAGTTGCTGTTCAGAAGTGCCGTCTGCACAGTCAACATATGCTCCAGTGTTATTGGGGTTCAGAAATGTCATCTGATCCCCAGCTGTGTGTCCGGCAATTTCTTCTGCTCTGTTCAGACTCACACAACTACAGATTTTAAACTTACTCCAATTAGGCCTCTGTCTCCACTCTGTTTGTAGTATTTTCCCTGGGTTCCAGCACGGCCAGCTGTTTCCCGGCATTGTCTTTGGCACAGGTACTCCCTCCTGCCCAGCCTGGTTCCAGCACGCCTGCTGTTTCCGGGTAGTGTCAATGTCACTTTGCCACCAATACGTTGTCCTGTCGTGTTGCGGTCGGGTTAGCCGAGTCTATGGTGCCTGCAGTTATGGGCTTCCTATGTGGGCTGCGGAATCTGGCAACAAAGGCTGGTTCCGTAGTGCCAATAGGACAAGCACCCCCTGTAGGACTGTGGGTTTTGGTAACTGCGGCCGGCTCGCGGCCTTGCAACTTTGTTTTTCATGGGTACCTTCTGCTACCCATCCGGGTTCCAGCACCGTCAGCTGGTTCTCGGCAGTGCCTTTGGCTGAGGTGCCTCCTTCTCAGTATCCGAGTGCCAGCAATGTCTGCTGGTCCTTGGTAGTGCTTTCTAGCACAGGTACCTCCTGCTTAGTAACCGTGTTCCAGCACCGTCAGCTGGTCCTCGGTAGTGCCATTGGCTCTTGTTCCTTCTGCTGCCCCTCCAGGTTCCAGCACCGTCAGCTGGTCCTCGGTAGTTCCATTGACTCTTGTAGCTTCTGCTACCCATCCGGGTTCCAGCACCATCAGCTGGTTCTCGGCAGTGCCTTTGGCTGAGGTGCCTCCTTCTCGGTAACTGAGTTCCAGCAACATCTGCTGGTCATTGGTAGTGCTTTCTAGCACAGATACCTACTGCTTAGTAACCGGGTTCCAGCACCGTCAGCGGGTCCTCGGTAGTGCCATTGGCTCTTGTTCCTTCTGCTGCCCCTCCGGGTTCCAGCAGCGTCAGCTGGTCCTCAGTAGTTCCATTGACTCTTGTAGCTTCTGCTACCCATCCGGGTTCCAGCACCATTAGCTGGTTCTCGGCAGTGCCTTTGGCTGAGGTGCATCCTTCTCGGCATCAGAGTTCCAGCAACGTCTGCTGGTCCTTGGTTGTGCTTTCTAGCACAGGTACCTCCTGCTTAGTAACTGTGTTCCAGCACCGTCAGCTAGTCCTCGGTAGTGCCATTGGCTCTTGTTCCTTCTGCTGCCCCTCCGGGTTTCAGCATCGTCAGCTGGTCCTCGCTAGTTCCATTGGCTCTTGCAGCTTCTACTACCCATCCGGGTTCCAGCACCATCAGCTGGTTCTCGGCAGTGCCTCTGGCTGAGGTGCCTCCTCGGTATCCGAGTTCCAGCAACGCCTGCTGGTCCTTGGTAGTGCTTTCTAGCACAGGTACCTCCTGCTTAGTAACCATGTTCAAGCACCGTCATCTGGTCCTCGGTAGTGCCATTGGCTCTTGTTCCTTCTGCTGCCCCTCCGGGATCCAGCACCATCGGCTGGTCCTCGGTAGTTCCATTGACTCTTGTAGCTTCTGCTACCCATCCGGATTCCAGAACCGTCAGCTGGTTCTTGGCAGTGTCTTTGGCACGGGTACTACCTCCTGCCCAGCCTGGTTCCAGCACGCCTGCTGTTTCCGGGTAGTGTCAACCTCACTTTGCCACCAATACGTTGTCCTGTCGTGTTGCGGTCGGGTTAGCCAAGTCTATGGTCCCTGCAGTTTATGGGCTTCCAATGTGGGCTGCCGGATCTGGCAGCAAAGGCTAGTTCCGTAGTGCCAATAGGACAAGCACCCCCTGTAGGACTGTCGGTTTCGGTTACTGCGGCCGGTTCGCGGCCTTGCAACTTTGTTTTTCATGGGTTCGTTCTGCTACCCTACCAGGTTACAGCACCGTCAGCTGGTTCTCGGCAGTGCCTTTGGCTGAGGTGCCTCCTTCTCAGTATCCGAGTTCAAGCAACGTCTGCTGGTCCTTGGTAGTGCTTTCTAGCACAGGTACCTCCTGCTTAGTAACCATGTTCCAGCACCGTCAGCTGGTCCTCGGTAGTGCCATTGGCTCTTGTTCCTTCTGCTGCCCCTCCAGGTTCCAGCACCGTCAGCTGGCTCTCGGCAGTGTCTTTGGCACGGGTACTCCCTCCTGCCCAGCCTGGTTCCAGTACGCCTGCTGTTTCCGGGTAGTGTCAACGTCACTTTGCCACCAATACGTTGTCCTGTCGTGTTGTGGTCGGATAAGCCGAGTCTATGGTGCCTGCAGTTTATGGGCTTCCTATGTGGGCTGCGGGATCTGGCAACAAAGGCTGGGGGTTTCGGTAACTGCGGCCAGCTCGCGGCCTTGCAACTTTGTTTTTCATGGGTACCTTCTGCTACCCATCCGGGTTCCAGTACCGTCAGCTGGTTCTCGGCAGTGCCTTTGGCTTAGGTGCCTCCTTCTCGATATCCGAGTTCCAGCAACGTCTGCTGGTCCTTGGTTGTGCTTTCTAGCACAGGTACCTCCTGCTTAGTAACCAGGTTCCAGCACCGTCAGCTGGTCCTCGGTAGTGCCATTGGCTCTTGTTCCTTCTGCTGCCCCTCCGGGTTCCAGCACCGTCAGCTGGTCCTCGCTAGTTCCATTGGCTCTTGCAGCTTCTGCTACCCATCCGGGTTCCAGTACCGTCAGCTGGTTCTCGGCAGTGCCTTTGGCTTAGGTGCCCTCTTCTCGGTATCTGAGTTCCAGCAATGTCTGTTGGTCCTTAGTAGTGCTTTCTAGCACAGGTACCTCCTGCTTAGTAACCGGGTTCCAGTACCATCAGCTTGTCATCGGTAGTGCCATTGGCTCTTGTTCCTTCTGCTACCCATCTGGGTTCCAGTACCGTCAGCTGGTTCTCGGCAGTTCCTCAGCCTTCTTGTAATTTCTGCTATATTTCCAAGTTCAAGCTTTTGGAAATGGTTTTTGGTTATCACTGTGGATCTCCCTGATGACGACCCTGAAGACCACCTCGAAGAAGACGACGACCACGAAAACGATGACCCTGAAGATGACGACCCGGAAGACCACCCCGAAGAAGACCAAAAGATGACCCTGAAGACGATGACTAAGAGGACAAAGAACATGAAGACAACCACCAAGATACAGAACAACAAGAGACAGAAGACCAAGAAGCAGAAGACTAAGAAGCAGAAGAACAAAAAGCAGAAGGACAAAAAGCAGAAGAACATTAAGCATAAGACTAAAAATCAGAGCAAAAGATACTGTATTATCTAAATTATAAGCAGAAGAAGACTAAGCAGTGTATGGGGGTGAGTCCGTTCCTCCTCGTGGTGCCCCTGTAAAATGTCTGCTGCAGGCCAAACTGAACGCGGACAAATCCTGTTGTAAATCTTTTGTGACAGGCAGAACGGAAGGTGTTATCTTCAAACTTTTATAGATAACAACTACAGGAATGCTTGTCACAAATAAGAATATGATGAAGAAGAAGAATAGGAAGAAGATGAAGAAGTAGAATATGAAGAAGAATAATAGTTGAATAAGAAGAATATGAAGAATGTAAAAAAAAGAATAATAGGAAGAAGGTGAAGAAGAAGAAGATGAATAAGGTGAAGAAGATGTTGATGAAAAAGATGCTGCTGCTGCTGCTGCTGCTGAGGATCATGAAGGAGAAAGTGTGGGAGAAGTAAAAAAGAAGGTGAAGAGCATGGAAGTACAGTCATGGCCAAAAGTTTTGAGAATGACACAAATATTAATTTTTACAAAGTCTACTGCTTCATTTTTTCTAATGACAATTTGCATATACTCCAGAATGTTATAAACAGTGATCAGCTTAACAGCAATTACTTGCAAAGTCAATATTTGCCTAGAAAATTAACTTTATCCCCCAAAACACATTTCAACATCATTGCAGCCCTGCCTTAAAAGGACCAGCTAACATTGTTTCAGTGATTGCTCCATTAACACAGGTGTGGGTGTTGATGAGGACAGGGCTGGAGATCAATCTGTCATGATTAAGTAAGAATGACACCACTGGACACTTTAAAAGGAGGATGGTGCTTGGCATCATTGTTTCTCTTCTGTTAACCATGGTTATCTCTAAAGAAACACGTGCAGTCATCATTGCACTGCACAAAAATGGCCTAACAGGGAAGAGTATCGCAGCTAGAAAGATTGCACCTCAGTCAACAATCTATCGCATCATCAAGAACTTCAAGGAGAGAGGTTCCCTTGTTGCCAAAAAGGCTCCAGGGCGCCCAAGAAAGACCAGCAAGTGCCAGGACCGTCTCTTAAAAGTGTTTCAGCTGCGGGACCGTGCTACCAGCAGTGCAGAGCTTGCTCAGGAATGGCAGCAGGCAGGTGTGAGTGCATCTGCACGCACTGTGAGGCGGAGACTCTTGGAGCAAGGCCTGGTCTCAAGGAGGGCAGCAAAGACGCCAATTCTCTCCAGAAAAAACATCATGGACAGACTGATATTCGGCAAGAGGTACGGGATTGGACTGCTGAGGACTGGGGTAAAGTCATTTTCTCTTATGAATCCCCTTTTCGATTGTTTGGGACATCTGGAAAACGGCTTATTCGGAGAAGACGAGGTGAGCGCTACCACCAGTCTTGTCTCATGCCAACTGTCAAGCATCCTGAAACCATTCATGTGTGGGGTTGCTTCTCAGCCAAGGGAATGGGCTCTCTCTCAGTCTTGCCTAAAAACACAGCCATGAATAAAGAATGGTACCAGAATGTCCTCCGAGAGCAACTTCTCCCAACCGTCCAAGAGCAGTTTGGCGATCAACAATGCCTTTTTCAACATGATGGAGCACCTTGCCATAAAGCAAAGGTGATAACTAAATGGCTCAGGGAACAAAACATAGAGATTTTGGGACCATGGCCTGGAAACTCCCCAGATCTTAATCCCATTGAGAACTTGTGTTCAATCATCAAGAGTCAGGTGGACAAACAAAAACCTTCAAATTCAGACAAAATAAAAGCATTGATTTTGCAAGAATGGACTGCTATCAGTCAGGATTTGATCCAGAAGTTGATTGAGAGCATGCCAGGGAGAATTGCTGAGGTCCTGAAGAAGAAGGGTCAACACTGCAAATATTGACTTGCTGCATTAACTCATTCTAACTGTCAATATAACCTTTTGTTACTCATAATATTGTTGCAATTATATTTCTGTATGTGATAAAAACATCTGACAAACACACATAAAATCCAGAGGCCAGCAGATCATGTGAAAATATAATATTTGTGTCATTCTCTAAACTTTTGGCCATGACTGTAGTGAAACATACATATCTGACAAAATATAACAAAGGTTAACATAGTCAATATCTTTGTAACTCCGAACGTCTTTAAAAAAAAAAAAAATATTCCTGCTATTCCATTTGATTGGGCTAAACCTCTATGCCTTTAATGTCTCCTCCACCTCCCACAATACATTCTACATTATTATTAGTTGTTTTTCTTCATGTAGAATTAACCTACAAGGAAAGAAAGGGTTTATTTTCATTCCGATATTTCTATCCCATTGACTTGCATTGGTTTCCGGTATCGGAATCGGCGATATCCGATACTTTTTGGGTATCGGTCCGATCCAATCCGATCCGATATTTCACGATATCGGATGGTATCGCTCAACACTAGTTATCACCAAGGAGAGACGCTTCTGAATATATGCTGTATTTCTTTTAGTTATTTCTGTAATCACGAGATGTCCAGAGCATTAACATCAAAGAAGCTGTAAAGAATTCCATAGAGGGGATTCACCTATGATGAAAGACAAATGGGGCCTATGGGACAGGGTACATAGTCCTGTACCAATTTAAAACAAGACTTCCAATATGTTAATTATACTCAACATTTTTTTCAATGTAGAAAAACATTGACATTGTGCCAAAAATCGATGTTGTGCCCAAAAGTTGTGCCTGAGAATGCTGTGAAATTTATGCCAAGGATGCAAATATAGTTGGGACAACCTTTGGCCAAACGTTCATTCGTCAGACAGCTATCTTTCTCGACTTCCCCATACACATGATAATTCGGCTGGAGAGATCACCCACCTTTCTTTTTCCCAACAGATGAGGATGGGAGGTCCCCCATAGTTGACCACTTCTGCCAAAATCAGCAGGTTCAGCCACTGTTGGGTGATCACCTGAGCCGAGTTCTCATGTCTATGGGGGGTAGAGAAACATAGCTGTGTGCCGAATGAATGTTTGGCCAAAGGTTGTCCCAACTATGGCGGACTTTACCATATAATCTTTTCTTCCCTGCCTTTTGCATCTGATTCTTGGCACGACTGCAATATTTCAGTCACAAGGTTGTATCATAAAAAAATATACTTTTTCCATCTCTCCTGGTGATCTCCTCACCCGGCTGATCAGTATACACGCCATATGACGCCATAATCAGCTTATTGTATAAATTCATGTGCAAACTTCCACTTTAAACCACTAATTCATCCACTCACCTTGATTTTCCTGGCCCATTACCCGCAATAATGAGCTGTTCTAATGAAGTAATGATATTAGCGATTCTCCGCTGATATGTTTAACGCCTTTATTTGTATTCACACAACCCGTCAGAATGAATGACTATTGCGCATACATAACAATAGAAGGAAATCGAGACCATATTTCACCTGCACGTTGCGTTCTTGCAGGAATTCACGTATTATTTCTTCACAGTTATTTCCGTCTATTTTATAGCTGTTGATATTGGAGAAATCTCTTCTAACTGCATTACACATAGGCCCTGAAAATGCAGTTTGTTTCCTATTTTCCAGCATTGTAATGATGAAATACTGTTTTACGTCAACTCTACACATATCATTTTGTTTTTTTCCAGCTTCACCAATGACATGTACAGTTATATCTTATGCATATGGTAAGGCTACACCCAATTTTCAATCACTTTATGGCTTCCTTCACAAAGATGTTTTGGTACGTTTATTTTTTGTAGCTATTGTCATACACTTCATGGTAATTGGCAATGGTTTTCTGAATAGTGTGCTTGAGCTTGTGCTTGTAATCAGTTCTCATACTTTGCACTGACGAGGGCCAATAGCCCGAAACACCGTGTCTGCAAATTGAGATTCTGATTTGGCTTGTATCCTAATATTACAAGACTCGTTAAAGGGTTGATTGTGACTTGTAGGATCGCTACTACCAACAGTTGGCGCTATAGAGTTCACGTCCTCTTTCTCTCTGAAGAGGCAATTTGCATATCTTGTTTTTTAAGGAATTTTTGAAAAAAAATCCCTTATAAAAAGGCTTTGTTTTTTCATATGTATGAAACTAACCTATGTGTATTCAACAGTGGTGGACAAGGTGGGTCCACTTCGCACATACCTTCCACCCTAGACACATGCCGCATGTTTGATACTTCATATAGTACACATGCCGCACATATGTCACTTACACATTGGACATTTGCTGCAAATCAGCTACTCACAGTATAGGAACATTTTTACCCCTCACCTAACCCATCGGCCTGCATGGACAGCTCAGATATGAGGCGTTGGTGCTGAAACACAGCAGAGCAGGACAACCGGATGACATATGGAACTATGTAGCAGGGTATATGGGCAGGGACTTTGGTGTAACAGAGCCAAGTGTGAGGACAGAACCCAGGAGCAGCAGAGCTGGATCAATGGATAGGCACCACGTTGTAACAAATTTTGTGTTAAGAAAGAGCAGAGACAGAGTGCAGACAGACACCTTGTTATAGCAGAACCAAGTGTGTGAACCACACCCACGAACAAAAGGCTGAAATTAGCACGATGGCATCTTGTTGTAATGGAGCCCAGAATGCTGATGCCATGGAACAACAGTACTGGATCGGTAGACAGGCACCTCATTGTAGCAGAGACGAGTGTGCAGGCAAGATTCATTAACTAAAGAGCCAAATGGACTGGTACCTCGTTGTAACAGTGTTAAAGGGAATCTTTTTGTGTCAGTCCAGCCAAAAATATAATCTTACTCAATATCTGCTATGCAATCCCTAAATAAATATGTAACCCCCTGAGTCCCCTTGTATAGTGCCAAAAAACCTTTTTGGTTTCTCCTGTGCTGTATTCTAATTGGATCCTTCCAGTCCGATGGGCATGGCTTTGGGCCGTTCCACCCCTCCAGGAGGCATCATCCACGTCCAGGACGGTGAGAAACACCCGGAGGAAGAGGCGGAATGTCCCGAAACCACGCCCATCTTACTGGATGGACCCAATTAGAACACAGCACAGGAGAAATCAAAAAGTTTTATCAATGCTATACAGGGGGACTCATGGGGTTACATAAGTATTTAGGGAATGTATAGCAGAGGCTGAGTAAGATAATATTTTTAGCTGGTATGACACAAAAATTGTGACAGGTCCCCTTAAAAGTGTGTGGGTCAAAACCCAGGAGCAGCAGAGCAGAACTAACAGACAGGTTCCTCATAGCAGCAAAGCCGAAAACTCAGGAACAGCAGAGTTGAATTGACGGACAGGCACTTTATTCTAGCAGACCTGAAGGTGCAGACAGTCAAGTGTACACAGAACATCCAGGAACAATAGAGTTGGATTGGAAGACATTCACCTTGTTCTAGCAGAACCAAATGTGCAGATACCACCCAGTACCATTGACTTGTAGTGACAAATAGGCACCTTGTTAAAGCTGATCTGAATTAAATGTGCAGACAGCACCCAAGAACAGCAGAGCTGGATAGGCGGACAGACATACTGTGGTAGTAGACCCAACTTTGTGGACTGCAGGGAGAAATTTGTCTGGATGTACATTGTAGGAAAATAAAGGCAGAGACTAGCAATGTAGAGTTTTGGTTTACACATCTCAGAAGATTCATCAGCCAGAGGAGGCTTATATGATCTCAGCCATGTCTGTGCAGGTCTCCACATAATGCCTGGCAGCTATCACATCTCATAGCATAGCACAGTCAATCAGGAGGCAATATCGTAGCCTGTATAAAAGCAGAGGCAGGGAATGCAGCAGCCATTTCGTGGTGAATCTGGATAGGAAGTGGACCTCACTAGTGACAGCTTAGCCAAATAGATAGGGAGAATAGGCCATAAAACCCTAAACAAACTGTACAGATAGTGTGTAACACCAGAGCAATGAAAAATATGAATGTGTCAAGGAGAGGCTGCTGCAGGTTATCCTCTATTTACCTTGTATGCTAAGGACACTTTGACATTACTAAGCTTGTGTTTGTGTTATAGAGCTTGAAAGGCTTGGAGAGAGTCCTAGGAGACCTCATCTTTTTAGTTGGGGGCTTTTCTGTAATGTTTAAGGAAAATTAAAAAAAAGTTGTTGAATTTGAATTTGCAAACATCCCTTCTCCTCCCTTGGTACACTTTTTGCATTGGGAGCATTTATTGAGTTTTCTTTCTCCCCGGGGATATGGATATGCCTTATGCTTGCATTGCGTCGTAATTTCTACAATCTAATCCTCCAGTCCCCTCACCATTAAACAAGACAGATGACACCTATTAGGCGTTGCCTGCCCCTATCTTTCAGTATCTCCTAATTTCGAAGAGCATGGCAAATATACATCAACAGGCAAGCAATATTATATTAAGAGCATGATGGAAAGCCGACGGGCAACTAATGGCATCAGCCCAACAGTAATTCCTCCTGCAAAAATTGGTCATTTATTTTGTCAAGCCTTTTCTTAGGCGCAAATTAGATGAAGTTTAATATACTGTAAAATTGAATACGTTCTATTCCTATTCACGGGACCTGTTACGTTGCGAGTGATTTAAAGCTACTGCCGAGAGTGGCTCTTTAACGCCTTCAATATCTGGAGGCAGCTGCTACGGGAGAAGAACATTATATCCGATGCGCCCAGTGCCTTACCTGGATCCCTGGAGTGGGTGTCATATCTAATGGAATAAACTGAATTTGTAAGGCAGAAGTATTGATTATTAATTTTTTTTTAGCTGTGATCGCCACAGAAGAATGCTCCCCCGCTTACAATCTGGGAGTTTTCCACTCATCGGCAATGTCCATGAAATTGAGTCTGCATGAAAGAGGTTAACATTTAAGAGTTTTATTCTTCATTGGGAAAGCTTGCCTTCATTATAAAAGTCTTCCCGGAAAGGTCAACCCTTCCTCAGGTGTTGATTTATTTGCATAATTTCACCAATCAGTCCTCAGCTGCTCAGAATAACACCTGTTTACCACATTTGGATCCGAGATCCATTTTTCCCATTTGGTTGTTTGTTTGGTTTTTTTTACTTTATTTTTGACAAAAAATAGACGAAGACTTTTTTCACAAGTATGTGTCTATTTTACTTCTGCAAAAAAGATTTTCATCACTTTTTTTTTTTTACTATCTGTGTGTCATTCATTTTTATTTTCATTTTTTTTTCCAAGACGGGGTTTCCCAATCGTCTCCAAACAACTAGTTTTCGTGTGTCATCATTTACTTGAATGGGAGAGTTGGACACTTAAACCAGTCAGAGTAAGACATGATATTGATTTTCTCTTACAAACAATAGGTTCAGCTTGAACATTTGACTATACTGTAAGGTTTTGTTCACACGCTGCAGTTTTGCTACTTTTTTTGCTGATATTTTTTAATGCAAATTAAAAGCTGCTTTTTACAGTACCAGCAAAACTATGAGATTTCAGAAATCTCATGCACGCTTTGAATTGGAAATCTGATGCATTTTTTAAATCTGCGGAATGTCAATTTTTTTCAGCATTTTTAACAATAGAAAACAATGAAAAAAATGTAAAAACGCTGCAAAAAATGCAACTTTGCGTTTTCCGCCATTTTGGATGAATAAAACTATCTTTATTAAACATGTACTGTGGACAAATGAAACATATAATCTGCACGAGAAAATATTAAAAAAATGCGCCTAAAATGCAGCAAAACCTGCTTTTTGTAAGCAGAAAAAATACAACAAAATCACAACGTGTTAACATAGTCTAAGTCTTAGTGCTGTCTATGGAAAGGATGGACACTGATCTGAATAAGGTCAAAATCAAAAATCAAAATTGGTTCCTTCTTGTTAGTTGACCTCAAAAACAGCAGCTAGCACACCCATGGCCAACCTTTATTGGGAGGGTTGTCTAGGAGAGGGGCCCAAAATCTTAAGTCACCCCCAAAACGCTATCAAAATTAGCTACAGCATACAGGTAAATAGAGGACTTACTATGAAACCCTTTACCTGTCAAATAGCTAAAAATATTTACTTAATATGCAAATGAGGATGATTTGGTGTCTGTATGTTAGGAGTGGCGGAAGACACTAAATAAAAAATAAATAAAGTGCCTTCGCCACCCGGGGTCCACTGTGCGGTGGATGGAAAAACCGCTGCTAGAGAGGCAGAGCACAAGGCGGTATTGTGCACAAGGGTTAGACGGCACCCAGTGCACAAAAGCAAGCTCTGCTATACTCATAGAGCTGCAGGTAAATAAGCTCAAATTAGACGCTGAGTCTGTCCAGAGTGACAGACACACAGCGATATAGTCGCGGTATTCGCGGTCACAGGAGTAGCCTTAAACAGCAGGACTACTCCGTCTAGACCTACCGTCAAATAAGGTGCGAAGCGTCACAACCGTGGACGCAGAGAAAGCTGCAACTGCAGCGTGGCAAGAACTGAGCCACTGACAAGGCGCTGCAATACCACTGGCGCAATACAGACGCTAAGCTGCTGAGCAAGATGGAGCATATGCGCGCTGGCGCTAGCGCTGCTACTGGCTGAACCCAAACACTCACACAATCGTATTATCAGAGGGAAGGGGTTTCTTAATAAGTCACTCACCAGTCCATGCATTCATCACCATACATACAGCAGCAAGTATGAAATACTAGCACATGGCGGAACAGCCATGCGTGCTTTTTATACCAAATGGGACCTTCCGGAAGTCTCCAAGGCTCCAGGAGGAGCCAATAGGATTAGACACAGGACCTGAGCATGTGACTCCCGAACTCCAATGGGAGCTCGTCCCATGAGCATGCTCAGTGGAGGGAACAGAGGACTTAGCCTCTGGAGAGAGTTGCCACAAAGCACTCTCCTCTGCAATCTCCTCTACCGCAGATGAAACGCAGGAGACTGCAGCATGTAAGGGTCTAGATTTCATCATAGGGAAGGAAGAAATCAGACTCCTAACATTTCCCCCCCTCCTAGGGCCCCCTCCTCCCCGAGCCTTCCGAACCATCAACCTGGGCTCAAACTCGCCCGAAGGCGAGCTTGATGTCCTGGTAGGTGTTACAGTAAACCGGGACACCTGGAAGGCATCAGTGGAAGAAAAGTCACCAAGTTTCAACAGAGACACCTGGGAGATGGCAGGAGCTGGCGATGCAACTGAACGCCGCCGCGAATCAGCAACCGTCACGACTCTCCGCTTAGGAAGGTTAACCTGGGCACATGAAGTGCAAGCCTGGATAAATTTTTTAATATCCCGAGATTTATGAGGCCACCAATATGCTCCGGCCAAGAGCTTCGAGACTTGCATGTAACCTCGATGTTGAGGCACATGGGAAGCATGCGCCCATGCAAGAACTTGAGCCATAAGATGAGGAGGGACAAAAGTCTCAGTGACCGCTTCAGATTCTGACAATTGTGGGGAGCTGGCTTCCGGAGAAACCGCACATACATGGGAACAACCGCAAATAGATTCCTGATCAGAGTCTGTGTTGAGATCGGTACGAGACACCTCCATGGGCTCAGGGAGTATAACCTCTGGCTCAGACAGTTCAGGAGGTACAAAAAATTTAGGAGCTGAGGCAGCTCTTCGCTTGGAGTGAGCCCTCTCCATACCGCGCTCTGAAAAATGGAGGTCGATACGTGAGGAGACGGAAATTAGCTCTTCCAAACTCGTGGGGATCTCTCTAGTGGAGAGAGCAGCCTTCACGTGCTCTGCTAGACCTTGCCAAAAAATGGGGATAAGCTCTCTGTCGGACCATTCCAACTCGGACGCCAGTGTCCGAAAACGGACGGCATACTGGCTAACTGAGAGCGACCCCTGAGAAAGGGCGAGCAGCTGCAGAGACGTATCGTGTGTGACCCGAGGACCGAGAAATACTTGCTTGATGGCTGTTAGCAAGTTGGCCGCAGTCCAATCTCGAGGTCAACACATTCCCATAGAGGCGTAGCCCATTCCAGAGCCTTGCCCGACAGTAGGGAGATAATGAAGGCCACCTTAGCCCACTCTGTAGGGAATTGCGCAGCCAGCAGCTCCAGGTGTATAGAGCACTGGCTGATGAAACCCCTGCAGGAGGCGCCATCCCCAGAGAATTTTTCGGGTAACGGGAGGCGGGTAACTGTCGGCACAAGGGAAGACACGGACATACGCCCCACGGCATCTGTGAGTGCCTGAACAGCAGCATCTGTGGCCTGCGCAGCTGCGAGAGACCTCTCAAGGGTGGCCAAGCGAGCCTCGAGCTGTCGCACACACTGCACCAGTTGCTGCTGATCTGCCATCTGTAGCCAGACCCTGGCGCTAGTATTATGTTAGGAGTGGCGGAAGACACTAAATAAAAAATAAAGTGCCTTCGCCACCCAGGGTCCACTGTGTGGTGGATGGAAAAACTGCTGCTAGAGAGGCAGAGCACAAGGCGGTAATGGGCACAAGGGTTAGACGGCACCCAATGCACAAAAGCAAGCTCTGCTATACTCATAGAGCTGCAGGCAAATAAGCTCAAATTAAACGCTGAGTCTGTTCAGAGTCACAGACACACAGCGATATAGTTGCGGTATTCGCGGTCACAGGAGTAGCCTTAAACAGCAGGACTACTCCGTCTAGACCTACCGTCAAATTAAATGCGAAGCGTCGCAACCGAGACAGGAGACAAAGATGAGAGCTTACAATGACACTATTTGAGTGCGGCTGCAGTGTCAGTGCAAAGTTACAGAGCCACTGATTGTCCTGTCTCCATTGACAGATCTAAAATCAATCAGTGGCTCAGCACCTCTGCAAAGACACTACCGCTGAGACTACATAGAGCAAATCAAATCACCTAAAAATTCTGGTTCACTATATTGTATTTTTTTTATTTGTGGCAAATTTAATTCATTTAGTGCAATTTTATACAGTGCATGAAAAGCAAAGGAATAAGCCATCCAGTATATGGACCCTTCCCTGTTTGGCGCCATAGAAGACACTTTGGATTCATCAATCATATATATGAACTTGAGTAGAGAGGGAACAGAATGCCACCAACAATCATGGCAGACTTTCTTCCAGAATGGGGAAACCATAGAGGAGACAAAAAAAATCCTGTGGCCCATTCACTTCTCTGATCCTTGTAGCAATGGAGCAGACAAACCACTAGAAACATAGACATTGCTCAACCAATGCATTTCGAAAGACTGCGCGGGTTACTTTGTGCCACAATCCAATGTCTAGTTGGATCTTTCCTATCGCTTACGTATCATCAAAGAGTACAATTTATTTCATTTTCCAACAGTTAATGAATGGTTAACATTCCAATATATTGCATTTCTTAATAAAACATTACGCCGGGAAACTTTACTCAGTTTTAATATGTCTGAAGCTGATCAATACTGTATAATGATAAACTAAAGGAAGAGAAATTGTTCTCTTTAGCTGACTACAGAGGTATAATAAATTGCAGGAAGGTTGTCTAAACAAAGATTACATTTACAAGGTATTGTGAACGGTTCATTGCCTATTGCTGAATGGGACTGGCCACGATATATTTTAATACTTCCTGTCTGTGCTGATTCTGCTAACAATCCTTATATTCAGAGCTCTTATTTCTCATACGGAGCAGTAATTCTCTTAATAATTAAATTCTTACTGCCTCAAGTCATCATTAGGGGGAGCTCAAGAGACTACTGCATACTGTTCGGGTGAATTCAATGTACAAGTAGTGACAAGAAAATGTAGTGAGCTCCTCTACTCACACTTAGGTGGGATCATTTACAAAAATGATGAAAGTACACTTTTTATACTTTCTGGACTGTTTCTCAGAAATAATTTGTGGGCAAACTTATGGAGGTGTAATCTATGTAGTGCCCATCTTTTATAGAGAAGGAAGAGCTGTGAGTATGGAAAGTTTTTATGGAAAAGCAGTCAGTATAACATAATTATTTCCGTGTACGTCCTGCTAATTCTCAGAAGAAAGTACACAGCAGAAAAAATATTAAACTGTAAGTCACATTGTGTCTTCCCTTCTCCACATCTCTTCCATGCGCTTTCATAAAAAAAGACTTCCCGAAACACCGCTTTCCAGGAGTTTTAGGGGGATTTGGTAAGCACCTTGAAGATTTGCTAGAGGTGAGTTTATTGGTTCAAAGCAAATTGAATTCGCAATCAATATTAAAAAAAAATCGAAAAATTGTCCAAACAAATTCTTTGGGATTCACTTTGTACAAATCTGGCAAAATGGTGAGGAAAATGGATTTTAGAGGGCCTGGAAAGAGTTAAAAAAATTATATTCACCCAGCTCTTACCTGTTTTGCCCCACAACTCCGCTCTGGTCTTATGGTCTTCAGTGAGTAGCCTCTTCTCCTCCTGGTGCTATGTCTTCCTCCAGAATTAGGTGAGTATGATGCTTTATTGTTTTTTATTGTTTTATTGGACCATGAGCTTTTTATGCTTTGAGAGTGGCTTTTTTAAAAAAAAATATGCAACCTTACTTAAAAAAAAACCATTGTAAATCGAATTTCCAACTTAGAATTCAAGCAAGGTTGCGGAATTCAAATTTTGCCATTTTATCTCTCCTCCAATAGGTAATGAAGCAATTGACTTTCTTAACGCCCCCCAAAAAAATCAAAAAGCGGCCCACCTTCCTGACACATACCCGTGAACATCAAAATTTTCTTTTCTTCCCTTGAAAAAAAAACATTAAAACAAATTATGGGATTGTATAGTACTACATTTCCTGCACGGCGGTTGGTAGGTATTGAAACAATCAACTGCATGAATGTCTATTAGTGATGAGCGAGTATGCTCGTTGCTCAGGTTTTCCATGTGGCCTATCACATAAAACCTGTGGAGAAACGTGTCCTCATTCACCCCCAAAGCCACGACAAGCAAGAACTTTTTTTGCCTCACATATCAGTCTAATAAGTCCAGAAACTATCCAGAACACATGGTCTCATTTTAGATATCCATTCTTTTTAGTGAACGGTTCCAATTTTTCAGCATTTTTCTAGCGCTATAGATACAGGAACTTGATTTCCATCACTATCGTTCACGTCTACATCCAACAGGTTGCCCATCCTGAACTAGAGCTCCACATCTCTGTTATACCAGAATGAAGTTTGATAGACAGGAGCAGAGGAGCAGTGAGACAAAGCCAGGAGAGCAGGAGCGGAGAGAGACAAATTCCCAGCCTACTGTAGAAAGACAAAGACATGCCCCCTCTTCCTGTTGAGAGACAAAGAACCACCCCCTATTCCTTTAGAGAGGCACAGACCCCTTCACAACTTCTTATAGAAAGACAAAGATTCGCCCCAACTTTAACCGTCTCAGTGTCTCTGCTGCTGGAGATGGATTATACCTGGGAAAAGCAAATTGTAGTGATTTTTTCAGAGATAAGACAACATCATTTTTATATAAAGTGATTTGCAGATTGGGGTTTTACATCATATAAAAATATATGATACTAAGGAGCATCTCTCAAAATGTGGTAGAATAGACTCCTGGATATTACCAGAGTATAAGGTTTTCTCCGAATGTTCTACAAGGAGCTTCATGGCCATGCGTTCTGCTCCATTTATAAACTCTAATTAAGGTTTTATTTTTTTTTTCATGGCCTATACTAACTTCTTTATGGCTTCTTTCAATCTTGATATGTTTCATGTTAGTTTTTAATTAGGGTTTTTTTTATCTCCACGTTACATTTTTCTGACTCAATGGCTGAGCTTGTAATTGTCTACCTGAGAATTCAATAACTGTGTATGGATTGCAGGATTTGTGCTCTCGGCTTGATTTTATGCATCTTTACTATCTTATAGTATTAATCACTGCATTTTACACACTTGTTTTTCTTTCTTGGCTACTTAAATACTTACTAGAGTAATTACGAGTAGTGATAGGTATGCCATAAATATGACACCTACAGTGGTAAAGCTCAATGCCAGGCTGCATCCCAGCTATTAATCATTCGCTGACTCAAGATTACATTGCTGACCCCAAATCAGGACATGAAGTTTATTGTAGAAGAATTCTAGAATGAAGAGTGTAAATATTTTTAATATGAAACTGAGCTGTAACTAGTAAGTGCCAGACCACATAGTAAAATATCTAATTGGACCCTCATCTACCCAAACTTGCCAACCTTCAAGCAAACTTGTCCAGGAGAAGATCTTCCGAAACTGTTTCTGCTCTGACTACGTCCGACTTTATCAGACTACTCCTCCAACCAAACCGCTTTCATATCTCCTCCACTGAAGAAATATTTTGCATGTGCTGCTTTCTAGGTTAAGGGAGAATTTGATGTATCCCTTGGAGGTTTGCCAACTTGTCGTGGCGGTCATCCATTTTTCGGATTATGAAGAAAAACTGGACACCACAAACAAGATGCTTTAATAGTTTACCTAACCTAATACGTGATGCTTTGGTCAATCAGATCTTCATCAGACAGAAGGATTGTGCTGTAAGAAGGGTAATGTGTTCATAATAAGCAGCAGAGGCAAGAAAGGAGACCTCCATCGCTTTATGTGTGTAAAGTGAGCTAATTACATAGTTACCCTTTTTTCAAATGGCCAGGGGAATAGCAAATGCATCAGAGATGTTCCTGCTAGTACCACTCCTGGATTATAAACCACATTCAATAACAACTTGTCCTTTAAAAAAAATTCTGACAGTACAACTTTCCAGGGCATTCCTGGAAGATTCTACGTGTTCCTGGAAGATCTGCCAACTCATCAAGGAGTTCTATTTTTCCAGAGACTGGAACAAGAAAGTACGTGTATGTGTAAGGGTGGTGGCAATGACTGTCGTGTTTCTACCCGTGAAGTCTCCAGTCACGTCATGTGTATAGTGTCCTGTGCCTGTGTATTTAGTGTCATGTGAATTGTGCTGTAGTATATTGTGATATAGTAATGCATAATGTACAGTGTAGGATGTGATAGTGTATAAGACAAGATATGCAGTATAGGGAACGATAGTTGACTAAAGTTTAGGTAGTAGCAGTAGGGTAAGATAGAATTATTGTTTGGGACTAGCCCATAGTGGGAAAACTTAGTGGTAGGGCAAGCGACTGCTTTCTGACGTAGTGTGTGAGTTTGGAGTGAACGTGAGAAGTGCTGCCACTGGGGTGATTAACAGTTAAGAGGAGACTTAAGAGCAGGGATAGCGTTATCCTAAAGAATACGTGGCCGATTAGTCACAGAGGCCTTCCGGAGGAGTCATCTTTGCATACGAGCCAAATCACAAACCCACGGACTTGCAATACTGAAGGTAACAAGGCCTAAACAGATCTGATTTTGTGGGACTAGTAGGGTTCCCAAATGGTAGATCCAACTCACCAGTAGTTGAAGAATTAGGACACGGAAACTCTGAGCAAGTAGAGTGACTTGTTGATCGGGACTATGGCGTTCAAACTGGGTTGTGGCGACGTAGAATGACACAGATATGTTGCAGAGCCCTGGAGTAGAATTACAGGGGAAGGATGCAGTGTGAGAGAAAATGCTTTGTGCCGTAGATGAAGCAACCATAACACTTTGTGCCTGTTATCCCTTGTACATAATCCTTACCAAGTTACCATTCAATAAAAACTTTCTTTTGAATGGAAGCCTCCATCTTATTGAACTTTGGAACCTACAGTCCTGGCCAGCCCACACCACCGTTACACACCAATATAGGAGGCCTGCATGGGAGTATGGTCCTCATAGTACAAACACCCAGCCAGGACCAACACTTTCATGGGACGTAAAGGGAGATGAATGCCTCGCTCGAGACTACTACCCCGCACTACGCATGCACAAGAACATTTTTGCCATCCTTACTTGAAGGGAGTATCTGTGAGGAAATGATACCTTTTTATTTTACCAATGTTTGTTATGATCAGGGGTACACATGGACCTAGCAACATAATAACACACTTTCAATTTGCACTAAATTTCTTGGCATAATTTGAGCGTATCTGATGTCTATGATTTTCGGCGCAATCACTCATCCCTAATCATTACCTTTTACACAATCCATCAAAGAAGAAACCATCCAGAAGTGCCTCTTCCTGGGAAGTTATGGCATGCACAAAAGAGATTTTCTAAATTGTCGATGCGTTCTATCTATATCTTAAAGAGCCTTGACATCCAGGAGCATTGGCAAGTATGAATCTGCCATGTGTGTTGCATAATACTGGTGTCTTCTTATGTGGCAGAATGGCCTCAATTTTAGCTACAATTCTAACAATGGAAGAGTTGCAAACAAGTAAGTGTAAAACACATGGTGCATGTTTCTTTAAATTGATGCGGAATGTCGCATGCATAATTTATATGACATATGGTTTCTTTACAAGTTGTGTTTCTACCTCTTTGTCAGGTGCAATGTCTCGAAATTCAAGGTGAAAATAGTTTTTTTGTTCTGTTGTCAGCTGCTTGCAGCACCGGCAGAAGATACATTGAGTTTGTGCTAAGTTTATTTTCCAACTCATGAATTCATGTACGCCCCTATTCAGGAATGATTCAGAGGGTGTGAAAGGTCCCAGTTCTCTCTTCTTCCAGAAAATACATCATTGGCTATGAGAAGATCTTCTACGGTTGTCCGGGATTACAGATAACGACTCTCTAAGTCCAAGGGCTGTGGCTTGTGGCTCGTACTCCAAAATACTGTAGCCTACAATCTGCCACAAAACTTCACCCTGCACAGTATGATGACCTTCATATTCTCCCCCACACAGTATGGTGCCCCCATTTTCTCCCCACAATATGATGCCCCACTTTCTTTCCCTTTATACGCAGTACAATTCACCCCACCTGCAGACAATATGATGACCACAGTCCCCATTACTCAGCATGATGCCCTTACAGCCCGAAACAGAATTTCACTCCTCTCGATTAGTATGATGATCCCAAGGCCGCCACACACAGTTTGATGCCCCTCATGCACAGTATGATGCAACCACTGCCCCCTCACATAGCATTATCCAGTACCCCCTAAGGCCTCTTTCACACTTCAGTTTTTTACAATCAGTCACAATCCGCCAGGTTTTGAAAAAAACGGATCCTCAATTTTCTTTTGAGGATCTGCTTTTTTTCCCCATTGATTTCCATTAATGGCGGATTGTGACGGATTGCTGTCCGTTGCATCCGTTTTTTTGAGGATCCGCCAAAAATTGCTGTCCGTCACCATCCTCAAAGATTTAAAAACGGAGCTTGCAACGTTTTTTCTCTGGCGGATCCTCCAGACACTCATTTAACCCGAAATTCTTTCCGGGTGCCGGACAAAAAAAAAATTCTCTCTCTCTCTCTCGCGCTCTCTCTCTCCTTTTCCAGGCTGCGATTCCTTTAAAATTCTTCATTTGTTGGATCCGTCAAAAAAACGGACGGGTGCCATCCGTTGTCATCAGTACTAAAACGGATCCGCCATCCGTCCTTTTGGCGGATTTTGACTGATGCAAAAAACTGAAGTGTGAAAGAGGCCTAATCAGTATAGTGATCTCACTATTCTTTGTAAATACCCTGAGGGCTAATTCACAAGTCTGATGTTCTCATACGAGTGCTATCTGTTTTTTTCATGGATAGAAAGCAATCTGTGGAAAATAGCCGAGACAAGTCCAATTTTGAGAAAGGTTCTCACTAAGGAACCGAAACGTGGGCCATTAAAATAGAAGTTGTTTCACTTAAATGGTGGGCTGCCTCCAATCTTTGGACTTATATTGAAGGTTTGGTAAAAACCTGTAAGGCTCTACACACCCAAATAGCTCTAATCTGTTAAGTTCTTAATTTTTCTTCTTAGATAGATACATAAATGATAGATAGATAGATAGATAGATAGATAATAGAAATAGAGAGATAATAGATAGATAAATAGATCTTAGATAGATAGATAGATAGATGGATATAGTAGATAGACAGATAGAAAGAAAACTTGAAAAAGTTATCTTCAGTCGCAAGTAACCAGCCACGATATGGGCTAATAAAAGTCCATATCATCTTTTTGCTACAAATAGAGATCTGCCTGGTTTTTTTTTCTAGATAGATAGATAAATAAATAATATTTTGTATTTTTATTGGAATACTTCTTACTTTTATCTTTGTGATTTCAGTGCTTCACTATATCTAGGTTTTTTTTATGTCTAGTAAGCCTTGGATACAATCACAATGTGACCACGTAATAAAGAAGGTAACCACCATTGCCATTACAATAACCGGTCACATTAAGGCCTCTTTCACACATCAGGTTTTCGCCTTCAGGCGCGATCCGGTGCTTTTGACAGAAACCGGATCCGGTGAAATGCAATGCCGGATCCGGTTTCCCCCCCATTGACTTGCATTTGCGCCGGATCGCGCCGGATGGCCATGCGTTTCATCCGGTTTTCGCCGGATCCGGCAATGTGTCCGGATCCGGCGTCTGGAAAAAACGTCTACTGTAACGTTTTTTGTCACTGGCGAAAAAGCCGGACACGCCGGATCCGGCGCGTCCGGCTTTTTCACACAATGGAAGCCTATGAGCGCCGCAATGCGCCGGATCCGGCGAAAGCCGGATCCGGTGGCCGGATCCGGTTTTTTTGGTCTGAGCATGCTCAGTAGCCACAAGGGTCAATTTTAAAAACCGGATCCGGCGTAATCCGTCGAAAAACGGATAGAAAAACGGATGAACCGGATGAGACGGATCCGGTTTTGTCTGTCAAGAAAAAGACGGATCCGGCAGAAAACCGGATCCGTCACATCCGGTTTTACAAAACATTTGCCGGATCCGGCGTTCCGGCACGACGCCGGATCGCGCCTGACGCCGAAAACCTGATGTGTGAAAGTAGCCTAAACTGTCGAGTAGTTGTCTATTCACTGTCCTTGCTCTTGGGACCTGGTAAACATTGACTTCCCTTCCATTGTTGTCTGAGGATTAGCGGATGTTGGAAGAAGAATTACAGAGGCTTATTTGCATTGTTCTCAACCCGAGCTGCTTATAAGAAATTCAGATTTATTTTGTCATACTGATACTGAATTATTGGGAATTTATCAGTATAAACATTAAAGGAACAGTGTGTTATGTTTACGGCAGGGCGGGGGGTCGGAGAATGACATGAGTGTTCTCTTTTTTACATCACGCTTCACCCTCTCATTTTCCACACCATCTGAGCCCATCACTGCCCAATCTACTTGTCTAAAAGCAGTTATCCAAGAAATCAAAAGAAAATCCCTGGGGCTCCAGAATTGTTAATTATTTATTTATTTATTAACAGTAGTGATGGGTGAACTCCTAGTTGTTTGGATCCAGTGGGTTTGGCCGAATATTTTAAAAGAAAGTTTGGTTCGGTACCAGAACAGTACCTGAACTCGGACACCATTCATCTGAATGGGAGGCCCGAACATCCATTGTTTGCAACAATTGTCATCTGTATGACAGCGCGGCAAACAATAACTCTGATCAGCGGTAAGATTATTACTGGCGGTCAGAAGGCTGCGGCTCGTTCTCATGCTGTCAGATGACGGTGAGCCAGCAGCTGTGACTGGCAATAAAAAGTAGCAAATATCAGTGAGAGTAGATGCCACTGATGGGAGTATTCATCAGCTGGCAAATGTGCTATATCTAAATAAGTTAAAAAAATTGCATGGGGTCTGTTTTATTTTTGATAAGCAACATGGCAAAACTAACAGCTGTGGGCTGCAATCCTCAGCTGTCAGCTTTATCATGGCTGGTTATCAAGAATAGAGGGGTCCCCACCCCATTTTTTTCAATTATTTAAATAAATAATTTTTTAAAAATGGCATATTGTCCCCACATTTTTGACAACCAACCAAGCTTAAAATAGCAGCCCACAGCCACCCCATAAAATGTACATCTATTAGATGTGCTAATTATGGTGCTTTTTCCAGCATTTCCCACTTGCCCTGTGGTGGTGACAAGTGGGGTTAACATTTGTGGGGTTGATGTCGCCTTTGTATTGTCCGGTGACATCACGCCCACAGATTTGTAAAGGAAAAGAGTCTATAAGACACCTATCCATTAGTGACCCCGTAGTCATATTGTAAATAAAAAAAACTCCCAGAATAAAGTCATTTATTTTGAAATAAAAATCCACATCCTGCTTTAAAAATAACAAACAAAATTATACTCGCCTTATGACCATTCCATTGAAGCCCTTGCCCCTGTAAGGAACAGAAATAATAAATAGCAAAAATACTCACCTTATAACTTATCCACTGATGTCCATGTCCCCTTTTCTGAGGTGGCTGCAGGCTGCTATTTTTAGGCTGTGGCAGGCTAATATCTATGGCCATTTACCTGAGAATACCAACCCCCAGCTGCCTGCTATAGCTTGGCTGGTTGTCTAAACTGGGGGGGACCCCACTTCTTTTTTTCAGCTGTCAGTTTTGCCATCCTGGTTATCAAAAACAGACCCCACTTCATTCAATTAATTAGTTTATTTTTAGCATAGGGACTGGCTGATGAATACTCCCAACACTAGGCGCCTTCTCATGCTGGTAATAGCTACAGCAGGTGTAGGCTGATGGGAGTAGTACTCACATCAGCCAACGCCTCTGTGACTGGAGGTAACCTTTTGGTCACAGCTGCTAGCACTCTGACAAGCAATAATAATATTACCACTGGTCAGAGCCGCCTGTTTTTCTTGCACTGTCATGCAGTTGACAGGGTGGGAAACACGTGATGTTCGGGTGCTGAACAGGAACTGTAACATGGATTTCCTGGAGAATTTTGTGCTTGCGGTCCGTGCCCAAGCATAAGGTGTTCAGTACGGACCACAAACTTTACTGTTCGGGTTCACCCATCACCATTTGACACCCTTCGGCTTGGTCTCGAGCCATGAAAACTTGATGAATGCTCTATTGGAAGATCGATCTTATGCAAGTCAAGATAGGTCCACGAGGGTCTTCTCCGCTGTTATCTTGATAATATCAAGCCATCAGGTTGCTGGTTCTCCTCATGGCCTTATTACTTCTAGTCTTCTGACCATGATGTCCTTCTCCACTGACTGTTCTCTTTGTTTTATGTGTCCAAAGTAGGCAAATCGTAGCTTGGTGATCCTTCCTTCAAGTGACATGTTTGTCTTTATGTGTTCCAAAATGGATTGGTTTGTTCTTCTTGCCATCCAAGGTATTGATAACATCCTTCACATGTCAGCCAGTAAACTAAGGGACAATTACAGTGCTTTGGAAATATTAGATTTTTGGACATTTGTTGCAAAGGCACCCCAAGAAAGCTCAGAGATACAGAAGTGATGCAGGGAAGCTAGCCATATGAACACCTATCCCAAAGTCAGCTGATTAGACTCTAGTCTGGTTGCTGGTGTGAACTTTCACTAATGCAGAAAACTGTGGGTGTCCTCATAAATTAATTTGCAACAATGTAATAAACTGTTGTATTCAACCTACAGGAAAATAACACAATTTTAAAGAGAGGAAATTGTGTCCTATAGGAATACAGGGAAGAAACTGTGACACTCATTGGCACACACAGAAAGAAGAGGACCACTGCCCAAGAACAATATATGGACCCTCTGCAATCCAGTAGCTCATCAAAATGTACAATTCCAGCTTCTTTGGAGGCGGACATGGGCCCTCTTATCTTTTGGGCCCCTGTTTAGTTGCACAGGTTGCATCAATTATATGTTCATTTGTGGTGTCACTCATTACTTGTATAGTTGAGTGGGTAATCGGAAGACCGACATGGACATGAAGCAAAGCCAGTACCCAGCAGAAAATGCCCCAGAGCCTAGATCCACAACTACCATTATCCCAATCCTAAGAAAATCTGTCAGCAGAAAATTACGGTTCAGTCCAAGCACGGGTACTCAGTTCTGACTTGGCTTGGCCAATTTGATTGACAGCTCTGGCTTTAAAAAAAAAAGCAGAAAAGATGAATAAAGAGAAAGATGGAAATTACCGCAAGTAGATTCAAAGCTGTAATGAACTGCTGAAACACACCAAAAGTGCACTGAGCTACTGTGCTTGGTTTGAACAGTCATTTTTTTCCTGACAGACACCATTTAAATCTGTAATTCTCCCAGTGGGTGCAGGTGACCAAAATTTGATGGTTCAAATATTCTTCTTTATTGAGTTGGAAAATTAGAGCTGTTCAATTTACAGCAACAAAAATCGCAGAATTGATATTGAGCACCTTAAAATGGAATTTACCATCAGACTCCAAAGTTTGTGGGATAAGCCGGCTAAGAGAGACCTGGAGACTTGTGCAGTAATGCCCAATGTGGAGGAAATTATTCGGGGTCTGATTATGCTCAACAGTGATCTGCAGGGGCTACAATAGAACCAATGAAGAGTTCTCGTTGGATGATGCAGTGCCAGAGATATTACATGAACAAAGAGTAGCAGCAGCACAGGGAGCTGCTCTTCTTCAGCTTCTCCACTAGTACCGTAATTGAATCACCCATTGCTTCTCTTCTCGATATGGGTGCCAGTTCAAGTGGTGGAACTGGCATCAATCACACATTTTTGGCCTATGCTATTGATGGGCCATAAATGTCCCAGATAGAAGCCCCACTCTTATTATCCTTGCAATCTATATTTTTCTAGGGAACACATTTTTCTTTTTTCAAGACTCGAGTCCCACCGCTGTGCCAAAGTTTTCTCCAACAATCTGACACATATAATGGGCCTCTAATAAAGCAGACTCGCCACAGATCAGAAGAAAAGCCCAATTGAAGGGGACTTTGGAGCCAATCACGTATCACTTGGGGCTATTTTTTATGGATTTTTTTACAAATAACCTACCGGATTAGAAATTATGGATGATATGTTGAGTTTGTACAATAATACTGATAAGGAAAGAAATGAAAATAAAATTGGATGTGTACATTTTATGAGAAGATGGAAGGTAGATCACAGCATCGTCTCCTAGGGCGGACCTTAGGATCCTTAGTCTGGCCTCGTCTATTAGTTGCCATACAAGCAAATTCATAATGGAGTGAAGGTTTCATTATAACACAATAAACCCTCTAGAAGGCTTAGGAACATAATTTCCCAAAATTATGGAACAATTTTAAGATTAGCATTAATTAAAATATCTAGAATTGAAATCCATCAAGCCGCGTCCACGATGAGGATCGCTCGTCCTCCATTGCACACTATCCTCATCATCCTATGTAGAGCTGCATTGCCTCCTGATTGTTTCAGTCTTCAGCTTCTTCACAGCTTTGTGCTCCGTAAACTCCCAAGAATTATATTTACATTGATCCGACACAGGCCTACCAAAAATCCAATCCCCTCTATTGTTACTTCGATACGTTTTGATATACATAGTTTCCCTTCCTCACAAATAAGCTGACAGTTAATCCATTTGCTTCTACTTTTCCAAATAAATGTCACCGGGCCTCGGCTCATCTCATTAGCTTCCAAAAATCACACTACATTCATATTCGGCTTTCCATCTAACCCATCGATGGCGAAAGGGTATGGGTGTCTGTGACGTATGAGTTCTACATTCTGGGAATGCCTATCTTGTGTTAAAGGATGTAGAAAACGTTTTGTCAAAGTTCCTATTAAAAATTGTGACATTATAGGTCAGGCATCCCAATTCAGAATCCTCTTCTAGGACCCAAAGGGCCACAAAGAACTTCTTTATCCATGGATGACCCAACAGTTTTCATTATATGTATAGCCCATTGATTTCATCAGAGACCTTGCAATGCTCCATTTCTCCTATAGTGGCACTGCAGGGAAACTAAACACCTTCCTTTGGATTCTACCAGAGAGATCAATGATGATTGTCCAGAATCCATGTGATCAGCTTATCATTGGGGCACACATGTAAAATAAGGGAATGCTGAAAAGGTGGAAAACCTTATAAAATAGTCTTGATGACGACTTCAGAACTACTTCTGGACTCCCTTAGTTTATGAAGATCATTATATGAGCCTTGCAATATATTTTCTTGCAACTACAGTATGTAATCTAAAATTATTCCTAATGTTTAAAAGGGTTGTTCACATCATTAAAAGTTAAAGGGGTTGTCCAGGCTTTGGGCTCAGTCTTAGGGCTCAGTACTCTATGTGACTGCAGTCTTGTGAATCCTCACAGCAGGATTCTCTGGTGTCAGCACAGAGAGCGGACATGTGTGGGACTGCAGATATGCAATTTGCATACATGCAGTCACATGCTAACTAGACGTGCACAGCTCAGTACAAGTGATTGAGCAAGGCTGGACAAGTCTAGTTGGAATGTGGCTGGATGTATGCAGCGGCTAATCCTGAAAGTGCATGCTGTGAGAATTCACAAGTCTACAGTCACATAGAGCCCCAAGCCTGGACAACCCCTTTAAACTTAAGGGCTCCTGGTTGGTGAAAGAACAAACAAATTCTATACTTATCTAATGTACTAGGACCACTTCTCCACACTTGGTACAGTTTACCCCTCCGATTTCTTGGCATCAAGATGCAGCACGGTAACAAGTGACAGCTGCAGCCAATCAGTGGCTACTGATTGTCTGCAGCCTTCACATTCCTTCTGAAAAGGAAGAGAGTTGTTTATTTTTGTTCAGAAAAAAAATAAAGACTGCAGAGGCAACATAATATCACACTTTGAAATGATGATCCAAGAGACCAATAAGGGGCATGATGTTGTAATGTGGCAAGGAGAGATAGCCATGGGTGAGGCACTCGTCTTCAGCAGCCGTTTCTTCTGCTACTGCTGCTCTGGGTCTCCCGCTCGTGACCCTTTACTAGTCCCTGTCCCTCAGTCCTGCTAAGGCCCATTACCTTTTGCATTAAAATTTTAAGGTGTCATGACTAGGCGTTCTCTCCTATGACCTGATTTCGTAAGACCACTCTGTCTCTTTTATCACTTTTCTCCAGGATCTCACTATCCTTTCTGCTTGTTCTCCTCTCATTTAGGGTCATCCTTGTAAGTGGCACTTCTTACTCTGCACTCCTAAAACCCAACAACCTTTCTAGCCAGTAAAAATCACTCTCCCTAACCCTAAACACTAGTTCCCCCCCACTATGGGCTAGCCCCAAACTAACTCTATCTGTTCCTATACTGAAACTAAACATATTACTCTATCTATTATGACGCGCCCACCAGGGCCGTGGGGTACTCGGAATCGGATCGGACAGATCTATGGGGGAGGTCACAGGGCCGTGATCCGTTTCTGTGGCCCTAGCCATGTCATAAAATAGAGGATAGTTATGTGGTGCTTAGTGTTGAGCATTCCGATACCGCAAGTATCGGGTATCGGCCGATACTTGCTGTATCGGAATTCCGATACAGACTTCCGATATTTTTTCAATATCGGAAGTCGGCATCGGAATCGGAAGTTCAAAGTTGATTGACAGCCTGACGTCATCATGATGCGCCGTCATTTCGGGCCTTCCGGGGGTCTCTGCCGGCCTGCCGGGGGGCTGTGTGGACTGCCCGGGGTCTGTACCGGCCTGCCGGGGGGCTGTGCCGGCCTGCCGGGGGGCTGTGTGGACTGCCCGGGGTCTGTACCGGCCTGCCGGGGGGCTGTGCCGGCCTGCCGGTGGTCTGTGCACCCTGTGGGGGTCTGTACCGGCCTGCCGGGGGGCTGTGCCGGCCTGCCGGGGGGCTGTGCTGATGTCCGGGGGTCTGTGCAAGCATCGTCCGATGGGACTATAAGTCCCATCTGGCGATGCCTGCTACCATGACAGTGATTGACACATTAGCCAATGATGGGACAGTAGTAGTCCCATCATCCGGCTAATGTGTTAAATGTTAAAAAAAAAAAAAATACTACATACATACTACATGCATGCTACATACATACTACATGCTACATACATACTACATATATACTACATGCATGCTACATACATACTACATGCTACATACATACTACATATATACTACATGCATGCTACATACATACTACATGCTACATATATACTACATGCTACATACATACTACATGCATGCTACATACATACTACATACATACTACATATATACTACATGCATGCTACATACATACTGCATGCTACATACATACTACATACATACCACATATATACTACATACATACTACATGCATGCTACATACATACTACATGCTACATACATACTACATATATACTACATGCATGCTACATACATACTACATGCTACATATATACTACATGCTACATACATACTACATGCATGCTACATACATACTACATACATACTACATGCATGCTACATACATACTACATGCTACATACATACCACATACATACTACATATATACTACATGCATGCTACATACATACTGCATGCTACATACATACTACATACATACTACATGCTACATACATACCACATATATACTACATACATACTACATACAATACATTCATACAATACATACATAGACATACAGTACATATAACATAGAGTAACATACTTACCAATACTTGTCACATTGTTCCCCGAAGCCATTGTCTTTTAAAGGAATAAATATTAACATAACAAACCACAAAAATACTCACCCACGATCCGAAGCAGTCCACGAGTGTGTCCCACGACGATCTTGGGTAGAGAACTGCAGCATCAGCTGATGCCGCCGTTCTCTACGGGCTGCAGGAATCCAATGACGGAAGGTAGGTATCCTTCCGCACTGTATTCCTCCGCCACTTAAAAAAAAAAAAAGTCCCTAGTCTCACTTTATGCCATTGCTGGCATAAAGTGAGACTAGGGACTTTTTTTTTTTTTAAGTGGCGGAGGAATACAGTGCGGAAGGATACCTACCTTCCGTCATTGGATTCCTGCAGCCCGTAGAGAACGGCAGCAACAGCTGATGCTGCAGTTCTCTACCCAAGATCGTCGTGGGACACACTCGTGGACTGCTTCGGATCGTGGGTGAGTATTTTTGTGGTTTGTTATGTTAATATTTATTCCTTTAAAAGACAATGGCTTCGGGGAACAATGTGACAAGTATTGGTAAGTATGTTACTCTATGTTATATGTACTGTATGTCTATGTATGTATTGTATGAATGTATTGTATGTAGTATGTATGTAGTATATATGTGGTATGTATGTAGCATGTAGTATGTATGTAGTATGTATGTAGCATGCATGTAGCATGCAGTATGTATGTAGCATGCATGTAGTATATATGTAGTATGTATGTGGTATGAAAGTAGTATGTATGTAGCATGCATGTAGTATGTATGTAGTATGTATGTAGCATGCATGTAGTATGTATGTAGCATGTAGTATATATGTAGCATGTAGTATGTATGTAGCATGCATGTAGTATATATGTAGTATGTATGTAGCATGTAGTATGTATGTAGCATGTAGTATGTATGTAGCATGCATGTAGTATGTATGTAGTATGTATGTAGTATGCATGTAGTATGTATGTAGCATGTAGTATGTATGTAGCATGCATGTAGTATATATGTAGTATGTATGTAGCATGTAGTATGTATGTAGTATGTATGTAGTATGTATGTGGTATGTATGTAGCATGTAGCATGCATGTAGTATGTATGTAGTATATATGTAGTATGTATGTAGCATGCATGTAGTATATATGTAGTATGTATGTAGCATGCAGTATGTATGTAGCATGCATGTAGTATATATGTAGCATATACGTAGTATGTATGTAGCATGTAGTATATATGTAGTATGCATGTTGCATGCATGTAGTATATATGTAGTATGCATGTTGCATGCATGTAGTATATATGTAGTATGTATGTTGCATGTAGTATATATGTAGTATGAATGTAGCATGTATGTAGTATGAATGTAGCATGTATGTAGCATGTAATTTTTTTTTTTTTTTTTTACATTCAACACATTACCCGGATGATGGGACTACTACTGTCCCATCATTGGCTAATGTGTCAATCACTGTCATGGTAGCAGGCATCGCCCGATGGGACTTGTAGTCCCATCGGACGATGCCTGCACAGACCCCCGAAGCCTGCACAGCCCCCCGGCAGGCCGGCACAGCCCCCCCGGCAGGCCGGCACAGCCCACCGGAGCCTGCACAGACCACCGGCAGGCCGGCACAGCCCCCCGGCAGGCCGGCACAGCCCACCGGAGCCTGCACAGCCCCCCGGCAGGCCGGCACAGCCCACCGGAGCCTGCACAGCCCCCCCGGCAGGCCGGCACAGCCCACCGGAGCCTGCACAGCCCCCCCGGCAGGCCGGCACAGCCCCCCGGCAGGCCGGCGCAGACCACCGGAGCCTGCACAGACCCCCTGGCAGGCCGGCACAGCCCCCCGAAAGGCTGTACAAGGCAAAAACAGGGTTTTTCTTATTCCGATACCGGAAGTCCCATAGACTTGAATGGGACTTCCGGTATCGGAATCGGCGATACCGATACTTTTTTTTATGATCGGCCGATCCATTCCGATCCGATACTTTGAAGTATCGGACGGTATCGCTCAACTCTAGTGGTGCTTAATCATGACGCCACCCGTGGTGTTCGGCAATGGGTGGCCGACGCTGCGGTTTTGGTCCACTGGGACTGATGGTGACGCAGCAAAGATGGTTCAGCTCCCAACGGGTAGAGCGGGGCCCAAGGCAAATATATTTCATTGTTCAGATGGTGGTGAATGTTGGGGTGCAGAGAATAAGTGAAGGACACAGAGAGATGCAGTTTTCTTTACATTTTACTTGAAAGTACATGCAATCTGGGGTATCACATACAGATGACGGATTCAGCATGGCTTGCCTGGAGGCATTCAGGGGATCCACCCTGCCAGGTGGGGTTGGGGACCTTCCTTCTGTGCTCTCTTTTCGGTCCCTGCTGCTTGTAGCTAAGCTGCGGCCCCCTCCTGCGTGATGGTTTCTAACCTGTATGGCAGACAGCTTGATCCTACATCACAGGTACTGTCCTTTCCACTGTCAGCCCCGGGCTCTTGGTCTGCTGCCATGCCTTCAGGTGTTCAGTGTGGCCAGGGAGCTTGCAATCCCCTTCTGTCCAGATTCAGCTATCAGGGCATACAGCTCCCTCCCTGCCAAGGACTCTGGCGTCCTTTTTTATCAGCGCTCCACTCTGGGGTCAGCTATATGCAATTTTTATTCCCCTGAGCTCTTGTCTCTGCTCCTGTCCTTTCCCTCTCCACAGACCAACTGTCAACTCTCCTCTCTCATTGTCTGTCACGAGCTCCAGCTCGCTCCCGTTTCCATGACAACTCCCCTGTTTACTCTCTCAGCTGACTTCTTTCTGACTCACTAACTCCACCTGCTGACCAGAATTTATAAGGAAGCTCTCCTTTCTGGCCTGGAGCAGGAATTGACATGTACACTGTGTTACCTGGCATGGGGACCCCCCTGCCTCCAGGTATGACATCACCCCTTAGAGGGAGGGTGGCAACCGGACACTGGGGTGCCACAATTACATTACTTATCTTACATTACTACACATAACATATTTCAACGCGATTCACATTACATGGTATTTGCAAATGGACGTATGACACAATTCACGCAACACTACAACAACATGGGTAGAAATGCAATAACCATTGTCCACCACCCTTACAATTTAATGCTGGCTTAGAAGTGGCACCAATCTGGTAGGTGAGTATAGATTTTTTTCATTTCTAAACACTACCATTGCCCTAGTAAGGTTAACATTTAAAATAGTAGGCTACCCCTTTAACTTAGTGTTTCCCAATCTGGGACTATTTTACTATTGCAAAACTACAATTCCCATCATGATTTAAATGCTAACGGCTGATGGTGTATCACAGGAGTTTTAACTTAGCATGATTTGGAGTGGTACATGTTAGAGAGCATTGGTGTAACCCTATAAAATAATAAAGGCATGAAAAACATAGGACATCATCACCCCATAAAGGGAAATGACAGAAGGCAGGCGGTCACGCAATCATTGATGCGAATTTGGTGTCTTTGCGGGTAACAGCTGGCAAAATGACATTATCCTACGACATCATTAGTCAGAAAAATGACTGCTTTTTTTCCTTTCTTGATTTAATGAGTGTTTAATTACCTCCATATGTAACATGGATTGGCCAACAATGAGAACATTAAAAGATTATTAAAGCTCCATGGAGGGGAAGGAAATTCAATGGAGCAGATCTAAACAAGGACATTGGGGTTGGGTGGCCGGTTATACCCTCATATTGTGTATTCAATGTCCATTCAACAAAATCTATTGAAGGGGGGTCCTTGTTTTCATATGCTGAATTTGCCATTTTACTGTCATTTTTAGTGACTCTCGGATATTTCTGTAACAAGAAAGTCACAGCCCACAATAATGAAGATAAAAATTAGCAGAGCGAAAGTTTTCAACCTGCGGCTTTCCAGATGATGAAACACTACTACTTCCACCGTGTTTCGCAAAACCGTGCCAGATTATCATTAAAAAATGTATGTGATAGTCAATGACTATTAGTAGCGCCAGAGGCGAGCAGAGAACTGGTGATGGGTGAAGTGTAAAGGTGGTCCTAAACCTTCAATAGTTGTCAGGCAATTGGGTTGACATTAATCCTTTCTGACCCTTCACCCCCCCCAAAAAAAGAAAAAAAATATAAACTGTATATATATATATATATATATATATATATATACAGTATATATACAGTCATATGTTAAAGTTTGGGCACCCCTATTAATGTTAACCTTTTTTCTTTATAACAGTTTTGGTTTTTGCAACAGCTATTTCAGTTTCATATATCTAATAACTGATGGACTCAGTTATATTTCTGGATTCAAATGAGGTTTATTGTACTAACAGAAAATGTGCAATCTGCATTTAAACAAAATTTGACCGGTGCAAAAGTATGGGCATCCTTATCATTTTCTTGATTTGAACACTCCTAACTACTTTTTACTGACTTCCTGGTTTTGTAACCTCATTGGGCTTTGAACTTCATAGCCAGGTGTATCAAATCATGAGATAAGGTATTTAAGGTGGCCACTTGCAAGTAGTTCTCCCATTTGATTCTCCTATGAAGAGTGGCATCATGGGCTCCTCAAAACAACTCTCAAATGATCTGAAAACAAAGATTATTCAACATAGCTTTTCAGGGGAAGGATACAAAAAGTTGTCTCAGAGATTTAACCTGTCAGTTTCCACTGTGAGGAACATAGTAAGGAAATGGAAGAACACAGGTACAGTTCTTGTTAAGCCCAGAAGTGGCAGGCCAAGAAAAATATCAGAAAGGCAGAGAAGAAGAATGGTGAGAACAGTCAAGGACAATCCACAGACCACCTCCAAAGACCTGCAGCATCATCCTGCTGCAGATGGTGTCACTGTGCATCAGTCAACAATACAGCGCACTTTGCACAAGGAGAAGCTGTATGGGAGAGTGATGCGAAAGAAGCCGTTTCTGCAAGCACGCCACAAGCAGAGTCGCCTGAGGTATGCAAAAGCACATTTGGACAAGCCAGTTACATTTTGGAAGAAGGTCCTGTGGACTGATGAAACAAAGATTGAGTTGTTTGGTCATACAAAAAGGCGTTATGCATGGAGGCTAAAAAACACAGCATTCCAAGAAAAACACTTGCTACCCACAGTAAAATTTGGTGGAGGTTCCATCATGCTTTGGGGCTGTGTGGCCAATGCCGGCACCAGGAATCTTGTTAAAGTTGAGGGTCGCATGGATTCAACTCAGTATCAGCAGATTCTTGACAATAATGTGCAAGAATCAGTGACGAAGTTGAAGTTACGCAGGGGATGGATATTTCAGCAAGACAATGATCCAAAACACCGCTCCAAATCTACTCAGGCATTCATGCAGAGGAACAATTACAATGTTCTGGAATGGCCATCCCAGTCCCCAGACCTGAATATCATTGAACATCTGTGGGATCATCTGAAGCGGGCTGGCCATGCTCGGCGACCATCAAACTTAACTGAACTGGAATTGTTTTGTAAACAGGAATGGTCACAAATACCTTCATCCAGGATCCAGGAACTCATTAATAGCTACAGGAAGCGACTAGAGGCTGTTATTTTTGCAAAAGGAGGATCTACGAAATATTAATGTCACTTTTACGTTGAGGTGCCCATACTTTTGCACCGGTCAAATTTTGTTAAAATGCAGATTGCACATTTTCTGTTAGTACAATAAACCTCATTTGAATCCAGAAATATAACTGAGTCCATCAGTTATTAGATTTATGAAACTGAAATAGCTGTTGCAAAAACCAAACTTGTTATAAAGAAAAAAGGTTAACATTAATAGGGGTGCCCAAACTTTAACATATGACTGTATATATATATATATATATATATATATATATATACACATACTGCTCAAAATAATAAAGGGAACACTAAACAATACACTTGGCCAACCATCCATGTATTTTTAAGAGACTCTGATGGCAGTTTATCTTCCTTCAGAAAAATCTTAGAAACAAATGTTGACCGATCCTGCTGGAATGAGTGGGTTTGATCATCCTTAAGTTAATGTGTATGGAAACCTTAATCAAAGTCATAATTAGGGTTTCCTGCACCTTAGACTAAGCTTAATTTCATTTCTCTATCCATATGTCTGAATAATCTGACCATGGTGAGGTGGCTTGTTTGCATCCTCCCTTAAGTCTAGGTTGCCCCTCACAGTTATACATTGGTCTTCTATGGGCTTCTAAATCCAAAGCATTATACTACTTAGCACAATTAGGCCACCAGTGTGCATATTCTCAGGTAGGTACTTGTGCCAAGGTAATGGTGGCAGCATTCTTTGTTCACTTCTCTATATGCGCCTGGCCTAAATTACTAAACTAAAAGCCCACCTCTCTCTGTATGCAATTTAACAGACTGTAGAGTCAGATCAAAGAGCTTCCCTCACTTTCCAGAGAGCTGTATTTCAAGTAGAGAAAAATCCAACCTCTGGTTCCTGTAAAGAATCATAGAATCATAGAATCGTAGAGTTGGAAGGGACCTCCTGGGCCATCTGGTCCAACCCCCTGCTCAAAGCAGGATTCGCTAAATCATCCCAGTCAGATGTCTGTCCAGCCTCTGTTTGAAGACTTCCATTGAAGGAGAACTCACCACTTCTCGTGGCAGCCTGTTCCACTCATTGATCACTCTAACTGTCAAAAAGTTTTTTCTAATATCTAATCTGTGTCTCTTCCCATTCAGTTTCATCCCATTGCTTCTAGTCTTTCCTTGTGCAAATGAGAATAAAGTTGATCCTTCTACAATGTGACAGCCCTTTAGATATTTGTAGACAGCTATTAAGTCTCCTCTCAGTCTTCTCTTTTGCAAACTAAACATTCCCAAATCCTGCAACCTTTCCTCATAAGACAGGGTTTGCAGACCGGTCACCATTCTGGTCGCTCTTTTCTGAACTTGCTCCAGTTTGTTGATGTCTTTTTTAAAATGTGGTGCCCAAAACTGGACACAATATTCCAGATGAGGTCTGACCAAAGAGGAGTAGAGGGAAATAATGACTTCACGTGATCTAGACTGTATGCTTCTGTTAATACATCCTAGAATTGCATTTGCCTTTTTTGCTGCTGCATCACACTGTTGACTCATATTCAGTCTGTGATCTATTAGTATACCCAAGTCTTTTTCACATGTGCTGTCACTTAGCCCTATTCCTCCCATTCTATATATGCTTTTTTCATTTTTATTGCCCAGATGTAGTACTTTGCATTTCTCCCTGTTAAAAACCATTCTGTTAGTTGCTGCCCACTTCTCCAGTTTATTTAAATCTTTTTGAATCCTCTCTCTCTCTTCTCTAGTATTAGCTATCCCTCCTAGCTTTGTGTCATCAGCAAATTTAATCAGTTTACCCTCAATTCCTTCATCTAAATCGTTGATAAAGATGTTGAACAATACAGGGCCCAGGACAGAGCCCTGTGGTACCCCACTTGAGACATTCTTCCAACTGGATGTGCAGCCATTTACGACCACTCTTTTGGTCCGATCACTAAGCCAGTTATGAATCCACCTAACAGTTGCCTTGTCCATTCCATACTTAGTCATTTTTTCAATAAGGATTGTATGAGAGACTTTGTCAAATGCTTTGCTGAAGTCAAGATATACTATATCTACAGCATTTCCTTGATCCACCCAATCAGTGATACCGTCATAGAAGGAAATTAAGTTAGTCTGACATGACTTATTAGTTAGAAACCCATGCTGACTCTGTTTAATCACTTCATTCTTATCCAGGTATTGACATACATGTTGTTTAATAATTTGTTCAAAGATCTTTCCTGGTATAGAAGTCAGACTCACCGGCCTATAGTTGCCTGGGTCCACCTTCTTCCCCTTTTTGAAGATAGGAACAACATTTGCTCTTCTCCAGTCTTCTGGCACTTCTCCTGTTCTCCAAGAATTTTCAAAGATTATGGAGAGGGGTTCAAAAATTTCTTCTGCTATCTCCTTCAGTACTCTGGGGTGTAATTCATCTGGACCTGGAGACTTGAATTCATTTAGGTTAGCTAAGTGTTTCCTCACTATCTTTCTGTTTATAGATATCCTGGATTCTTCTATTCCCTTAATAGGACAGTGAATAACAGTTGATGTTGCATTTCCTTTCTGAGAGAAAACAGATGCAAAATAGGAATTTAAAAGTTCAGCCTTCTCAACATCCTGTCTTACCATTTCATCATTTTCATCCTGTAAAAATCCTATAGCATCTTTGACTTTTCTTTTACTTTTGACATATCCCCAAAATCCTTTATTATTGCTTTTGACATCTCTTGCAAGCCTCAGTTCATTTTCAGCTTTAGCTAATCTGATTTGTGCCCTGCAGGTTCTGCAGACAGCATTATATTCTTCTTTAGATATGCCTCCCTCTTTCCATTTTATAAACATTTTTTTCTTCCTTTTTAGCATGTGCTTAAGTTCTGTGTTCATCCATCCTGGTTTCCTTAAATGCTTCCTATTCTTCCCTCTTTTCGGAATTGTTAACAACTGTGCTTTGAGAATTTCATTTTTCAAGATTTCCCATCCTTCCTGGACATTTTTGTCTTTAAGGATATCCAGCCATTGGATCCCTCCAATTCTCTTTCTGAATCCCTTAAAATCTGCCTTTCTGAAATCTAACCTTGACGTCTGAGTCTTCACAGGTCTTCCACCTCTAGTTATCCAAAATTCTAAAATAGCATGGTCGCTACCTCCTAGGGTCCCAGCCACTTTTACCTCCTCAACCATTTCCTCCCTGTTTATAAGGATTAGATCCAAGGTAGCAGTTCCCCTTGTTTTCTCCCCTACCTTTTGGAAGATAAAGTTGTCAGCAAGAGAGGATAAGAATTTCCTTGACCTGTTAGTTTTGCCTGAGAGAGATTCCCAACAAATGTCTGGATAGTTGAAATCTCCCATGACAACTATGTCATATTTTTTGGAGAACTTGGCCATCTGATGCATAAAGAGTTCATCTATATCTTTGGCTTGCACAGGCGGCCTGTAGTAAATGCCTACGATGGTGTCCTTTCCATTGTTCTGTCCTTGTATTCTTACCCAAACAGTTTCCACAGAACTCCCAGTCTCTGAAGCTTCAATCTCTGTGCAGATATACGCGTTTCGAACATACAATGCGACACCCCCTCCTCGTTTATCAAGTCTGTTTCTTGCAAATAAGTTGTATCCTTCTAGTCTTGTATTCCAATCATGTGTATTGTCCCACCAAGTCTCAGTGATTCCAATTACATCATATTTCTTTTCCTGTGTTAGTAGTTCCAATTCTCCTTGTTTGTTGCCCATGCTTTGTGCATTAGTATAGAAACATTTTAGTTTGTGATTGGTTTCTCTTTCTCCAATATTTTTATTAATTAGATTCTTTCGTCTTTGTTCTTCCTTTCCACTTCTAATAGCAGAGTTCTCAATAGCATTTGTCAGGTGTATGGCTTTTTCTGGTCTTTTGCTTCCCTTCCCATGTTGTTCTAGTTTAAAGCTCTCCTTACAAGTGTAGCAAGGCGACTTCCAAATACATGCTTTCCAGTCTTCGTAAGGTGCACCCCATCTCTAGCAAGTAGTCCATCGTATAAGTAGTTCACTCCGTGATCCAGAAATCCAAATCGTTGCTGACGGCACCATCGACGTAGCCAGTTGTTCACCTGCAGAATCTTATTCCACCTCCTTGTTCCATGGCCATCCACTGGGAGGATGGAAGAGAAGACCACCTGCGCTCCCAGTTCTTTCACTTTCTTGCCTAAGTCTTCAAAGTCTCTGCAGATGGTTTCCAGGTTGTTTCTTGCGGTGTCATTTGTCCCCACATGTAGTAGCAGGAATGAGATGTCAAGCTTCCTCCACTTCCTGTAGAGAGACAACACACTTCCTGTGCAGTGACAAAGACCCACCCCACTCATTTTGCAGGGCAAAAACCCACTCACATTTCTTTTAGAGAGAAAAAGACCCACTCCTGTACAGGACAGAGATAAAGACCCATCTCCACTTCATATAGTGAAACAAAGACCCACCTGTTATGAATGAGTCACCGTAGGAGGCAAAAGCAGAAATACAAGCTAAGTCCAGAAAACCAGAGAAGTTGGCAACTATCAGATTGCAGACCCCTGAACCTATCAACACAACTAGCAGTAGCCGTGGGGGGTTCCTACGATGCCCTAGACCCCTCGATCACAGCCGGAGAATTAAATAAGCCTAAAGAAAGAAAGGGGCAATCTAAACTGCCCCAGAGCAGACCCCAAAGCAATAGGCAGCCCCCAACATATAATGACGGTGAAGCAAGATGAAAACACTAACACAGACAGAAAGATAGACTGAGCAAAGACGGGGCCCAAAACTACCTAGATAGGAAAGGACAGGAAGGCTGCTGTCTGCAATCTGCCAAAACCCTATCAAAGACATAAGCCAACAAGCTGATATGAAAAAGGCCCTGAAGCAGCTAGGCTTCAAAAACTAAATCAGCACTCAGGTATTTTCAGAAGACAGAGCTAAAGGAATTCAGCACACCCCAGCAGGGAATGGCAGAAATCCAGAAAAACAAAGCAAAACAAAGTCAAAGCACCAAAGCAAAAGGCCGAGCAGCAAACTTAGCTTTAGAGGAGCAGGAATTCAGACTGGTCTCCAAGGATCCCACAGGGAAATCACTCGCAGGACAGAAAGGTGTCGGCAGCCTTATATCCAGTCAGTAACTCCACTCAGCCAGTCATCATCATCAGCCTCAGGTGTTTGATAATCAGGCTCACTACCTTTCTTTACCAGAAGAGGGAGTTCCTCGGGCCTCAGTAATGAAGGGGAAAATGAACTCACAACACCCACCCCCATTAACAATAGAGAAATAAAGACCCACCTCCACTAGAGAAACAAAGACTTATCTCCACTTCCAGCTCACAGAAAAAGACCCATACACAGTTCATATACAGAGAAAAGCACACACCCACAGTTCCTGTAGGGAGACAAAGACCCACTCCACTTCCTCTAGAGAGATAAACACCCACCCTCACTTCCTGTACAAAGACAAACTCCCACCCACAGTTCCTTTACAGAGACAAACACCCATCCACATTTTCTGTAGAGAGACAAAGCTCAAGCCCCACTTCCACTAAGGACACATAGACGCACCCAAAGTTCCTGTAGATAAAGACTCGTCCAACTTCCTGTAAAGAGACAAAGACCCATCCCACTTCCTATTGAGAGACAGAGACCTATCCCACTTACTATTGAGAGACAGAGACCCATCCCACTTCCTATTGAGAGACAGAGACCCATCCCACTTTCTATTGAGAGACAATGACCCATCCCATTTCTTGTAGAGACAAAGATTCACAAATACTTTCTGTAGAAGACAAAGACCCGCCCAAACTTCCTATTGAGACAAAGATCCACCCTTGTTTCCTGTAGACAGACAAAGACCTGAACACATTCCCTGTAGTTCATCTTGGCCTTTCTGCTGCTAGAAACAGATTACACTTGACAACAGGTAGCGGACAAGAATTTAGGGAGAAGAGAAACACCTAGTACTTATCATTTGGAGGAAAGAGAACATAAATATTTTAACTAAAGTGATTTTCAGATTGCCTACTTAATACATCGAAGGGAGACTTGGAGCTGCTTTAAAATTAGTCCATATGTCCAAATTGGTTGAGCTAAAACACATGAGGCAGGAGGGTGCACAGCCAAGCTAGTAAGCGTAGCAATCATAGAGAGAAAAAAAATGACGGCACTCCAAAAGTGGAAAACTTAAAAAGGTTTATTTTGGCAAATCAAGCCATATGAAAAACAAGAAGCTTGACACGTTTCGAGTGTGTCAAATGCACTCTTAGTCATAGGACTACGACTAGCAAATCAAGTCATATTAAAAACAAGAAGCTTGACGCGTTGCGTCAAATGCACTCTTAGTCATAGGACTGCGACTATGAGTGCATTTGACGCACTCGAAACGCGTCAGGCTCCTTGTTTTTAATATGGCTTGATTTGACAAAATAAACCTTTCTTATTTTTCTACTTTTGGAATGCCATCATTTTTCTTCTCTCTACTTAATGCATCATCTTTCAAATGAGATGAAGTTGTCTGAAAGTTCAGAGATCATAATGTACTGATGGAATGGGGCAATTTGTTTTTTTTTTCCAGAGGATTAAAATTTGCTAATGCGGGAGCACAGCATGTTGCAAATCACAGCTCTGATAACTGTACAGGAACAAAACCTGCAGCCGTGTGCTCACCACAGCACCAAGAGAGACTTTTGCTTTCCATCTCTAGTATTAAAGAATAAGAAGATGCCATTGAAAGGAGTTATCCAGTCTAAAAAGTAAAGTCTGCAGTAACTTTGTCCCATGTGGGTGGGCAGTCTCATGACTTAATGTATGTGATTTGCATACTTGTGGTCATGGGCAGACTAGACTTCATTTGAGAGAATTTGGATGAGACTAGTCGGCATGTGACTACAAGTCTGTAAATAATGTACATGTGGCCATGTGAGTTCTCATCAACACATGGCATACAGCATGGACATCACACACTGTCACAATTCGGCAGTCAGCAATCAGATAAGGTGATTCTAGACTTTTTTATCTGAGTCCGGACAACCCCTTTAATGATAGTAAGCAGAGCTTTTAAAAATAAGAAAATAATACAGATATTATAAAGTACATGAAAAGCTTTTTACGGGATATTATCAGGAGCGAAGGGTGGGATCACAAACCCCCACATGGTAATTACTATGAATATTTCATTATGTCATTATATAATCAATTTCAGCAATATCACACAATACGGAGACAGAATTACCACAGTGACCTTATTTCACTTTAATCTGTTTTTACATTTAAAGGATTTCTGGCATTCGGCATTATTTGAGAATTCAATAGATATAATTTCTCCTCCAGCCAAGGCCTCTGAAAGCTTAAAATCATTTACAATTTTATAGCAATCTATATTGTAATAGCCGTAAATGTTTTAACATTGAAGCACAGGGAGGGTGGATGATCTGAAGATAATGCACGGGAAAAATAGCTATTGGCATTATTTACGCGCTCCATAAAGTTAACTCCTTTACATACTGCATGCTCTACACACAGCCATCATAAAGGGAGGGACCCATGCTTAGGACCCTTCTATAATGCAAAGCCAATAAGTTACGTTGTATAACAATTACTCCAATCTCCACCATGTAAGGCACATCTTGATTAATTAAATACAAATTTAGTGATGAGCGAGTATACTCGTTACTCTTGTTTTCCCGAGCATGCTCGGGTGTCCTCCGTGTATTTTGGCATGCTCGGAGCTTTAGTTTCTGTCTACGCAGCTGCATGATTTGTGGCTGCTGGACAGGCTGAATACATGTGAGGAATTCCCTAACAAACAGGCAATCCTCACATGTATTCAGGCTGTCCAGCAGCCACAAATCATGCAGCTGCGTAGACAGAAACTAAAGCACCGAGCACTCCAAAATACTCGGAGGACACCCGAGCAACGAGTATACTCGCTCATCACTGCATAAAACGTCTTTCCCTTCTGAAGCAGTTGATCACCGTGAGTTAGAACATACTTACCAACTTCCTGGGCGACATACACCAGTTCTGTGCCACCTAGAATGTGTGATTGGTAGAGATGAAAAAATTGTTGGAAGAGAATGGAATTTGAATTAAATTTTGAAAACAAAATAAAATTCACTGGAATCCAAAATGTTAGAGTTTCAATTCAAGCAAATTCATCAAAATGTTAGCTGGCCATTTTGCTGGATTACAGAAGGTCAAGAATAGGTTAAAAACTCCTGTCCTACCACCTTCTAGCCTCTTATGGACTCTACTATCTGAGTCTTCCATTCAGTAGGTGTCACACCGTCACGAAGAGTGTGTATGAAAAACTAAAGACATACTTTAGACTTCTGCATTCCATCTGAGTTTCAGACATTTTTAACTAATATATTCTTACATCTCCACGATAAACAGCTCCTGTAATTTCTGCTTCTATAGCTACGGGACGCCAAATTAATTCTGCAGGAGCTGTGGAGAAGCAGACGATATCAGAACCAGAAACTCTGGACGGCGCAGGCTCTGTCCAGCCACTATGGTTGAAATGTCTGAAATCTGTAGTGTTGTCCAGTCTGACAGTGTGTGTATGTGCTGTTCTGCTGAAGTTCTCAGCTCCATAATCCCACCAATTGAAGAGCACCACACCCTAGTAAAGCTTACAGCTTGCTTGGGGTGCACGCATGTGGGGGTGCACGCATCACAGAAGCAAAGCGTCTCAAAGATAAGCGTCGGGATACAGCAGTTACTACATGGCAGTTAGTCAGGGCTGGAGTCAGGTAACCCACACTCTGCTGTCCCTTTTATCCATGTGCTTTATTCCTATCCTCCTATGTTCTCTTGCAATCCACTTTCACCGACCAATCCCCCCTCCATCACGACTCATACACATCAGCTCTTCTCTCTTTCCTTCTCCCATGTACAGCTCCCATGCACTTCTCACCTTCTTAAACAACCTCAGCCCATCTTGCCCTAACACACTGCACAAAAAATCTTCATACAATTCCAAAAACTACTTGCTCTTTATCTTCCTGCTCCTACTGATTTCAGGGGACATCTCCCCCAACCCCGGTCCACCATCCCCCAACCTCAACCCCTACCCTACCTCACATCGAAACCTTAATAATCTTACTAATATCATTTGCACTCCTTCATCTCCTTCTTTCAATTGTGCCCTTTGGAATCCACGGTCTGTATGCAACAAGCTTCCTTTCCTACACAATTACTTTCTGAAAAACTCTCTGAATCTGCTGGCCCTCACGGAAACCTGGATTCAGGATTCTGACACTGTCTCTCCTGCTGCCATTTCCCATGGTGGCTTACAATTCTCCCATTCCCCGAGACCGACAAACAGACCTGGTGGTGGAGTCGGCATACTCCTGTCCCCACAATGCACTTTCCAGGTCATCCCCCCAGTTCCATCACTCTCATTCCCTTCTTTTGAAGTCCACACCATCAGGCTCTTTCGTCCTCTCTCCCTCAGAGTAGCGGTCATATACCGGCCCCCAGGCTCACCCACCCACTTCCTGGACCATTTCTCTGCCTGGCTGCCGCACTTCATGTCCTCAGAACTGCCAACCCTTATCCTGGGAGACTTCAACATCCCCATTAACAGCCCCACTTCCACATCTGCATCCCAGCTTCTATCACTAACCACTAGTGTTGAGCATTCCGATACCGCAAGTATCGGGTATCGGCCGATATTAGCGGTATCGGAATTCCGATACTTAGTTCCGATACTTTTGTCATATCGGATTCCGGGATCGGAATCGGAATAGGAAGTTCCCATCATGCTATGAGCCTGCTTGCTTTGATTAAGCCAATGGGAATCCTCCGAAGTGTGGGCACATCCTGTTAGGCATGTAGGCATGTTAACTATTGGCATGGCTGTGATTGGCTGCCGAAATGATGTCATGATGCACTATAAAAGCCACCGCAGCCGCCATTTCTGGTCACTCTGCTGTGAATTCAGTTAGGGACAGGCTGCTGTAGAAGACTGTGAGGGACAGTTAGAAATAGCGATTCCACCAAACATCTAGTGCTTTACCCAGGCTACATAAACCACCACTGTAGCCTTCTTTGCCCTAGCAGCAGTGTTCACAGCTGTCTGCAAGGGCTGTGTGAGTGCAGCTCACGCTGTGGAGTGGGTCCTGCAGCCACGTCAGGCTGTAGGCCACCCAGTGTGATCACTGCTGCCTCATACATCTTTTATTTTTTGAGCTGCATTTTTTACATAATTTCAATCTAGTGTGCTTCCATCCGTATCCATATACGTTGGTTGCAAACACTAGTAGTAGACAGCGGAGCCTTTCTGCAGCCTTTCAGTGCTAGTGTCCACTTTGCTGCACTGTTCACGGCTGTCTGAGAGGTCTCTGACTGTGTGTGAGTGCAGCTCACGCTGAGTAGTGTGTCCTGCAGCTACGTCTGGCTGTAGGACGCTCAGCGTGCGTCAGTGCCTCACACATATTTTTATTTGAGTGCAGCTCATTTTTTCTTCTATTAGTGTGCATCCATCCGTCTCCATCTACGGTGGTTGCAAACACTATATAGGAGTACACAGCGGAGCCTTTCTGCAGCCTGTCAGTGCCAGTGCCCACTTAGCTGCACTGTTGACGGCTGTCTGAGAGGTCTCTGACTGTGTGTGAGTGCAGCTCACGCTGAGTAGAGTGTCCTGCAGCTACGTCTGGTTGTAGGACGCTCAACGTGCGTCACTGCCTCACACATATTTGTCTTTGAGTGCAGCTCATTTTTTCTTCTCCTATTAGTGTGCATCCATCCGTATCCATCAACATTGGTTGGTTGCAAACACTATATAGGAGTAGATAGAGGAGCCTTTTTTTCTGGCTTGTGCCCTGCCGGCGCAGCCAGATTAGTATTACCCAATTTTTTTGGAGCCTCATCTTTTGCATTGTAGGTTACCTGCCTGCATTGTAATAGCTCCAAAAAGTTGGTGATACTATCAGTTTCAATTCTTTGTTCACATACTTTGAGTTTGTTTCCAACAAAGAAACCACAAAAAAAGTTCACCAAACACTACATTTGGAACTTGTGTAGGCCACATCAGCTCCTATTAAAGTCTAGTCCACACACACACACTTCATAAAATTAGTGTTTCTTGTACCTGTAACCAGCTGTTCAGGAATAAGCACACTAAGGCCCCCCTTTGTACTTTTTTGCCTATCTTAAGCAGTCTTGCAAGATGAAGAAGGCAGGGAGTAAGGCGCGGGGGCGTGGGCGTGGGCGTGGAGTTTCAGCAGGGAGAGGACGTGGGGATTCTGCAGGGAGAGGACGTGGGGATTCTACAGGTAGAGGACGTGGGGATTCTGGGCCTGCTGCGGGCACCAGTGGATCAGCATCCCCCAGTTTTAGCAGGCAACAGTCCTTTATGCGCAGCTTTGTAGAACCTCAACGTACCCCACTGCTGCGGGAGGAACAAATTGAAGCCGTTGTCGGATGGATGGCAGCTAACGCATCGACTTCAATTACTTCCGCATCCTCTCAGGGTCAGAGCACCGAAGAGCAACCATCTGTCTCTTCACCACCTGCCAAAGTGCCCAGGCAGTCAGAGAGACATGGACAGGAGCCATCACAGTCTCTACTTCTGTTCTCGGAATCTGTTGGCTTGGAAAGAGGGGGCCAGCCAAGCAGCATTCCTGAATGTGAAGAAGAGGGAGTATGCAGTGATGCGCAACTTCTTTGTCCCTTTGAATCTGAAGAGGCGAGTGGGCCAGTGCCTATGGTCAGCACACCTCAGTACGCATCAGATGATGACGAGACTCAGTTGCCACTTTCTGGTGCGTACGGTGCTGGCGAGACAACCCCGGAGAAGCAGCTGTTTGAAGAGGGGAGGGAAGATGATGAGGTCCTTGACCCATCATGGCGTGAGCAACAGGAAGGTGGTGGGAGCAGCTCGGAGGAAGAGATTCCCCTACCGGCCAAAACAGGAGGCAGAGGGAGGGGGAAGACTTGGTTGCCTGTACCCTCCACTTCGGCACCCGTTAGGAGCATTCCTCCTTCCAAAGGCAAACCGGGCGCTCACAAGAGTTGCAGTGCGTGGTCCTTTTTTGACACAGTTGCAGATGACATTTGCTTTGTCAAATGCAAGCTGTGTCATCAGATAGTCAAAAGAGGGAGAAATGTCAGCAACCTCAATACCACAAATATGTGGAAACATGTGCGCACCAAGCACGAGTTGGAGTTGCAGAGACACCCTGAAGACGTAGGCCAACGTACAGCACCACCTACCACCTCTTCAGTTCGTGTTGGGCCCTCTTCCTCCAGCTCACACACTGCTGGTTCGGCTTCCTCACAGGATCGCCAAGGAAGAACCTCTGCCACTGTTGTCCGGAGACCCTGTCAGATTACACCCATAGCAGCACGTTCCCATCCATCAAAGCCATCGGTAGCACAGGCATGGGATAAAAGGCGCCCTTACTCGGCAAACCATCCCTGAGCACAGTCTCTGAATGCTGGCATTGCCAAACTTCTGGCAGTTGAAATGCTGTCATTCAGGCTGGTGGACACTGACACCTTCCGGGACTTAATGGCATTGGCAGTCCCCCAATAAAACGTGCCCAGCCGCTTTTATTTCAGCAGGCGAGCCGTCCCTGCCCTGCAGAAACATGTTGAGGGCAAAATAAAACATGCGCTACTAAACGCCGTTAGTAGCAAGGTCCACCTGACCACCGATGCGTGGACCAGTAACCATGGACAGGGACGATACCTTTCCCTCACTGCCCACTGGGTCAATGTTGTGGAGCCGGGTACGGATCTGGAGAGTGGCGCTGTACGTGTTCTTCCAACGCCACGGATTGCAGGACTCCAGTCTGTACACATAGACTCCTCCTCCTACTCAAGTTCCTCAGAAACAGCAGAGCAGGAGCCTGTTATGACCGATATGAGCACAGCCATGGCCAAACGTCAACAGGCTGTACTCAAATTAATTTCTTTGGGGAATCGAAGCCACACAGCGCAGGAGCTCTGGAATGCTATCAAGCTGGAGAGCGATGTGTGGTTTGGGCCAGCGAATCTCCAGCCGGGCTTGGTAGTGTGTGACAATGGCCGAAATCTGGTGGCAGCTCTTGGCCTAGGCAACCTCACACACATCCCATGTCTGGCACATGTTCTTAACTTGGTCGTGCAGAGCTTTCTGAGGGACTATCCGGATCTTGCTGCACTGTTGCACAAGGTCCGCATAGAGTGCGCTCACTTGCGACGTTCCAGCACGGCAAGATCGCGCCTCGCTGCTCTGCAGCGACGATTTGGCCTTCCGGAACATCGCATCATATGTGACCTACCCACCCGGTGGAATTCAACGTTACATATGTTGGAGCGGTTGTGTGAGCAGCAGGCAGCAGTCATGGAGTACCAGCTGCATCAGGCGCAAACAAGTCGCACTGTGCGCCGTTCACACTTCAGCACCATTGAGTGGGCCTCTATGAAGGACATCTGCCTCGTTTTGCGTGCCTTCGATGAATCCACGCGGATGGCGAGTGCAGATGATGCACTAGTCAGCATGACTGTCCCCCTTATCTGCCTGCTTCAACAAACACTGCAAGCACTAAGGGATGAGGTTTCAGAAGAGGTGGAGGATGAGGAGTCCCAAATGCCATCTGCTTCTGGACAGTCTGCGCTACGTGTTTCCTCACAAAGGCCTAGGCAGGGGACACTTTGTGAGGAGGATGAGGAGGAGTCGATGGAGGAGGAAGACATCTCTCCAGAGGAGGGAGGTACACAAACCTCTACTCAGTATGTACAGCGAGGGTGGGGTGATGCAGAGCAGGCCGAGGTCACGCCTCAAACAGGGGACAGCGGTTCTTTGGCAGTTGGGAGTCTGCAGCACATGGTTGATTTCATGCTGCAGTGCCTGAGAAACGACCGCCGCATCGCCCACATTCTCGTCTCGGCTGATTATTGGGTGTACACCCTCCTAGATCCTCGCTACCGGGACAGCGTACAAAGGCTCATACCAACGTTGAACCGGGAGCGTAAAATGCGGGAGTACGAAGAGTCACTGGTGCAGTCCATAATGTTTTCCATTCCACCCGACAGCATTGTTGCTAGTGCTTTACAAAGCAGCTCTGTGCATCGAGGCAGTGGAGGAAACTCTGCACAAAGAGGGACCAGAGGCAGTGCCGCAGCACAAGGCAAGACCACTATGGCCCAAATGTGGCAAAGTTTTGTGTGTCCACCACAATTGTCTACACCATCAGCGACGCCTCGAGTCAGCAGGAGGCAACGCTTCCGTCAGATGGTGTCAGACTACATGTCTTGCCCTGTCGCTGTACTCCCAGATGGCTCTTCCCCCTTCAAGTTTTGGGTCTCTAAGCTGGATACATGGCCAGAGCTTAGCCAGTATGCATTGGAGGTGCTGGCTTGCCCTGCTGCCAGTGTATTATCGGAACGTGTCTTTAGTGCCGCAGGTGGTGTACTAACAGACCGTCGCACGCGACTATCTTCCGATAATGTTGACCGGCTGACTTTTCTGAAAATGAACAAGGCCTGGATCTCCAAAGACTTTGCCATTCCTCTTACAGACTAAATTAGTGGTTGGCAACTGTATCCAGGTCTGCTGGTGTGTTCATTTTTCTACCACCTGAACTATAATCCCTGTGCTTCAACACAGCCAGTTGTCGCTCAGATGTGTCGTCTGCACAGAGAAACACACTAGCTCCTGTGTTAGTGGGGTTCAGTAATGCCAGCTGATCCCCTGCTGTGTGGACGGCAGAGTCACCAGCTCCATCAACATTCAAACCACTACTGATTTTTAACCGTGCCCAACTTAGGTCTCTGGCTCCACTGTCTCTACTATTTCCCCTGACCTCCAACCCCGCCATCTACATCTCTGAAGTGGCGTCAGCACAATCTACACTTGTTCCTGTGTTCCTGTGGCTCAGTCCCATCAGTTTATCCCCTGATGTGTGTCCGGCAAGGTCTCCTGCTCTGTCCACATTCCCATAACCAGTAGTGGGAATGAGGACAGAGCTGGCGAACTTGCCGGACAAACATCAGGGGATCAAATGACGGGACTGAGCACCAGTAACACAGGAACAAGTGTAGATTGTGCTGACGCCACTTCAGAGATGTAGCTGGCGGGGTTGGAGGCCAGGGTAAATAGTAGAGACAGTGGAGCCAGAGGCCTAAGTGGAGCATGGTTAGAATCAGTAGTAGTCCACAACCTCCATAAAAACCGCTGCCCATTGGCCTCTGCATGCGGCATGCGTAATCCTGGGCTCCAACAGCGTCAGTTGGTGTTCATAAGTGTCGTCTCCACAGAGCCAAACACATTCGTTCAAGTGTTAGTGGGGTTCAGCACTGCCAGCTGTTCCCCTGCTGTGGAGATGGCAAATCTCCTGCTGCCTTCACCTGCCAAAATCCAGTAGGCCCCAGCCTGCTCCTCGCCTAATCCTGGGCTCCAACAGCGTCAGTTGGTGTTCAGAAGTGTCGTCTCCACAGAGCCAAACACATTCGTTCAAGTGTTAGTGGGGTTCAGCACTGCCAGCTGTTCCCCTGCTGTGGAGATGGCAAGTCTCCTGCTGCCTTCACCTGCCAAAATCCAGTAGGCCCCAGCCTGCTCCTCGCCTAATCCTGGGCTCCAACAGCGTCAGTTGGTGTTCAGAAGTGTCGTCTCCACAGAGCCAAACACATTCGTTCAAGTGTTAGTGGGGTTCAGCACTGCCAGCTGTTCCCCTGCTGTGGAGATGGCAAGTCTCCTGCTGCCTTCACCTGCCAAAATCCAGTAGGCCCCAGCCTGCTCCTCGCCTAATCCTGGGCTCCAACAGCGTCAGTTGGTGTTCAGAAGTGTCGTCTCCACAGAGCCAAACACATTCGTTCAAGTGTTAGTGGGGTTCATCATTGCCAGCTGATCCCCTGCTGTGGAGATGGCAGTCTCTCCTGCTGTCTCCGCATTACAAAGACAGTAGGCCTCTGCCTACACCCTCCTATTTCCTGGGCTTCAACACAGCCAGTTGTAGTTCGGAAGTGCCGTCCACACGGAAAGAGATACTTGCTCCCGTGTCTCAGTGGGGTTCAGTAATGTCAGCTGATCCCCTGCTGTGTGGATGGCAGTCTCTCCTGCTGTCACCTCATTCAAAATACAGTAGGCCTCTGCCTACACCCTCCTATTTCCTGGGCTTCAACACAGCCAGCTGTAGCTCGGAAGTGCCGTCCACACGGAAAGAGACACTTGCTCCCGTGTCTCAGTGGGGTTCAGTAACGTCAGCTGATCCCCTGCTTTGTGGATGGCAGTCTCTCCTGCTGTCACCTCATTCAAAATACAGTATGCCTCTGCATACACCCTCCTATTTCCTGGGCTTCAACACAGCCAGTTGTAGCTCGGAAGTGCCGTCCACACGGAAAGAGACACTTGCTCCCGTGTCTCAGTGGGGTTCAGTAATGTCAGCTGTTCCCCTGCTGTGTGGATGGCAGTCTCTCCTGCTGTCACCTCATTCAAAATACAGTATGCCTCTGCATACACCCTCCTATTTCCTGGGCTTCAACACAGCCAGTTGTAGCTCGGAAGTGCCGTCCACACGGAAAGAGACACTTGCTCCCGTGTCTCAGTGGAGTTCAGTAACGTCAGCTGATCCCCTGCTTTGTGGATGGCAGTCTCTCCTGCTGTCTCCGCATTACAAAGACAGTAGGCCTCTGCCTACACCCTCCTATTTCCTGGGCTTCAACACAGCCAGTTGTAGTTCGGAAGTGCCGTCCACACGGAAAGAGACACTTGCTCCCGTGTCTCAGTGGGGTTCAGTAACGTCAGCTGATCCCCTGCTTTGTGGATGGCAGTCTCTCCTGCTGTCTCCGCATTACAAAGACAGTAGGCCTCTGCCTACACCCTCCTATTTCCTGGGCTTCAACACAGCCAGTTGTAGTTCGGAAGTGCCGTCCACACGGAAAGAGATACTTGCTCCCGTGTCTCAGTGGGGTTCAGTAATGTCAGCTGATCCCCTGCTGTGTGGATGGCAGTCTCTCCTGCTGTCACCTCATTCAAAATACAGTAGGCCTCTGCCTACACCCTCCTATTTCCTGGGCTTCAACACAGCCAGTTGTAGCTCGGAAGTGCCGTCCACACGGAAAGAGATACTTGCTCCCGTGTCTCAGTGGGGTTCAGTAATGTCAGCTGATCCCCTGCTGTGTGGATGGCAGTCTCTCCTGCTGTCACCTCATTCAAAATACAGTAGGCCTCTGCCTACACCCTCCTATTTCCTGGGCTTCAACACAGCCAGTTGTAGCTCGGAAGTGCCGTCCACACGGAAAGAGACACTTGCTCCCGTGTCTCAGTGGGGTTCAGTAACGTCAGCTGATCCCCTGCTTTGTGGATGGCAGTCTCTCCTGCTGTCTCCGCATTACAAAGACAGTAGGCCTCTGCCTACACCCTCCTATTTCCTGGGCTTCAACACAGCCACTTGTAGTTCGGAAGTGCCGTCCACACGGAAAGAGACACTTGCTCCCGTGTCTCAGTGGGGTTCAGTAACGTCAGATGATCCCCTGCTTTGTGGATGGCAGTCTCTCCTGCTGTCTCCGCATTACAAAGACAGTAGGCCTCTGCCTACACCCTCCTATTTCCTGGGCTTCAACACAGCCAGTTGTAGTTCGGAAGTGCCGTCCACACGGAAAGAGATACTTGCTCCCGTGTCTCAGTGGGGTTCAGTAATGTCAGCTGATCCCCTGCTGTGTGGATGGCAGTCTCTCCTGCTGTCACCTCATTCAAAATACAGTAGGCCTCTGCCTACACCCTCCTATTTCCTGGGCTTCAACACAGCCAGTTGTAGCTCGGAAGTGCCGTCCACACGGAAAGAGATACTTGCTCCCGTGTCTCAGTGGGGTTCAGTAATGTCAGCTGATCCCATGCTGTGTGGATGGCAGTCTCTCCTGCTGTCACCTCATTCAAAATACAGTAGGCCTCTGCCTACACCCTCCTATTTCCTGGGCTTCAACACAGCCAGTTGTAGCTCGGAAGTGCCGTCCACACGGAAAGAGATACTTGCTCCCGTGTCTCAGTGGGGTTCAGTAATGTCAGCTGATCCCCTGCTGTGTGGATGGCAGTCTCTCCTGCTGTCACCTCATTCAAAATACAGTAGGCCTCTGCCTACACCCTCCTATTTCCTGGGCTTCAACACAGCCAGTTGTAGCTCGGAAGTGCCGTCCACACGGAAAGAGACACTTGCTCCCGTGTCTCAGTGGGGTTCAGTAACGTCAGCTGATCCCCTGCTTTGTGGATGGCAGTCTCTCCTGCTGTCACCTCATTCAAAATACAGTAGGCCTCTGCCTACACCCTCCTATTTCCTGGGCTTCAACACAGCCAGTTGTAGCTCGGAAGTGCCGTCCACACGGAAAGAGACACTTGCTCCCGTGTCTCAGTGGGGTTCAGTAACGTCAGCTGATCCCCTGCTTTGTGGATGGCAGTCTCTCCTGCTGTCACCTCATTCAAAATACAGTAGGCCTCTGCCTACACCCTCCTATTTCCTGGGCTTCAACACAGCCAGTTGTAGTTCGGAAGTGAAATCCACACGGAAAGAGACACTTGCTCCCGTGTCTCAGTGGGGTTCAGTAACGTCAGCTGATCCCCTGCTTTGTGGATGGCAGTCTCTCCTGCTGTCACCTCATTCAAAATACAGTAGGCCTCTGCCTACACCCTCCTATTTCCTGGGCTTCAACACAGCCAGTTGTAGTTCGGAAGTGCCGTCCACACGGAAAGAGACACTTGCTCCCGTGTCTCAGTGGGGTTCAGTAACGTCAGCTGATCCCCTGCTGTTTGGATGGCAGTCTCTCCTGCTGTCACCTCATTCAAAATACAGTAGGCCTCTGCCTACACCCTCCTATTTCCTGGGCTTCAACACAGCCAGTTGTAGCTCGGAAGTGCCGTCCACACGGAAAGAGACACTTGCTCCCGTGTCTCAGTGGGGTTCAGTAACGTCAGCTGATCCCCTGCTGTGTAGATGGCAAAGTCTCCTGCTGCCTACACAGTCGTACCACTACTGATTTTTAACCGTGCTCCAATTAGGCCTGTGGCTCCACTGTCTCTCGTATTTCCCCTGTCCTCCAACCCTGCCAGTTACAGCTCCGAAGTGGCGTCTGCACAATCCACACTTGTTCCTGTGTTACAGGTGTTCAGTCCGGTCAGTTAATCCCCTGATGTGTGTCCGGCAATGTCGCCTGCTCTGTCCACATTCCCATTATGGGAATGTGGACAGAGCAGGCGACATTGCCGGACACACATCAGGGGATTAACTGCCCGGACTGAACACCTGTAACACAGGAACAAGTGTGGATTGTGCAGACGCCACTTCGGAGCTGTAACTGGCGGGGTTGGAGGACAGGGGAAATACGAAAATCAGTGAAGCCACAGGCCTAAGTGGAGCTTGGTTCAAATTAGTAGTCTACAACCGATCTTAAAATTTCTTCAATGCAGCCTCAGCCTGCTCCGTGCTTGTCCCTGGGCTTCAACACAGCCAGTTGTTGCTCGGAAGTGCCGTCTTCACAGAGTAAAACACTAGCTCCTGTGTTTGTGGGGTTCAGTAACGTCAGCTGTTCCCCTGCTGTTTTGATGGCAATCTGTCCTGCTGCCTCCCAATTGACAGCACATCAGGCCTCAGCCTGCTAAGTGCTTGTCCTGGGCTACAACATCGCCAGTTGCTGCTCATAACTGACTTTGGCTCGGGTACTCTCTCCTGCCCAGCTTGGTTCCAGCCCTGCCTGCTGTTTCCGGGAAGTGTCAATGTCAGTTTGCCACCCCAAGTTGCCATGTCGTGTTGCGTTTGGGTTAGCCGAGGCTAGGGTGCCAGCAGTTTAGGTGCTTCCTATGTGGACTGCGGGTTCTGGTAAGAAAGGCTTGTTCCATAGTGCCAGTAGGACAAGCACCCCCTGTAGGACTGTGTGATTCGGTAACTGCGGCCAGCTTGCGGCATGCCAACTTTGCTTTTCAGGGGTAACTTCTGATACCCCTCCAGGTTCCAGCACCGTCAGCTGGTTCTCGTCAGAGCCTTTGGCCTAGGTGCCTCCATCTCGGTATCCGAGTTCCGGCAAAGTCTGCTGGTCCTTGGTAGTGCTTTGTAGCACAGGTACCTCCTGCTTAGTAACCGGGTTCCAGCACCGTCAGCTGGTCCTCGGTTGTGCCATTGGCTCTTATTCCTTCTGCTGCCCCTCCGGGTGCCAGCACTGTCAGCTGGTCCTCGCTATTTCCATTTGCTCTTGCAGCTTATGCTACCCCTCCGGGTTCCAGCACCGTCAGCTGGTTCTCGTCAGAGCCTTTGGCCTAGGTGCCTCTATCTCGGTATCCGAGTTCCGGCAACGTCTGCTGGTCCTTGGTAGTGCTTTGTAGCACAGGTACCTCCTGCTTAGTAACCGGGTTCCAGCACCGTCAGCTGGTCCTCGGTAGTGCCATTGGCTCTTGTTCCTTCTGCTGCCCCTCCGGGTGCCAGTACCGTCAGCTGGTTCAAGAGGACAAAGAACAGGAAGACAACCACCAAGATGCAGAACAACAAGAGAGAGAAGACAAAGAAGCATAAAAAAAACAAAGCAGAAGAACATTAAGCATAAGACTAATACTCTGAGCAAATGATATTATCTTATTTATAAGCAGAAGAAGACTAAGCAGTGTATGGGGGTGAGTCCGTTCCTCCTCGTGGTGCCCCTGGAAAAGGCCTGCTGCTGCAGGCCAAACTGAACGCGGACAAATCCTGTTGTAAATCTTTTGTGACAGGCAGAACGGAAGGTGTAAACTTCTAACTTTTCTAGATAACAACTACAGGAATGCCTGACACAAACAAGAATATGATGAAGAAGAATAGGAAGAAGATGAAGAAGTTGAATATGTAGAATAATAATTGTTGAATAAGAAGAATATGAAGAATGTAAGAAAATGAAGAAGAAGAAGAAGAATGTAAAAAAAGGAAGTAGAAGAATTTAAAAAAGGAAGAAGAAGAAGAATGTAAAAAAAGGAATAAGAAGAAGAATGTAAAAAAAGGAAGAAGAAGAAGAATGTAAAAAAAGGAAGTAGAAGAATGTAAAAAAAGGAAGAAGAAGAAGAAGAAGAATGTAAAAAAAGGAATAAGAAGAAGAAGAAGAAGGTAAAAAAAAGGAAGAAGAATAAGAAAGAAGAAGAAAGAAGAAAGAAGAAGAAGACATACATGTCTGGCAAAATATAAATGAGGCTAACATAGTCAATATCTTTGTAACTCCTAACATCTTTAAAAAAAAAGTTTAATTCCTGCTATTCCATTTGATTGGGCTAAACCTCTATGGCTTTAATGTCTCCTCCACCTCCCACAATACATTCTACATTATTCTTAGTTGTTTTTCTTCATGTAGAATTAACCTACAAGGAAAGAAAGGGTTTTTTTTAATTCCGATATTTTGGCCCCATTGACTTGCATTGGTTCCCGGTATCGGAATCGGCGATACCGATACTTTTTTTTAAGATCGGCCGATCCATTCCGATCCGATATTTTCAAGTATCGGCTGGTATCGCTCAACTCTACTAACCACTTCTCTAGGCCTCTCTCAGCTCTCAACCTCTGAAACACACAAAGACGGTAACACCCTGGACCTGGTTTTCGCCCGGCTCTGCTCAATCTCCTACCTAGATAACTCACCGCTTCCCCTCTCTGACCACAACATTCTCTCCTTTACATTCACAAATCCTCGCTCACCCCAGCACCCTCCTACCTACCATTCAGTCAGAAATCTACAAGCCATTAACCCTCATACACTTTCAGACTCCCTACACTCATCATTGTCCCCAATCTCTTCTTTGTCCTGTCCTGATCTGGCTGTACATCACTTCAATGACACTCTTAGAAGCACCCTTGACCAAGTAGCTCCCCTCACCCTCAGAACCTCCAAACACAGAGTGAAACAGCCCTGGCTCACATCGCAAACCCGATTTCTCCAGCGATGCTCTAGGTGTGCTGAACGCTTATGGAGGAAAACACGTACACCAGAAGACTTCATACACTTCAAATTTATGTTAAGGACATATAACTCTGCCCTTCACCTCGCCAAACAGACCTACTTCACCACCCTGATCTCCTCACTATCCAACAACCCCAAGAAACTTTTTGACACCTTTCACTCCCTCCTCAGGCCAAAAGCACAAGCCCCTATCACAGACATTTGCGCTGATGACCTGGCCTCCCACTTTATAGAGAAAATAGACAATATCCGTCAGGAAATCCGCTCCCAATCACCAAGTTCAGTGACTCCCATCCCTCCCTGCATTTCCCCTGGCTCACTCTCCACATTTGCTCCCATCACAGAAGAAGAAGTCTCCAGGCTCCTCTCCTCTTCTTGTCCGACTACATGCACAACCTACCCCATTCCCTCACATCTCCTCCAGTCTCTCTCCCCAGTCGTCACAACTCACCTAACTACAATCTTTAATCTCTCCCTCTCCTCTGGCATTTTCCCCTCCTCCTTCAAACACTCTATCATTACTCCATTACTAAAGAAACCCACCCTCGACCCATCCTGCACAAACAACTACAGACCAGTCTCCAATCTCCCCTTCATCTCTAAACTCTTGGAGCGCCTGATATACTCACGCCTTACCCGTTACCTCTCCACTCACTCCCTCCTAGACCCTTCACAGTCCGGTTTCCGCACCCTACATTCGACAGAAACTGCACTCATCAAAGTGACCAATGACCTTCTGACAGCAAAACGTAATGGTGACCACTCTCTGCTCATTCTTCTCGACCTTTCTGCAGCTTTCGACACTGTTGACCATCCTCTCCTACTCTCTAGGCTCCAGTCACTAGGCATTAAGGACACTGCTCTTTCCTGGTTCTCCTCCTATCTTTCCGACCGCTCCTTCAGTGTTCTGTTTTCTGGCTCCACTTCATCTCCTCTTCCTCTCACTGTTGGGGTACCTCAGGGCTCAGTCCTTGGCCCCCTTCTCTTCTCTCTCTATACGGCCCCAATTGGACAGACCATCAGCAGATTTGGCTTTCAGTACCATCTTTATGCTGATGACACACAACTGTACACATCATCCCCTGACCTTACCCCTCTGTAATACAGAACGCCACTGACTGTCTGTCTGCAGTCTCCAACATCATGTCTGCTCTCCATCTGAAACTCAACCTCTCCAAAACTGAACTTCTTCTGCTCCCACCATCTACTAACCTCCCTAAATCTGACATTTCCCTCTCTGTGGGTGGCACCATAATAACACCCCGACAGCAGGCGCGCTGTCTGGGTGTCATGTTCGACTCCGATCTCTCCTTCACCTCCCATATACAATCTCTTGCCCGCTCATGCCGCTTACACCTAAATAACATCTCTAGAATCCGCCCTTTTCTCACCATGAAAACAACAAAAACTCTCACTGTCGCCCTGATCCACTCCCGCCTGGACTACTGTAATGCTCTATTAATTGGCCTCCCTCTCACTCGACTCTCCCCTCTCCAGTCTATCCTTAATGCAGCAGCCAGGGTTGTCCATCTGGCTAATCGTTACTCAGACGCGTCCGCTCTTCGCCCGTCGTTACACTGGCTGCCAATTCATTACAGGGTACAATTCAAAGTACTTGTTCTCACCCACAAAGCTATCCACAGTGCGGCACCCCCCTACATCTCCTCCCTCATTTCTGTCTATCGGCCTAACCGACCGCTGCGCTCTGCAAATGACTTTCGACTAACCTCTGCCCTAATCCGTACCTCCCACTCCCGACTCCGAGACTTCTCCCGTGCTGCGCCAATCCTCTGGAATGCTCTACCCCAAGATATTAGGACCATCCACAATTTGCATAGTTTTAGGCGCTCGCTCACAACTAGAGTTGAGCGATACCGTCCGATACTTCAAAGTATCGGTATCGCCGATTCCGATACCGGAAGTCCCATTCAAGTCTATGGGACTTCCGGTATCGGAATAAAAAAAATCCTGTTTTTCCCTTGTACAGCCTCTCTGGGGTCTGTACGGGCCTTTCGGGGGGCTGTGCCGGCCTGCCAGGGGGTCTGTGCAGGCTCCGGTGGTCTGTGCCGGCCTGCCTGGGGGCTGTGCCGGCCTGCCGGGGGGGCTGTGCAGGCTCCGGTGGGCTGTGCCGGCCTGCCAGGGGGGCTGTGCAGGCTCCGGTGGGCTGTGCCGGCCTGCCGGGGGGCTGTGCAGGCTCCGGGGGGCTGTGCCGGCCTGCCGGGGGGCTGTGCAGGCTTCAGGGGTCTGTGCAGGCATCGTCCGATGGGACTACAAGTCCCATCGGGCGATGCCTGCTACCATGACAGTGATTGACACATTAGCCAATGATGGGACAGTAGTAGTCCCATCATCCGGCTAATGTGTTGAATGTAAAAAAAAAAAAAAAAATTACATGCTACATAAATACAACATGCATACTACATACATGCTACATTCATACTACATACTACATACATGCTACATTCATACTACATATATACTACATGCAACATACATACTACATACATACTACATGCAACATACATACTACATATATACTACATGCATGCAACATGCATACTACATATATACTACATGCTACATACATACTACATATATGCTACATACATACTACATATATACTACATGCATGCTACATACATACTACATATATGCTACATACATACTACATGCTACATACATACTACATATATACTACATGCATGCTACATACATACTACATGCTACATACATACTACATATATACTACATACATACCACATACATACTACATACATACTACATACATACTACATATATACTACATGCATGCTACATACATACTACATGCTACATACATACTACATATATACTACATACATACTACATACATACTACATGCTACATACATACTACATATATACTACATGCATGCTACATACATACTACATGCTACATACATACTACATATATACTACATACATACTACATACATGCTACATACATACTACATGCTACATACATACTACATATATACTACATGCATGCTACATACATACTACATGCTACATACATACTACATATATACTACATACATACTACATGCATGTTACATACATACTACATGCTACATACATACTACATATATACTACATGCATGCTACATACATACTACATGCTACATACATACTACATATATACTACATGCATGCTACATACATACTGCATGCTACATGCATGCTACATACATACTACATACATACTACATGCTACATACATACCACATATATACTACATACATACTACATACAATACATTCATACAATACATACATAGACATACAGTACATATAACATAGAGTAACATACTTACCAATACTTGTCACATTGTTCCCCGAAGCCATTGTCGTCTACGGAATAAATATTAACATAACAAACCACAAAAATACTCACCCACGATCCGAAGCAGTCCACGAGTGTGTCCCACGACGATCTTGGGTAGAGAACTGCAGCATCAGATGTTGCTGCCGTTCTCTACGGGCTGCAGGAATCCAATGACGGAAGGTAGGTATCCTTCCGCACTGTATTCCTCCGCCACTTAAAAAAAAAAAGTCCCTAGTCTCACTTTATGCCATTGCTGTGTGGGAAATGGCCTGAAATGACGGCGCATCATGATGCGCACACACCGCGCATCATGATGACGTCAGGCTGTCAATCAACTTTGAACTTCCGATTCCGATGCCGACTTCCGATATTGAAAAAATATCGGAAGTCGGTATCGGAATTCCGATACAGCAAGTATCGGCCGATACCCGATACTTGCGGTATCGGAATGCTCAACACTACTCACAACACATTTGTTCAGAGCGGCCTATCACATTCAGTAATCAAAGTCATGTTTGTGTGTGTGTAGCCCTTTCACTATCTCCATCTAACCCCCACCCCCTGAAGATGGCTGGACCGTCATTGTAAATACATCATTGTAAGTACAAACTTGCGCTTTGTATCTCCCCCACCTCATTGTAGATTGTAAGCTCCACGAGCAGGGTCGTCTTATTTCGCTTTAATTATTGTATTGTTAACGTTGTTACTTATGACTGTTGTGTTTGAAACTGTTCAACTGTAAAGCGCTGCGGAATATGTTGGCGCTATATAAATAAAGATTATTATTATTACTGCTGGAAGCTGCCAGCTATAGCTTTTGCTTCCCTGGTTAGGTGTCCATCTTCTGCTCCTGTTTGGTTTTAGCGTTTTCCTATTTTGACCTACGCTTATGTTTCTGACTATTCCTGGTTGTATCCTTGATGTGACATATTTTCATGTCTTTTTTTATACATCATAAGCGGTTCCAGCAAGATGGAGAAAAATAAGGTTAGGTTTCCACAGTGGGAAAACAATGAAATTTTTTACTGTGTATTCGACTGCGGAAAAACCTGCTAAATTTTTTACATTGAAAGCATAGTAAATAACATTTTTAGAAATATATCAGCAGCATAAATGGACAGAGCTTTGAGTTTGAGACCCTAAGCATGTCAATTTCTGCTGCTCTGGTAGGCGAAAGTTTTACCTTTCGTCAAGCAAAGAATGAAATGAGCGGCATCTCCACAACTTTTTCTCAATGACATTCGCAGTGGTATAAGGCTGCTGCGAATATAACTGTGATATCTCAACTGTTGGAGGTTCGCAGCAACTATGTTCCGATGTTCTGTAGGAACATAACCTAAGGGTATGTGTGTTATAGATGCCGGAGTGCTCTCTGATTTTTTTCAGCAGAAGACACTTTAGGAAAATGCTGGTGGCATTTCTCCTGAAGCATCTACTGTACTTTGGTTTCTTTTTGGCTATTTTTGCTGCAACTTCATCACTGGTCACAGCATATATAATCTAGTAAGCGTCTTCCAAAGGAAGCCACCTGAATAATGGACAGGTCACTTCTTTTAGCCGCTTTGGTAGTCTCAATAGGTTGAAAAAAAGGTCAAAAAGACTGAACATGTTCGCAGCAAGTTGCTTTGACAATACAGTGCATGCGTTAACTTTTTTTTAAAACATTTTTTAAGACCTTCTTCAGAAATATTCAAACATTGTCTACATATACCTTAAGACTCAAAAAACTTGGCTCAGAGAACTGCAATAAAACGTTCACCGAAATCCACACGTCTGATTCCAGCCGCCAGGCAAGTATACAAGAAATGATTTGAGTGATGGAAGTAAAAAAGCAAGCGTCATACTCTCTTAAAGGGAACCTGTCAGCAGGATTGTGTTTAGTAAACTGCAGACAGTGTCAGGTTGGCGCCGTTATACCGATTACAATGATACCTTGGTTTATGAAATCCATCTTGTTGTTGCTGTTTAATCTTTATTTATAGTTTTCAGTTAATGAGATTCTGGTGCTTTGCAGTGGCCTGTGGGTGGGGCTGCGGGTGGGGTGTGGGTGGGGCTTTATGTGGTGCTTAGCTTACATATTCATCTGTATGGGTTTATGACTAGTGTTGAGCATTCCGATACCGCAAGTATCGGGTATCGGCCGATACTTGCTGTATCGGAATTCCGATACAGACTTCCGATATTTTTTCAATATCGGAAGTCGGCATCGGAATCGGAAGTTCAAAGTTGATTGACAGCCTGACGTCATCATGATGCGCCGTCATTTCGGGCCTTCCGGGGGTCTCTGCCGGCCTGCCGGGGGGCTGTGTGGACTGCCCGGGGTCTGTACCGGCCTGCCGGGGGGCTGTGCCGGCCTGCCGGGGGGCTGTGTGGACTGCCCGGGGTCTGTACTGGCCTGCCGGGGGGCTGTGCCGGCCTGCCGGTGGTCTGTGCACCGTGTGGGGGTCTGTACCGGCCTGCCGGGGGGCTGTGCCGGCCTGCCGGGGGGCTGTGCTGATGTCCGGGGGTCTGTGCAAGCATCGTCCGATGGGACTATAAGTCCCATCTGGCGATGCCTGCTACCATGACAGTGATTGACACATTAGGCAATGATGGGACAGTAGTAGTCCCATCATCCGGCTAATGTGTTAAATGTTAAAAAAAAAAAAAAAAAAAATACTACATACATACTACATACATACTACATGCATGCTACATACATACTACATGCTACATACATACTACATATATACTACATGCATGCTACATACATACTGCAGGCTACATACATACTACATGCATGCTACATACATACTACATGCTACATATATACTACATACATACTACATGCACGCTACATACATACCACATACATACTACATGCATGCTACATACATAACATATATACTACATGCATGCTACATACATACTACATGCTACATACATACTACATACATGCTACATACATACTACATACATACTACATATATACTACATGCTACATACATACTACATACATACTACATGCTACATACATACTACATATATACTACATACATACTACATACATACTACATGCATGCTACATACATACTACATACATACTACATATATACTACATGCATGCTACATACATACTGCATGCTACATACATACTACATACATACCACATATATACTACATACATACTACATACATACTACATGCATGCTACATACATAACACATATATACTACATGCATGCTACATACATACTACATGCTACATACATACCACATACATACTACATACATACTACATGCATGCTACATACATACTACATGCTACATACATACTACATATATACTACATGCATGCTACATACATACTACATGCTACATACATACTACATACATACTACATGCATGCTACATACATACTACATACATACTACATATATACTACATGCATGCTACATACATACTGCATGCTACATACATACTACATACATACCACATATATACTACATACATACTACATACATTCTACATGCATGCTACATACATAACACATATATACTACATGCATGCTACATACATACTACATGCTACATACATACCACATACATACTACATACATACTACATGCATGCTACATACATACTACATGCTACATACATACTACATATATACTACATGCATGCTACATACATACTACATGCTACATACATACTACATACATACTACATGCATGCTACATACATACTACATACATACTACATACATACTACATGCATGCTACATACATACTACATGCTACATACATACTACATATATACTACATGCATGCTACATACATACTACATGCTACATATATACTACATGCTACATACATACTACATACATACTACATATATACTACATGCATGCTACATACATACTGCATGCTACATACATACTACATACATACCACATATATACTACATACATACTACATGCATGCTACATACATACTACATGCTACATACATACTACATATATACTACATGCATGCTACATACATACTACATGCTACATATATACTACATGCTACATACATACTACATGCATGCTACATACATACTACATACATACTACATGCATGCTACATACATACTACATGCTACATACATACCACATACATACTACATATATACTACATGCATGCTACATACATACTGCATGCTACATACATACTACATACATACTACATGCTACATACATACCACATACACTCACTGGCCACTTTATTAGGTACACCTGTCCAACTGTGTGTTAAGACTTAATTTCTAATCAGCCAATCACATGGCGGCAACTCAGTGCATTTAGGCATGTAGACATGGTCAAGACAATCTCCTGCAGTTCAAACCGAGCATCAGTATGGGGAAGAAAGGTGATTTGAGTGCCTTTGAACGTGGCATGATTGTTGGTGCCAGAAGGGCTGGTCTGAGTATTTCAGAAACTGCTGATCTACTGGGATTTTCACGCACAACCATCTCTAGGGTTTACAGAGAATGGTCCGAAAAAGAAAAAAAATCCAGTGAGCGGCAGTTCTGTGGCCGGAAATGCCTTGTTGATGCCAGAGGTCAGAGGAGAATGGGCAGACTGGTTCGAGCTGATAGAAAGGCAACAGTGACTCAAATTGCCACCCGTTACAACCAAGGTAGGCAGAAGAGCATCTCTGAACGCACAGTGCGTCGAACTTTGAGGCAGATGGGCTACAGCAGCAGAAGACCACACTGGGTACCACTCCTCTCAGCTAAGAACAGGAAACTGAGGCTACAATTTGCACAAGCTCATCGAAATTGGACAGTAGAAGATTGGAAAAACGTTGCCTGGTCTGACGAGTCTCGATTTCTGCTGCGACATTCGGATGGTAGGGTCAGAATTTGGCGTAAACAACATGAAAGCATGGATCCATCCTGCCTTGTATCAACGGTTCAGGCTGGTGGTGGTGGTGTCATGGTGTGGGGAATTTTTTCTTGGCACTCTTTGGGCCCCTTGGTACCAATTGAGCATCGTTGCAACGCCACAGCCTACCTGAGTATTGTTGGTGACCATGTCCATCCCTTTATGACCACAATGTACCCAACATCTGATGGCTACTTTCAGCAGGATAATGCGCCATGTCATAAAGCTCGAATCATCTCAGATTGGTTTCTTGAACATGACAATGAGTTCACTGTACTCAAATGGCCCCCTCAGTCACCAGATCTCAATCCAATAGAGCATCTTTGGGATGTGGTGGAACGGGAGATTCGCATCAGGGATGTGCAGCCGACAAATCTGCGCCAACTGTGTGATGCCATCATGTCAATATGGTCCAAAATCTCTGAGGAATGCTTCCAGCACCTTGTTGAATCTCTGCCACGAAGAATTGAGGCAGTTCTGAAGGCAAAAGGGGGTCCAACCCGTTACTAGCATGGTGTACCTAATAAAGTGGCCAGTGAGTGTATATACTACATACATACTACATACAATACATTCATACAATACATACATAGACATACAGTACATATAACATAGAGTAACATACTTACCAATACTTGTCACATTGTTCCCCGAAGCCATTGTCTTTTAAAGGAATAAATATTAACATAACAAACCACAAAAATACTCACCCACGATCCGAAGCAGTCCACGAGTGTGTCCCACGACGATCTTGGGTAGAGAACTGCAGCATCAGCTGATGCCGCCGTTCTCTACGGGCTGCAGGAATCCAATGACGGAAGGTAGGTATCCTTCCGCACTGTATTCCTCCGCCACTTAAAAAAAAAAAGTCCCTAGTCTCACTTTATGCCATTGCTGTGTGGGAATTTCCCACGCAGCAATGGCATAAAGTGAGACTAGGGACTTTTTTTTTTTTAAGTGGCGGAGGAATACAGTGCGGAAGGATACCTACCTTCCGTCATTGGATTCCTGCAGCCCGTAGAGAACGGCAGCAACAGCTGATGCTGCAGTTCTCTACCCAAGATCGTCGTGGGACACACTCGTGGACTGCTTCGGATCGTGGGTGAGTATTTTTGTGGTTTGTTATGTTAATATTTATTCCTTTAAAAGACAATGGCTTCGGGGAACAATGTGACAAGTATTGGTAAGTATGTTACTCTATGTTATATGTACTGTATGTCTATGTATGTATTGTATGAATGTATTGTATGTAGTATGTATGTGGTATGTATGTAGCATGTAGTATGTATGTAGTATGTATGTAGCATGCATGTAGCATGCAGTATGTATGTAGCATGCATGTAGTATATATGTAGTATGTATGTGGTATGTATGTAGTATGTATGTAGCATGCATGTAGTATGTATGTAGTATGTATGTAGCATGCATGTAGTATGTATGTAGCATGTAGTATATATGTAGCATGTAGTATGTATGTAGCATGCATGTAGTATATATGTAGTATGTATGTAGCATGTAGTATGTATGTAGCATGTAGTATGTATGTAGCATGCATGTAGTATGTATGTAGTATGTATGTAGTATGCATGTAGTATGTATGTAGCATGTAGTATGTATGTAGCATGCATGTAGTATATATGTAGTATGTATGTAGCATGTAGTATGTATGTAGTATGTATGTAGTATGTATGTGGTATGTATGTAGCATGTAGCATGCATGTAGTATGTATGTAGTATATATGTAGTGTATGTAGCATGCATGTAGTATATATGTAGTATGTATGTAGCATGCAGTATGTATGCAGCATGCATGTAGTATATATGTAGCATATATGTAGTATGTATGTAGCATGTAGTATATATGTAGTATGCATGTTGCATGCATGTAGTATATATGTAGTATGCATGTTGCATGCATGTAGTATATATGTAGTATGTATGTTGCATGTAGTATATATGTAGTATGAATGTAGCATGTATGTAGTATGAATGTAGCATGTATGTAGCATGTAATTTTTTTTTTTTTTTTTTTACATTCAACACATTAGCCGGATGATGGGACTACTACTGTCCCATCATTGGCTAATGTGTCAATCACTGTCATGGTAGCAGGCATCGCCCGATGGGACATGTAGTCCCATCGGACGATGCCTGCACAGACCCCTGAAGCCTGCACAGCCCCCCGGCAGGCCGGCACAGCCCCCCGGCAGGCCGGCACAGCCCACCGGAGCCTGCACAGCCCCCCGGCAGGCCGGCACAGCCCACCGGAGCCTGCACAGCCCCCCCGGCAGGCCGGCACAGACCACCGGAGCCTGCACAGACCCCCTGGCAGGCCGGCACAGCCCCCCGAAAGGCCCGTACAGACCCCAGAGAGGCTGTACAAGGCAAAAACAGGGTTTTTCTTATTCCGATACTGGAAGTCCCATAGACTTGAATGGGACTTCCGGTATCGGAATCGGCGATACCGATACTTTTTTTTAAGATCGGCCGATCCATTCCGATCCGATACTTTGAAGTATCGGACGGTATCGCTCAACTCTATTTATGACAGGTCACTGATCATTCACTCACCTGCCCCCTATTTTACGTAATGTATAAAAAATTGTAGGGTTAGAAAAATAAAATTTACAGTAAGCAAAATGTCGCTGCTGTCGGCACCTGCGCATTAGCATGTATCGCATATGGATTGCATTATGCATATAATATTGTAGGGTAAAAAAAATGTATCTTCTGAAAAACGGTGCACCTGGAAAGTAGCATCTATCGCGTTCTAATAGATGCTACTGCTCAAGCACCGGTGCCGTTTTGATGCAGCCACTTTTTTTTCTCCAGCAAAATGGCGGTGGCTCATGTGCAGTAGAATCTATTGGCATTTTGCGGTCGCCATTGTAATGAAGTTATTTTTTTTTCTACTCTACAGTATTAAATACATATGCAATACATGCTATTGTGCAGGTACTGCCGGCGCCATTTTGGTTAATGTATTTTTTTGGTAACCCCCATTATGATATGCCGTATGTAAAATAGGAGACAGGTCAGTGAAGGATCAGTGACCTGTAGTAAGCCATCTGCATGAATATTTAAGCAGAGCACCACATTAAGACCCACTCACAGCCCCGCCCTCAGGCTACCACAGAGCACCAGAATCTCACTAACCGAAAGCCACAAACACAGATTGAACAACAACCACAAGATGGATTTCATCAACCAAGGTATCTTTGCAATCAGTATAACAACGCCGACCTGACACTGTCTGTAGTTTACTGGGCACAATCCTGCTGACAGGTTCCCTTTAAGCTAGGGTCATATGACCGTATTTCACTGGAGAAAATCGGTCCGATTATGCTAATCACAATCTGATCAGAGTTTGATCCTACTTTCTCGGATGAGGAGAAGATGGAAAAAACATCTCCATCCTGACAGTCTGTGAAAATCCTTGGAAAAAATCGGGATGCAGTTCGAGGACATCAGATGTTGACCCCATTTATTCCAAGGACTCATTGCCTTGCATGGCCGAGTCCGATCTCAATATCGGATGCAAGCGAGCAGGCTGCGATTTTTTTTCTTGGATAGACTCTATCGGGCACGTGCACTGGCTCTTATAATATTGGTGCGAGTGAGATCTGATGTAGCAGTGCCGTCCTGTGATAGGAAGAGTCTCTATTTATGCAAGTCATGTACTGAGCAGGCTTTTACATGTCTCCGCTGGTTTGATGATACAGTATATTATATCATTTAAGGGAGATTCCTTGGATAATTGCTATGGACTAAACTTAGCGGACAATAATATAAAATTCATGCAGACATTCCTGGGGGGGGGAAATGCCATCCACCAGCTAGAAATGTGATAATAATAATAAGAAAATGCTTTACGCCGTGTTCACACAACGTTTGTGTTTGCTGAATGTATTTTTAAGACTTCAGCTGAAATGATGTCCACATTCATCACCCATCCTGTAGATGTTATTTTTAAGATACCCCTTTAAGATGACCTTGAGACTTCATCAGGACCATAATGAGAAAACGAATTGAAGAAAAATAAAATGTTGGATTTAGTAGGAGTTTTTAAAAAAATCCTATTGTCCATCGTCAAGTGTGTGGCCTCGGTTTTATCCGATGGGACAAAAGTGCCACAATATGTCATAAATTCTGTCCTCCTTAGGCAACAAGTTTTAATGTGATTTTATGCTCTGACCATCCAAGCATCAGCGGACAAGACGTGGCCATAAAACTCCTTATCCGCCTGTGGATGGCATATGGCTTAAACCTTGTGATAAGTGAATGGAAAAAGTGGCCACTTGTTCAGGCAAAGCTTTCCAAAAATTTTACCTTCAATATATAAAATCTGTTTTTTACATGTCTGCAATTCTTTGCTTTAAAGTCCTTGACATTTTACCAGCCCACATGCTCCTATGTTGGCTGAAAAGAAGAAAGGAAATAAAAGAATGGAAAAACGAATAAATAAAATGGAAATGAAAGATCCCATTGTAGTAACTATAATAAAACTCACTTTTGTCCGATCCATGTGTGTTCTAAAAGAGAAATATATCAGCACTTATTTGGTATGATGTAGGACCAGAGACCCTGATTCCAGTGATGCATCACTTAGGCTGGTTTCACATTTGCGTTTTTTAGCGCTGGAAAAAAACGCTAACCTGCGCATGCGTTTTTTCCCCTATATTTAACATGGGTGCGCATACCTGCGCGCTTGTAAGCGCATGTATGCGATTTTCATGCGCTGCGTTTTTTTGGGGTGTGCGATTGGATTTTCCAGACGCATCATGTTGCATTTTTTGGCCCTGCAAAAAAGCGCATGCGCACATATGCGCACGTTTTGCGCTAAAAATGGCCATTATAGCCTATGGATGCGCATATGTGCGCACTGGCATGCTCATTTAAGCGTTTTTTTGCATATGCGTTTTTTTTTTTTAACCATGGAATTTAGGGGTTTGAGTTAGAGTTAGGGTTAGTTAAGGGGGTTTAGGGTTAGGGTTAGGGTCAGGGTCAGGGTTAGGGTTGGGTTTTGGGTCAGGGTTAGGGTTTAGTATGGTTTGGTTAAGGGTTAGGGTCAGGGTTAGGGTCAGGATTAGGGTTAAGTATGGTTTT